>NC_088387.1:42865000-44065000 GCF_037993035.2 Macaca fascicularis
TCACTATAGGTAAGGAAGGTGGGTTGAAAGTTTCTATCAATGGGATATGAGAACTTTAGAACTGGAAGTGCCTTACTATGACCTTTCATGAGAGGGATTCCTCACCAGGCTGGCTTCTTAATTCTTTTTCTTTTATGCGGCCTTGCTATGTTGCCCAGGCTGTTCTCCAACTCATGAGCTCAAGTGATGTTCCAGCTTCAGCCCTGCAAAGTACTGGGATTACAGGCAAGAGTCACCACACCCAGCCCAGGCTGGCTTCTGCATGAGAATTGAGAGGGGTCTTCCATTCCTGGAGGTCACCCAAACTCCAGCCACTTCTGTGGAGAGGTGGGGTCAATAAGATCAGATTTGCTGTTTAATTTAATTTGACCTTTCAACAATGTGGAAGTTAGGATGCTGACCTATTGCATAGTAAAAAATCCACAAATAACTTTTGACTTCCCCAGAATGTAACTACTATTAGTCTACTGTTGACTGGAAGCCTTATCAATGTCTTAAACAATTGATTAACATATACTTTGTACATTATATGTATTATACACTATATTCTTACAATAAGGTAAGCTAGAGAAAAGGAAATATTATTAAGAACATCATAAAGAAGAGAAAATATATTTACAATTCATTACGTGAAAGTAGATCATGATAAAGGCCTTTATCCCAGTTATCTTAAGAAAATTTGAGTTAAATGAACCCATGCAGTTCAAACCAATGTTGTTTAAGGGTCAAGTGTATACTTTGTTTACTTGTATAAGTCTTAGAAAGTTGTATATCTCATTTTAAATTAACATTGTGGTTATATATAAGTATTTATACAATCTTTCTAAAAAGATGAAATATAAGAATGCAATAGTATCTTTTGAATTCCATCTACCTATATTGAGGGACTCAGCACTCCCTTATTTCTTTTATTTCTTTTTATTATTTTTTTAATTTTGAGACTGAGTCTTGCTCTGTCGTCCAGGCTAGAGTGCAATGGTGCGATCTTGGCTCACTGAAACCTCCACGTCCTGGGCTGGGTTCAAGCAATTCTCCTGCCTCAGCCTCCTGAGTAGCTGGGATTACAAGTGCACACCACGAGGCCCAGCCAACCTTTTAATTTTTTTTTTGTATTTTTATAGAGATGGAGTTTCACCATGTTGGTCAGGCTGGTCTGGAACTCCTGACCTCATGATCCGCCTGTGTCGGCCTCCCAAAGTGCTAGGATTACAGGCGTGAGCCACACCGTTGGCCACTCCCTTATTTCTCTCTCTCTTTTTTTTTTTTTTTTGAGAAGGAGTCTCACTCTGTTGTCCAGGCTGGAGTACAGCGGCACGATCTCGGCTCACTGCAATCTCTGCCCTCCGAGTTCAAGTGATTCTCCTCCCTCAGCCTCCCAAGTAGCTGGGATTACAGGTGCCTGCCACTGCGCCATTTTTTGTATTTTTAGTAGAGATGGGGTTTCGCCATTTTGGCCAGGCTGGTCTTGAACTCCTGACCCCATGGTCTGCCCGGCTCGGCCTCCCAAAGTCACTCCCTTATTTCTATGCCTCCTATCTTGATTACAGATACTTGATAAGCTGGGAATTTACAAACTGATCAGAATTCTTAAATGATTAGTTTTTTTCATTACATAAATTTTCTTTTGTGGGTATTCTTTAACATTTGCCTTCACTCTTGAGCTCACAACTTTATTTTTTGCTTCTTAACATGGCTATCACTAGAAGAATTCTGGTGTGGTGCAGGGCTGAGCATATCAGAAGAGCCAATTAGTACCCCTCATGATATTTTATGAAAAAAGTCCGTTACAAGGTGCTGGAAGACACATCTCTGCGGGCAGTCTCCTACATTTCTCTTAATAATTTGTGTTTCTAACTGGAGAGAAGAGACTATAGTAGATGCTTTTATTTCAGTATTTCAGCTTCCCTAATTGTGGTGTCAGAAAGAATCTTGGAGGCACAGAGATAAATTTCAGACTAATGTGAAGGGAAGCTGATTAATTCTTGAACGTTCAATAAGTTGAGTTTGCAGCTAGATTTTTATTTGCTACAAAAGTGGAAAGTGGCAGACTGATTTTCATGAGCAAATCCGTGTCTCTATCTCAAACTCAAGGAGCCTTAGATGCCTGAAGGATTGGTGCCACCCTCATTATTCAGAATTTCACTTAGTGTTTTGTCATGTAAGGTGAATTACTCTAGGTGGGGTGGGGTGCCCTTTGCCTTTCTATTAAGGGAGGTTATTATATGTGAATGAATTTGAGGAAACTCCAAGGGGTCAGCTCACAGGGAAGAGTAGAACAAAGAGAACCTCAATCAAAAGTGAAGTTTCTGTGATATTTTAATGAGTCACGAATATTTTCTATCATGTCAATTATATTCCTTTCAACTCAATCTTCTGTTCTCATGTGAGAGGACTTCAGTTACAACAACGCTTTGAGTTTGTTCTCTATTTGTAACTCATAATTTCCCAGGAAGGAGGATTGATTTACTTGTTTGCTGAGACTGACGAAGTTCTGGATTTTCCTTTTGGAACTGTTGCTTGCGGGAAGTGTGCCTCCTACCCTTATTCTACTTCATCCATTTCCTTGTAGTAAACTAATATTTTGAGGCCTATCTTCTTTCTCTCATTAATTTCTGAATTTCTTCAGAATCTGTAGTCAAAGGGATATGGCTCATTAGGCCTCCCTTAAACTTTAGCATTTCTCTCAGGAATTCAGGTCAGAGAAATGTAATTGCCATATCTAGAAAGGCCAACCTGGAGTATTGTTTTTTCTTCTTTGTTTTATAAAGAACAAATATTTACTTAGCTTATTTGAATAAAGAGAAAATGGAATGGGATCTGAAAAGTCATTAAAGATGGACAAAGTCCTAAAACCTTGCAATTCCCCCATTCCCCACCTTCTGCTCATTCTAGTTCACTTTTAGCTTCTATCTCCTCTGTGTATCTCTTTCCATTAGCAGCTTTCTATTGTTATGCATAGTTTCTACTCAAGTAGTTTAAACTTGTGAATAGCAAGAGTTAACCTCACCTGCTCTGATTGATCTCTTGCTTATTTCTGGAGCTACTGACCTTTGGCCAACAGTATGAAATATTTTAACTAAAAGTATATGATATTCTGTGACCACGCATCCATGAGTGGGATATGCCAGCCTGTCAGCATTGTTTAATAATAATAATTAGATTTATGACTTAGGTTAGGGAGATTTCAGTGGTTATGGCTAGTCAGATAGCTTATTCTTTGAGACCTTCATCATGAGCTGAATTTGGGCTTTCTGGCGCCAAGGTGCTTTGCACACATCCCAGTGATGGTTTGGAGTGGGTCCTGTGCAACACAAATCAGACAAGGGAGGACAAAGGGGCCTGTGTCTGAACTCCTTGGACCTCTGTCAATGCATATTCTTCCCTGGCTGTTGAACTATATCCTTTGCCTGTAATAAACCCTTTGAGTCCTTCCAGCAATCAAACACTGATGGTGATTAATGTGTAAATTAACACAGCTTGCCATGCCCCAAACTCTCCTTCACAGCATCCTTCACTTTACCTCCTATTACTAATGGGCTCAAGTATTTTTGGTTTATATTTACAGGTAAGCCTTATTGGCCCAAATTATCTTTTTTATTACTTGGAATAGATCATAATTAAAAAAAAAACAAATAGATTATGGATTAACTATTCTTGGGCCAGATCCAGTCTCTGGGCAATCACCTGTGACCAAGGATCCAAAGTCATGCTGTGCAAAGAAAGTATGGCCTCCTGAGAACCAGGAGTTGTGAACCAGGCAAATTTACTTTGCATTGGAAATGTAACTCTGGAGAGTTTTGAGGATAGATTATACAACGGAAATATCCATATGTATATGCATCTCATGACAGCTGCCTACTTCCTTAACCAGCATCAGAAGGCTCACACTGCTCTGGTTCCCTAGCACCTAGTAGGTTTCCTGGATCAGTAAATGCTTATCAAATGAGTGAATATGTTGAGATCATATTGGGCAGGAACTGATGACAGTTTGATCAAATGGGCTCATAGAGAAGACTAGATAATTCAAGATGAGAGATAGGGTGGATGGTTCAAGCTCATGGTATAAAATTAGTTTTGTTCATTGATTGATTCCAACACTGGGAATTTAAAGACTAGTTTGGACATAGACAAGACATAGCCAACTAGGCATGTGGCCACAGATGATGTCAAAAATTTCTTATCTGAAAATCATCGAAGGTTTTGGAGGAAGGTCTGTGTTATTCATTGCTACGGGTAAAAAAGGAAATGGAGGGCATATGACCAGGAGATTGTGATTGCTTGGTAACCATGGCAACTGTGTAGATGTGAAAACCAGGGGCCAAGATAAAAAAGAAAAACCAAATGGTAAAAATAACTAACTTAAATGAGCATTAACTATGTGCCAGGTACTATTCTAAGAACTCTCCTTACACTAACTCATTCAATACTCAAAAAAGCCACTTGACTTTGATGTTTCTTTTTTTAAATTCCTTGTTTTACAATAGAAGAAACTAAATCAGAGAGGATAGGAAACCTGTCCAAAGTCATGTGACTGATAAGAGGCAAAGTGAAGACTGGACCTGAGCAAGTTTGGTATAGAAACCTGTGCTCTTAACTGCCATCCTAGATTCTTTCTTAAGGCTTCTTCTGAGATGAGTTTGAATAACACACATTTTGATAAAAGACTGGCTTGAGACTTATTTTGTGCTGGAGACATGATAGAATAAACCTTTGAGACCTTAGCAATTCTGGTTTGCACAGTAACCTTGTCTGGTACCCACGAAATCCAGCTATGCTATTCTATTGAGTCATGCATTATATTTTCAATCTGTCCTCCAGCATCTCATTATACTCATGTTGCCGTAGTAGAGAAATTATTTTATAAATTGAATACTGTAGATGTAAAACGTTTTTGTCTCTTTTAAGTCCTATGTTTATTCCGGCTGGGTTTTTGTTGTTGTTGTTGTTGTTGTTGTTTTCCAAGGATTTTAAATCCTGAGGCTTCACATCATCTTGATGTAAGTATATTTTTTTCAAGATCAGTCATGTGTTTTCAGTATTATCAGATTAGACTGTCTGATTCTCTAATTTCTTCAAGGACAAGGCTGGTATCAGGAGGAACTTGAACTCTTGAGCCCATTCTACTTCATTTAATAGAAGCAGATCTCAAAATAGCTTTCCTAAGAAGTCTAGTATGTTATTAATAAGATGATAGTTTGCCTTATTTTTCAATCCTCTGCTTCTCTTATGAAAGAATGACAACTTCACAATCACTTTACTGTATCAGCATAGTAATAAGAGCTGCCAACTATGTAATGCCTACAATGTGACAGACATTGTGTTGGGCATTCCCCCTCTTCCCTCAATAATACTCTGAGGAATGAGGAAGGTTTTAATAGTCCTTTTTTATGAATAATAAAACTGCTTTAGAGAGTAACCTACTCAAGGTCACACAAGGATTAAATGAAGAAGCTGGAATGTGATCTCAGGTACCTATGACTTGAAATCCCATGCTCTTAATTATTATACTAAACTCCTTTCTCACCTTATTTATTATTACTACAATAATTCATAGAAATGAGACATTTACAAAGCTTAAAATATTATTTTATTTAGTCTTTGAAAGAGTTTCAACAATAGTTAGGGTTCATTATAGAAGGAGTGGGTTCCTGCTCTACTGCCCTTGGTACTGTGGGTTTAGTATTTGTATTGAGAACAGTCATTATGTGGCAAAGCTTCTCAAAGCCATTTGCTGAAACCACAGAGATACTATCAGTGTGAAATACCCAAATATTTACAATACATTTTCTTCTCTTCCTTGGATAAAGTGCTATCATAAAACATCAAAATGCCCTCCTAAAGATAGAAAATAACTCCGAAGAGAGATAATTGGATGTATTATAGTCCCAAACACCTCAAGCCTCATCCATAAACTGAGTGATAAACAACACTGTTCTCTCCTTTGAGGTCTGAAAGAGTTAATTGCCTTTCAAACAGGGAACAGTTTACTCCTATAGAGCAGGACGATTAGATGACAGTGGATTTCAGAAGGTTTTATGCTTGAAATACTTGAACACAATGGAATTTTATCTTCCTCTTACAAAATGTAGCTTCATTTTTTCTTTTCTTTATTTCTTTCCTTAAACATGAATGATAGGCTATTAAAGGTGTTCTTTGGGGGGAAATATTTTTGACTTACAGTGCTGTGGAAACTTGATTTAATCAACAAAATGCCAAACTGATAACCACTCTCATTTCCTTGCCATAGAAAATAAGAGGAATAAATTCTAAAGAGTAGGGCATTATAGGAAAAAGGCTCCAGACCTTTTGTCACTAATGTAGACATCTTTAATAATGGGTAATAATGTCACCCTTTGATGAAAGGGTCAAACACACGACTGTGTACACAGTGTTTTTTACACAGGTATTTTATGCAAACTGCTTCTCAAATATTCACTATCCCTTGACTGATTTAATAACTTAGGTTGTCGTTTCCTTAGGTTAAGAATGTGTTATTTTTATAGAAACACATATACTCATAAGAGATTATGTAATATCCTGATCCCCAAAAGTATGTATCTTAATGTAAATATGTTTAGGTTTTGGTGGAGGATATCTGAGGTTTATTATAGTGAATGGCATAAAACATCTGATCAATAAATGCTTGTTAAAGAAATGAATGAAAGGGGGCTGATGACAAGGCTGATACCCAGAGAAAAGGTGAAACAAAGGAGAGCCTGAGGGCTCTGCTTGGTTGAAATGTTGCCTAGGTCTAATTCTATTTCTTATACTCACTCTAAAGATGCAGCTCACTTAGCATTTAAGAAAAACAGGTAGGACTAAACCCAGACAACATTGCAATTAGATAAGAGCAGTCTGAATGCAGAGAGCTAAGGACAGAGCAAAAGTTATGGAATATGTAACCCAGACCTTTAAATTATGAATTAGGATCCTTCCTTTAATAAAGGAAAGTCTGCACCAGAGCAGTCAAGGCAAGGAAGACTTTAAAACTATTGCAATAGGGGTCAAAACTAATAAATAGAAGAGAAAAATTCAACTCAACTCTGCTCAAAGAAAAGGCAGAAGGATGTTTCAGTGCTGGGGCAATCTAACGGAAAAGTGCTACAAGACAGTTAGTAAGGAGGTTGGTTAGTGTGATTAAACTGTCTGTGTTTGCCAGTTGTCTCTCATCAAAGTTAGGCTCTTACCTTACAACAGAGACTAAAGGATAAGGGCCCTATCTTTCTTAATAGTTGTATATCAAAGGGATGGCTCCCAGGTTCTTGTGAAAGTCATTCCTGGGTTGTAAGAAAATTTACATCTCAAAGGCGCAGAGAAATAATTCACAACTGCAAGTTTTCTAAAGTAAATTCTGTAAGAAAAGGGAGATCTGGGGCCTATAGACAGGAAGAGGCTTATCTAAAGGTTAGTCAAGTTGAATGGAATGTTAAGGCCATCTTAATCCCCTTCCCTCCTTCCTTCTTTTCCCTTTTCCTTCCTACTTTGCTGCTCCTTCCTTTTTCTTTTGTCTCACTCTCTCTCTCTCTTTTTTTTTCCAGTTGGAAAACTATCTTTAAGTACTCAAGATGTAGGAAAATAAAAGTTTACTAATAAATCAGAGAGGAATGGACACCATTTTGGGTCCTCAGGCAGCATTTACTCTTGGCTTTCTCTTCTTTTTCATTGCCTGATAAGATCTTTTTGTTTCCTATAGACATAGTCTTAGGGGCCTCGTGTTGTACTACTAGACTGTGATCAAGCAAGGGTGTTACCTCATTATTACTAAAATAATAAACGTATTTTATACATGGAAAAATATATTGTATGTCTTTTTCCATCCTTTTTTGTTCCCTACCATCAACCAACTTTTAACAACACACAACTACTCATTGCCAGTTTCTCCCTCTGCCTTAAAATGTATAAGGTGTCTCTGATTGAATTTGGACAAATTCTCCTGCCTCATTATCAACAATCTTTATCCATTCCCACCCTTGGAACAGACAGAGAAGTTCTCCTCCTTGCCCCTCACAATTTATGCCAGTTCTCCCTGAAAACAAGATTGGCCAAAAGCTAAACCAAGGACTCAAATAAAAGTGTGTGTGTGTGTGTGTCTGTGTGTGTGACATGTGCGGGTATTGAAAATGCAGCAGGTTTCGGCTACTTGTATAAATATGGAAAAGGTTAATTAGAATAAAGTAAAAATAAACACATCAATCATTGTGTTTTATTTAACCTAAATTGTCCTTGGAAGTAAACATTGAGATACATAAACCATAGGAAGCTATATTTTCCTGGCTCTTTTTTCCATCAAATATTGCTGAAATCTTCCGTTTCCCCCAGTCCTCTTCAAGAATGGCCTTGTCTTCTTTGCCTGCCCTGTCTTATCTTGGATCCTGCCAATGTTGGAGCTAGCTGTGTGCGCTGGGCACTCCAGTAGGGCCACCACCCCTCTGGACGTGTCTGTTTTTTGTACCCCTGGAAGCTGGGTTCCATCCTTGCTGGAGCTGAGGCACTTCAGCCATCAGTGTAGGAAAACAGTATCACAAGGCTCTCTGCTGAAGACTGAATCCTCATTGCCAGTCCCAATGCCCCGGTTTATCTTAGTACTTTCTCATGTTTATTTCCTCTAAAGATACTTCTTGCCATTTCAATCTTTTTGGAGTTGTAGCTTCTTCATCTCCAGAACCAGATCCTAGCCCATGGGGATGGGCCAGAGCACAAATCTGAGTGACATATTCCATGCTATAATCAGAATTGCTTCTCTCCTCTCACAACTCATAGGGAGCTCTTCTCTGAAGATGACGTTTTTATTAGCAATCTTATGCATCCTTCATACAAATATATTCTTAGCAGAGATTCCAAGAACAATCCTCCAGATATTCCCAGCAGGGAATACGGTTAACACTTAAGAAAAGTTTCCAACACATAAATATGCTGCACTTTTCTTCTGCAGCCAAGTTAGCAAAGATGGAACGCTACAGCTCTCTGCTCTCATGTTGATGCGAAGACTACAATAAGGCACTTATTGCTAATGATGAGATTCACAATGAGAGCAGGCTCACATACTTGAAATTTACTGTTTCTGATGTGTGTAGTATCCCTCCGGGGTGTAGGGAGCTGAACAAAGGTTGAGAATACCTGTTCTAATGAGTCTGTTTCTGAAACTTTAGAAGCTCCCGTAGTGACTTCATCACTAGACATCACAGCTTGTTCTGAGAGTAGTACAGGCCATAAATTCTTGAGAACAAACAAACAGAAAAACCTTGAGTAATGGGCAAAATTATAATAAAATACTAATAGTGAAATGGCTATTAAGATAACCACTTTCTTACAAGCTTATTTTGATAGAAAGACATAGGTTATGGAAAACACATTTGTGTCTGCGTTGCCAACAGAAAGCTCTTCTTTTCTTTTATATTTAAATAAATGATGATCTTCTACTTGGTATCCTGGTATAAATACGTGTTGGTTGGTATACATGGTATATTAGTTTCCTATTGCTGCTATAAGAAATTACCACACATTAAGTTACGTGAAAGAACACAGGTTTATATCTTATAGCTCTGGAGGTCAAAGATCTGAATTGAATCAAGAGGGTTCCTTCTAGAGCATATGGGGGAAAATACATTTCCTTGCCTTTTCCAGCTTCTAGAAGCTCTCCCTGTTCTTTGGGTCATAATACCAAAATCACTCCGACCTCTATTTCTGTCATTATATCTTCTTTTCTAATCCTGACCTTTGTACCTGCCTCTTATAAGGATTATTGTCATTACTTTGGGTCCACTTGGATAATCTAGGATAATCTCCTGATCTCAAGATCCTTAGTTTAATCACATCTGCAAAATCCCTTTTGCCATGCAAGGTAACATAGTCTCAGGTTCTGGCAGTTAGGACCTGGACGTCTTTGTGGGGTGGGGTGGAATGGGGGAGCATTTTTCTGTCTGTAATAAACCTAAAACTCAACTCAAGCTGGAATCAATCACAGATGGTATCTTGGGGCTAATGTAATTGAGAAAACCAAATGAAATATATCTTGACAATAATTTAAAACCATATTAGAGATTCAGTTTGGTTCTGTCTTCTGCTTTACTGATTTGAGGATCAGCCTCATATCAAAAGGTAATGGTGGCAGCAGCTCCAGAACTCATATCATATCCTCCCATGTTTCAGTCCAAAGAGAAAAGTCTGTCTCTGCCCCAGGATTCCCAGTGATGCCTCCTCATGTGTCATTGGCTCGGATTGCATCATGTGCCCTCCCTGGACTTTGTCCACATGAATGTTTTAGATTCCTTGTCCCCAGTTACCTCATCTTTAGAAGGAAGACAAGACTCAGAGTTGGCTTTCCAGCTACAAAGGAGCAAAACATTAAATTGCAAATAAAAATAACAGAATAGCTTAGAAGAAATGCTGAAAAAAAAGATGCATCCTTTTTGAACGAAGGACTGTGCATTCCCATTTTTCACTGGGCCTCTTGAATGATATAGCCCATCCTATTAATACTTTGAGGGTTGCTATGAACATCAAATGAGTTAATAGAAGTAAAACATTAAGAATAGTATTTGGCATATAGTAAGCATTCAGTAAATGTAAACTATCATTGTTACCATAAAACATCCAGGGCCTTCTTAGAGCAAATATCTCACTGGATTTTTTCTCAGACCCCAATTGTCAGCATCAATTTGACTGGTTTGTTTTCCTCAGGTCACTTGAAATAAAGTAACTCATTATAAATCTGCGAGAAGGGGTTTTTTATTGCAAAAGAATTTTGTATTTTCTTCAATATCCAACAGTCATACCAGCTGTTTTATTTCAGGCTACCAATGGGAAGCTACTTAATGAAGTTGCTTATAGTTTAATGATTTGTGTGGCATAAATTATTTGTCTTAATGCCATTCCTGGGGCATTTTCCAATTGTTTCAAAGAGTAAGCAGTAAAAAAAAAATTACAGTGTGTTTCCATATTCCCACAACACCTGATGAGAAATAATCTGTTTCCTCAATTGTGGTTCCATCATTTATTTCACTTTTATTCCTTCACAGCAAGACACTTCAGTGCTTATTTACTTATTGCCTATATGCTAAAGATCCCAATAATTGCACATCCAGCACACAATTGATTCTACTCAGATTCTCCTTACACCTCTCAAAACTTCTAGTACGGGAAATGTTAGAATGAGCATTAGCATGAGCATTAGGAAGTCATGCTTTCTAGGGGAAATAACTTAGCCATTGACGCAACTATGTTAACGTGAGTGTTGCAAAAATATAATGTGGTCATCAAAAGAGTTGGAGGTTAGATAAGATGAATACATTACAGGACATGGTGAAGTCAGAGATTAAGCTTTACAAACATGACAAATAAAACTGATTTGCTTTTTATGACTTAAATTGCTAATTAATATTTTTTCAGTTCTAGGATTCATTGTGCTTGAACAAAAACATGAACTGGTCAGGTTTTCCCCATTCGTTTTGTGGCAGGTCATTAATTTGGTATCAGTAGAATATTGTATTTGTAGTATTTCATATTATACTGGCTATTATGCTGTTGTTACTTTTACAAAGAGATTTTTTTCAACTGGTATAATGGCTATGTGTTCTGATTGTCTTAATTTGCACATATTTTTGATTTAAAATTGTTCTTCAGGTTTTTTCTCAAGTATATTTTATTCCTAACAAGGTTTTGAATTTTTCTGAGGCAAAAAAGAATTCTTTAAAACAATCTCCCTACTGTCATATATAAAGTGCTGAAGATTGTGAGTCAAAAGTACTTCACTGAAAAATTAAAACTTTATACAACATAGATTATATTGTCAATCATTCATAAGTGTTAAGAATGGACTCTCTTAGTTTTGCCTGGCATAACCTGTTGAATTAGAATTCATTACTTTCCTGAATGCCTCTAACTTTTTTTTGGAACAATAATGGTTTTTATATTCTGTGATAGGTAATGAGTTTCACCTCTCACAAAGTAAAAACATTCAAATTCCCCTCATTTTAGCCTTTAGAAAATAAATTACTAAGTACGATTAACATAATGCTATATAATGAAGTCTAAGGCATCTTACAGGGAAATTCTTTCTTCACTTTTTTCTTCTTGAAACTCAGTCAGAAATTCAAGAATTCCTGTTTTTCAAGCAAACATATTTTCCTTATTTTTTTTTAACAGTATGGCAGAGTAATTAAGGACATATACTTCAGTAACCAGGCTGACCTGACACAAATTCTGTCTCTAATTATATTAGCTATGAAAGGAGGTCAAGTGATTTAACCTAAGTCACAGTCTCTTTCTCTGTAAAGTACAATTAATTATAATAAATATATTTTCTTGCATGTGTATGTTTGCATGCATTAATGAAGAAATGAAAGTAGTATATGGCATACTCCTGTTAAGGTAATAAATACTTGTTCAGTTATTATTGGTTCTGCCTGATCATAGGTGGGAGTGGATCAACTTGAGAACTTTACTTTCTAGATTAAGAAAGATGAAAATATGACACAACTTTGGTTCATGATTTTATAAGGGCTAAAAAGTGGAGAGACCAGCAAATCACATGAAGTATTTTGTGTTGTTTTCTAAAAGGATTTGAGATGACTGGAGAAAATCTCAGCTAAAAAGCATCTAACTTCTTTGAGTGTGTGTGAATACTAGTCAACCATATCATCATCTCTCTTTCTTTAGTTAAAAGAAAAAAAAAAAAAGATAGGGGTGTGTGTGTGTGCACGTGTGTGCGTGCGTGTATGTGTACTTTCCTCTCCAAGGCTGGAAGGAAGAAGCTGAAATATTCTTAGTGCTGCTTGAAAGGGCCCTGGCTGAAAATCTTTTCTACCTTAATCACAGGCTCTCCTTGTCAACCTCCCTTTGTTTCAGTAATCATCCAGTTTACTGTGGGCAAAAGCTCATGACCACTGTGTCCTTATCTGTGCCACCTTTGACTAGGTGTATGTTTGGGCATTAAGGTAGTAAGCATTGTGGGTATGATACTCCCTGTTAATGAGCAGGTGATTTGCTTAGTGGGTCTCTTTGCTAAGACTGGGTATGAGTATTAGTAGTAGGACCTGACTACTAAGGGTTTGCCCTAGTCTGAAGGGTTTAGTGGGATTTTCAGCCCTGACATTAGGACAGTCCCACACATTAGATCTGCCTTCACAGTTTTGGTTCGTCAGTGTATATTTGGTGGGGGTTTTTCTTTAGTTCGTGGCCAGTGGAAACCTGTTTTTTCTTCTCATCAACTTCGAAGAAACCACATGAGATTTCTTTCTTTTGATGATAGCTTATGGAACTTCTCCACCTTCCTTTCATTCCCCTCTCAAATGTGAGGAATATAAAAGTTATTCTCAATTATATAGTACACATCTTGTATTCCATTCATCTAGCCATATGGCAGTTCTCTTTAGAATACAAACATGGAAAATAATATATTTCCCTTCCAACTTCAGATTGCTTGAATCAATCATGTTCTTACTAAACTGATTTCTGACAATCTTTTATTCTACCTTCATTTAGCTTCTTGCTGCACCTTTTGATGAAGCCAAATACGTTTTCATGGCTCTCTTCAAACTCTGTGATTTGTAGGAATTCTATTTCCTTTCCATTTTTGCTTGGTTATTGCCCTTGAAATAGTGTATGACTTCAAATCTTTTCTTTTTCTCACTTGGGGTCTGCTTATTATCATTGTCATTATCATAATTATTTAGCTTATTATTTTCAGTTTCCTTAGGCCGCTATTTTTATTCCTATCTCTTGTCCCCCCCCTTTTTTTTTAACCTGTAACTCCACCATTGGTCTCCTTTCTCCTTTATTTTTGTCTTTGGCTGTCTTTAGCTTTCTCCCCCAAATTTTTCAATGATGAAAGCTGAGGCAGGTATAAGTTCGGTGAGTTTAAGTAGCTAGATTTGCTTTTCTTTCTACTTACAGAAAACCAAACACCGCATGTTCTCACTCATAGGTGGGAACTGAACAATGAGATCACTTGGACTCAGGAAGGGGAACATCACACACCGGGGCCTATCACGGGGAGGGGGGAGGGGGGAGGAATTGCATTGGAAGTTATACCTGATGTAAATGATGAGTTGATGGGTGCTGACGAGTTGATGGGTGCAGCACACCAACATGGCACAAGTATACATATGTAACAAACCTGCACGTTATGCACATGTACCCTAGAACTTAAAGTATAATAAAAAAAGTGCTTTGATTTATTCTTAATTATAAAACACAGAACACTATTGTAAAATTTTAGAAAATATAAAGAGACCTGAAGAAAATAAATATCAGATCATATTCCAACTCTTAGAACCTATTAAATCATAGACTGCCTACATAACTCTGAATCAGGCAAACAGTAAGCATTTAATGAATGCTTAGTGTTACTGTTATTGTTGCAGTTAAAGAGTGACGACAAAATAATGCCTGCAAACTTCTATATTTTACAATGTCTTTATGTAAACAAAAAATGATAGTGTTTATTTTCATGATGCATCTTTTGCCAATAAGGATCACATTGCGTAATCACAAAGGTCATGATGTTTATAGAAAGGAAATCCTGTTATTACTCTATATGCTCAGTACATTTGGGTTTTTGCAGTAATAATAATAACTTTGCATAATTTTTTCAAACTAATGTCTGATTGCTCTTATGCTAGTGACTAAAATTTGCAAGAAGTATAGCAAGATAGAATGATTATGATTATTTCTAACTTTAATAAGCCTTTTAAAAAGTCAAGGCAACAGAAATTGTTCCTTGATTTGGCAATGCTCCTTTATATACAATATTCTAATATCAAAAGCTAATATTTGCAGAGTCCAGCTGCCAAGGTCCTTTCCTTGTACCCTATAAATGAACTTCTTTCTGGATGGGCATGGTGACTCACGCCTGTAATCCCAGCACTTTGCGAGGCCGAGTAAGGTGGATCAATTGAGGTCAGGAGTTCACGACCAGTCTGGCCAAAATGATGAAACCCCATCTCTACTAAAAATACAAAAATTAGCTGGGTGTGGTAGAGGGCACCTGTAATCCCAGCTACTCGGGAGGCTGAGGCCGGAGAATCACGTGAACCCAGGAGGCGGAGGTTGTAGTGAGCCAAGATTGTACCACTGCACTCCAGCCTGGACAACAACAGTAAAACTTCCTCTTAAAAAAAAAAAAAAAAAAAAAAAGAACTTGTTTTGTAAGAAGCCAGCTGGTAATTATTTTCAGCCTTGTGGGCCATATGGTCTCTATCACAGCTACTGAACTCTGCTGTTGTAGCGTGAAAGCAGCCATAGACAAGATGTAAGCAAATGGACTTGGATGTGTTCTAATCAAGCTTTATTTACAAAAGCAGTGGTAGGCCGGATTTGTCCTGCAAGCTATAGTTCACATGTGTATAGTTTGTGCGTGTTCATTGCAGCACTAGTCACTATAGCAAAGACATTTAATCAATCTAAATGCCCGTCAATGATAGACTGGATGAAGAAAATGTGGTACATATATACCATAGAATACTATGCAGCCATAAAAAGAACAAGATCATATCCCTTTTCAGGAACATGAATAGAGGTGGAGACCATTATCCTTAGCAAACTAAAGCGGAGCAGAAAACAAAATACTACATTTTTTCACTTACAAGTGTGAGCTAAACAATGAGAACACATGAACACATAGAGGGGAACAACACACACTGGGGCCTATTGGACGGTGGAGGTTGGGAGGAGGGAGAGGATCAGGAAAAATAACTAATGGGTATAGGCTTACTACCTGAGTGACAAAATAATCTGTACAACAAACCCCGCCCTTAATACCTGGGTGACAAAATAATAGGTTCAACAAGTTTACATACATAACAAACCTGCACATGTACCCTTGAACTTAAAATAAAAGTTAAAATTTTAAAAAATGTTACTCAGTACATGACAGACTTGGTATTCTAACCAGTTTTCTAACCAAAGTCTGTGAAATTCCAAAGCCTGGAACAGTCTCTGTGTTCCTAAAAATGGCTTGACTCGCTCATTTCTAAGGTGACAGTTCACTAAATTTGTTACCACTCCCAATGGGATTTGATTGCTTAAACAACTGAGCGTTTAAAGGACTAATTTTCTCACTAATTTACAGTTCCAGTAGTAGTATGAATATTTTTGTTGTTTGCTCTCTGAGAGCTCTGCTATGGAATCTTGGACCTAGAGTGATAGATAGTCTAGTCTGTCTCTTTTTGTATTTTATAAAATATCTCTGAATAATGAGAATAATGAATGAATTTTTCCTTTATTATTTTCTGGGCTTTCCAAACATCAAACTTAATATGTTCTCCAAAAAATTTTTCTTAAAAAGGATGAAACAAAATTTGTACCATACCTGGACCCAATTACAGGATAAAGTACTCACAGATGACAGGTAACTTAGTTCACATGGACTTAGTTTTAGAAAACTATTGGTTTTCTTGACCTAATGGGATTCGGTGGAAAGAATATAGAATTATTTTGATCTCTCTGGCTCCATCATATACCAGCAGCATGAACTGCCCTGATTCTCAGCACCCTTAAATGTAACATAGAGTTAATGATAATACTGAAAAGGATTTTGGTGAAGAGGAAATGTGAAAACTGCTATGTTAACAGAGACACTATGCAAACGTTTGTTACCCAGATGTACCTAAATATTTCAGCTTTCTGGAACAACCTTGTCTTATAAAATTTAAATTAAACAGCCCGAACCCCATCTCACATATGAAGGACTGCTCACGTCTGTCTTCGTGTTGCTGGGGTTTATCTGTTGTTGTTTTGAAAAGGTTATGATTATTCTTAGTTACTTCTTGCACTCCTTGCATTTCCTGTTTGTGCTTTTTAAACTTTTTTCAGTATTGAGCATTCACACCTCTTGCTGCTGTTGCCTTTTCTGTGATTTTTATGCAGAAATAAATTGAAACACGGCTCAAGTTGTGCACATTAAACTTTACAGAAAAGATAGGGACCCAGACGCATCTCTCAAGCCCACCTTCCTATCCCACCTGTCAGTTTTTAATCTCTCCCAATTTCATTCTTGGTATTTTTCTAGGCAGAGCAATTCAGCTCATTCTTGCTGTCTCCTTTCATACTCTGCCCACTGCTGGCTTCACTTTCTACATTCAAAATAGCTATTTTTTTCTCAATTACAAGATCTCTTTCCTAGAGAGGAATTTCCATTCCTCTGGTAGGCAAAATTGACAGCAGTCACAAAGTACTTTTTCTCCCCTCTGTGATTTTATATTAATGTAGCTTAAGGAGAATTTTTTTTTTCTTTCACTATGTCTTGTGTTTAGTAGCAATCAAAGTTAAATAGGGCTCCTATAAAATTTCTAATAGCTAGAACTTTACTAACTCATCCTTTCAGGTAGATTTCTGCATTCAACTTTTAAAACTTTTCCTTCCTGAAGTGTAACACACATAAATAATAGTAAATAAAACAAAAACATACAGCTGTTTGAATTATGCTGAAGCAAACACCCTTATACCCATCAATCAGGTCAAGAAATAGACACTGGCATCAACCCTGAAGGTTTACCTTGTGATATTGTGAAATGTACTTATTTGGTCTTCATCCCAATCCTTGGAATCTCTAAAGTGATGTCTTTTGGTAAGCTAATGAGCTAACTGATGGCTAACTGATGGCTACTAGTTCCTAGGTAGCTTCATGATGGTGTCTGGTCACTAGAAAGACCAAGGCAGAATTAGAGGGTTGCGACTTTCATTCCCACCCCCATCCTCTGGGGAGGGGAGAGGAGCTGAAAGTTAAGTTGATCACCAATGGCCAATGGTTTAATCCATCACGCCTACAGAAGGAATTTTCCATAAAAACACAGAAAGACTGGGTTCAAACAGCTTCTGAATAACTGGAAGTTTCTGGCACACATGGAAGCTCTTCGCCCCTTTTGCCATGCTTTGCCATATGCATCTCTTCATCTCTATCCTTTGTATCGTCCTTTATAATAAACTGGCAAATGTAAATAAGTGATTCCCTGGGTTCTGTAAGATGCTCTAGTAAATTAATCAAACACAAGGAGGGGGCTGTTGGAACCTCAATCTGCAACCAGTTGGTCAGAAGCACAGGTAAAACAACCTAGGCCTACTATCAGCCTAAGATGTAGGGGGCATTCTTGTGGGACTGAGACCCCTACCTGGGATCTGATGCTGTCTCCAGGTAGATAGTGTCTGGATTAAATTGGAGGACACCTACCTAGCTGGTGCCCACTGCAGAATTGATTGCCTACTTATTGGTGAGAAGAAATCTCCACACATTTGGTCACAGATGTTTTCTCTATTGATTGTTGTTGAGCGAGGCAATAGAAAAAACAATTTGGGTTTGTTTTCTTCCTACACACCCCATAACTTCTCTCACTTACACCACATTATATGCAACCTAAAAATTAAAAAATTAAAATATATTTTAAAAACCACTGTCCAAACTTCCAACACTACAGGTTTGTCTGATTTGCAATTTTGTGTGCATTTACCATACAGTATAGATTCCTCTGTCTTATTTCCGTTCTTTACTATCATGTTTGCAAGATTCATTCATATTGTTGTAGACAGTGCTAATTTGTGACTCTTAATAGCTATGTATAATTTTGTTGTGTGAATAAACTATGATTTCTCTTTTTTTTTGAGCATGTATAGTTAAGTTGTTTTCAGTATTTTGGCTATTATGAGTAAGGTTACTCTGAGTTTATATATATTTGGGAGTAGATATTGTCAGCCTTCAATTATGCATTTACACAACTGTAGTAAATAGTGATACTTTTTTTTTTCCTGATTACTTACTCAAAGTTTTCTTTTTCTCTGCAGACCTAAGCTTCATGTTCTGCCTGTGTGATTCTGTCTTCACGATTCTCAAGGTCAGTTACCAACATTCAATTCTGTCTTCTACTAAGTATGTACAGCTCTAAAAGACACACCTCAGTATGGGCAATGTTCTATTAAACTGTGATATCCAAAGCAACTTGTCTTTGCTAAATGAGTACACTTAGCTTGTTTGGAAGATTCTGTCATTTTATTCTCTAAAGCTTACCTCACAGGAAATGGGAAACCATTTTTCTCTTCTGTGAATTTGAAGCTTTCATGTTGTTGTATATCCTCAATTAAAGAAAATGGGCAAAATTGTACTCAGGCTTTGTGCTGCGTCTCACTTTTCTGCAGCTGGTAAGGCACCCTACATGGTGCAGGCAATTGTAAAGAAAGTAGTTAGGGAGAAGGCAACATACTGCTGAAGTCATAACGGAGGCCTGTGATTTAGGGAATCTATATTAGAGGGAACCGCAGGGAGTCAATTGCCATCTATCTGCCTCATACACATTTTAATTATACCACTAACTTTGGCAGGGAGATGTCATCTAACCCTCTGCTAAGACACATTCTTTGTAAAATTAAAATTGTTCTCCTAGGAGGAGGTATATGCATAGTGAGACGCAGACACAAACACAAGTCCTATTTATTTGAAAGTAACTACTGAAATAAGATGAGTCTGGAGGAAAAAAAAAAGGTTCTGTGTATCTGTATCTGTGATACAAAATCATGACTTTCATCAAGAAAATTAGAAACAAATAACCAGGCTGTTTCAAGAAATCAAATACAAGAAAGCAAATCTTTACAAATTTGTTTATATGAACATGACCTTCCATGATTTCTGCTTAACTTTGTTTCTTGGTACCTGATACAATTTCAGTTTCAATTTCAAGATGGAATCATTTAAAAATAATTTAACTATGCTTTATCTCAAATTCCTATTGAAATGACACAAATATATTATATATATGTATATGTGTACACACAAACACACATGCATACATAATAAAAAAGGAGGTTCTCCCCTTATTTCCAAACACCTATTACCATTCTACTTGATATTTCAACAGTTATATAAATGACATATCCAATTTAATATGACCCCCTCCAAAACACTTGAATTTTGCAAACTTACCTTTTCCATGAACTTTTTCTTCCTCTACTCGTTCTCATTTTAGCAAATAGGATCTCCATTCTTCCACTGATTCATTCAGTGGGCTCTACCTCAGACGGTACTAATCTAGTTGACTCAACTATCATAATAGCCTTCTCTTGCCACTGCCACTAACCATCTCTTTGAGTCCATTCTTCACAAGAAGCAAGAGTGATTCTTTAAAAACAAGTTAGATCTTATATTTCTCTGTTAAAAATCTCCCAGGGACTTCAGAACACAATCTAAAGTTCTGACCCCCCCACTATATCTCTGATGCCACATCCTACCGTGGCTCTTTCTTGCCGCCTCTCTCCCAGCCACACTGACCTTATTGCTGTTTTTGGAATAGACTAAACATCATCTTCCCTAAGGCTCTTTCCATTTGCTGTTCCTTCTGCCAGGAGTTCTTTTCTCACAGATAAACTCATGACTATTTTCCTGGCTTCCTTCAAGTCACACAGAGAGAGGCCGTCTCTGACCAAAATATATGACAGCATCTTCCTTCTTCATTTCATCAAACATCTTGCAAGTTTTAGTCTATTCCTATGTGCCTATGATCTGCCACTTCACATTAAACTCTAAGCTCCTTATGAATAGAGACAGATTTGATCACTGTTGTAGTCCTGGAACAGAAGTGCCTGGCACTTTGTAAATGCTCAATTAATACATTTTGAATAAATGAAAAAAATCAGTACTAGACAGGAAAACTACTGAGTGTGCCAGAAACACTGAGGATAACATTATATTTTGGCAAGATTAGTTTGGCAGTCACTTCAACAGTTCTGTGAGCTACCCGCTATCTTACAAAATAAACAAATTTAAAAAGGCATCTTTTGTGATTAATCCACTCAAGTCAGTTTCTTTTCTTATAAGAAAACTATTGACTATTCATGAAATTAATTCTTGAATTGTTTATTTGAGAGATTATCTCTCTTGCTTCAGGATGATGGCTCTGAAAATGCAATGAGTATCAAGAGATGAAACTTTGTTAGTGTTTGATGCACAGGGCAAAACAACCGAATAAATTATAGCTAGACAATGATTGAACAACGTTACTAATGATGACATGACTAGTGGCCAATCCATAGAAAAAAAGTTAAGATTAAACATTTATGTAGTGTTAACTCAGGGTCATACCCAACTTTCAGCACTTCATAGAAATTTATTTAATTGGTCTTCATTATGATTCTCTTCTTTAAAACCAGACAACTGAGGCACAGATATCTAGCAGCTTGCCTACACCTGGTTGGTGACAGAGATAGGATTCAAACTCTGGCAGTCTAGCTCCAGAGTGCATGCTCTTAAGCACAACACATTCTGACATGAATGACATGAGAAATTAAAGGACTCTCATGTGAGCTGCTTTCTTCTAACTGTACTGGGCAACTTAAATTAGAAATGATGACAAGCACAAACTCTTACATTCAAGGCAAAGATAGAAAATCATGGTATTTCTGTGTCTAAGTGATAAGAATCTTATATCAAGTCCAGCCACAGGGCTGAGATAGCTGAAACACAGACTCAAAATTCGAATCCATGGGTAGCTGCGAGTTGTTGAAATCAAAGACTTTCTATATTTCTTATATGAAAAACGAAGAATTATTTGAGGAAAAAAATGGCACCCTAGAATTATAATGAGGCCAGATGGACCCACTTTTGCTCAACACTCAGGATCATTTGTCAAGGAGCAGAAAATGAGCCCACATTATAGACAACCCCTCACATCCTAGTAAAGCACAGAAATAGAATACTGCAACAGTATAGCGTCATTCAGAATATGAGTGCAAGAGGCACATTAGCAGCAGAAAGACAACGGGAAACGGAAGTCATTCCAGACAGGTAGCACATCTAGTTTTCCACCATGCCTGGAATAGAGAGGTAGCTTGAAGTTCAAAGATATGCTGATTAATGAACAATGGTTAATAATTTCCTTGGATGGTCAAAGATTTGAATAAAGCAGGATGACATAAGTGGTGACAAGGACATTTAGGGAAGAGTCGTGTGATTCAATCTTTCAGAATAGGCCCAGAGTGTGAGGATATGTGTGAATACATGGAAATATTCCCACTGCATGGGAAGTGCTCAGTTACGTGGATAAGATTATTTGTTCCCCAAATGTCACTTAGCCTCTTTCCTCAGCTATCCCAGTGCTTGCTCAGTGGTTTCATACATAATAAAGTAATCATGGAGCTTATTAATGACCCAGCCGAATGGGTTATGGCCCAAGTGCCAAACTTCAGTTTTCAAGCACTGAATCGCAGATTTAGCAATACATCTAAAAGTGTCATGCCGGAAGACAAGCATCCCTTTGTTCTACATACAAAACCTATTTACCTGCAACACTGCCATGATAGACCTATTTGCATGCTTTACTTATTGCTGCTGTATCACCCTATTATTACTTCTGGCCAAGACATTTTTCAGACAGTGAAAAAAGTGGGACAATGAACTGATCTTCATTAGATCCATTGGTCTTAGTTTATCTGTATCTCATTATTTATTTACTGTAGCTAATCAAAATGACCCTAACATATGGGTAGAAAGGCACACAGAAGACTCAGTTACAGTGCCAGATAGAAGACAACCCTTTGTAAAATTGGAGTCTGTGTTATAGGGTGTTGAGAGTCAAAGGAATGAGTAAACAGCTACCCTCCTCCCTGCCTGAGTCCTGTGCCAATTGAGAGAGAATGTGGCAAATGCTTCCTTGACAGAAAGCCAGTTAAATTGCAAGCACCTGCCATTCTGTAGTGGGTTATTCATAGGAACAGTCCTGGGGAATCAGGGCTTTCCCTTTATTTGTAATGACGTGTGATCTGCGAGGCAATTCTTGTGTGCTGGTCACCATACAGGCTCTATCTTGCAGAAATTCCTCAATGTTCCTGTCACCCTTGACAGTTTTCCAAGCTGACATAGATTGGTTTTCCTTTCTTCAAATGATGTTCATTGAGCATTTACAAACATGCCAGGCATTTTTCCTGTTCTAGGAATATAAGAGTGAACCAATTCACTCTTGTTCTTAGCAAGTTTAAATTTTAATGGGAGAAACCAGAATTTTAACACATGGAAATTGACTGTTTCAAAGGTTGAAAAATGCTTAGATGAGATAAGGAAGGTGTTAGCTAATACAGCTCTGTCAGAGTGAGACTCACTGTTAAGGTGACATGCAAGGAGTGACTTGAAGGAAACAGGACAGATAGCCACGTGGCTATGTGTAGGAAAGAAACTCCAGGCAAAAGAAACAGCAAATGAAGGAGACTTAATGGAATGTTTAGGGTGTTCCAGAAACAGCAAAGAAGCTAGTATGACTGATGCACAGAGCCCAAGAAAGTAGGTAAGATATGAAAGACATGTCGGTGGGGATCCGACCTTGATGATGTAGTGCTCTGAGGTCACTGGAAACTTTTGAACAGGGGAATTTATGATCTAACTTATGTTTTTAAAGGTTCTCTCTGGCTGAATGTGAAGAAGAGATTCGCGGAGGCAAGTAGTGGTTGGGGGGGTACGTGGCCAGGGGAGGACTTCATGATAATCGAGATAAGAGATGAGGGTGGCTTTGACTAAGCGGGTACAGTCTATGGTAGAACCCACCAAAAGGGTAAGTGGAAGAGTGGAGATGCTATTTGCAGATCAAGTGGAACATGTAATTCCTATGACTGATAAACTCAGCTTGGAGGACACATCTTATAGTGAAAGACAAACATATAGGCATTTTAACTTTGTACTTACTGGCCTAGGAGTTAAGCCAGCCTCTCAGAGTAAGATTTGAATTTTTATAGAAAAATATTTAGCTAGGTTGCCTTTGCTCACTGGCTTGAGGAGAGTGGGGAAGGAGAAAAGAAACAGATTACAAACCCATTCACTCCATTTTGTGGGAGGATTTATCAGGTGAGACTAGAGGCTAAGTGTGTGATTATTTTGTTTGTTTAATATTTTAATATGTGTTTATTTAATATTTTTATATAGAAATCAAGAGTACAAAAGAGGCAGTCCATTGTAACACACAATGAAAATGGACATGTTTCCTTCACTATCATATTAAGTAACTCAGTTATAAAATTCTGATTTATAATTCCAGCTACTCAGCTCTGCTGGCTTATCTGGTCCCTGAGACAGGAAGATTTTCATTATTTAAAAAATGTAATTGGGAGATGGAGGTTACCACCTGAATTCTTTGAGTTTCTTATTTTACATAATTCATAGGGTAAAAAAATGGTTTAGAAAATGGACTGGTATGTTTGATTGCACCTGGTTGTCAGTGGACAGAACACGTTAATGACACACAGTGAAGGCAGGAAATAGTACGTCTTGACCCTAAGGGCACTCCTAAGGAAACCTTCTAGCTTAGTTGTGTTCAGTGGTCAAAAGTAATGAAAAATTCCTCAAATACCAGAATCACTAAGGGCTCACACCATCCAGGAATAAAGTTTTGAGTCACTTCATGTGGTGGAAATAATTTATCCTCCCAAAACCATTTTCCCTTGCATCTTGGATGCGTGATTGCTCTGCTAGACACATTATTTTTCAGCCACAATTCTTATCAATGTAATGTCTTTTCAATATCCTTCTTTTTTTTTTTTTTTTTTTGAGAGGGTGTCTCTCTCTCTCACCCAGCTTGGAGTGCAGTGGCGCGATCGTGGCTCACTGCAACTTCCACCTCCCAGGTTCAAGCGATTCTTCTGCCTCAGCCTCCCGAGTAGCTGGGACTACAGTGCATGCCACCACACCCAGCTAGTTTTTTGTATTTTTAGTAGAGACAGGGTTTCACCTTGTTAACCAGGATGGTCTCGATCTCCTGACCTCATGATCTGCCCACCTCGGCCTCCCTTTATTGAGATTTGATTGAGACGTGAAAAACTTTACTTAATGAATATTCACAAGTCAATGAGTTTGCAGAGAAGTATACACCTGTGAAACCATCACTACCATCAAGGCCATAAACACACCCATCGCTTCCTAAAGTTTCCTTCTGTCTCCTTTATTATAATAATAATTATAACAACTATTGTTATTATTATTGTCTGTTAAAAACACACATACACACAGATAATAGGATCTACCTTCTTGATGTTTATGTTGCAAAACAGAAGCTTTATACCCTTTAACCATCATCCCCGCCATTTATCCTTCTCCACTAACCCCTAGTAACCACCATTGTTCTCTCTGCTTCTATATGTCTGACTATTTTAATTATACATGTAAGTAATATAATACAATATTTATCCTTCTGTGACTGGCTTATTTCACTTAGTATAATGTCCACCATTTCCATCCATTTTGTTGTAAATGGCAGGATTTATTTATTTATTTATTTATTTTTTGAGGCAGAGTTTCACTCTTGTTGCCCAGGCTGGAGTGCAATGGCACGATCTTGGTTCGCTGCAACCTCCCCCTCCCAGGTTCAAGTGATTCTCCTGTTTCAGCCTCCTGAGTAGCTGGGATTACAGGCACCTGCCACCATGCTTGGCTGAATTTTTTTTTTTTTTAGTAGAGACAGGGTTTCACCGTGTTGGCCGGGCTGGTCTTGAACTCCTGACCTCAGGTGATCCATCCTCCTTGGCCTCCCAGAGTTCTGGGATTACAGATGTGAGCCACAGGGCCCAGCCAGGATTTCTTTTATTTAAATGTTTTTTGGCTTATTTATTCTATATCACAATGCATATTTTGTAGTTGCCAATTTTTAATCTTAATTTACATAGCCCTAATATGATTTCTTAATTTCTTTTATTTTTCTTATTTCAATAGGGTTTGGGGGAACAGGTGGTGTTTGGTTACATGAATGAGTTCTTTAGCGGTAATTTCTGAGATTTTGGTGTACCTATAACCTAAGCAGAGCAGGATTTCTTACTTTTTAAAGACTGAATAATTTTCCATTGTATGGATATATCATATTTTCCTTCTTCAAGAACCTTCTCACCTCACTGTGACTATCAATCCAAAGCTATTATACCCTGAGCCATACCCAATTCCAAGAAATTCCACTCCTGAAACAATGGCATTAAAATCATTCAGCCTGGGTTTGAAATACCCTACAACTACAAAAATACCCTGATTTCCCCCTTCTGAAATAAGTGTTTTTCAAGGTTGTGTTATCCTTGGTAGGTTTAATTGGTTTAGCTTTCCGTTATCCGCAGGTTTTCCTAGTGGTCTTTTGGGGAGGTGAGAGTTGACAAATGGAAGACTATTCTTAAACTTGGTTCTCTAGCCCTTCCCATAATTATGTCAACTTAAACTTCTCAACTTCATTTATGCTTAATTAGCTAGCTTCTATTAGTTTGCAACTAAGACACTTGCTTGATACACTCATATATGGAGGCTGAGGTAGGAGGAGCACTTGAGGCCAGGAGTTCAAGACAAGCCTGGGCAGTACAGCAAGACCCCATCCCTATATATTTAAAGGAAGAAAAGAAAACCTCATTAAATTGCATACAAACAGTGGCTGAGCAAAGCAATCACTCCATTGTATCCGTCAAAGGTAAGGCATGCTACATGAAATGAAATCTTTGTCATAGCAAGCTCTTTAAAATATCAATTGTGCAGTGGTGCATGCCTATAATCCCAGCACTTTGGGAGGCTGAGGCGGGCAGATCACCTGAAGTCAAGAGTTTGAGATCAGCCCGGCCAACATGGTGAAACCCTGTCTCTAATAAAAATACAAAAATTAGCCGGGCGCAGTGGCGGGTGCCTGTAATCCCAGCTACTCGGGAGGCTGAGATGGGAGAATCGCTTGAGCCTGGGAGGCAGAGGTTGCAGTGAGCTGAGACCGTGCCACTGCACTCCAGCCTAGGCAACAGAGCGAGGCTCTGTATCATAAACAAAACAAAACAACAACAAATATCAATTGTGCCCGGTAGAGAAGTGCTGTAGGTACCTTTAGGTTGCATAAATAAGAAAAAAGAAAAAGAGGAGCAAATAGAGAGCTCTCTCAAGACAGCGGTGCCTTACTAGTCCTTCTAGTGCCTCCCTCCCCTTTATCTCCTCACCTACTCTTATGACTGAAACCTGAACTGATGCAAATGTTCCAAGCACACCACAGTCCTAACTGTGGGGGCTGTTTGTCAGAGGTAATCAGTAGAGAACAAATATAAATCCTAGGGAGAACCTTCGTAATAACTCATGCTCATATATTGTCTGACTTCAGTGTTTCTGTTCCGTTCACAACAGGTCTAATGGGTAAAACAGACTGTTAGCAGGTTGAAAGGACAGCATTTGAGATAGTTGATGGGCAGGAGAGAGCACTTTGGTAGCTAACATCATTTTGCCTCTCTGAAGGTGGGTAAAGAATGAATCGACAGAGCTGTGATGCTGCTTTTCCTGTAACTCATATCATATTTGACAAAAACTGTCTGAACCCCACTTTCAGGATGTAAGGAGGATCAAGCAGAGAAAAGTCTCCAGAAATGTAAAAAGCTTCTGTTGTTTGAAAGATAAGGACTAGACTGAAAAATTAGAGCAACTGGGCTGCTCTTTTATCAATTTATCGTGTAGCTTGGGAAACATTTTCTTCTGTACAGCTGGTTCTTCCCTCAGCTCAGTACTACTTTGCTCTATTTTATCTTTGTTATTCATTAGTTCTGGTCTTTTCTTCTGGATCACATATCACTAAACATGTTGGCTCTTGGGTCTCTGTCCTTCATGTTCGTGATATGCTCTTTCATGGATTTTGACTCTCTTGGAGAGAGCTCTTCAATGGATCTTCCATATCATCAAGTCTCTTCTGTGGAATCAGTAATGCTTTTTGCTGATAAAAATATTAATTTAATTCTATAATTGTCCTTTGACTTATGCTGCAACTCTTACCTTACTTATCTCCATTTTCTTTCCTTTTCATAATTTTCCGGTTGCTTTAGTAACCCCAGATGCCTGAGGTTAGTAAGTTTTTGGGGAGACATAACCATTGTCCATCACGGCAAAGGAAATCACATCTTTTCTGTTGCTTTTTGAGATGAAGAAGCCTTCTAACTAGGGATCATGAATAATCTGTGACTATTAGTTTGTATCCTCTGAGAAGAAGCGGACCCCAATATGGAGTTAAACATGAAAGAAATTTGTTAGAGAAAACATCTGTGAAGAAGAAATGGGAAGGTGCTGAAGAGGATGGAGAAAACCTTCAAGCCACATTCTTAATGCAGGTCTGATCCCACTGAAGGAGAGACAGAAGGAAGGAGGCTTGGGCAGGAAAAGTCTCAGACTGTGGCACAGTTCTAAGTAAGTGTCAGCCAGGCCAACTGGAATTCCACAGGCCAAGGTGGCTTGCCAGAGGAGTCCTGTATCTCCTCTGCACTGGTGTTCCTGAAGCTCTTAGGCATTAGCTGGGAACAGCTCATGGGTGTGAATGCAATAGTAAAGTCAGAGAGGCAGCTGCTGGGGTGTCCTGTCAGTTATGCTTCCACTTGGGAGAGCTGAGTGGCACATTTCCATGCCTGTCACAGAGACTTCGTTCAAGCTCCTTCCTTGTGCTGTGCCAGTGATAAGATTGGCACCTTTCCACTGGCTTTCTGCCTGGCATAACTTTCAGGCAAATCTTGGCAGCACCATTCCTTTCAAATGCTGCTTATTCTCCCCAGCAAAGTGGAAGTCCAAGAAGGGCTGTCTTGATGTCCTGGGGCTGCTTTTGTGTCTTTACCACTATAATACTGCAGCTTTCATGAAGGTCTCTGAGAAAGAAGGTTAGAGTAATGTCTAACAGTTTTTGATTTCAAGTAAAGAAGTCCTAGGTTCAAGCCCTAACTCTTCCATGTACCAGCTACTGTGACCTTGTTCAAGTGATGTCACCTGTCTAACCTTCATAATCTTTGTGCCAAAATGGGTCATAAAACCTCTTAGAGTTGTAAGGATGAAGTGAATACATGTATTAGCACCTCATGCAGAATGAGCATTCAATAAGTATTACCTATTATTGTTTCCTAATGCTGCTGCTTTTCTCAGGATGACAGATTCTAAACTGGTCTTTAGTTCTTTCTTTCCACATTTTTACTTGCACTCTATCTATTAGAAGTCCCAACCTCTAGAAGCAATTACCTAATATCATTCATATTAAGCACAAAACAGAGGACTTGGACATGGGAATGTCAGATATGAAAGTCTATAGTCTTAAAGGACATTCTCTTTACCTTTCCTGTGGTTTTGGTGTTTGAATAGTATTGAGTCATCTTTTTCTAGATTGCTGTGGTGCCTATACCACCTTCCCCAGATCACCCCTCCCCCCACCACCACTGTTATGCTCTGTCAGTCTAGATAATAAAGACCTGGAGTGTGGAGATTTGTATTTCTGGCTTCATATTATCTATGAATGTCCAAAGTCCTTTAGAAGAAGAATATTTAAATCTCAAATGACCATTTCTGGGTTCCATACTCATGTGGAGGGAGAGGTTATTTTCTCAAGATCTATTCAAGAATTGAAACAATTGCATCCATTTTCTGATGTGAATTATGTAATATGTTTCTATAACTCTAGTTTGCTAGGACATCTAGGACTGGCAGGCCTAACATGAATGATATCCTAGATGACCAGTTTCTTGAAGTGAGAGATCATGTACACTATTATTTCTCAACAAGGTGCTGCTGACATTTTGGACCATATAATTCATTTTGTATCATTGCAGAATGTTGCAAGATAATTAATAAGCATCTTTAGCTCCTACACACAAAAGTCAAACAATGCTTTCCCTACCTTATTCCCCAAGGTACTATTTCCATACATTTCCTACCACCTCTGGGTAGGTGTGCTGCAAATCTTGGTTAGTGCCACTGGACAGGTTAAGCAATCATTCAAGGAAGGGGAAGGTCAGTTTCTAAAAGTGAGTCTGATATTATTGATGGGAACAGAGCTAGATATTTGCCTGAGATATCAGAAAGATTTTGAAGGAGGTTGTGCGATGAAAAGGAATGGAAGAAAATCTTATCGTCAAATATTACAGGTCTGATTTATTGGTTAGACTTAGCAATGCGTTCTTGCCAATAAAGTATTAGGTGACATCTGGGAAGAAGGGTGTTTTGTATTCTTTTATGTGATTTTCAGTGAGGTGTGGCCACAAGAGGAGACAATGGAGAGGCTCAAGAAAAAAATGAAGTTTATTATACTCACAGGTCCTAGAAGATGGGAGGCACAACATGCCACACAGGGCCACACAGGCAAGACACCAGGGTGGTCAAAGGGCAAAAGACAGGAGTGAGAGGATGGTTTCAGCCATTGCATTTATTGGGGTCAGCAGGAAAGGCAAGGCAGGGTAGACTGAATAACTTAGGATTGGCTAGTTTGAATCACTGGCAGACTTTGGGTTATAGGGTGGTCCCTAGTTGCCTGCTACTTGGCCCTGGGATGATTAAGGCAGAGGACTGTTACCTCTTGGTGTGATGGGCCAGGTAGAGAAAGTATGGCTCTGGTGGTTACTTTGTATATCAAAGGCATGCTTCTGCTGGGTCCTTTACTATCTCTTAGAATTGGCTTAACCCAGGGAGAGGCAGTCTCTCCCCAGCTAGGAAGGTTTTTTAATGTGTTAAAACATCACATTGTATTTATGCATCAAAATATCACCCTGTGCCCGATAAATATACACAATTATTATGTGTCAATTGCACACGATAACATGAGATGGGAAGGGAAGGAGAGAGGAAGAAAAATTGGATAAAGGGTATAAAAACACAGTTTGATAGAAAGGAATAAGTACTAGTATTCCACAGTACAGCAGGGAAATCATAGTTAACAATAATTTATTGTATATTTCAAAATAGCTAGAAGAGAAGAATTGTAATGTTCCCAATACGAAGGAAAGATAAATGTTGGAGGTGATGGATAGTCCTATTACCCTGCTTTGATCATTACACATTATATATAGGTATTAAAATATCACATGTGTTTTGTACAACTATTATATATCGATGGAATTTTTTAAATAAAATTATAATATGCAGTAAATTAAAAACATATCCACAATATAATGGGGAAAATTCCAGGGCAGATCTATTAGCAAAAATGTAATTGTATGTAAATTTAATAGAGTATTACTGTAATCTGAGGCCACCAAAATTTCCATAACCACATTCAGCTTTTCTCTAGTGAAGATCTAAATAAGTTCCAGGTTATTGGATGGGTTTTCGAAGCCTAGACAGGTATTTTTCCTCCCTGAGGGCTAGTGCTTTGTCAGAAGGTTTTTAAGTTCCCTGAACTTCAGGTGTTGTTTAAGAGAAAAGGGGCCATAATAAATGTTTGAAGTTTCATTAGGAAATTCCTGCATTTTAAATTCCTCATTGTTCATGCTATTTGTCGGAGTCCTTGTGTGAAGGAACTGTCCTGGGAGAAAGGGAAAGAAAGAGTCTTTTATTAAAATTGAAAAACCTTCATGTTTATCATTCATATTTACTTGGAGATCAAGTATGAAAAGTTTTAATGTTGAAGAACTTTCCACCAAGTTTTTATGAGCAAGTAAAGCAGGGATATGAAATTGAGTTGTAACCTTAACTATAAAGTTGACTGTTGCAAACGCTATTATACTGGGATTCTGTTATATCAGTGGTTTTATTTGCACATTCTCTGCTGTATATTAAAAGCTACCTTTCTCATTGTGCTTATCTCTTAATGGTAAATAGTTTCAGAATATCCTAGCTGTTAATAGCAAAAGTTTATAGAAAATCTTCCTCTCCCAGGGTGATGTGGTAAAATTAGTTTCATTATCATTAGTTTGCTCATTTAAAAAATGTTGGAATGCTTGATGGTGGTGGTAGTAGGTAGGTATCAGCCTCAAATCTTCCCTTAGCTGTGCTGTGCAGAATTTCAATTGTATAGGCTTCTTATTTGAGAAATGTTTCACTTCCTGGCTAATTTAAATAGTCATTTAATGCTATCCTTATTGAAGAAGGCCACCTGGAAATCACACTCATTTCATAGTTGAATGTCTGCATTGCTGCCACTGCTGCTGTTTAGAGTGGAAGGAACTGATGCTATGAAGCATCAGTGAAAAAACCTGAGCTAAGGATCTGAGTGTGTTTGCTTATTTTTTTTTCTTTCCTCCCTTTTCTTTGATTTTATTCAAATGTAGTTGCTCTTGATTTTCCCAATATTGTAATTTTCATTGTAGTGTCAAAATCTTGGATGTAAACTAAATGATATAAACATGTAGGACATTTTTTGTCTGAATACCAGCTACCGAGAAAGATTATATTTTTTTTCTGTGCTGTTTTCTCATTCCTTAGGGCAAAATATTTTCTAGTTAGGAATGAAGCTCTTTGAAGAAGGACAATGTTTTCTACAGGTTTGTTGAATTAAAACATTAGCCAATTAGAAAAAATAATCACCATTATTTAAAATAATATAATTACAAGTGTATGTTACTTGAAAACTGACATCTATTTGAAATGCCAACATTTTGAGTATATTGAGATGATACAAATATTTAAATATATATTTGTTAAAAAATAATGAGAACATATGCCAGTATTTTTTCTTCTGTGGTCTAATTACATATAAACATATTCAATAGGAAAAATAAAATTTATACCTTTATTAATATTTCAGAAAAGAAAGACATCAATGTAATATTGCGAGGTTGTAGGGATTGCAATAACAAAATCTCGTTATATGCTAAGAGTTGAGTTATATACATAAAGAGAACTAAAAAGTTGTAATCAAATGCAGCATTTTAACCAATTTAATGTAAATAAGAAAGAAGCAGTGTTAGAGCCCTTTATTCTGAGCTATCTCCGAATCTCAACTTTAAGTCTCATTATCAGAACTGGGTAACAAGTGAACCCTTAATCTCATAAGAATGAGAACCCACGTGTTATTTAGAAGTGTTGTTTAATCTCTAAGCAATTTGGGATTTTCCAGCTATCTTTCTGTTACTGATTTCCAGCTTAATTCCATTGTGATCTGAGAGCAGACATTGTATGATTTCTGTTCTTTCAAGTTTTTCAGGTGTTTTTTATGACCCAGAATGTGGACTATGTTGGTGAATATCCCTGTGAACCTATGAATAATGTGCATTCTCCTATTGTTGGATAAAGTTGTCTATAGATGTCTATAGACATTCATCCAGCTGATGAATGGTGTTGTTGAATTTCACTGTCTTTATTAATTTTGTGTCTGTTGGATCTGTTCTTTTCTAATAGGAGTGTATTGAAGTCTCCAACTATAATACTGTATACATGTGTATATATATATATATATATATATATATATATATATATATATCTTCACAGATCTATTAGTTTTCTTTCACGTATTTTAATACTCTGTTGTTAGGCACATACATGTTAAGAATTGTTATGTCTTCTTGAAGAATTAACCCCTTTATAATTATGTAGTGTTCTTTATTATCCCTGATAAATTTCCATGCTCTGAAGTCTGCTGTAACTAAAATTAATATTGCTATACCTATTTTCTTTCAATTCATGTTTTTAGCTTGGTATAATTTTCTTTATCCATTTACATTTAATCTATGTGTGTTTTATATTTAAAATGGATTTGTTTTAGACAATATATAGTTTGGTGTTGTTTTGTTTATCTTCTGACTCTCTTTTTATTGTGTGTGTGTATAAATATATATATATATGCATATGCATATTTATTTTTTATTTCAATAGCTTTGAGGTACAAGTGGTTTCTTGTTATATGGATGAATTATATAGCGGGAAACTCTGAGATTTTAGTGTGCCCATCGGCCATAGTGTTCATTGTACATAATATGTATTTTTTTATCTGTACGTTTCCTTTCACCCTCCCCCTTCTGAGTCTCTAAAGTTCATTATATCACTCTGTATGCCTTTGCATACTTATAGCTTAGCTCCCATTTGTAAGTGAGAAAATAGAATTTTTGGTTTTCTACTCCTGTGTTACTTTACATAGAATAATGGCCTCCAGCTCCATCCACATACTGCAAAATACATTATTTGGTTCCTTTTTATGCTGAGTAGTGTTCCATGGTGTGTGTGTGTGTGTGTGTATAACATTTTCTTTATCCATTCATTAGACAATCGGCACTTAGATTGGTTCCACATCTTTGCAATTGTGAATTGTGCTGCTATAAACATACATGTGCAAATGTCTTTTTAATATAGTGATTTCCTTTTGGGAGGGTAGATACCCAGGAGTGGGACTGCTGGATCAAATGGTGAATCTACATTTAGATCTTCAGAGAATCTTCATACTGTTTTCCTTAGAGGTTGTACTAATTTACATTCCCGCTAGCCATATATGAGTGTTTCCCCCTCATCCACACCAACATCTATTGTTTTTTGACTTTTTAGTAATGGCCATTCTTGAAGGAGTATAGTGCTATCTTACTGTACTTTTAATTTGCATTTTCCTGATGATTAATGATATTGATCATTTTTTCATATGTTTGTTGACCATTTATATAGCTTCTTTTGAGAGATGTCTGTTCATGTTCTTTGCCCACTTTTTCATGGGATTATTTGTTTTTTTCTTGCTGATTTGTCTGAGTTCCTTGTAGATTTTGGATATTAGTCCTTTGTTGGATGTGTAGTATGCAAATAGTTTCTCCATTCTGTGGGATGTCTGTTTACTCTGCTGATTATTCCTTTTGCTGGGCAGAAGCCTTATAGTTTAATTAGGTCCCATTTATTTAGTTTTGTTTTCATTGCTTTTGCTTTTGGGGTCTAAGTCATGAAGTATTTACATAGGCCAATGTCTGAAAGAGTTTTCCGAACTTTGTCTTCTAGAATTTTCATGGTTTCGGGTTGTATATTAAAGTATTTGATCCATCTTGAGTTGATTTTTATATAAAGTAAGAGATAGGGGTCCAATTTCATTCTTCTACATGAGGCTTGCCAGTTTTCCCAGTACCATTTATTAAATAGAATGCCCATTCCCAAATTTATGTTTTTGTATGCTTCGTCGAAGATCAGTTATTCTGTAAGAACCTAGTAGAGTTTCAGGAGGTAAAACTCAAAAAAACACTGGAGCTCCCAAATGACTGGGACTCCAAAATGACTGACCACCCCTGGAGTTTTTATGTCTCAGACTTGTCTACACTGAGCCTCCAACTGTGTGTCAATTACAGTTCAGGACTTCCTGCCTGGCACTAGTTTCCACAGATTTTCAGCTCATGAGTAAAGGGAAGCTCAGATTTTCACCTGAAATTCTGATAATTTAGTCTGCTGAAATAAACTGACAATAGACAGATTAATACTAGAAAAGGCATAGAAATTTCCTATGTGCAAGTGCACAGGAGTAACACAAAATATGAGACTCAACAAGGGACCAGATGATTGAAGCTTAAACATCATCTTCATAAAGCAGAGGAAAGTGGAGGATATAGGCAATTTTTAGAAGAAGAATAAATTATTTTTAGGGGAGATGAATGGGCCTAAAGAACAAACAGAAGCTTGAGACAAAGTTCATCTGGGTTCTGAGTGTGGTGTCCACATCAGTCTTCCTTCCTGGAATATATATTGATTTCCTCTAATTAATGAAATATCTAAGGAAGGGTATCACAACAATTGGATATTTCCTGAAAGATTCAGTCTTTAGGCAGGTAGGGTAACTTCAGAGAAAGCCCTTCCTTTATTTGCTATTCCTCAAGTGCTTTGAAGTCCAAAGAGGCATGTTTTGGGGCATCATTTTTAAGTCTCCACTAAGGTTTCTGCTTCAGTAAGTTTTCATTGTCTCTGTTTTCCTGTTGGTCTCTCTAATTTGGGAGACAGGGATTTGTCCTATGACCTCATGTCTCTGATGGATCTAAGACAATATATTCAGTTTCAGTGTGTTCAGCTTTTTATTTGTTATTAGGATGAAATGGTGACTTCCAGTTTTTTTACATATGAGACTGGAAGCTGAAAGGCCCACTGTTGTTTTGCAGAAATTTAATGATAGGTCTGTGAAGGATTAGGACTTCTGGCTTTGGCCTCAGTCCAACAGAATAAACCCTTCCCCATTTTTGGCTTTATAGAACACAGCCTACCTACTTCTTCCCCATGTTGATAAATAAAATCTACATATGATATGCCCAAACAGTGTACTTGGAAACTTCCATATGATATGCCTGATCAGCATACATAGAAACTTCCATATGACATTGCCAATCAGAGAACATAGATTCTTCCATGTGATGTATCTGGGCAGTATACAGAGAATTCTACTATCTGACATACCCAACAAGTGTACATAGGACCTTCCACGTGGCATGCCCAACAGTATACCATCCATATAACATGCCCAGTTAGACACATAAATTTAGGTCAATAGTCTCATTTTCATGATAAGACTGTTGGGAAAGCACTTTAATAGGGAAAGAGGAATCCTGCTAGAATGTAATCAATCTAATCCTTCCTTCACAATCATGAACTCATATCTAATGAGCAATAGGTATGCAAGGAACAGAAACAGCAAAACAGAAAAGGCAAGGAAGTAGAACACAGACCTTGAAAAAAATGAATAAATCACACATTAAAAGATGTGTTTTATTATTATTATTTTAAATATGGAATGCTTCATGAATTTATGTGTCATCCTTGCGCAGGGGTTGTGCTAATCTTCTCTGTATCATTCCAATTTTAGTATATGTGCTGCCAAAGTGAGCACAAAAGATGTGTTTTTTTAAAAAAATAATCTACTTAGTCTCTTCACAGCTACACAAGAAGATATTGCCTTTAAAAAAAATGGAATGCATCAAGAATTTACATGCCACCTTGTGCAGGGGTCATGCTGATCTTCTCTGTATCATTCCAACTTTAGTATATGTGCAGCTGAAGTGAGCACACATATTGCAGTTTTAAAGAAAAGTAGAATGATAAATTAAAAGGGGCAATGGGAGAATAAGAAAAAATTCTTAGAAATTAAAAGTATGTGATTATCAAAGAGAACTCAAAAGAACACTAAAGCATTAATAAAATAAAAATCTGTCAGAACAAAAAGAAAATGCAATATATTCACTCTAGCAAAATTTCAATCAAAACAGTAGAATGAAATATATTGTCTTTAAGGTTTTTAAAGTAAATTATTTTAACTAGCGTTCTGTATTTAAACTGAGTAACAATTAACCACAAGGAAAAAATTAAGAATTTTCTACATGCAGGATATCATAAAATTTACCTTTAATGCACTTATTTACCAAGAAAAAAATAATTGAGAATATGTCCTAGGAATAGTAAAATATAATCCAAATATATAATCAAAAAGATAAAAACAATAATTTATAATTATGAGAGGAGAGAAATGAAAGGAAGTGTAGAATACAAGGTGTGCAGTAGGCTTAGAGAGCAATTCATTAAAAACACAAAGTGAAATTGTGTTCACATTAACAAATTATATATTTGAAAGCTGAATGAACTTAGTGCTATGGTGCAGGCATAGTATCTTTTTTTTTTAAGTGGAAAAATGTAAACAAGGCATTGAAATTTCAGGAAAACCGAAAAGTTGTTTGAGTAATTGGAGGTCTGAATTCTGGGGGGAAAAAAAAAAGTCAATTTTTTAACCTGGTAGTATTCAATCCATGCTAGAGCTAGCAAACAATTGGGAAGTGGAGAGGAAAATAAAGAGAGGTAAGGGAATGTGGTGCCACTGATATATTTTTTTTTAATTTTCTATGGCGGGAATTAAAGATACATTTTGTAGAAGTTGACGGATTAAGAAAAAGAAGTTGCATTGTATTACCTATCCTAAAGATAGAAGGCGATCCGAACATTCTAATATCAGTTGCCAAGACTACTGGAGCATAGGGAAGAGAGGTATTAGAAATGTAGGTGAGCTAGATTTTTCTATTTCAAAGCAAGGAATCCATAGTTATTATTAGGTTTTGGCTAACCCAAAACACATATGGAAAAAATATATAGTATTTGGAGAGAAACAGTTGAAGATGTTTACCTCTAGGGAATGATAATTGGAAAGAACATAATAATTTTGTACCATCTGTTTAATTTGAGTTTGTTTTTCTTTTTTTTTTTTAATCATGTGCATTTATTATTTACTGTAAAAGTCAGGGTCCTGTCATGAAGTGAAGGCGTATTCAAATTGAGTAACCCATGGAGCATTTAATTAAGGGATTATTTATTATAATTTTGGTTTCTCCATCTCTACAAACAGTAGATAGTGTTCTATCCTGGCTTAGTAACAGTAGGGGCTATTACACCTCCTAGGTCTAAAGAATTGGAGGGAGTGGTCACCAGAACTGGGAATTATTATAAAAGCTACATGGATAGAGCAGCCTGACAAGAAGGTGGCATATGCAAGAGAAATACAGCCAATCTATAGTGACATGGAAGAGAGGAAAGACACCAGTGGAATAATTACCCTGACTCCATTCTCCTTTCATGTTTTCATGTTTTGCAGGTTCCTCCCATGACTGACAGCTTAGAAGCCAGAGGTCAAAGGAGCCTATCAATCAATGCACTCCATGCAAATATGTCCAGGGAGCAGGATAGAACAAGGTATAAAAGGGTGGAACTCTATCTAGAGGAGCAAAATGAAGATATCTAATACATTGACATTAATACAATATGTACAATGTCATTATAATGTGTCAAATTTGCACAGAAAAATAATCACAAAATAATCAATGTCATAGTCAACTATTGGTGGTGTTTTATGCCAGGTGCACTTTAGCTGATTAACTGGAGGATTTGAGTGAAAGTAGTTGTTTTTTTTGTTGTTGTTGTTGAGAAAGCGAGAAGTTAAGGAAACATCTGAAGGGCAATGGGCAAGTGATGCCTGCAAGGTACTGGCAGAAGATAAATGGTATGTTATTTTAAGCCAATAGAAAGCTTAATCCTGTGAGGGAAACTCTGGGAAACGTACACCATATGAGTCAGAATTACTCCAAGAATGAGGGAGCTAGGACACTTAGCTTCCTGAACCACTGGGTGTGATCTGCCCCTATAGGCAAAGGACCTTCCTAGGATCTAGAAAAAAAAGACTGAAGGCAGCTAAATGTAGATACTGGCCATTGGATGTTGGCCAAAGCAAAAGGAAGATCTGAAGGGTAAGGGAAGGACATTGCTGGTGTCTATACTTCTGGCCAATATGCCACAAGTACAAATGCACCAGTTACAGTGTTAAGCGTAACTGCTTGAATTTACAACCAGCTTTTGAGGATATCGATATGGAAAGTGTTCTTAAAAGTCACATCTTATTGTCATGACAGCAAAGATAACTATATAATTATTATTTCTGGCAATTAAAAAAACTGTTTTGAAATTATTTGAGTCACATTTCGTTTTCATATTTTTGACAGTCTGTAATTTTAGAATAAACACTCTCAAATACATCATTTGCCATATTTTAACACATTGGAGTTACATAATCTGTGTATCAGTATACCAGAGTGAATTTGGTTTTGTGAAGACCTCAGAAGAAAATCTTACCTGCAATCTCCATGTGTAAACCGGAATAGGTGAAAATGTTCCCTTGATTAGGAAATGTGTAGCTCTGCTGTGTTTATATTTGTTTGTTTTAAATGCAGGCTCATGAATGTCTACTTATGTAAAACTGTACAGTTGAGTGCACTTCTGTATTACGACTTCTCTGTGCTCAGCTCAATCCCGGATAGGGCTGAGGAGCATGCTTGAGACTCATGCCATCACCCTCATGAGACAGCACATAAATGTATAACATGTTTATTCATGTCTCATAAGACCAAAGTTTGTTTAACACTTTTTTTTTTTTTACATGCTTAAATGTTTGTGCTCGGACTTGTAGGTTATGATACTGAGTTTTGATTGATTCTTTTCCTAGTGTTGCATTTTAAGAATGTGTTTTTTCAGATGAATTGAAAATCTTACCATTGTTTAGTTACTCAACTAATATGTGTTGAATGCATACTATGTGGAGGAAACTGGTCTAGTGCTTGGGATTCCTCAGTGAACACAAATGATAAACATCCCTGATCTGCTGCTTACGTTTAAGCAAGGAGGCTGAGTCAATAAATCATGAATATATATAATACATTAGAAGGTACTACATGCTGTAGAAAAGCAATGACATAAAGCAGAGGATATTGGAAATGTTAGCATCAGGGAGCAGGGTGTAGTATTAAAAGGTCAGAGTGGGCCTCATTGCAAAGGGTAGATTTGAGCAAAGACATCAGAGGTATAAGGAAATTAGGCATGTGAACATAGGAGGAAAAAATATTTTAGGCAGACATAATAAATAATTTAAAAACCGAAAGACAGGCTTGTATCTTTAAAAAGTGTTTATCTTCTGGTCAAAAGTGTCATTGTAGTTGTTTGTTGAGAGGAGACTGTGGGAAAGTGTGAGTGGAACCAGGGAAATCAGTTAAGAAGTAGTTTTATTAATCCAAGAAAGAGATAGTGAGAACTTAAGTTAAAATGAGTACTGTTTGCTAGGGGAAAAAAGAAATTCTAAAGAAAAATTTGCCCGTGGGCCAATTAAGTCAATCAGGCTTAATATGAAATAAGCATAAAGGCATCAGTTCATTTTCAGCTCACGGTGACCAGTTCGACTGGGGTTTCTAAAATGACAAGAGAGATTCAAATGCCTCAGCTGGCTTCCAAGTCAAGAAAGTATGACGGTGGCTGTTTCTCATTATGGTTCTCTTTTTAAGGTGATAAAAATCACCTAATTAGTATGACTTAAATAAAGGATTTTAAAAACTGACAGACTTCGTTTTGAAACAAATTAATTGAGTGTACAAAATGACTCTGCTCTTACCTAGTTTCTCAAGCTGAGAACCAAACTGCTAACGTGTATGGGAATATAGCACTTTGCTGGGATTTTTATTTTAATTTAAAAATTTTGAGTCTTTCTTGCTATTGTTGCTGTTTTGATGTGTGCCCAACTTGCCAGTGTATGCTGTGGAAAGGCTAGGAAACATTTCAACCAAGTCCTTCATCAATGGGAAGGACTGCTTTGTACTGTACAATGGAAAATAAATTCTGCCTATCACCTGCTGTGGGATACTTATAAAAATTTACTAAGGATCCATTTACAGAGAAATTCCCAATACATTCTAAGAAGAATCCTATCAAAATGTAAAAGTAAAAATAAAAACTTCAACTAGATAAAAACACGTCTAAATAATTATTAAATCGAATCTGAAATCGTCTCAGTGATTTACAAAAGGATAATAATGCTCACAACACTTATTATAACTAAGACTTTGGCCAAATAGTATGTAAAAGAATAAGCATAAAAGTTTTCCTACTAAAAGGCAACAAAAATAAATGTTAAAATATTGAAACAAGGCATTATATTCAAAGACAAAATAAAACCTATTTAAAATAAGACAAACAAAAAAGAGAAAGAAAGAAGTTTTATAAATAAAAAATATTATTCAAAAACAAAACCCAAGATCCCATAGTAAATTGTTTAGCAGACAAATGAAGCACATAATGAAGCTCATACATCACCAAATAGCCTGACTAAAAAAAAAAGTAAAATAAAATAAATAATGGAGGGTATGTGTGTGCACATGAAAATACACAAAAAATTACAAAATTATAAATGAAAAAGGAATTACAATAACAAATATTGATGAATTTAATAACTATTTAGACATGTACTTTATACTTAAGCTAATATTTTTCAAAATCTGGATGACATGGATGATTTTCTAAGCACTATAGAAGTTTTCTTTGATAAAAATCCTGAAGCAGCCAGTAATTATGGAAGTAATTAAGAAAGTTGCTAAGTAATGAATCTTCTAGTCCCCAAAGTTCCAAGCCCATATAATTTCATGGAAAAAAATGTCATATTCTATTCAAAATAATTCACAAATATTCAGAAAGAACGTGCAAAATTCTTTTACAGGAGATAGTGTGGCACTTATTCCCAACCTTGACAATAAAAACACCAGAGCAAAATCATCTGTGCTTATAGCCAGATAATCCATCAAAACAAACAAAAAAAGTAATAAATACACATAAAAGATGAGTCCAACCATAATATGTTATCCAAATCACCACACTTTACTGAAGGATATAAAATAAGAATTGAGTAAATGGAGAGACAAATCATATCTTTCTATGGGAATCCTCACTACATTAAAGAAGTTGGTCCTTGTGAAATGAACTTATATTTTATTATAAAGTAGAGTAATTTTAGAAAATTACCCCAAATTACTGTGTGACTACTTATAACTACAAAGGGATGAGAATTGTCAGAAAATATTAGAAGAGAAGAATAGTAATGGTTAGAGATTGACTTTAAAAGATCAAAATATATTATAAAACCACAATAAATGTAAAGGTATGCTTTTGATGCCATAATAAATAGGTGAATCAATGAATCAGAATTGAAAATGAAAATACAGATACTTAAATTTCTGTTTCTGTCAACTTTGCCATATAAAATAGATAACATTTAAAATTTGTGGTTAAAGAAATGGTGACAAGACTGTCAGCCTAGTATTTTGGGGGGTAAATACATTAAATTATTACTTTGTATATCATTACAAACTATATTTGAAATTGAAATAGATTAAATATATCATCAAAACTTAAGCATATTAGAAAATACTTAGATAACTAATGAAAGATCTTTAGCTTCTAATCTATATGGGGAAAAACTAATAGATTTTGTAACATTAAAATAAAAATTTCCACGTGAAGAATAAATATACAAAGTAAATTCAAAATGTAACAATCCCAGAACACATATCTGCTACATATTTAATAGAGGATTCATATTTTATTCTAATAGTTGCAATAATTTTTCCCCTAATCCTCCCCACATCCTTGGAGCAGATCTTCCTACTCAGTGTACTCTGGAGCTCTGATGTGTCATGATGGGTTTACCAGTAGACTGTGATATTGATTTCCCAGAATACTGAGCAGGGTCTGAAGTAGCCAACTGCAAAGAGTTTCATATTTTACCTCATAGTTTGTAAGAGTATTATGATTTCTTTGTGTGCCATTATGTGAAAAAGAGTAAGGAATACTGCAGGATTAGAAAATCCTGCTCAACGGCCAGGCGCGGTGGCTCACGCCTGTAATCCCAGCACTTTGAGAGGCCGAGGCGGGCGGATCACAAGGTCAGAAGATCGAGACCATCCTGGCTAACATGGTGAAACCCCGTCTCTACTAACATTACAAGAAAATTAGCCGGGCGAAGTGGCGGGCGCCTGTAGTCCCAGCTACGCGGGAGGCTGAGGCAGGAGAATGGCGTGAACCCGGGAGGCGGTGCTTGCAGTGAGCCGAGATCGTGCCCCTGCGCTCCAGCCTGGGCGACAGAGCGACACTCTGTCTTAAAAAAAAAAAAAAAAGAAAAGAAAATACTGCTCACAGCCTGCCATTTATAGCTCTAAAAAACATCTGATTTTGTTCCCTTGACCACAGATGACTGGGTTTGTGTCAACTTTTGAATCAAACTGAGCCAAAATAATATTATCTTTTTGTGGAAATTTGGAATTGAGAATTAGAGATTAATCCAAGCAAAAAACTTCAAGGACTCACAAGCTATAGGACTATTCAGAGTTGAAGCCAAAATTTATATCTTGGCAACCCCAACCGTACAAGAGATGAAGATTTGGTTTGTGAAGAAAGTGCAATATTCTGGATCCAGACTGCCTAGTTCTGAATCTCATCTCTACCACTTATGACTGGTATAACCTTAAATAAAAAACTTGTTTCCTCATCTTTGGGGATCCTAATAGTTCCTACCTCATAGGACAGTTGTGAGGATTAAATAAATTGCTTTATGAAAAGAATGTAAATGTGCCTAACAACACTTTTAACCATGATATAAGTATTCCTACTATAATGTTGTTATTATTACCATTGTAGGTGGAGGAACAAAAACTTGCCAAGAAAATTAATCTTCAGAGAGAAAACGTGGAAAAACATACACAAAAAGGGATTCTTACACTGTGAGAGAGAGGTTTCTTGAAGTCTTGTAAGTTCTGCTATGTGGCCAGTGAAGAAATAGGATAATGCATTGAATGTATCACTATAATAACAACTTCTTCTTTTTCTACCATCTACAGAAAACTTCTTTGAGCCAAATTGAATAGAATTTCTATTTCTTGCATTGGAGAAAGCTGGTAATTTTTACAAATCAATTTTAAAAAGATGAGCCCTCTGCCCACCCCAAATGTACATACTTAGCAAAAGGAGGACAATATAGATACAGGTTAATAATATTTAATGAAAGCAATGAGAAATAAAAATGCCATCTTACTTTATAAATATCAAATTGGAAAACAATCTACAGACTAACACTTATGTTGATTAGGGGATAGGGAAATTAGCCTGCACATGTAGCGTTTTCTCACCAGATAATTCCACTTTTGAGGAATCACTCCAGAGAAATAAGATGCTCAGAAGAGGCTAAACGAGAATAGTCCCTACAGTATCATTTATAAAGTAAAACAACAAATTGAATATTTAAAACCATTGAATTAAAAAATTGTGATGTATTCTGTGAATATTTTGCAGCTTTAAATATGAGACTGATTTGTAAATAATTTAGTATACTTTCAAAGGCAAACCTGATCTTAGAAGACCCTATGAAAAATAGATTTCTCTAAACTGTCTGTGAATACATATGTGCAAACACACACAGACACATAAATGAATACACATGCATACGTATGACTATCAAATATATATTTAAACATATACATAACATATCTACATATACATACATATATGTGGGTATGTGGGTGTTTGTACATTATGTGTATTTACATAGAGAATAATTTTGTAAAAGCATATACCAGGGGTTGGTAAACTACTTCTTTTAGTCTAAATTCAGCCCACTACCTGATTTTGCAAATATTGGAACACAGTCATATTCATTTGTTTATGTATTATCTTCAGTTGCTTTCATGCTACAGTGGCAAAGTTAAGTTGTTGAGACAGAGATTGCATGCCTGCAAAACAGTAAAATATTTACTATCTGGACCTTTGGCAAACAGAAAATGCCAACCTGTATTATAAAACCAGAATGTTGTGACTATGGTGATGGGATTTCAAATGATTAAATTCTTTTCTTTTTTCTTATGTATAACACAATTTATATGTAGATAATTTTCTTGGATAATAACTTTTAAAAATGAATAATAACTAGCTAACTATCATTCATTTAGAATGAGAAAGACTGCTATAATTTAATTTTTACAAAATCGAAAAAATTTCTACTTGGTTTTATGCATGTACTAATTCACAATGAAAATGTGTTTTGGAGTTTTATAACCATATGTGTCATGTAAACAGCTGCAGCAGCAACAACAAAACTTTGTAGTTCTAGCTTCATGTGTTTAATAGAAGTACCATTTGCAAAAAATTCATGGAGATGATGTGTTTTTGAGGAACAGAGCATATATTATCTCAGTTTAATTTAAAAATATTTTTGTTTTCAAAATATCGGATTGTCTTAATGCTTGTGATAGAGAGTTGCCTCTGAGGTCAAGATGTTTTTGAGGTTGCTATCTATAGAAGATTTTCTTTTGAAGAGATCTGGATTTTATGCAGACACCAAAAGATCTGAGATGGCAACTTGAAGAGTTTTATATTATAGCATTGCCTGGCAAGAGAAAATAGATACTAGCCAAGAATAGCATCTGGTTGATTTGGGCTAGATTATGCTTGTTAGTTACATCAATTACTCTTGTTCCAAATCCTTTCCTAAGTGGTCATGCTGTCTTTTCTTAAATTCCTAAGGGAAGCTCTCCAATGGTAAGAAGATGGACTGACAGCCTAATGTTCCATACGGTTATTATATTCTGCATTATGAACAATGGTAGGCAGATTGCAATAATCTCATGTGAGTTTTGAGAGTGATTTCGTTTTTCTGAGGGTATTGAGTTTGAGAATTGAGGAGGGGAGGATCAATCCCTGGGGCTGGAGTTAATCACAGTCTAAAGTGTTCATGATCATTAAGATGTAGTCAGTGCATAGGGGAAAAATGTGTTGTCATTCCAGAATGTAAAATTAAGATCACTTTTTCAGAGTTATTATTAAGTCAACACTTAATGGGTAAAAGTTTCTAGCACCCATTATAAACCACTAGCATACCACCTTGATTTAATGATAATCAGTGAATTATTTCATATAAATAGAGATTGCAGTTACAGTAAAAAGAGCAAATATGTTAAAAAAAAAAGGTTCTGGGAAGGAACAAATAATATTTTATATGTCAAATTGTATTGAGGGAGAGACGCTGAATCTCATAAAAATAAGCAATACAGTCATTGTAGGCCTAAGTTGGAAAACAGATTTCGTTTCTAAATACAATCTGTTGAGAAGCAGTGTTCAGTTGGCAGAGGGTATTGGAGATGATTGTCAGGCTCCTCCAGGCTCACTGAGAAAGCATGCCCCGATTGATTAGTGATACTTCCAGAGTGTACGGGGAGGGATTGTACATGAACTACGTCTTTGCTAACTTTCCATAGAGGTAAAATTTGCAATGAGTCAAAGAGAATGTCCATGGCCTAGATTATATGAATCTCTTAGGTCTAGCCTCACTCTTCAACCAACTTGTTTTCTTTGCTCCACAAGCAATCACGTGACTAATGTTGGCTTCTCGGGTACTAACTTGCTTGGAGAAATGATACTAAAGGAAGAAAATATGAGTGTTCTGTTCCACAAAAACAAATCAGTCACCTACCCACCCCATCCGCAAAATTTAAAGAATAAAATTAATCAGGGTGTTCTGTTCACTGCTCTCATGGATCAGAGGACAATTTTTAATAATTCTGTTTGGTCCTAACTTGGTCAGGTAATGAAGCTTTTTTTCTCTTCATCCAACTATCCAGATGAGAAGTGGACTGATGGCCAGTGCATTTCTTCCTTCAAACTTTCATTGTGGCTCAAATGTGGATAAAAGTGTTTTGACATTGACTCATAGCCTCCAATTACTCCCTCCAACACGGGACCAGAGGAGCAACCTAAGACAGGTCCATCCTGATACTAAAGAAATGAAAACCTTACCACAGGGTCATTGGCCAATGATGCTTTCAGGGAAAGATTTTTATCAAAAGGGGGAAATGTGAAAGTTGTCAGAATAAAAATGGAGTCACTTGTGTTAACAACAACAGCCCTGACAAATAGAGTAAGAAAAGGTCATGAAAAAAGGGTTCTCATGCATAAGCACAATAACAGGAACTATCACAAAAAACTCTACTGAAACCACAACGTTGCACAAAGACAACTGCAACTTTACACAAAAAAAGTACTTCTGCAAGGAAGCTGGGCATGGTTGTTCGTACTGTAGACTTTGGGAAGTTGAGGTGAGAAGATCACTTGAGCCCAGGAATTTGAGACCAGCCTGAGCAACAAAATGAGAACCTGTCTCAAAACAAACAAACAAACAAACAAACAAAAAACTTTTGTGAGGACATCTGTTCAGCCACTGTCTTTACAGCTTCAAACTGGCATTACTCTTGTTATTGACCCTTATAGCCAAGGATATTTATCTCAAAATAATTATTTAATTCTTCTATTTTTTGTGTTTGTTTATCTCCCTGAATATGCACATAGTTTATTATGGCACATGTATTCTCATTGCAATGACCTATTTTGGAAAAATATTCTTTTCTTTTAGAGACTCGGTCTCTGTTATTAAGGTTAACATTCCTAACTTCTTAACACCTAAAACTGTTAGGTATTTCTTTTGACCTAAGATTTACTTGAAGCAATTAATGAGGCACTAAAGGGCACCATGAAACAAGAAATATTGGGGATATCTGCACATCTGCATTACATTAACAGTCTCATTTATGCCTTTTTCTTTGGTGTAAACTTGTCTAGCTTTGGTCTCTTTCCCAAAGGTCCAGCAGGCTAACCATGAACAACGGTGTCTGAAGCATGGTCAGTTCGGTAGCATCATTCAGAGTTCACACTGGCTGGCTGCTCTGATAAGACTCTGCTTGGTAGCCTGTAGTATTTCAGTAAAAGCCTACCATGACCTTCAGCCCCCAGCACAGTACTCTCTCAATAAGTACTTTCTGGTGGACATGTATTTGTTGTATAATATAGCTTATGTAGATAAAGAAGATCTAGGATGTGTGTGATCAGTAAGTTTTTCTTTATAATAAAGTGGGTTTTTTTTTTTTTGCTTTCTAATTTTCTATTATCACTCCACTGATGTGGAAGACGGAAGAGACAGTGTTCCCTCTCCATCATTGGTCTTTCTTTGTTTTTTCCCTTGTGATCAAGATGTGTCCATCCTTGTAGCTAAGGCCAGCTTAATTGCCAGAAGAGTTTTGCTTATGATTATAGAATGCAGAACTGGACGGGATCTTAGAGACTGCTTAGGTTCCTCCCTTCATGTTTTTTTTTTTTTTTTTTTTTAAGAAAGAACTTAAAAATTGAGGGCTTTGCTCATGGCCACTTAGATTCCTATTTTCACAGCTGGAACATATACATAGCTCTGATTTCCAGTTTGATACTCATTCGATTACACTGCCACTGGTTTCCAAGTGAAATTTAAGCTTATTTCAGTCTTTTCAAAATTCTTGCAGTTGATCAGCCATAATTTTATTCCTTCAGTTTGAAGCAGCTTATTGCTTCATGTTTGAGAGGAAGTCACTATTTCATCCTGAAGATGGTTCTTTTGTAATGGTAGGCTAACAAACTTTTCTGTTGGAGTTTAGGAAGTGCTTGTGAAAGAGGGGTGCTGTGTGCCATAAATATAAATGGTTATATTCTACTAAAACAAGCTATAGCATATCACATCTGATATTTTTCGTGAGTTTGCATATAGATAGTATGAATTAGGAAATGCACTTTTTTTGAACTCTACAGCTGTTCATAAAATTGTCACAGAAATTTGCATTTAAAATATACATATAGGGAATTTGCACACATTTATGGAGCTCTCTGAGTCCTTAAGGGGTAGAATTTAATACCTGCCTGCAAATACTTGGTTATATGCTAGCAAAAGAATGGATAGCTGATATATGTGAGCCTTACTTAATTTGGGCTGCATGAGCTTTAATAATGGACAGGTCCTTGGAATTGACGTAATAATTCTAAAAATACAGGATAATATTATACTTTTTTTCTTACAATATAGCAAAGCTAATAACATATTATTGGGTTAAGGCGATTTCTATGACTTCACAGTTTTAAAAATCAAAAGTTAAATGAAAGGTCAGCAAATGTATAAAATGGAATTGTTTAAAATAAATTATTTACATAAGGCATCTGGATTTAAATCAGCTTTTGTAGGCTGTGGACTTTTGCATGTTTAAAACTTCTGGAACTGACTGCATTATTCCAAAGTGAGTTTGACTTTAAATAGTTAATTTCATTGCATTCGCATGGCTATAAAGATGGAAACAATACAAACTAAGGAATATAAGAGCGAGAAGAGATGAAGGAAAAGTAACTGTTAAAAAACTACCTAATGGGTACTATGCTTACTACCTAGGTGAGGGACTCATTCATACTCCAAACCTCAGTATTATGCAATGTAGCTTTGTAACAATATGGCATACATACCCCTGATTCTAAAATAAAAGTTGAAAATAAATAAAGAAATAGTTAATTTTTGCTAGAAATTTATTTTGTATTCTAAAAGTAGAGCATACTTATTGTGGATAATTTAGAAAATACAAAAATATACTAAAATTTAAAAAAGAATGTTCTTGCAATTCCACTATCCAGAGATAATTTTCATAAACACTTTTGTGTATCTTTTCTGGATAAAAGTTTCAGTGAGAATATAAACTTCCAAAACTTCATTGTTAAAAGTTATGTTGTATTATATTGAATCAATAAGCCATGGTTAAATGTTTTCTTCTTTTGGGGCATTTAGAATGTTTCTGTTTTTCACTGGTATTAACAATTTTGATAAACATTTTTATTCTTGTTCATTTGCACACCCTTTTAATTATTTGCTTAGGATAGATTACCAGAATTGGATTGTTTAGATTAAAAGCTTTCTGTATTAACAAATTGTTGGATAAACATTATATATTACCCTCTAAAAAGACTATATCAAATGTACCAAAGATGCTTTCTTCCTCTACATGACCTAAAACTCTGAATACCTGCTCACATCTTTGCTGATGTGATAGAAAAAACGGTAACCATGAAGTTTGACTTTTTGTTTTAAATTACTCATAATTTATTTTTTTGTTAAAATTTTTTGTTAAAATATTTTAAAAATTCAAAATGCAGAGTATTTAAAACTAATATTTAAATTAAAAAATCAAAATTTAGAGATTAGTATTCAAAATCTATAAGGAACTCCAACAACTGAATAGCAGAGAAAACAAACTGATTTTAAAATGGTCTAAGGCAGTGGTCCTAACCTTTTTGGCACTAGGGACTGGTTTTGTGGAAGACAATTTTTTCATGAATGGGGTGGAGAGAGGAATGGTTTCAGGATGAAACTGTTCCATCTCAGATCATCAGACATAAGTTAGATTTTCATAAGAAGCGTACAACCCAGTTTCCTTGCAAGCGCAGTTCACAGTAGGGTCCACATTCCTATGAGAATCTAACAACAGGGCTGATCTGACAGGAAGCAGAGTTCAGGTAGTAATGTTCCTTCACCTGCTGCTCACCTCCTGCTGTGTGGCCCAGTTTCTAACAGGTCTCGGACAAGTCCTGTCTGCAGCCTGGAGATTGGTGACCCCTGGGCTCAGGAACTGAATGGACTTTTCTCTAAGGAAGACTACAAATGGCCAGCAGGTGTATTAAAAAATGGAAATATCACTAATTATTAGGGAAATATAAATCAAAACCACAATGAAATACCACTTCATTCCTGTTTTGATGCCTATTACCAAATATTTTTTCAAAAGGTAACTGCTGGTGAAGATGTGGAGAAGTTAAAACCCTTGAACACTGTTAGTGGAAATGTAAATTGATGCAACCAACATGGAAAACAGTATGGAGGTCCTTCAAAAACTTAAACACAGAAATACTATATGATCCAGCAATCCCACTTCTGGATACATATCCAAAGGAAATGAAATCGATATCTTGAAGAAATACCTGCACTATCATGTTCATTTCAGCATTATTCACACTAACCAAGACATGTAAGCATTCTAAATGTCCATCAGTAGTTGAATTAATAAAGAAAGTGTGATATATAAACACAAAGAAATATAATTTAGAGGGAAATCCTGCCATTTGCAAAAACATGGATGAATCTGGAAGACATTATGCTAAGTAAAATAAGCCAAACACAGATGGACTAATAATACTACATGGTATCACTCATACGAGGAAACTAACATAGTCAAACCCATAAAATGAGAATGAAATTGTGGTTGCCAGGAGCTAGGGGAAGGGAGAAATGAAGATATATTAGTCAAAACCTATACAGTTTTGGTTATAAAAGATGGATAAGTCCCAGAGATCTACTGTGAAGCACAGCGCTTATAATTAGCAATACTATTTTGCACACTTAAAAATTTGCCATGAAGGTGGATCTCACATTAAGTGTTTTTTATCACAAATGATAAGATGACAGGAGAAAACTTTTAAAGGTGATGGATAGGATTATGTATACATTGTGGTGATGGTTTCATAGATGTTTACTTATCTCCAAACTCATCAAGTAGTATACATCAAATTGGTATTGCTTTTTGTATGTCAATCATATATAAAGTTGTTTATAAATGTATAGAGATTAGAATGACAATATTTATGTGATAAAAATAGAAAAGTTATCAGTTATTTTGGTTATAGTTGTGCAGTCATATCTGTTTGTGTATATGTGTACATGACATCAAATCTTACATATAAAGCTCATGTTTCCCTTGTTCTCTTAAATCCTATTTCTCCACTTTCCTCTCCAGACACAACCACACGTCACAGATTTGCTGTACATCATTCCAGTCCATATTTTAACTCCAGGTAGTTTTTTTTAAACATTAGATTTTAAATAATGAGCATGTGTCTAAATGACAAAACTCTAAGTTTTACTAGATTTTTTGGTATTAATGCTTCTTATATCCAAATTTTTTATTTTTCATTAAGTGAGATTTCATCCTTAGGTAATTCTGTTAGAGAGGAAGAGCTCAGTTAGAAAATGGAGTTTAGGCTCAAGGTTGAATGAAAAAGATGACTTAGATAGTTCAGGCTTGTTTTAACTGTGTTTTACCCTGAAGTAGCAAACAAGAAGTGCAAAGAATACAAATAAGGCAAGAATCTAAGTGGATAGATGCAGCACCCCATTTTCTTTTTCATATTTCACACAGGCTTTTCCTAAGTTCAGTGCTCTTTAATAGCCCACGTGGAATGAAATGCTCTCCAGAGAGACAGATCATAGAAAGCCTGAATTCCTTGCTGTTTTTATTCTGAAAATCATCAGCACGCAAAAAACTTTGCCATTATTTTGGGGTACCCTACATCCATCTTCGCATGTTCCTCAATAAGATAATCCCAACTTTATTTGAGTTGACAATGTTTCAGGTTAAACATACCCTTTCAGTCTCCTTTGATGTTATACATGAAACAACTTTAGCTCATGGGAGTGGGGAAGACAAAATTTACTTGGGGGGCTTTGGGAAAAGCCTTTATAAAACGTGTTTGATTCAGCTGCTGTGTATCTCTTGGTCCTGGACTTTTGGCAGGCATCTGATAGCATAAGAAGAACAGGGGTCACAACCTAAGGATACCATATTGAGAAGCTAGAAGTATTTCCAGATTTCTTTTGTGTAAGAGAAGTTAAAAAAAGATGCTTTGGGAGGGGGGATGTAAAAAGAAGTAAAAAGTAAGAGAGGAGAGGAAGGGAGGGAGCAGGAGACAGGGAAAGGAAGGAGAAAGACAGAGACTAATTTGGATAAACCACTATCTTGGGAGATATCTGTTACTAGCAAGTGAATGCAATTTCTAATTGGGACAGCCATATAAATTAGTAATTCTACAACTGAGGGAATACCACTCAGAGTGGTCACACCACCCACAAGGAATGTCTCTTTTCCTCTAACTTTTATTTTACTAGCCCTGCTGGAAGGAAGGTCCCCTTGCCTGCATTTATGCTGCAGGGCCCAGGTGTTTTACTGGAACTTGTATCCAGCAGCTTTCTGTGAACAATGTGACTCCTATCCAGCATAGAATATCCTGGACTGGAATGTTTGAGTGATTGCAGGCCTGGACATGTCTTTACTTAGACTAATTACTTGAACAATCTGAACAACTTATTAAGTAGGTATTGAATAATTGTAGCTTCAAAAATTACTTTCATAAACATTATTATGTACTTTATTCAATATTTTCTTACAACCAGTGTTGTGGCTGAAACGTCTGTTTCCAGTCTGATTTGGAGCTTATGAAAGTTATTTAGCCTTTTTCATCATCCTTGTTATTTTGAAGTTTTGAAGTTTTGTTATAATGTTTCTAGGTATATATACATATATATTTTTCATTACAAATGAATGAATGAGTTTTCAATTCATTCATACATATGTATATATACCTAGGTATGTATACCTGGGGGTGTGTGTGTGTGTATATATATATATATACACACACACACATATACACACACACGCATTATATGTGTGTGTGTTTCTTACATTTTGTGGCCGATTTTGTAGGTCATACATATTTCTTTAATGCTTGGACATTTTATTCATAATTTCTTTCTGTGTTTTCTTTCTGTTCATTCCCTATTTTCTTCATCGAAACTTCTAAAGTAAGTTTCACTGTCTTTTAATTTTTCTTTCTTATTTCCCATGACTTTTTCCTACATCACAGAATCCAGAAGAATTCCTTGGCCTTCTCCTCCATTTGATTAATGAGTTCTCAAATGTACATATTCACCCATTGAGTCCAACTGTTGAATTTATTTCCAAGTCTCATATTTTCATTGCCAAGACGTGTAATCTGTATTTCTAAGATAATTTCTTGTGTAACGGCTGTGCTGTCCTCTCCTACACTTCTGAGCTTTTTTCAATTATACTAATCTTTAAATCTCCTTTTGCTTTTTCTCTTCAGTCACCCTTTCTTCTCAGCCGCTATTACTATTAATTTTCAAGAGCGGTATCATTCTTTCCTGATGCCTTGTGTAACATAGTTGATATTTCCTGTGTATGCTCATTTTATATTTAGTGTTCCCAAGTGGCCTGATTGTCTTATTGGTCTGGTTGACAGCAGTCTGCATGCAATAAGGAGGGAGCAGATCTGCTCAGCAGATGAGGTCGGGGTTTCCCAGTTATATTACTTTTCTATTGCTGTGTAATCAATTATCACAAATTTAATGGCTTCAAACAATACCCATAATTACTTCTCAGTTCTTTAGGACAGAAATCCACATCAGCTCGACCAGGTTTTTTGCTCAAGGTCTCACAAGACCAAACTCAACGAGTCATCTGGGTTTGGCTTTTATGTTTAGGCTCAGGGGAAGCATTGGCTTCAAACTAATTCAGGTTGTTGTAGGATCTGCTTCCTGTGACTATAGGTCTAAGGTTTTTGTTTCAGAGATTCTCACACGCTTTCTCACAAAGCCTTTTCTACCTTCAAATTAAGAAGGGGGTGTGTGTGAGTCTTTTTCACATCTTTCTAGCTTGCCTTTCTCTTGCCAGTCAGGGAAGTGTGATTACACTTAGCCTTCTCTGGATAATCTAGGATAATCTCCCAATTTTAAGGTCAATTGTGCTATGTCACCCATATGTACAGCCGCACAGTTTAAATTGCAAAAATGCAACCAGTCCAAATGTCCGTCAGTCAATGAGTGGATAAAGAAAATGTGGTATATGTATACCGTGGAATACTACTCAGCCGTAAAAAGGAATGAAGTAATGGCATTCACAGCAGCTTGGATGGAACTGGAGGCTATTATTCTAAGCGAAGCAACTTAGGAATGGAAAACCAAACATTATTATGTTCTCACTCATATGTAGGACCTAAGCTATGAGGACGCAAAGATATAAGAATGATACATTGGACTTTGAGAACTCGGGAGAAAGGGCAAGGGGGTGGCAAGGGATAAAAGACTACACATAAGGTATAGTGTACACTGCTAGAGTGATGGGTGCACCACATTCTCAGAAATCAACACTAAAGAACTTATTCATGTAACCAAATACCACCTGTTCTCCAAAAATCTACTGAAATGAAAAAATAATTTTTTAAAAAAGTCGTGATGTGTAACATAACACGATCACAGGAGTGATATCCTATCATATCACAGGTTCTGGTGGTGAGTGTGGAATATTGGGGCCATTTTTAGAATTTCTAATGACCAAAGCAGAGCACCCATGGTCATTATTGCTCTGTGAGATAGATGCCTCTGCTTCCTGCTTCTTGGAACAAGGGGAGTGGGAGGAAGGGGAGATGGATCCTCACCCAATTATATTAATACGATTTCCAAACTAATAGCTAGATTTTGGGTTGCTCTAAGATTATCTTCAGCTGTCCATCACCTTCAAGGTTATAGAATTCCAGAAAACTCACCCACCATTTGTATTCATTCATTTCCATGCAAGTTTTGTACTTCAGTTTTTTTTCTCTTTCAACTTAACTCTATATGGTTTCTCTCTTTAAGAGATTTATTATAATTTTGGCCCGCAGATGGCAACTTCATCTTCAGTATTCATATGCAACATCTCTTGTCAGAATGATCATCAGCTTCCATGTGGCAAGTGAGTAATTTTCTATCATGAATCCATTTGATTTCCCACAATCCATTCTACAGAGTTGACCATCTCTTCCCCTTAAAATACTCTTCTCTCTCAGCTTTCTTTTAACCTCCTTGGCTATCTTTCTCAATTTCTTTTTCTGTTTCTATCTTTACTTAAATTCTAAATGTTGGAACAGGCATCTCAGTCTCCATTCTGGAATATCTTCTTGTATCATTTCCCTCCTTGGTGATTGCTTTTCATGTCTGTAAATATGAAATATATGCTGATGATATAGACATTTTCATCTTCACTGCACAGCTCTTCCTTATATTTAAGTCATATATTTCAGTTGTCAACTCATTAGGCATTATATTAGTCTGTTCTGGCTGTTGTAACAAAATACCTAAGACTGGCAATTTTTAAATTACAAGAATTCATTGTTCATAGTTCTAAAGGCTGGGAAGTCCAAAATCAAAGCATCCGCAGAATTGGTATCTGGTGAGGACTTGTTCTTTGCTTCATAGATGGTGCCTTCCTGCTGCATTTTCATGTGGTGGAAGGAGTGATTAAGCTCTCTTAGGCCTCTTTTATAAGAGAATTAGTCCCACTCATGAGGGCTTTGCCCTCATGACCTAATCACTTCCTAAAAGCACCCCCTGACCCTTAATGGGGATTAAGTTTCAAAATATGAATTTTGTGTGGGAGCACAGACATTTAGATCATAGTAGACATCTCAAAAGATGTTCAAAAGTGAACCCCTGATTCTCCAACTCCAACATGCTTATCCCAGTAACTCTCCTCTCACTAGTGTTATTACCAACTAGAATGTGAGCAAATACCTCTCATAGTCCTCTAGTAATCATGCAATAATGTTATGTAAATGCACGTTCTTTGAGGTAAGGCAAAGCTGTTTGAACTCAACTCTATTTGAAATTAATATTTTTACTTTGGCTTTTATTTAATACTTCTCTTCCCATCTTTGTTTCTTACTTCATAATTAAGAAATCTACATTCTGTAGATGCCATATGATTTAATTGCATATTTTGGATGAATTTGCAAATTTAGAAAAGAGTTTGGCCTGTTTGCATTTGTTGTCATTAATGCTATTCTTGGTTCCTTGCAGCATCTTATTTTCTATCATCACTCTTTTTCTTGTTTTCTCCCTACTGCTTTGGAAATGTGGGGTTCTAATGGGTGCTGAGGAAGTGCATTGCATGTCTGCTCTTATTTTTTATTCCAACCCTGGCACTCTGTCTAAGGGTGAGGAATAATGACAACGTTGACATAGTTAATTTTGTAGTGATTGGAGCTGTCCACAGAGTAGAAGGTAGGAGTAGAGTAGCACACTTGGGCAGAGATCATGTCTCCTTTTGGTTCTCCAGGTGCCTTCAATGCCTAAAGCAGTCCCTAATTCACGGTGAGTCCCAACAAGTCATTGTGGGCTGAATGAATGAATAAAATAAGTTCATTTGTCTTTTCCTGTGCCTAGAAAAGGCTCATGTGGCCCCTAGGCATGTCAGCTCTAAGCAGTGGTGGCAATATCCTTGTTCGTATCCAAGGCCATGGTTATCTTTTCCCTGCTAAGTGTCATCATGGATACAAGTACACAAGAAGAAAGGAACAAACGCATATATATACATTATTAAGTAGAATTTTTGCTCTAAATTCCAGTTCTTACCTCTTATAAATTATGTAATTGTTAATAAATCATGACTAAGTAACTCTCTCCCTGCTCCTCTTCCCTCCTTCCCCACCCTGGCAAACCCTCCAAATCACAACCCGGGGTTTCTCATTTTGATGGAAGGTAATAGTGTGTAAATGCACATGCTTAGAGGTAAGACAAAAATTCCAAGGTTCTTGGTTTCTTTCATTACAATTTTACATCACCCTGAGCTGACTCTAATTTTTAACAAGAGTGTTTACATCCTGTTTTAAATTTTTTGATTGGTTCCTTTTTTTAAAAAAATTAATTTCTACATTTTTCCTTCACCTTTTCACTTCCTAGATAATTTCAGTTGTATCTGTAAGATGAGAAATGGAGATAAGGAAAGGAGAAGAAGAAACAAACATAAATGTTCAAGCTGCCACTTTTTCCTATAGGTATTGCTGAGTATCCGTGTTGTGTGCTGATGTCAACATGATGCCTCTCTTATTCATCTGCCTAAAATAGTTTGCAGCCCCATGAACCAGACTGGGCCTGGTAGTAAGACTGATGCTGCTAGCATCTTTGAATTAAAAAACAACACAGCAAACCACAACAGTGAGTAACCTGTATCCACTAGGGTGCTTCTTTCAAACCTTATTTTTTCAATTAATAATTTTTAGTTCACTGAATGAAACAAAACTTGCAGCCTAGTCTGCATAAATGCAAAATAAGTCATCTACAGCAAATGATAAAGAACTGGGGAAAAAGGAAAAATTTAAAAAAAGCATTAGAAACAAAACAAAACAAGATTCCCACAGGAAGAAAAATCAAAGCATTATTATTATTATTATTTAATTTGGGAAGTTTTATTTATTGGAAAGGTTCTTTCAAGGGAACTTTTCTGCAAGACCAAGCAATGTATGTATTTTTCTTTGATAAATTACAATTTGCATTGTTACAAAAAACACAGAGTGACTAGTCCACTTTGCTCTAGGATAGTTAAAGAAAATGTATTTTATCTTCACAAATCCAGTTAAGCCTTCATTTTATTTCTAAAGGTTTAAGGAAGGTTTTGTCTAGTCTACGGCCATACCACCCTGAATGCGCCCGATCTCATCTGATCTCAGAAGGAAGGTTTCGTCTAACAGTTATAAACTGAAAACCAGTTAAATTCTAATATACACATTATTTACATTAGTTTACAAAAATAGATTTGAATTTAGGAAAAGTTAATGTTGAACAACTAGTAATTTTGACTTCAGTTCAGCAGGTATAATGAATTCCTTGATTTTTCAAGGCTGACCGTGTTTCCTTGGTTAACAATGTGAATTTAGGCCTTATAGGAAAAAATGTAAGAGATCCTTTAATTGATCTCTTTCCAACTAGGTAAGTTACTTACTAAAAGAAATTAAGTCTTTACACTTTTGATAGCTTAAAAAGTAACATCCTACCATTATTATAAAGGACTTCCCCAAGAACTGCTGTATTTCCTCAATCTTATTTTGTGGAAGTCAATAAAAGTACCTAGCATTCATTTCCAACATCAGATCAAAGCATCTTAACACAAGGCTAAATAATAATAATAAAGAAAATAAAAACGAAGAAAACCCTTAACTCTCCCAGAGAAAAAAGAAGAAAAGGTTCTTTTCCAGAAGAATTTTCTAGTAGTGCCATAAAGTGTAAATATACTTCTTCAAGGAATATATTCAACCTAAATCTGAACATCCATCCCTCTGGATTTTCCATTTGCATAATTGTCAAGTAGTAGTAGCTTTAATTTTATATCTGTTTAAGTCCCTACACAATTTACTTCAGAAATGAAATGATGTGGTTAGTTAAGCACATCTCAATTCTTCAAATCCAAAATCTATTATAAAATATATTTCAATACATGAATAAAATCTATTTAAAACCTTATTTTCTGATGTCAATGAAATCATCTAATGATGGCCTAGAAATAATGAGACAAATGTGTGAAGAGATTTTAGGATTCTTTATTCCAAGGACGGAAAGGTCTATCATGATCCGTTTCACAATGATGTTGACTGCTGCACTATGAAAAGAGCCAGACTCCAGACATGCAAGCGTGTCTTTCCAGGATGAGTATGCAGATAACTTACTAAAGAGATTTGTCAAAGAAGTAATGAGCAAAGATCAATGCGTTACCCGTTAATTTATAAATCAGTCCCTATAGAGCCTGAGAGCACAAGAGGCCTGGTTTCATTCATAAGATTATAAAAGCTCACTGTTGCTGCAGAGATTTAAAGCCATTTTTCATCCATTCATTTTTGTGTATCATGTAGAGAAAAGATTTAGATGTTCAATCGAGATGAGCGGAAAAGCACTTGGGGAAAATTCAGTGACGTTCCGACAGTTTGATGACGTGTTTTCTGCCATGAAAGCGGTAGGAGTAATGCTGTCTGGCATCGGTGGCGAAATTGAATCACTCCGCCACACAGCAGAGCCTCTGCGGTTTATCAGCCACATTGGTGCTTTACAGGGAAAGGGCTTTTCTTCATTACAACAGTGTTGTTAGGTGTCTGTTGACATGTTCTTCATGTTAACTTTCCTGATATGCTTTTAGGTAATACGTAGCCGTTTTACCTTCATTTTCACTAATGTTATATTATCATCAAGGTGACCAGGGATAAAATGAAAGAATTGAAGACTATGTTGATATTTTTGTAGTTCCCTTTTGGAGATCATTGGGCGATGTTGCATCTTTTTGTCCTGGAAGGAAAGGGTGCCCCTACTCCTCATGTTCTCAAGGAACTTATCTGAGGACACCGATGAGGCTTACCTTTGCATTTATTTTCTTTCCATTTGCATTCTTGGAAGAGGAGGCTCAGGGTAAGGCTTGCAAAGACCTGAGGAGGTCCAGCACCCAGGGTAAGTGTTCCCTAGTCCCTGAGAGGCAGGTTTGAAGTGGTCAGTAACACAAGCCTTTTACTATTTGCTGCAGCTTTCGCTGCAGTAGTGCAGAGTTGCGCATGGATTGTTGGGGACAACTAGCATTTGTGGCCATAGTTCTTGAGTCTTTTAGTAGGCCTAAGAGCAACAAGGACTGATGCTTAGGCTCCAGAAGAGCAGAATTTCTGTCCTTAAGCCTGACAGGGTCATCAACAATAGCCAACCATGACTTTGGCTGGGTCCTCTAGAAGAATGATCCCTTGGGGGTCGTTTTCAGGGGAGACAGCAATGTGGTGGTAAAATAAAAATGCTAGAGCCTTTTGCAGAAAAAGTACATGTGTGTTTACTCATTTACTAAAACATATTGAAAACTTAAGAATTGTAGAACTCACATCAGGGAGGAGTGGCCTAGAAATAATGAGACAAATGTGTGAAGAGATTTTAGGATTCTTTATTCCAAGGACAGAAAGGTCTATCATGATCCGTTTCACAATGATGTTGACTGCTGCACTATGAAAAGAGCCAGACTCCAGACATGGAAGGCTGTCTTTCCAGGATGGGTATGCAGATAACTTACTAAAGAGATTTGTCAAAGAAGTAATGAGCAAAGATCAATGCATTATTACCTGTTAATTTATATATACTGCATTGGCAAGTGGATATTTACTAAGTACGTAATTTGATATTCAAAGAAGAGTAGGGAAGAGTCTTTCCCTTGAACTTACTGTTTCACAGGGGAAGTGGACACATAAGTGGATCATTTCCGTTTAAATAAATGCCATAATAGATATAGTGGAGATAAAATAAGGGATTAGACAATTAACTGCTATGAGCATTTATTTTCTCGCCTTTAGAGTGGGGCTCACAATAGCTCCACACTATCGCTGTGGTGATAAAATGAAGCAATAAATGTAAAGTACTAACCGCAGTGCTTGAAACCTGAGTTTTCTAATCTGTAAAATAATAGTTTTTTTAATCTGTAAAATGCTGTCATTTCTTGAGGTTTTGGTGAAGCCTGAGTGAGGCAATGTGTGTAAGCACTTAGTACATTGCTTGGCACATGTTAAACACTCAAAATTGTTCGCTATTGATCTTGTTGCTGCCATTGCTGTTTTCACGGTGCAAACTCACGGCAGCTGATTCAGTGAGTGACACATCTGTTGCGGTAGGAGAGAGGCTGTCAAAGCAATCTTCCCAGAAAATACAATATGCAAGGTGATTTGAAGAATGAAGCGCTGTCTGACAAGTGAAAAAGACGGAGATAAGGCATTCTAGTGCATTCAATTCTCCCACACAACTTCTACCTGTAGGATTTATACAATGTCTTGTCTCTGAATGTTTAATTCCTGGGTGAGGCAGTAGGACAGGCCTTTAGAACGAGGCCGGCAGCTTTGCTACTGTAAATGTTGTGTGTAATTGTGCACAAATAACATGCTGAAAGTTTGAAAATCAGAATTTTTATAACATTAAGTTAGAGCTATGAAAGACAGGAAAATAAAAAGACAATAAAAATGTGCTTTTGTTAGTATTTGGGTTGTGAAATACAGAAATTCCATCAAGTTAGTTCAAATAAGGAGGTATTTACCATGTAGAGACATGCATAGCAATGATGAAGAACATAGGGGCCCACAGTGAATTCAGGCCTGAATAAAAGGACTGACTTTTTTTTTTTTTTTTCCCGAGGGAGTCTTGCTCTGTCGACCAGGTTGGGATGCAGTGGCGCGATCTCAGCTCACTGCAACCTCTGCCCCCCAGGTTCAAGCCATTCTCCTGCCTCAGTCTCCTGAGTAGCTGAGATTACAGGCACCCGCCACCACGCCCAGCTAACTTTTTTTGTATTTTTAGTGGAGACAGGGTTTCACCATCTTGGCCAGGCTGGTCTTAACTCCTGACCTTGTGATCCACCTGCCTCAGCCTTCCAAAGTGCTGGGATTACAGGCGTGAGCCATCGCGCCTGGCCAAGGCCTGATTTTTTAAAAGAGATTCATGTTTCACAGACTTTAGCCAGAGCTAGATTAAAGATTGAATAGGTTTTAAACATGTCAATTCCGCCTGTCATATACTTTCTACAATTACTCCAAAATTCTGCCATGCCGTATCTTGCTATTGTTGGTGATGTTTTGTGGTTTCTTCTTATTATATATTTTTGATGGTGCTTTTGTGAGATACCATCCCAAAATCATGATGGTTCTGGGGGCTGCTAGCCATACGACAATTTTAAACCTATTTTCCTAGGTCTCTCTAAAACTTTAATTAGTGCTTATTTTATTGCTGTATTATATGTGAATTTATTTGTTATTAGTTAAGCAACTCTGGTATAACTGTGGTGCAAGCAATTTTGATTAATTTTATCTAATTTGGTGCCATAGTAAAAGTGGACTGTTTTCCAACAATTCAACCATGGAAGGGACAATGTCAATAATCTTCTTTTTTACTTAAGGATTGTCCAAAAGCTGGTCTAGATTTTATCATTACTTATTATTATGAAAAAATCTAATGCTGAATTATAGCCTATAGATTCTTATTACCAGAAGATTCACTGTAGGCATACTGTGGTGCATTTGCTCATTCACCCTACAACCTGGTAAGGGACTCTCAGTTGCACAATACTAGCTTAGAAGAAAGCAGGATGTAAATTTGTGCAAATACTGAAGTGCTACTTTGAAAAACTAGGAGGATGACTATCTCTCTGCTTTCAGGGTTGCTGGTTTTAGCAAAGGATGCTCCAAGTACTCTTTTCGCCAGTATTTCCATTTACATGCAGAAAAAGTTCATGTTAAGCCATTTCTTTTCAGAAAGAAAGATTCCTCCAAACTCCAAATTTAACGTCCATCGCTGTTTGGCAGTTCACACCTCTAGGCCAGAGAATTGTGTCTTATTCTATGTGACAACTAGAAACACATGTCTTCACCTAAGCAAATAGCAGGCCCTCAATAGATATTTATTGCATACGTGAATCACAGCAAAGTGTGGGCTCAATCCTTCTGAATTAATTCTTCTCCCTCTTTTTCATTGTTGATAGTGTCATAAGGTAAACAATAGCACCCATAATGTTCTAGTTAAAAAGACCAAATGGACTGTCAGCTAACTATGGAACGCTGATTATGGTTCTCTCTGCAAGTAACCCAGCTAGGAGTAATTTTTTTGGGGGGAAGGGGGTCGGAATTTCGCTCTTTTTGCCCAAGCTGGAGAGCAATAACATGATCTCGGCTCGTTGCGGCCTCTGCCTCCCGCGTTCAAGCGATTCTTCTGCCTCAGCCTCCCGAGAGGCTGGGATTCCAGGCACGTGCCGCCACGCCGGGCTAATTTTTTGTATACTTAGTAGAGATAGGGTTTCACTGTGTTAACCAGGATGATCTCTATCTCCTGACCTCGTGATCCACCCTCCTCGGCCTCCCGAAGTGCTGGGATTACAGGCATGAGCCACCGCGCCCGGTCCCAACTAGGAGTAACTTTTGGCGGAATACTGCCTTGGCAATTTAGCTCCTTCATGGTGGTCCCTCTTTCTCTGTCTTCCCTCATTCACAAGTGTATGATAGTCACATTTACTCTATTCCTTGAAAATATACTTTCACTTCCAAAAGTTACTGAGGACTTTCTTGAAATGGATGGTATGTAATGAAATACTGTCTGCTCAGCCCATAAGCATTTCTGAAAAAAGGAAACCTAAGCAGTAATTTTGGATTATATTGCAATGGTACATTCCATTGATGAAATCAATACAGCTACACTGGCAATAGGTCATTGAATTAATAACGTTGAGTTTTAGTGTAATGTAACCAACCACCACAAGGGGGCATAAGCGTCTCTGAGTAGGTATGGTGGGAAACTGCCCAACTTTAGGTGCTCCATTTAAGACTCTCTGGTAGGAAAAACAAACACTAAATAAATCTGGATATTTAAACTAAGCTAAGTAAATATCAAACGATACTAAATTATTGTTGCATGCATTAGATTTCAGGATTTCAGAGCTAGAGTAATTGTGAAACTGTGAGTAAACGATGTTCAATGTTGTCCATATTCTCTATCTTCCTTCCAGGTTTAACCTGGAATTTTCTAGTTTTTGTAACCTATAAGGACTAAATAATAAAACACTGGACACTTTTGAATCTACACATAAAGCCCTGTATAATACTTCCTCCTCACAATAATCAACTCCAAGGCATGCTTTGTGAGGGACATAAAAATGGTTCATAGTCAAGTAGGCTGATAGATTGCAAGATGCAACAGAGAACCAGAACAAAAGAACAATAGGCTTAATAGCTCTGAAAAGAAAAATAAATTTCACTCTTTTTTATCTCCTGGTTATATACACAGGCACATCCCAACTCCATGACATTCCCATGAAGGGTTATTTACAACCGGAAATTTATACATTTAAAAATTGTGTGATAATTTTTCTATTTCTCAATTGAAAATAAAGACAAGGACAATGTTATTATGAAAGATAATACAAAGGTAATAGAACAGAATTGTAGAACTTTTTCAGAAAAGGCATATGTAATTTTTATTTAAAATCGTTCTGTGGGATACGGATTGACCTGGAAAGATACTCAGAGAGAAATAATGCTGGTTAAGTATCATGGAATGAGTGACTTCTGTGCAGTTCGCTTGCTGAGAAAACCACAATCTTGATTCAACGGTTTGTTGAAAGTTGATATGGCTTGTCTTTCTATCTAGAACAATTTCTGGGGTTGTTGTTTACTGTGTATCTTTATGGAAGAAGATGGAAAAAGAATAATTAATTTAGAATGATTACATTGCTGTTGTTTTAAGATCAATTCGTTCATGTGAAAAATGATTACGAAGGGTCCCCTGTTTTCGCTGTGCTTAGTGTTGCAGACTAGGATAAAATTCCCAGCTCCCATGGAGTTCATATTCTAGTTGGATGAGATAAAGAGTCAACAAAACGGCCGGGCACAGTGGTTCACGCCTGTAATCCCAACACTTTGGGATGCTGAGGTGGGTAGTTCACCTGAGGTCAGGAGTTCAAGACCAGCCTGACCAACATGGCAAAACCCTGTCTCTACTAAAAGTACAAAAATTAGCCAGGCATGGTGGTGGTCACCTGTAATCCCAGCTACTCAGGAGACTGAGGCAGGAGAATTGCTTGAACCCGGGAGGTAGAGGTTGCAGTGAGCCGAGATCTTGCCACTGCACTCCAGCGTGAGCAAGAAGAGCAAGACCCCATCTCAAAAAAAAAAAAAAAGAGTCAGCAAAACACAATTGAAATATGTACTATATTACATTGTAAACAATGCTATGGAGAAAAGTGAAGCAGGCAAAGCCCCTAGGGTTACAACTCACCAGGCAAGAGTGAAGGAGACTGTGTGAGAGAGAAAAGAGTACAACATAAGACTGGGAAGGTATGTGTGGAGGGTGGTGTATCAAGGAGCAAGTGATAGGCACTTGCAGAGACATTGGCTACATTTTAACCTTTGGAAGTAACAATTGTTCTTCAGTCAAGACCCAAAGCCAACAAAGCCAAATATAACTGGACAATGGTCCTTACTCTGGTGAGATCTGGGTCTCAATTTTTTCATTTCTGCTGAGACTCTTATGTTTTTCTGGCTATTTTTGCTTCATGCTTTCTTGCACTGATTTATTTCTGGGTATCAGGGATATTATGACTAATGTTAGAGAATTAATCATCTCTGGAATTAGTTCTAGTTTGTATTTTAATAATTTCCTCATTCTATATTCTTAATATTATTTTAATAGACAAATTATAGTTGTATAGGTTTATGAGGTACAATTTGATGTTTTACATATGCATGTAGACAATACAAAATAATTAAATAAAGCTAATGAGCATATCCATACCTCACTTTTTTAAAATCATTTTTTGTAGTGCAACCTGTGAAACTTGTACTCTTATCTACTTTGGAATTATTGACTACGGTCATTGTGCTGTGCTGTTGTTCTCAAAAACATATCCCTCTTTTCTAACTGAAATTTTGTACCCTTTGACCAACAACTCCTCAGTCCGTCCTCCCACAACAAGCCCCTGGTAACCACCATTCTACTCACTACTTCTATGAGTTCAACTTTGTTAGATTCAACATCTAAGTGAGATCGTGCACTATTTCTCTTTCTGTGCCTGGCTTATTTCATGTAGCGTAATGTCCTCCAGGGCTCAGCCATGTCATCACATATGACATAATTTCTCTCCTTTTTGAGGCTGAATAATATTCCATTTTGTACATATGCTACATTTTCTTTATTCATTCATCCATTAATGGACCCTTAGGTTGATTCCATATCTTGACTATTGTGAATCATGCTGTAATAAATATGGGAATACAATATAAAGTTTGGGGAAATTTGCATTCCCACCCACAGTATACAAGGATTCTATTTTCTCCACGTCCTCACTCAGTACATGTTATTGTTCATGTTTTTTTATAGTAGCCATTCTAACAGATGTGAGGGGACATCTCACTGTGGTTTTAGTTTGCATTTCTCTAATGATTAGAGATGTTGAGCCATTTATTTTCTACAGATCTGTGTGCCATTTGTATGTCTTCATTTGAAAAATGTCTGTTCAGCTTCTTTGCTCATTTTTAATTGGGTTATTTGTTTTCTTGCTGTTTAGTTATTTGAGTTCCTTATATATTTTGTGTATTAACTCCTTATCAGATGTTCGGTTTGCAGATATTTCACTCATTCTGTGTATTGTCTCTTCACTTCGTTAATTGTTTGGTTTTCCTTATCACTTTTGACTTTCCTTCTATTGTGGCTTCCAAAAATATGCATTATTTTGGACTAAATCATTAAGTCATTTTTATAATAGACCTAAGATAGAATTTTCTTGTGAACGAGGATGTGTTATGGGCCAAGGAACAAATTTTACTTCGCTGCTGATTTCTTCAGAATCCAGGGGTAGTTAGAGTGCTCCTTGTTAGGGAGATCTGGGAATACTTGCAATTTTGCTTTACAATATCACAATAATAGATTCATAAATCCCAATATTTTATTTTTCCTGTCTCAATTCTCTTACCAGATAGTTTACAAGTAAGACTGTGAGATACGCTGTCTTCATTTAAGTGAAAAAGGGGGAGAGATTTACAATGAGTAAATCAAAATATTTGATAAAATATATCATTACACAGAAAGAAATGTAATTTGCATAAATATTTTAATTTTTATATTAACATTAGCTTTTAATTCATATAGTATCTGTTTCATAATACCTACGATTGTTAAGAGCCACATTCTGGAATAGTTTTCCTTTTCGTGACATGCTGAGGAAGAGACTGAAGTTAGAACTGCCGCTCTGAGGTTTTGGTTTTCCTGGCCAGCTATTAAGGTTCTCTGATTAACTGCAGTGGTAGAAAAGTCACTTATCTCCATGCTTGTGAGAAGAGTCACTTCCAGCTTGAATTCACGGTAGAAACTACACCCAATGATGACACCTCACGTAGAATACAATTAAGCCTCTCTTGTTTGTTGTGGCCACGTTTTAATCATTTCAAGCTCAGTATCTGAGCATTACTTCCAGAAAATAATGTACAAGCCAGCTTTTCTCATTTTCTACCCTACTGTACATGAACCGCCATTCTAGCTGCCACTCGGCATTAAGAGAACTGGTTTCACGATGAGTTTTCCCTACAACACTTCTTTTTTTGGTGTTGGAAAGTATTTAAAGAACCAGGCAGTCAATTACAGACTCCTACCTAGAATGCTTTAATTGGAGAGCACAACGCAGAAAAATATAACACAACCTGTAAATGTTAAGCCATATTTTTAAATACATTTTGATATTAAAATCATGCAGATTTATACAATACTTGACAAAGAGGGACAAGGGACAGCCGTTCATTTTTATTTTGCTATAGTTAAGAAGGCCTTGGGTTCATACAGAGAGAAAAAATCAGGACTTAGCATTTGGAGTAAAAACTATATGGTAGGCATGATGCAATGCAGAGGTACATATATTAGCCCATGTTTTATGGGTTAGGTTCTAGAGTCTTAATAGGTAGATATTATTTTGTTCTACCGATAAGAAAGTGGGAAAAATAGACAACATACAGAAAAAATAATGTTTGGCTTTTCATATTATTTACAAAGAAGTTCCAACTTCTCGTTCACCCAGGAGCTCTATATTTTCTCTTCTATAATTAGCAAAAGTTTCTTCATTTCTACATCTGCTGTAATATTCAATAGTAGTTTCATAAATAAACCAGTCAATTTTATTTTATTTTATTGTACCTGCAGAGAAGATAATTCCTTCCTCTGCTGTAATATCTACAGAGCCAAATTCCCATTTGCTTTTCTTGGAGAGAAGCTTAGTAGTTGTGACAATGGACTAGAGTCCTGCTATGCAGATCAAGTTGGAATGCAATGAAACCAAATGAAATATCTGACCCTTGTTTATAGTCCAAGGCAAGGTGCCTAATCAGACCAAACTTTTGCAACACAGCATAACTCTCTGTTTACAGATATCCTCAGTACTGGGAGAACAATTATGATCTTATACATGGCAACTCTTAACCCATTCATGGGGTTTGTATTTAAAACCTTCTATCTGCAAAGATAACTGCAAATCAAACTAGGTTTTTATGTGTGCCCGTTAGTGTTTAGAATTCTGTAGCAGGCATAATTCTAAAAATTCCTGCAAAGCTTTCAATCTTCTAAATTCACAGATCTTAAGAAAGTGATGAACTATCACTCCCATTATTGTTTTATGCTATATGGTATGGTTGACTTTAAAAAAAGAAAGATTATCTTGGGAAATGTGATCTAATCACATAAGTGTGTAAAAACAGAGAACTTTCTCTAATAGCAGTAGATAAGAAAGGCAGAAGGAGTGGTCAAAGATGTTTGACAAATGAGTAAGATTCCGTGCACTATTGATGGATTGAAGATAGAGGGGTATCCCTGAAGTTGAGAATAGCCAAAGTCTGCTCCCGCAAGAAACCTGGGACCTTAAACATATTGTCATAAGGAATTGGATTCTGCCAGCAGTCTGAATATGAACTTGGAAGCTGATTCTTCAAGTATCTGTAGATAAAAGCCCAGTCAGCCAGCACCTTAATTAAGAACTTGTGATACTTAAGCAGAGAACTCTGTGGAGCTTGCCTCTTGTCTGACCAACTGAACTGAGGTTAATTAATGGAAGTTGTTGTTTAAGGCACTAAGATTATGCTAATTCGTTAGGCAGAGATAGAAAACGATTACAAATTCTTTTTTTTTTTTCCCACCTCTTTGGACGACTGAGCCAGCTTCATTCCTTAAGTTCCTGACCATGCAATTAAAGAGATATCTTCCACTTACTCGCTATTTTATCACTCTTTTTATTTGGGCATAGTGCTTATCACAATGTCAATCTGTAATAAGCTTATTTGTTGATTTATCCCTGAGTAGATTTTAAAATCTCTGCAGAAATGATCTTATTTTTCTTGCTATACCCCTCAGCCTAGTAGACCTTGTCTTTATTTGTTGATTTGAGTGAATAAACATTGCTTTCAGTAATTTGATATCTACATTAAATAAATAAACTTCTGAATAATTTGAAGTATATTGAAGCATAGATTCTACTATTCTAAGTTGTGTTGTAATGATCAGTTATACTTTTTAAATGTTTTGGCAATTAATTTGATTCTGAAAAAACATGATTATCTCCCCGATCTTTTCTTAACTTTTTAGTGACCATTTAATATTTTCTTCCATAAATAATTTAGCTGTAACGTGATATTTGCCTTTATTTATGTAGAAGGAGGGGCTTCCTGGTTTCTCCTGTTGTCAGTCCACTCTTTCAGATACATGATATATACACAAAATAAATGTTACAATTTATTTTAATTTATGAAAATGGGTAAACATACAAAGAGTTGCTTATATCAGAAATGAAATATTGTGCTGTATTTAGGATAGTGTTCAGAAAGAAAGAAATCTTGGGTAGTTAACTTCAAAGAATATAAAATTATACAAATTCACATTCGAGACAAGCTGGAAACATTATAAACAAAACAATAGAATGTTATGTCTCTTATACTGACTATAAAAATTAAAAATATGTCTTTTTAAATGTAATGAATGGGGCTAACCAAACACATACTGAAGGCCAAATACCAGAGTGATGTGTCCATGCCTAGAAGTCAGTGGTATAATAATTCGAGCAGACAAAATTGAGGCGAGAGTTTCCATGAAGAGTACAGCTGAAGGATTGGGAATAAATAGTTACACTCACTCATCATTTGATGTTTTCACTATGGAACAGTTAGATTCCCTACTGGGTAAATGGAGGTCACTGGCCATGGAACATTCTGAACAAGGTCCATAACAGCACTCAGATCAGTTTGTTAATGTGTCACAAAGAAAATTACTTGGGAAATTTTCCTGAAAACATGAAGTAATATGAAGAAAATTAGGGTTGAGCATGGTAGCTCATGCCTATAATCCTAACATTTCAGAGGCCAAGGTGGGAGGATCACCTGAGCTCAGGATCTCAAGATCAGCCTGAGCAACAGGGCAAAACCCTTTCTAAAACAAAAACAAAACAAACAAACAAACAAAAGAAGAAGAAGAAAGAAGGAGAAGAAGAACTTGAAGACGAAGACAAAGATGAAGAAGGAGGAAGAGGAGGAGGAGGAGGAGGAGGAGGAGGAGGAAATCATTGCCAGCTATGCAGCCGTGGAAAGAAATAGTGCATAATCCAACTTTCAATATTATTTACAAGAGTTATGTCAAGTAGATCTATTGCTCTTTCCCCTCTCTGTTTACCTCCCTAATCCTGGACTTTAATCTTTACCTATAACGAAATTATCCTTCATTTCCACCCAGTGATGTGCATTTCTTGGCTCCATATGTTTTTCACTGGCTGTTCCTTCTGCCTGGAATATTCTCTTCCCTATTCTAAAGTTGTAAAAAACACCTGGATTGTCATTAGAAAGGCTTAGTTATAATATCCACTTAATAATTGCATGACAATAAAACGATTATTCAGACTTCTTGAGCATGTGTTTCCTCATCTTTGTAAGTGGGAGTAATGGTGATTTCTAGTGTATTGCTTTGCTAGTGCTGCCATAACAAAGTACTACAAGCTGGATGGCTTAAACAATAGAAATGTATTGTCTCACAGTTCCAGGGGCTAGAAGTCCAAAATCAAGATGTCAACTAGGTTGGTTCCTTCTATGGGCTATGAGGAAGAATCTGCTCCATTCCTCTATCCTAGCTTCTGCTGGTTTTCCACCAATCTTTGGCATTCCTTGGCTCCTGGCAGCATATCTCTAAGCTTCACAGGATGTTATCCTTGTTTATCTAGCCCTGATTCCAAAAATTTTTTTTAGAAGGACACAGTCATATTGGAGTAGGGGCCCACTCTACTCATGTGTGACCTCAACTTAACTAATATTAACTCTTGTTTAATTACATATTTAATGACTTTATTTTCAAATAAGGTCAGATTTTGATATACTGAGGTTAGTACTTCAACATATACATTTTGAGGGGACACAAATGCAACCATAACACTATATCATTGGACTGTTGTGAAGGAAGACTCAGTAAAATAGTTTATGTAAAGTATTTAGTCCAATATTTAGCATTGCTGTAAAAAGTACCTGGTATTTATGTCAAATGTTACATGTAGTTTTGTCTGTTTATTGTCAACATTTTCTCTTTATCTCTCACACACACATACACATACTCACAAAGGAGTTCACTCTTTTACTTTTTATGTAGCCAGTTACTTACGTTTTTTATTTTGTGTGCTTTCTACCTTTGGCATCATCATAGTATGTTTCTCCACATAAAGAGGGTAATGTATACCTCTTTTTTACCAGCCTCTATTTTATTTCCTATTGCAAAAAAATTCTGTGACAAGAAAATCATTGACACAGGTTACATTTTACAAGTGACAGAATTCTGTTCATCTTTTCTACATTTTCACTGTCTCAACCTGAAAAAGATATTTTGAAAGCTAAGCTCATCATCTTGAAAACCAACTGGATTTATAAAATGGTAAATTTGGTAGACACAGCCTTGGTCGACAATGCAATGCCTTTCCATACAGAGAATGCAAGTTCTCACATCCAAAGGTCCCCAGACTTTCCACTTTGCAAGGACTTGCTTGTAATATTCTCGCAAGAAATTGCTTTTGGTAGAGAATTCACTGTAGGCTGTCAAAACAAATGCGAAACTTTCTGGCTTGAAAGTCATGGTTAATACACATCTCGTTGCTACAGTGACAGCTGGAACAGGCAGAGTCGTCCATATATAAAAGGATCAACAGTAGATGGATTTTATAAAAAGTGCTTGGAGAATCATGAGGTCTCAAAGTGCTGCATAAACACCCAAAATTAAAATAATAAAAACAAAAAGAGATTGTACACATTTCAGTATGTGTCAACTATATATACATGCCTTTTGTTTCTTTACTATAGATCTCATTTCCATGTAAATGCATAGGAACTGTTCAAACATAAAATAATTTAAATATGTTATTCCTAGATTACATCAGAGACTCTGGTAGCAAGCTTCCAAAACATGAGACAGCAGATTTTCCTAAAAATGAATTGATGTATTTCATGTGAAGATCTTAGCATGGTGCCCAGCTATAAGACTTATTTACCATTGATATCATTATTGTCATTGTCATCATCACTATATTAGTATAAATTTTTGGGAAAAAAAAAAGCCTAAATTCAATGTTGTGCTTTTTCACTTACCTTGAGAAGTACAAATAAAAGAGAAATTTCTAAAAGAAAATTACTATTTTCTGTGGTTTTTTTTTTGTTTGTTTCTTTCATCACTGCTCTCTTGACTTTCCAGCATCTTCTAATAAATAATTTTTTTGTTTGTGTGTTGCTTCAAAGCATGCAAATGCAGCAGTATTTGGGGGATTATTTGCATTTCACAGATGAAGAACCTGGGGCTCCATAACACCTCTCAAGGACATTGGCAATATAACAGGAATAATCTTAACATATAAATACTTCAGAGTCTAATAGATCAAGTGGGAAAATTTCTGGTAGCATAATCACACACAGCACAGGGTCAATGGTCAGATTAACGGTATTGCTTCCTTATGCAGCCTTTCATTTTCAATGATCTTGAAGTAGTCACCATTAATTTAGGAGCTTAGGAAATTGGCCAAGCATAGGGCCAATGAGTTAAAGATGAATTCTGAGACTTAAAAGCCATGTTTAGTCAAGACCGTGGGCTATATTTACTTGAAGATGGGCCCAACCAGAAATAAATACACTGAGAACTTACCAAGTTTTGAGAAAATAATATTTCTGAAGATTCTCCAAGCCAGGCGTATAATATCTTCTCACGGCCTCATTACCTGAACAATCCCAGGCCTCCAGATTTCCACTAATAGGAATAAATCTGTAAAGCTTTGCAGCCCCCAGGAAGGGCAACTTTGCCAATGCCCACCTTGTTGAGAGCATGAGAGAAAACGGACAGACGTACCTCTCAGATGGAAGGGCCAGAGGCCATGGAGGGAAGTGGAAAATGGAACTAGAGATTGTCAGATGGGTTAATCATAGAAAGCACTCCATTGCCAAGAAAAGGAGTTCTCACTATTCCTTCCAGTCAGGTTGGGTTAATTGCTCTGGCACACTGATGGTTGTATGGTTCCCATTTTTCTCTTTTCAGCATGGAAGTTTTTACTATAGCTACTTGTTTTCCTCTTATACTTTTTCCTCTTGTATTAAGTGTCCCAGGGTGGAGGATCCCCAAAATATCCTCAATTTATGGTTAGATGGACCACAGAAGCTGCCTGTAGACATGACTGAAAGGGCTGTACATTATCTGGACTTTGAGCTGGGTATAGATGCAGAAACTGCTTCTTACCTTTCGAAATGGAAATAAGTCTATTTCACGAGTGGAAGAAGGGTATGTAGAGATGTGAGTAGTTAAATAGGGCTGTCATGGAGACTATCTTGACCACCAAATTTCTATTTCGTTTTCCTCCTTAATGTAGAATTCTAACGTTACTCTGGTCTGATTTCATTCACAGCTAAAAGCACACATTTTTCCATCGCTTTTGAAGGTTAAAGTGGACTAGGGCATGTCAAGAGAAGTTGCTGGGTAGGGCTTTTGGTAATTATTTTTAAGATGGCTGATCAGTCATAGGGGCTGCCATTTTCTTTTTGCCCTTTCCTTTCCAGCCTGGAAAACAAACACTGTGGGTTGAGTACTACAGCTCTTTTGTGACTTTGAAAATGGAAACAACACATGAAAGAGAGGTTGGCAAAAAGTGAGCAAATTCTGGATCTTGAAAAAGATGGCCTTAATGTTTCCCCCAAATTGACTAAATTCTAGACAGGCTTCTTCCCGGCTGTAAGCCTTGTCATGAAGACAGAAGAAAGTCGACTTTTCCTCTGAGAAAAGCTAATTAACAAACACATGAGGCCTATGACAACCCCCACCCTACTCTTCAAAAACTCCCCTGCTCTTTGTTTCAGTGGAGTAAGAATCCAGACTTGGTCTGTGCTTTCTCTCCTGTGGCTGGCAAAAGTATCGGAATAAAATTTCTTTTCATCTGTTCATCTTGCCTTGTCTGATTTTTCTTTTTCAATTCCTAATGAGTTTGTGAGGTCATAGCACGTCTCTGAACTGCTTATCACCAATCTTCTGTGACATGATAATATACATTTTTATGTCACTAGAAAAGTAATTGCAAATTTACTTTTAAAATTCAAAGTATAATGGCAATAATTTAAAGATAATAGCAAAAACTGCAATTACTTTCGCACCAACCTAATTCTAGGAGCCAAATGCAATTCCTAACTAACAGGAAGTTTTGAGATGCAAGAGTAAATAAAGAAATCGGTAAACATAAGAAAATGTCTATTGGTGTCTGTAGAATATATCCTGAGAAGGGTTGAGTAGAGTTAAAATATGATAATCTTTTATTTTCTGAGAGAAAGACATAAAATATTCATTTAATTGAAACTTTATACATTTAAGTATGCCAAGGTATCCACTAAAAGACTAAATATTGATATATGTAGCTTTCAAAACTGTAGAAGTAAAACTTAGAGTAAGAAAATAGGGACTCAGTTAATCCAACAGAAGTTTATTTAAATAGAAATAAAAATGAAGTATTTAAAAAGTGGGGGAGACATTAATAGAAAAGACAAAAGCTCAAAAGATAAAACAAACACATCAGCAATGATAATACATATAAAAGTAAAGGCTGTAAGTTTAGGTTTTTAAAAATCTAACTCTATGCTCTCTGTAAGGAAAACAGACACCGACCGATTAGAAGTCAAATAATGGAAAGGTTACAAATCTCATATAAGCCAAACAGAAGTCAGAGTGGCTATTTTAATATCAGACAATTTAGATTTTAGAATCAAATGATGCATAGAAGAAAGAGGGTTACTGTAAAATGAAAAATATTTAATTCACCAGGAAATTAACAGTTTCATATTAGGGGATTTAAAAAGTAGCCTCAAAACATATAATGTAAAAATTTATAAAACTACCAATCAGCCACACTTCTTTCTCAATAATTGAGAGATTAGACAGAAGAACACACACACACACACACACACACACACACACACACACACACACACACACACGGAAGATCTGCACAGCACAATTAGGACTAATTTAATAGATATTTAGAAATCCTTACCAAACAATTAGAGAATATGCATTTTTCCCAAACACATATGGAACACTTAAAAATAATGTTCACACTCTAAGTTGCAAAACAATTCTTAAATATCAAATGTTCAGTTTCATCACAGCATAATTAAAGGACAAGAGCAGCAAAAACTGTGAAGGGGACATTATTTTTGGGAGAAATATTTAAAGCAGTCTTCTCAATTCATCAAAGAAGAGAACCTGAGAGGGAAAAGAAATTACTTAGGACTACATGGTAATAAAAATAATATTTATTGAAAGTCATGTTATATAACTTCAATAGTAACTAGAAAATACACAAAGTTCTTACATAAGTATTTTTAAATACTCGTATAAAAAGCATCAAATTTAATAAGTTTCTGACCTTCACAATAGGGGAATCAAAGATTTTATAAATCTCTAATACCTCGATCTCAAGTATGTTTTATTTTAAGAATTCCACCAAGTCCTGTTTTTACTATACAGATGAAAGATGTTTCCTGATGGAGAAATATGTAACTAAGAATTTTAGGCTGAGAGTGGTAGATCACACCTGTAATCCCAGCACTTTGGGAGGTTGAGGCAGGAGAATCATTTGAGTTCAGGAGTTCAAGATCAGCCTGGACAACATGGTGAACCCCATCTCTACAAAATATGAAAAAATTAGCCAGGTGTGGTGGCATGTGCCTATAGTCCTAGCTACTCAGGAAGCTGAGGCAGGAGGCTCCATTGAGCCCAGAAGTTCCAGACCATCTTGGGGACATGGCAAAATTCTGTCTCTACAAAAACCACAAAAATAAGTTGAGTGTGGTGGCCTACATCTGTAGTCCCAGCCATTCAGGAGGCTGAGTGGTAGGATTGCTTTAAACCTGGGAGGTCAAGGTTGCAGTGAGCTGAGATTGCACCACTGCACTGCAGTCTGAGCAACAGAGTGAGACCGTGTCTCCAAAAAACAAACAAACGGCCAGGCGCGGTGGCTCACGCCTGTAATCCAGCACTGTGGGAGGCTGAGGTGGGCAGATCACGGGGTCAGGAGATCAAGACCATCCTGGCTAACACGGTGAAACCCCATCTCTACTAAAAACAAAAATTTAGCCGGGCATGGTGGCGGGCACCTGTAGTCCCAGCTACTCGGGAGGCTGAGGCAGGAGAATGGTGTGAACCCAGGAGGCGGAGCTTGCAGTGAACCGAGATCGTGCCACTGCATTCTAGCCTGGGTGACAGAGCGAGACTGTCTCTCAAAACAAAACAAAACAAAACAAAACAAAACAAAAACAAAGACAAAAAAACCAAACCAAACCAAACAAACAAAAAACAAAACACCCACACAGAGAAAAATAATCCTAACCCTGACCCACAGACCTTTCTAAAAATGTTTGTATACAAGAACATTGGCTGAACATTAATCTAAGGCTGGTATATGTCAAGGCTGAAGGATGCCAGAGGAAAAAAACAACGGTAAACTCACCACTGATTTGGTGGTAATTTGAATTCTGGTCTTTTTCCCTCTGTCTGATCCTATTCACTTTATAGAATCCTCAAATAGCTGTTGCCTGAATTCTCTCCTCGTTTAATATAGTTGCATTTCATATAAGAGATAGAATGGGAATGTGCTTACTCTAATTTACCTGGAAAAGCCTATGTTGCTCTTCTATACCATTTGTAAAATTTTGGGATAAGCATTAAAAGCCAAATACAGGATATTCTATATTTGAGTCAGAATATCTATCGCTATTATATTGGATAGAAGAATTACTTTGCATCATTATGACAGTCCTGAAATTCTTGTATGATAGCTCCTATATTTCCAGATAAAAGTTTTTAGTTTTGCTTTACATAGTTAAGGCAAATATGGAAATGAAACTGATTTTTATGAATAATCTTTTGTCCTAGGAGCATGATGTGATCTGCAAATAACACCAGTCTCACTTATCAAGTGGTGCTTTGGCTTAACATTCAGTTACATCGGTCTACTTAAATCTGCCACTGTCTTGATTATTATAGTGTATTATAGCCGTGTAATATGTTGTCATGTCTGACAGAGTAAGTACCATTTATTCTTCTTCTTCAGGGGTATCATAATTTTTCCTGGCCCTTTGAATTTCTATATTTATTTACAAATAATTTAAATAAATATTAAGTTCCATGAAAGAAATGCCTCTAAAAAACTAAAATTGCGCTGAATCTGTAGAGCAATGTCGAGATAACTGACATTTACAACATAGCATGTCTTTTGTATAGCTGAACATCTAGTTAGTTTTCTTCAATATATTAATAAAACTTTATTTCTTTTTGGTAAAATACTTGTCCCATTTTTTTCTTCAAGCAAACAAGTTTTTATTTGCATGATGGATTTATGTTATATATTTGTTAATACTGATTAACAGTATTGTAGTTATTGATCTAATGAACTTACATTTGGCAAACAAATTTTGTAGTGTTTTTCAGAAAAGCTCTGAAATATTTACTTTATTCTACAATTTATAATCATCATGACTATGACTATTATCACTTTACTTTTTAAAATGTATCTAGAAAGCAATGTTTGTGAAACACAGATTTTATGCCGTGATAACTGAACTCACAATCATCAAGTTCAATATCAAATTTAACTTTCAACTTTCTTATTTTAATTATCTATTGTAACTAAAGATTTGCAAATCAACATTTAAAATAATCCAGCTTTGCCTTAATTACTACAAGGGCTGCTCCAGATGTCCTATCTCCTGTTTATCTGCTGAGATGCAACTGCCATATGCCCAGTGGAACTTGCTCGCTCTGTACCTTGGGGATAGACATTTCCTTGATGGCTGTTGCTGATGCGGCCATGACTGTACTGGCCTTCATGACACAAGGTAGAAGCAAATGAAGTCAACTCATGAAGCTAAAATTTGGATAGACAAAGCCGAATAGACACATCCAAGAAGATTTAGTCCAACCTGATCTAGCATCAACTACAAAAAAGATATGAAAAGCAGAAGTGAAATAATACTGGACCTCCTTGCAAGGATCCCCAAGGTTCTAACTGGTATATTAATTGGTCTAAAATCCAATATTATAAACAAAGAAAACCAGAATCTGTTCTTGATTTTAGGGACCATCTAGTCTGTCCCAAACTTGTAAGGACTATTCAGACTTACTAGAGGGTAAAGACATTCCTACTGCCCTCCCTAATTTCTGTACAGACATTCAATAAATTTTAATAAATAGCATAATAAAGAAAAAACAGAACTCTGACTGGCCATTTGCTTTTTTTTTTTTTTTTTTTTTGAAGATGGAATCTCACTCAGTCGCCCAGGCTGGAGTGCATAGGCGCGATCTCAACTCACTGTAACCTCAGCCTCCCGGGTTCAAGCAATTCTCCTGTCTCAGCCTCTCGAGAAGTTGAGATTACAGGCACCACCATCCTGACCAGCTAATTTTTGTATTTTTGTAGAGATGGAGTTTCACCACGTTGGCCAGGCTGGTCTTGAACTACTGACCTCAGGTGATCCGCCCGCCTTGGCCTCCCAAAGTGTTGGGATTACAGGCGTGAGTCACAGCACCCTGTGGCCATTTGCTTCTTTAGGTGAATTATAGGAGTTAGCAGAACATCTGAGCCTAAGATAGATCAAAGAAAGGAAAAACCCAGGCATAACTAATGGCCCTCCTAATTAAATAATTAGACAACTCATGAAATAAAAGTGATCCCATAGCTAAGTGAAAAATAGATAAAGGCACTTGACAACACAGTAAGGCAAAAGGCATTGGAAAATTAATTGCCTGGTATTGGCTCAATGCTGTAGAAACAAGAAGTGGGATGAGGCCCTTTTCCTAAATGAGGATTATGTAATAAGTAATGTTTTCTCTGTGCCCACATTTACCACTATCTTCCAGAGGGAAAGTGTCAGTACAGAGGACTCCTTTCCTAGTGCACAAAAGAACAATAATTTGAACAATAATCCTGCCACCATTTGGTTGCCTTTTCTTTGGAGTAATTTTACCAACTCAGTGAATGCAATTTCAATCGCTCTTTAAACTCTGCGTTTGACATATCCGTTTTCTGTTTCCTTAGATGACTCACTAGTTAGAATGCCTTTTTGACCCCATTAGTCTTGTGGGAAGATATTTACTATGTAAATTAAGTGTCTTGATTAATGGTGAACAAGATAGTTTCTTGCTGGAAATCCCAGAAGAAGAATCCCCAGCCATTTGATGGCACAGATTGATTACCCACTTTTTAGTACTTACTCTGTTGTTATGGTAGACCCTGAGTCTGCCCCACATAATCACTGGGACCAAGACAACTCAGATGTGGGACACATATACTAACCCTTAAAAGTCTCAATTAAACTGGCTACACTTTTATGAAAGTTAGCTCCATACTCACGGAAATAAATGGTGGCCCATCATATTTTTATACCCACATACAGGACTTGTCATCCCTCATGCTATGTCTTGCAAAGCGTCCTTCTGTCTGCCAAATATGCAAATGAGTGAGGATATCACTCCGTACAAAACTTAAGAGCTATTAATAGGATTGGACTTCTTTACTTCCAACCCTAATTAGGTTGCCAACCCTAATATCACTCTATTATCAATCTCTGAGACAGATGCTTATTTTATAATAGAATCTATACTTAGCATTAGAGCCAACTTCATTCACAAGCGATCTGTGTAGTTGCCCAAGTCTACACACTTAGTAGGGCCCTGTGCTTGATTCTCAGCTGCTGTCACCATCTTGAATTTCTTAATAATTTGTGAATCAGGAGCCCCACATTTTCATTTGCACTGGGGCCACAAATTAAGTATCCAGTCCTGGTCAGTATTCTTTAGCACACTGTACCGTCTCGTACCTAGATTCACACTCAATTTACATACATAGTGGGAAGATAACAAAATATATGGACAGTAATTGCCCAAAGCTTTAGAGAAGTGCTCTCTTGCATTTCTTCCATCGCCTTAGAGATATTTAATTTCCCCGAGATTGCCACCCTTTTGTAATATGTAAATGACCTTCTGGTGTGCTCCCCAGATTCCAAATGCGTTACCTAGAACATGACAGTACAAAAATGGAACAGCTGATCACCAGATGTCATACACATCTAGGTTCATAGCTCTTATCTATGACTTGGCTACTTTTTAGGTTGATACGGCCAAAACCCTGTAATGGGCTAGTCCAATTTACTCAAGTTTATAATCAACAGGGACCGACTCCTTTTCTGAAGGATTAACCGCAGGAACCACTGTGTGCCTTTCAGCCTGGAGACTTGGTTTATGGGAAATGACACCAACATAAGAATACTCTTGAACCTCCTAGAACCTGATAAACACAACACCACAGGAAATCTTCAAAAACTAGAATCTTGTCATGTTCCTCAATTAAAAAGACATTACAGACTGCATTAAAATTAAAAAGGTTTGCTCTGTGAAAGACCCTGTGAAGAGGATGAAATGACAAACTACAGATTGGATAAAAGTATTTGCAAAACACGTATTCAACAAAAAACTTATATCTAAAATATGTAAAAAGAATTTCAAAACTCCACAGTAAAACAAAAGGAATTCAATTAGAAAACGGACAAAAGATAAGAACAGACATGAACTAAAAAGGACAAACAGATGGCAAATAAGCACATGAAAAGATGTTTAGCATCATTAACTATTAGAAAAATGCAAATTAAAACCACAATGATATGTTATTACACACCTATCAAAATAGCTAAAATAACAAACAATTAGTGCTAACCTCAAATGTGCTGTGGATGTAGAGAAATTGAGCCACTAATACAGTGCTAGTGAAATTATAAAATGGTACAGCCTTTCTGGAAAATAGTTTGTTAGCAATAAAAAGTATTAACTGTCAGTACATTCAACAGCTTGAATAAATCTAGAGGTAATTATGCTGATTGAAAAAAAAAGCTGATCCAAAAGGCAATATATTCTATATATAATATAGATAGATATATACTGTGTAATTTCACATATATAACATTCTTGAAATGAGAAAAGTTTAGAAATGGAGAAGATATTAGTAGCTACCAGGGAATCTGACCCATTTGGATGAGTGGGTGGGGAAATAAATGGGCGTGTCTATTAAAAGACAATACCAGGGTTCTAGAAGTAATAAAACCTTGACTGTATCAATGTAAATACCCTGGTTTGACTTTTTACTAGAGTTTTGCAAGATGTTACCATTAAGGGAAACTGATAAAGGAGTTCACAGGATCTTTCTGTAGTGTTCCTTACAACTGCATGAGAAAAATAATTATCTCAATATAAAAATTTTTTTAAAGTTTCCTTATTCCCTTGAAATTGTTCCCACACTACATGTTAGAAACTGATTTATTTGACTTTTGATTTTGCCAGTATTCCAATCAAGAAAGCCTCAAGCTAGTAATTCAGAAATTTTGAAATAAGATGTACAAAGTTGTCCATTAAATTTCAAACTCAAGTTGTAATTCCAGCTGTGCTTATGGTCTGATAATTAATAGGGGCTGTTAAGGTGAGCAATTAATTATGTCTTAGTAGCTTATTATTAATAATCTCTGTTCAGCTCCAGTTTCTTACTATGGGCAGTGGCACTATATTTAAATACTTTGGCTGACCTTCCTTTTTCTTTAGCAGATGTAAGGTTATTAAAGTAGTTATGAAGAAATATGACCCCTTTGGTTGACCTGATCATTGGTGTCTTTGATTCACTAAAGGAATAATTATGCTGGCTGACATTTAAACCAATGCTTTCCACTGGAAGAAGAAACTAGTGCCCTCTTGTAGTAGTGCAGTGCTACAGAAACAAATGATCTTGTTTAGAGACACTGTAAAAAAAGATTAAATGCCTAAGGGTGCAGTGACACTTGTGGCGTGGTAGAAATAATGTACTTAATTTCACTACTTGCAAATGATGATCAGCTATGTCTCAAACTCTGTGAAGAAAATTTTTTTTTTTCTCTGTAAAAACGCAAAGACCAAGATGAGCTAAGGCAGTTTTGAACAATGCAAGCATGGTAAGAGTACTTGCTCTACCAGTTAGAAAGACTTACCATAAAGCTACAACAATTAGACCATAAAGGATCTGTACACAACTGGACCAAAAGTGAATGCCTTTTTGTTGAGGATCTATCTCTCTTTATTCCCTTCCTTTCTTATTGATTACTTATTTTCTCCATTTTTAAAAACCTTTCTCCGACATGTTAATATTGGAATTCAGACTTCAGACCTCTTCTCTCTTCTCAACACTCATTTTTAAGTGACTTCAGTGTTCTGACTTTACATATTATCTCTACACTTACAGCTCCCAATTTTACATCTTCAGCCTAGCCCTCTCTCAATTGCCCATACAAGTCTCTATCAGAGATAGCCATCTCAAATGTAACGTGCCCAAAATAAAATTCGGATTTCACTTCCAGGTCAGACACTGCCTTTTGTCTACCAGTATTTATTCTCTCTGCTTTCCTTTTTATTTTATTTTTCAGAGACAAAGTCTTTCTTCGTTACGCAGGCTGGAATGTAGGGATACAATCACAGTTCACTGTACCTTTGGGCCCCTGGGTTGAAGCCATCCTCCCTACTCAGCTTCCTGAGTAGCTAGAACTACCGGTGTGCACCACCATGCCCGGCTATTTTTTCTTTTTAATTTTGTAGAGGGGGTCTTGCTATGTTGTCTAGGCTGGTCTCAAACTCCTGGCCTCAAGAGAGCCCCCCCATATAAGCCTTTTGAAGTGTTAGTATTACAGACATAAGCCACCATATCTAGCCATCTACTTTGCTTTTTTTTTTTTTTTTCCTCTCAACAGAAACTCCATAGTTTTCATGAAACACATGGCCATAGAGTTAGAATCACTAAGATGTCAAGGGTTTGTACAACATCCAGATTATCTCCTTAAAGATGAAGCTATTTGTTCTGAGATTTGTTTCTCCCCCTGCTGTGGACTGGGATTGAGATATGGAAGTGAGCCAGATATCCTCATGAGCAACAGGACAACTCTCTGGAAAACTGTAGCAATAGGATTGGAAGAAACTTAGGTCCTCGAATGACTCCTGGAGCAAAACCATCTTGCCAGCCCTGGATGGCATTTTCCTGGAAAGTTTTGTGAGATAAAAATAAGCCTACGACTTAGCTGGATCACTGTATTTTGGGGCCTTTATTCCAGCACTGTAGACTGTACTGCAATTCATACAGTCCCAAAACCTGGTCTTGCCTCAGTTTTCTTCATTCTTGACTCTTTACACATCCCATCTGCAAGCGTTCAGTACATTCTGTTGGGTCTTTCTTCCAAATAAATACAAAATCTATTTTTGATTACCTACTCCCCTTGTCTAAATTATCATCATCACTTACCTGGATTACTGCAGCAGTTTTCTAACTGGTCTCTTTTTATACTTTTATCTTCTACAAATCTATTTTCAACCTAGCAGTTGGAGTGTTCTTCTGAAACATGTCAAATAATGTTACCCTTGTACTTAATACCCTCCAATAGCTTTTACCTTACTCTAAGTGAAATACAACATCAAGAGCTTTACTTCTATCTCTGTAACTCATTTTCCATCACTCATCCACTTACTTGTACCTTTCCAGCATTTTTGGACAAATTGCTGAGGATATTTCCAGCTCAGGAATCTAAATTTGCCTTAAATTGTTTCCTCTAAGATATCCACATGGCTCATTCCATCACTTCCTTTAGATTCTGTCATTGGCATCATCTTCTCAGTGAGACCTTTTCTATAAAATGTCAATTCCACATTTCCAGGCACTACATATTTTAATGTTACCCTAGTTTATTGTTCTCCATAGCACGTATCAGTACTTGACTTGTAATTATCCTATATTTTTAGGTTTTCATGAGTGCAAGTTTTATGTAAGCCCTATGAGGACAGGTTATTTTCTTTAGTTAGTTCCCAGATCTTTGCTATATTCTCTTCCTGAGTCACAGTAATTGCTCAACACATACTGCTTGAATGAATTGGATAAGTGATCATGAATGTCTACTCAATTAGATATGAAACAACTATCATAAGTGATATTTCTGAACAATATTTAATTTTATAAAAATAACAACAAAGTGCTAATTTTTAAACAGAAGAATATTTAAGTAAGAGTAACTTGATAGGACAGACGTGGTGGCTCACACCTGTAATCCTAGCACTTTGGGTGGCTGAGGCAGGCGGATCAGAAGGTCAGGAGTTTGAGACCAGCCTGGCCAACATAGTGAAAAACCGTCTGTATTAAAAATACAAAAAATTAGCCAGGCGTGGTGGTGGGCACCTGTAATCCCAACTACTCGGGAAGCTGAGGCAGGAGAATCGCTTGAACCAGGAGGCAGAGGATGTGGTGAGCTGAGATTGCGCCATTGTACTCCAGCCCGGGTGACAGCGAGAGACTCGGTCTCAGCAAAACAGAACAAAACAAACAAAACAAAAGGGTAACTTGATAAAAAAAAGTATACATATTTATGTAGGAAACATTGGATTGATGTAATAGTCACTGTTATTCAAATTTACTGTCTTCCAGAGAATGTTTAAATGCATTATCTCATTTAATACTTATCCCATGTGATACTTTTTGAATTGGATTCTATTGCTGTACTTTTTATTCAAGTAACAAAACAAATGTCTCACAGTTCGGTAACTTGCCAAAGACTGAACAATTAAAATCTGCCTCACCAGTACTGGCCTCTGAACCTTATCTCTATGCTGCCTGTGAAGGATAGACTCAAAATATTAACAGTGGTTTTGTTTATTAATAGGCTTATATTGTCATTTAATGATGTTCATACTTTATATTAATGTTAAAATAAGGACTAGGAAGAAATAAATGAATATTATTAATAATAAAAAATTAAAATCTCTCTATGGAAAAAGTTGAAAGGTATTTTGGTGTGATAATTTACAGTAAGAGGAATCTAAATGGTCAACAAATACGTAAAGATCTTTACCAGTTTTCTTTTTTTCTGTTTTTGTTTTAATCCTACCTTTTTTTCTTTTTTACTTTTTCATTCCTTATCATTGAGGCTGTATGTTCTTACATCCTATCGACAATATTAAACTGTTCTCTAAAATTATCTGTAATCACGTTTACAACTACTCCTTCCGTAAATCTTCAGGATCGTTTTGCCTGTCTTTTATAATGTAATCTTTCTGCCTGCTGACTTTTCCTGTTTATTCAGCCTCCAGCAGAGAGAGAAAAACAGCTCTCCAGACCCTATAGTGGTCAAAAGAAATTGTGTGGCTTGCCCTTGGCTTCTCTCTCTGTGCATTTGGGTGTTATTATAACCTTCTTCTCCGAATTACAGCCAGAAAACTGCTAGATGTATGCCCCTCTCTCCACCAGTTTCCAGTTTCCAGGAAATAGCAGACAGTCTGTTTCACCTTCGTTTGATACAGTCTTAGTGACCCAAGATGAAATATCTGTTCCTCACTCCCTTGTCGTCTGGAACTCTCAGCTGTTCACGGACAGTAGCAAAAGCACACACGCACAAAAACCTAGTTTCACTCCTGCAGTGCTGCCAGGGTTTTCTTTTTTCTCCACTGCCTGCAGAACTTGTATTGTGAGGACTCTGCCACTCTCAGTCTTCCTTGTTTTCTGTACGCTCGTTTATAGAAAGATACATGGATGACTTAAAAGACATGAATTTTGCCTCAACAATGAACAGCAGCATAGTGTGGAATAGTGGGATACTTAGGGTATTTGAACCAGAGTTTATACATGAAGGAATCATCAAAATTCTTACTACGTACGTTCTAATTGCTGACTTTGCTTTCTCTCTGATGAGGTAGCCAGACACTGAGTTATCCAACTAATTCCTTTGGCCTTCAGGTTAATGATGTTCTTCTTGGACTCTGAAACAAGTTCACTGTTATTTGTACTTTTTATCTAAACTGGGCATCTTCTTTGTCTGTTTTCTATGTATTTCAATGGGACTTTGAGAAATTCTGTATTATTACTTACAAGCCAGCTTAAATTGGAATTTTCTTCAATTAACTGAAATTTATTTTGAAATTGTTTTGTTTTTACTCTTTGAAACTACGTTTCAGTTACAATTAACTTGTAAATGATTTCTAATTTGACATCCACGTGTTGGATGGTACCATTTTTCATTAAACAGCACTCACATTTAAGGACACTCTTTCTGTGATACAGTTGTGTTCATAGAATGACGATGCATTTAGATTTACTTGAGAAAGTCCTTGATGATGTGGAAATACCAGTTTTCAATAATCTTGTTAATTTCATATGTGAATACTATGATAAACTTCATTTTCCCCCAAATTATTTAGTTTGTAACAGAGAGACAAGAAGAGAATGGTACATTGGTTCTGGAGCATAAGTCCTATATCTGTTTCTCCTAATTGTACGAAAACACTCTTCCTTTCTTCTTATTTGCTTGACCCTTGATTTGGAGCCAGTATAGTGTAGCAGAAATAAACTTGCTGTTGAAAAATGTTTTAGCTGCACTGTCTGCTTGGCCTGCGATGGGCAGGCCATCTTACTCTTCTGAGACTGTTTACACCTGTAAAATAAAGATAATCCCTTTTGGGGGTCTGCTAAAAGGACTGCTTGAGATGCCAACAAGTAAGAAGCCAACAAATATTTTTATTTTTGATTCCTCGACTATCTGAAACAGCTACTTGTTTTCAAAAGATGAAAATTACTAAATTTTTAAAAGAACAATCATTAATTTTCCTTTATTCTCCAACCTTAGTATGTTTGCTTTCTAAAGAGATTGGAAGAGTAAATCTGATAAATAGGGGCAATAACTCAAACATGTAAAAATTAAGGTAATAGCTAATCTTCTCCCCTGCAGTTTTATAGATGCTTGATCCCATTCTTTTTTCCTTTCCAAATTTTCCTACTAGAACTGGTAAATATATAATTTCCTCAGAAAAATTGCTTAATACTTGATATGTCATGAATATTTGATTCCATTTTCTCTGAAATCCATTGGTATAAATGGAATTTAAGTGTGTATATATGCATGTGTTTCAGAATGCACTCTACTCAGTAATAATTTTGGCTATCTGTAATCTAAAAACTCTTATTTAGGGCTGCACAAACCAGAAATAGTCCAACTATGGCTCAGAAATCTTTCCAGAGGGAAAATACTTTGTAATTCCAACTATCTGTTAGAACTGATTAAATATAGTTACATGTTTTATACATGTTTTATACATGAAAACTATATTTTTTTCATAAATAATATTCTCATTCATGAAATATTTACTGAATATCTAATATGGATCTAGATCTGTAATCATAGCACGACATACTAATATTGAACATTTAATATCCAATCTGTTTTTTTTTTTTTTGAACAGTCTCCTCTGTTGCCCAGGCTGGAATGTAGTGGTGCAATTTCGGCTCACTGCAAAATCTACCTCCCAGGTTTGTGATTCTCCTGCCTCAGCCTCCCAAGTAGCTGGCATTACAGGCGTACACCACCACACCTTGCTAATTTTTATATTTCTAGTAGAGATGGGGTTTCACTATGTTGTCCAGGCTGGTCTTGCACTCCTGGTCTCATGTGATCTGCCCAGGTCAGCTTCCTAAAGTGCTGGGATTACAGGTGTAAGCCACTGCGCCTGGCCGAATATCCAATCCTTAACATATGTAAACATGATCTCTCCATTCTTGAAGCTAAGCTTGGTTGAATGGGGGAAATGGACATTAATTCAGAAATCATATGCACAAATATAAAACTATAATTTTGACAAGTGTTGAAAGAAGGAGGTTCACAGCTTATGAAGACTATACTTTTTGGCTATAACTTGCAATATAGGTCAGGGAAAGTTTTTATAAGAATATGATTTTGACATGATTTGAGTGTTGTGAAAGTTTAACTAGGTAGCAGAAATAGCAGCATGTTCAATGACCTTATTATGCAAGGGGGCATTCTAAATTTAAGAACCAAAGAAGTAGTCACTGTGTCTAGAGAGAGGGAATGAAGAATCATAGTACTAGATGAAGCAGGAGAGTTTGATATGCTCTATACCTTGTAGGAACTTTCAGGTTGTTTCTGTTATATATTGCAGCATAACAAACCATTCTATAACTTAGTGGTACAAGTCAATAACAATTTTATTTTGTGCTTATGGATACCAATACTTGTATATTGGTAACTCAGAAATAGCACAGTGAGCATGGCCCTCCTCTGCTACACTAGGTCTGGAGCTTCAGCTGGAAGAACTCGAATGAATAGAGGAGGAAACAACTGGGCCAAGAAGATCAACTTACAAAATGGTTTCATTTCCATATCTAGCAACTGAGTGTATATGGCTGAAAAATAACTCAGCTGGGACTGTCAAACAAAATGTCTACCTGCGGCCTCTCCAGTATGTTAGTCTTAGGGTTATCCTGCTTCTCACATGGAAGCTTAGCATTCCAGAAGTAAGTGTTCTACAAGCAAGACGGTTGTGCGACCTATGTAGTCTAGTCCTGGAAGCTATGTAGTGTCATGTCTACTGTGCTTTATTGGGCGAAGCATTCATAAGCTCAACTAGTTTTGAGGGGAGGGAATATACACTCCAGCTCTTGATGGAAGGATAGTCAGAGAGTTTGTGGCCATGTTTAAAAACCACACATGGAAGATGTTAAGGAGTCATTACTTTTATCCCAAGAACACTGGTTATGGAATAAGGAACAGATTAGAGAGTAACTAAAGTGTAGCCAAGTGAACAAGCTGAGTGTTTAACAAAGCAGTCCGGGTAAGAATTATCACTAGCTGGGACCAGAGCAGTATTGGTAGAGAAGAAGAAAGTGAATAACTTTGAGAAATGTTCTGGAGGTTAAGTCAGGGTACTTGGTGATGAATTAGTGAAGAGAGGTGAGAGGAAGAGAGGTGACAAGAATAAGTCCCAGATTGCTTGGTTTATACAGTTGGGTGCATAATAGAGCCTTTTTCTGAGATTAGGAATAGAACTAGGAATAAGACAAGAGAGAAGGATAATGAGTTTATTTTAAGAATAGTAAATTTGGGATAACTTTGAAACATCCAAAATGAGACATTAATTATATGGTTATGGAAAAGAGAAATTAAATCATTTTACATTGTATTATATTACCTAAATTGGTTATGGTAGGAGTGCATGATTCGGATGGTACTCAATGAGCCATCAAAATGAGTTTGGTAGAAGTGCGTGATTCAGATGGTACTCAATGAGCCATCAAATATTTTTTGAGCAACTACTATGTGAATGCAGGTATAGTAGGAGAGGCTTTACAGATACATTTCTTACCCTTGAAGAAGCTACTGTGTAGTTAGGACAGCATTAATGGGACTACAGAATGTTAAGAAATAAACAAATTATAACAATTAAGACAACATTGTATTGTAGTGGGTTGGAGCTGTAAGGAGGACTAGGATAGCCTACTACCTGGAGAAGAAGCCAAATTCCAATGAGTCATCTGAGGACATAGCTGTGTTACAATGTACACGCACAGGTGTTCAGTGATAAACATGTTATATAATAAGAATTCAGAGCACCTGTTCAGAGCTGATTTATTGTTAGATAAATTGCCATAATGACATGACATTATTTGCAATAGTGTGTTTGTGTTTGATAGTTGATAAAATCTAGATGATGCTTTTACGTTGTTACTCCCCTCCTAGTCTCTCCAATATAACCTCTGTTCATGACACTTAGGGAATTTTAGTGCTAGGACAATTTTAGAAGGAACTCTTAATGGGGGATCCAAGCATCTCTCAAAATCTGATCCTCTCCAATCTTCTTGTGCCTATCCTGTGAAATAAATCACATTTTGCAGAGATTCTTGGAATTGTATAAATGACCCTGCAACAGGAGAATGATGTGTTATCAAATAGAAGATGCAGGTAATAAGTTCTAGTGCAGTGGAGGTTGTGACAGGTTATTGGGTCATTATAGTGACTTAGTGTGCCATGAGCAGAATTTAACAAAGTGAAATAGAAGACGATGGAATAGAAAATAATGGACTGGAACCAGTGGAGTATAATACAATGTATTGAAATGCATTGCTATTATTACTATACACATGATATATTTAGATGGACTAAAGTGGATATGTAAGCTTTCATTCCATTAAAAATTAAAAAAGAAACAACAAACAGGCTCAACAGTGCACCAGATTTGCATGGAGCATGGCCTTAATGTGTTCCATGTGGGATTAATATATAATCCAGCTAGAACTACCAGATGCATTAAACATCTGTAATCTTTGATTTCCTATTATTCATTTGGAGATTTCCCCTAAATTTTATATTTATATATATTTATAATATCAATAAACTCAAAATTTCTACTAATATTGTTTTAATTTTTATACATTATAAGGAAAAGTATTGCTTTATATAATGTATCAATATCCCCAACAAAATGGTGACGTTTCAGGACAGGACATTATTTTAGTCTTATTTGTATGCCTAGTATCCAGTTCAGCACTTGAAGACTAGTGTTAGTTTTAATACATGTTTGTTATGGCAGTGAAATAAGTGAATTTGTTCATTAATAATGTACTCAGACAATTATTTTGTCTAATCTTTTGGTTTCAATGTAAGAGAAAAAAAGCTGGTGCTTAAGGGGACTGGCATGCTCTTGTAGAAGCTCTTCCCCTCTTTGATGAAAAATGGGTAAAGCCTGGCTTCCTGGCAACTCATTATTCTCCTACTTCAGATCTCCTGCCCCAGGCTTCAGGCTGGTCCTTTGAGAACATTATTCTGGTCTTCTAGCTCAGTTGTGTAGAATCATGCCACCGTTTTCCACTTGAATAATAATAATGATGAATAGTAACGAATGAATCTGAAGTTATCCGGCCTGCAACTTGCTCTCCAGTGATCAGGTTTTGTTTAGAAAACCATCTTTATACTTGGTGAGTGTAAAGACGTTCATCACCTTCTGTTCATCACCTTCAGGGATAGATCAGTAAGAATGGGGCCTCGTGGTAGAGCCCCCGTGCTACACTGAGCTGCTTTAGCTGCTTTGGCCAGTGGTGTTGGGCATCAGAACTGGCTCTATGATGAAGAGAAGTAGACAGAACCTGCCATAGTGTGATTTCTAAGCTCCCAAGAGAGTCCATCTATCCTAACTTGTTATTTATACATATTTTATCAGTATACAGTTATGTAAGAGAATTTTCTTAATCTTGTTGTTTCTGTTATCATTCTTAGAAAAGTCTCTGCTACATAGTGAAATGTTAGAACTTGGTGGGGCAAAGATTAGAAGAGAATTCCTAAGCCTGGTATTCCATGACACTTTCTCATCTACATAGGACTAATAATCCTAAGTAAAATCTTCTCATCATGGCTACTTCCCAAATCTAAGTAATAAATTCAGTGAATTCCTCTAAAAGGTCACCTTGATAATACATCTGCCACCTGAGAAAGATCTAAACTTTCTTGTCTGGCTTACCAGATCGGAGGACTTCTATCAAATTAGCCATTTTTCATTTTGGAAGTAGAGATTGGCAATGGGAACCTCGGTAGAGAAAAATACGCACACATCTTCAAATATAAGAGATCACATCCTCCATATCCAAATATCTCAGTAATGCCCCTGCCCCTTTAGCCTTATTTGGATCTCAAATATTGGAGTTTTCTTTCTTTTTATAAAATACTAAACCCGTTTTTAAATTTGTTTTCACAGAGGGACCAGTTGTGCAAGTTTGTCTAAATATTTTGCACTAAATAATCATAAAGAATGTCTCTGGGACCTTAGGTCAATTTTAGTGGCCTGAATTCTCAGAATATCAAAGAAAATACTTACACTTTGGAGGTGGAAATATAAGGAAACTGATTTGTCTAAAATGTTCATCGGATAACATGTGGAAACTATACGTTTTGAGATTAGAAATAAGAATTTGACATTTTAATTGGTATTCCTTGTGTTCATTGGGTTAAAATTTCTCAAAATATCAATCTGTTTTAGTGACAGAAATTTCAACTAGATCAAAATGACAGGGTTTGCAGCAGAACTATAAATCTGGCAGTACTTATGTTCAGGTTCCTTCCTACAGTGGTAGTAATTTGCTTTTATGTCAGACAATCTCAAGGATATGCTCGTAATGGGGTTCTAGTGAGTTGTTGGGAATCTGTAGGGCAAAATGGGACATGAATTAGCTGACATTTTCCCAGCTGAAGTATCGTTCTTATTCGATCAAATGTTGATCGATTAGCAAGAAGGGGAAAACAGCTGGGCTTTTGGAATTGGATGTGTATTAGTCTGCCAGACTTATTTCTTTACTATCTCTTTGAAGTGTCTTGAAGGAGTGTCGGCTCCTAATAATTAAATTACTTAGGGTAACACTTCTTTGAATCTAAGTCTTTGGGATGAGTGAATGTGAAGAGGGAACATCAGGGAACCTCAGAATCAGGACACTTCTTCTGTTTTTGAACATTATAATTGTTTTGGGGAGAGATTTTTTTTTTTTTTGAGTTTTGGAACTTCCTATAAAGAAAAGTCAGAGGTTTTTTCAGACTCACTAGTATTATAAAAGTTCAGACTCAATTGGGACAAAGTAGATTGAGCTGGCTCTTCTTTAAAAAACTGCATATAATTTTTACATGTTTTAATTTCTGCGTATGTTTTTATACTAATATGTTCAATAAGCAAAAAATATTTTTTAGTCTACCATGTACCTGATACAATAAAGGGTCTTGCAATTATGTAACTGAACCTATTTTCATTGTACATATCCCCCTGATATGGAGGGGAGTGAATAACTTACCAAATTTCTCAGGGTGTGGGCAGTATCCTATTTTGTTTGTATTTTTGTTATTTGTGCATATTTTATTATTATAGGGTTATGTAAAAGAATTTTCTTTATCGTATTATTTGTATTCGTTGTCATCCTTAGAAAAGTCTCTGCTACACAGTGAAATGTTAGCACTTGGTGGGGCAAAGATGAGAACATGGCTCCTTATATTTTTAAATGAAAGCTTTTGTTATAGAGCTAGTTTGCATAATACCATGGGGGAAGTGAACCTCTTAACGGATAATAAATGAGAAAATGTTCAGGCAGGGGACACACATCATTTAAAACTGCTATAACAGAATGGGAGTTCTAGTTAGAGATGGCAGATTGCAAACATACATTTGATTCCTCTCCCCTCTGATATTCACTATGACAAAGGATTTCTAAAATGGCATACATTCTGAAGGGCAAAGAGAGAGAAGATAACCCAACAGTGAAATGTTCAGAACCTAGAAAACAAATGCATAGTGGCAATGACTTAGCAGACATGGCAAAACTAAATCCTAAGCTTAAAGTATGGAAAGCTATTAAGCAATAGAATATTTATGGGTGGAATACACCTCCGAAAGTGTCATAATTTGGAAGGACCAGATACCTTTGGAAATGATGATAAAAGTGGGGTTAAAACCAGGAAGTCTGAGAAACAGATCCATGTGTCTGCCTCATCTCCACATTGCAGGGGATTCTCTCCCTAGTCTCTAATTCTCTGAAAAGAATTAAACAAGTTGGGTGATGGACTGGTGTAGATATTTGCATTGTGGAAAATAAACTTAAGGAAATCAGCAATAAAAATACAAAAGATCTGACAGTATTGAAATTGTAAACAATGTCAGTAATTAATTCACCATAAAGGAAATACCAGGAGAACTAAAATCAATTAAAGAGATATCTACCTCATTGATAAATCAGAGAAATCAAAATTATATCAACCCTGAAATACCACTTCAAATTCAGATTGGGAAAAAAATGTATTGTCAACTATTGAGAGGTAGTAGAGAAATGGAAATTCTCTTGTTATGCTAGTGGGATACTAATGAGTGTATTCAATTTATAAGGAATGTGGCATTTCCTAGACAATGAAGTCCCGTGTTGTCAAATCTATCCTACATGTGTAACCTTACGACACTCACACACTGACATGTGGAGATATTCACAAGAGTGTTCATTAAGGATTTGTTTGTTCTAGCAAAGTTGAAATCCATCTTGTTGTCCACCTAGTGAAAAGAAGAATGTGCCTGTCCTTGAATATGACACAGCTTTTCCTAACGTAACTTTAAATAAATCTTGTTAAACATTATAAATATGAAAAGTAGGTGACCAAATGAGACATATAGCACAATCCCAATTACTAAAGTATGAGTATTCAATACAGAGTATGAGTCTCTAAGAAAATTGGTGATGTTAGAAATGGAACTGCAGGTGCAGGATAAATGAGAAAGATTCATAAAATAATGACAGTGAGTTATTAAATAAGGATAATCATTAGCGAAATTCTCAGTCTCTGGAATCCCTAAGCAAAGGGTAACAAAAAGTAAACCGCAAAAGGTAATCAGAAGTGAGGAGAAAAGTCAGCACAGTATCTGACACAAAGTACTTGTTCAATAATTGCTTCCTGAACAAACGAATAAATAAATAAATTTGTGAATGAGCAAATTTAAAAAGAGTGAATAATATATGTTTAATGTGCTATAACTTTATTATGTGGAATAAGAAGTATGTACAAATATAAAATGCAACCAAGGAGCATTTTTCTATATAATTTAAACAGATACACACTACAATGATTGATAATTGCTTTAGACTGGGGATTTAGTTATGATTATTTATGAAACTGAGGGGAAAATGCGGAATTGATTTAGACGATGCTGATTGTGCTGAAAAAGCATGATGTTTGTTGGAATTCAATTAATTATATGCATTCCTGACCATCCTAGGGGCTCTTAGGTCTAATCATAAAAAAAGGAGACCATGATCAATTTAGAAATCTCTTTAAGGCAAACATATTTCAGTGGGAAATACATTTTCCTATCTACAATGTTTGGTTCAGCATAATTAACATGAATAATTCAGGACAATTTCCTGATAGTTATTATATTTGAGAGTTTAGCTGGATCCTAACTGCCCTCAAAGTGTAGTCAGCATGTAAATTTCTCAGAACAGAGTGGAAAGTAGGTAGTTTGATTAAAATGTAATACATATTTTGAATTAACAATATTCAGGGTCTTAACAAAATGACCTTAACAATATTATTTTATAAAAATACATTTGCATAATTGTTGCAATGACGTCGCCGTCTCTTCCTAAGTCTCCCCCTAAGCCACCTAACGTATTTAATTTCTCTGTTAATCAATAAACTTTCATGAAATGGAGCATAGTTTATTTTATAGTTCATTTTAAGTTTAATGTCAGCTAAATGAGGGAGTGTGGTTTTAACCTAAAGAAAGTACACAAAAGCTCCGCTATTATAGAAATGAGAATGTTTGAATCAATTGCTTGTACTGGATCATGCCATATTTACATTCTACAGCAAGACCTTTACCTTTGTGAACCTCTGATTTGGTTCCCTTTCGTTGTGTATAAAGGCATTAGGTTATAGGATGTGTTGTAAGAGAATGGACTTCATATGTGATAGTGTGATTTTATTTTTAAAATTTCATACTCTCTGAGTCAATTTTAAATATTTTCAGTATAAACAAAACATCTAAATGCAGGAAGATCTCTTGAGCTCAGGAGTTTCAGGTTAGAGTTAGCTAGGATTGTGCCACTATCCTCTGGCCTGGGCAATTGAGCGAGACCCTGTCTCTAAAAAGTAAACAAATAGAATGTAAATATAAATAAATTAAATAATAAAATAAATGTTAAAAAATAGAAAATACATTTATTCTTCTGATACTAATTTAACCTCTCTGGAACATCCAAATTGTGACTACTTTAATCCCAAATTTCTATGTGCCCACTTTTCCATTGCCATAGAGGATTAAAAAGATGGTAAGATTTTTCACACTACCAGTTTGCTAGCCACAATTTTTACAATAATCAAGCTTTTAGAATCAACTGTCAGTTTATATTCTAAGCCTTTTTATTGATATTAGGAATATATACTTATGCTATATTCCTTGCATTTTGAGAGGTCTTCATCTTACTTCATTATAGAAAATAAATAGGAGACATCAAGAGAAGAGCTTTGCATCCGTCTCTCTGAGAAGTTCCTCATTTATTATTACTACTGATAAAGGTTAATTTTGAGAAAAATCACTTAGTATCAGCATCAATTGCATCTTCTAACAGAATGTCAAAATTAAGCAGAATTAGTGGCCCAATCACAAGCAACATTGGACCATAGAAGCACCCTTCATAGAAGCAGCAGAGCCGACCTATGGGAAAGCAGATTAGAAGATAATCTTCCACAGGCAGCTTACTCCCAACAGGACGAGGGGAAAGCCAACCCAGGTATGTCCATGTAACGGTACCAAGTGTTCCAATCAGAGAAACCACCACTTTTCTCTGGGATAAAAAGTGTAATGGGACAGAGTAAGGGCACCAAGAACACTGATTGCATTTGTCTACTGAAAAGGGGAATATCACATGTGGAGAAAAGGCATTCTCCCCCAAATTCTGTTATAAAACTTCTGTGTATATATATATACACATACACACACACACACACATAGACACATATATATATACACACACACACACACATATATATATATGCATATTCCTTACCTTGTTTCTTCAGAAGCCAGTTTCCTCCTTCTTTGTGGTACATTTCTCCAAATTTCTTATTTCAGAAGTAAGAAATGCTATATGTCTATATGAATATATATACAGTTATAATATATTTATTACACACATTCACACACACAATTGATATGACTGCAAATTTAATGGAGACATTACAGTATTACTAATATAGCCATTGAGAATAAACACTCCCAACCCTGAAGCTCACATAACTTATAGCCCAAGAACTTGCCTGACCTCCCCAAATTTGTTTTCCAAAAGTGAAAAACTTGGACCAGGACCTGTGATGATCCTTCTCAGGGTAGTGCTCTTCTCACAATAGGATATGGTGTTTCTTACAGTAACTATTAATAACTAATAACACTGTCTTTAAAACACATGGGTGAATTACTTTTCCAGCACTTTTAGTGCTGCCATTTTCAGGTTGTATTTTTTTTTTTTTTTTGAGACGGAGTCTCACGCTGTTGCCCAGGCTGGAGTGCAGTGGCGCGATCTCGGCTCACTGCAAGCTCCGTCTCCTGGGTTCACGCCATTCTCCTGCCTCAGCCTCCTGAGTAGCTAGGACTACAGGCGCCCGCCACCGCGCCTGGCTAATTTTTTGTATTTTTAGTAGAGACGGGGTTTCACTGTGGTCTCGATCTCCTGACCTTGTGATCCGCCCGCCTCGGCCTCCCAAAGTGCTGGGATTACAGGCTTGAGCCACCGCGCCCGGCCTTTCAGGTTGTATTATATATTTATTTGTTTCATCCACATGGTCATATAGTCATACTTCTCTGTTTCCAATTTTCCTGTGGTAGAGGTCTAGTATGTAGAGGAGGAAAGCTGGTGTTATTTTCCAGGGCTGTGAAACTTAGTGCACGGTTTTAAAAATCAGAGTCATGCTTAATATTATATCACTATAGGAGATAAGAAAATAAATCCACTCTTAGGTACATCTGCTTACTACAAAAAACATATTGACTAAAGTAATCCCACATTTTAAAGAAACATCTAGCATTGAAATAGTGATGATGTCTAGTATTGATACAATTTTCTGAGCTAAACTTGATTGAAGCAGTTGGGCAAGGACATGTAAGTCCACAGCTCTAATGCAACAACCTTGGAAGTGATTGAGACAACAGGAAATGCCTCTTTTGGAAATAAGCTGGGAGGAAAAGTGTTAGTGGGAAGCAGGCCCCTCCTTTAGACAGAAACAAGAGAAGAACTCCTGGTGAGGAGCCTGAAGCCAGGTCATAGGTCAGGGCTTCTATAGCATTTATGCTGCTTGTTCTGAGGATTCTTTGGGAATTTACCCTAGAAACATAAATGAAGTTGGAACCCAAAAATAGGCAGTCTCTTTTTTGAATAATTACAAAATATATTTCATACTGAGGTTGTGTTGGAGCCACTTCTTACCACCTTTACCAATAAAATGGGCTTTTTCTAGAGACCCTCATTGTCAGAATGAATAATTGGTGCCCATTCTTTTCCATTTTTCTCCTCCAGCTTCTCCCTTCCCTGATGACATTGCCTTATTCTCCTAGCTAACCCAAAGAATATTGGAAGTTTTATACCTTTCTTGCTTAATGTCTTTCTCTGGTCTTGTTAGCTATTCATGCTTCTCAGTGTTCACTCATCTTTCCAGAGCCATCTTAAATCTTATTGACCCATCACATGTGAGTCAGTTAGGAGTTTGCAGATGCAACTAACTGAAACCCAAACACAAAATAGAGTGTTAGTTCACATAAGTCGATGTTGAGAGATCAGGCAGGTTTTACAGTTGGGTGGATCATGAACTGAAGCACATCTTAAAGGACTCAGGTATTTGATGTCACTCCACTCTGTTGTCTGCTTCCTATGGTTGTGGTTTAAGAGTAAGGAAGAACTTGGGAGGCTGAGGCAGGAGAATGTAGTGAACCCAGGAGGTGAAGCTTGCAGTGAGCTGAGATTACGCCACTGCACTCCAGCCCGGGAGACAGAGCGGGACTCCATCTAATAAAAAAAAAAAAAAAAAGAGTGAGAAAGAACTGTTCCGGAAGATGACATCCAATGTCTTCTTTTAAGTCAATGGCCAGAAGTTGTCATGTGCTCATTTCTGAACTAATGCCTGATAAGAAAGATGGCACTATCCTTAGATTAGAGTTGCCAAATCTTGGTGCTATTCACTTTTGTGGCCAGATAATTCCTTTTATGCAGAGCTTTCTCGTACATGGTAGGAGGTTTAGCACCATCCTTGGAGGCTATCTACTGAACGCCAAGTCTCCTCCACTATGTGACAACCCAAAATGTCTGTCAGCATTATCAAATGTCCCCCAGGGCAAAATGGTCCCCAGAACTGCAGCTTTAGACCCATAAAGTTAACCGCTCAGGATAAAGGTGAGCTTGTGGTACCCAGCTCCATAAGACAGAGGTGGCTACTCTATCAACGACAACAAAAAAAGTTTCTTTGAACAATTAATTAGAGGACAATAGTGATGTGTGACTAATCAACAATGTAAAATACACAGTTAAATCAACTCCTGTTTTAATATTGCTGATGATCAATCCAGGATAAGCCTGACACTCCTCATTTAGGTTCCCATCCATTCTGACTGGCTATGGAAGGGGAATTTCTATAAGGAGAATGGCCTGAATAAGAAGCAGGAAGCCTTGCTTCTGTGAAAATATCTCTTGTCTGTCCTGTGTCATGGCTGCTCAAAGAGATCACAGTCCTACAGCTTCTACTACCTGGACAGAAGAAGTGGTGCTCAATTAACTCCATTAGCACATCACTGTTAGCATGTGAGATTTGTCAGGAGTTGCAGGATTTTCAGAACATTTGCTGTGAGTTGTGGAACCTTGGGGTAAACTGAGCATCTTTTGGACAAATTGGCTCACCTGGTGGCACTTAAATGGACCTGTCCTCATACGCATCTGTCCATTGAAATGCCCAATAGCAGGACTTACCATGCTGCCTTCCAAATCTTTGGCTACATCCCTCATTTCAGTGTAAAGAAGTCCTCTGCTCCTCAGGAAGCCATGAATGGTACAGAAGATGTCCTCTAAATTCCTTTACTACAAAGATGACAAACAGAAGATAAATGTTAATTAATTTGGAGTTTACTGGAACATAGCTCCAGATAAACCCAGCTCTCAGCATGTGGAGTATCATTACATGCTGGCATTAACCTCTTTCTTTTGTGAACCCTTCCTGGGCATTGGCCTGGATACCTGAGGCACTGATTTCTGTTTTAATGTTAGCAGATGCAGGAATCAAGTTGCTTTCCTCCAGCCTTATCACCACTTATATAACACAATGAAGATCCTGTTATTTTAAATGAAGCAACTGTCTCAGATAAAGGAGGCTTTTGACGTGACTTAAATTTTTAGCTGACAAGGAATGGAGTTCCAAATATGTGCATTTATCCATCTATTCACACACATTTATTTATCAGGCATTTTGTAAGTTCCTAATGGCACATTGATGTTTAAAGCAAAATCTCAGCCATCAAGGTAATCAGGGCCTAACTGGGAGAAGAAATGTGTAGAAAAATTATTAAAGTAGGCTGTAAAATGTGTCATAAGAGAAAAGAACAAAGTGTTGTGAGAGGACAGAGGCAGCACACTTCTAAAAGCAATCTGTGATCCAATTCCTGCTAAGAAACAGGCTACATTCAAAGAATTTACTAATAAGAGCTTAGTGGAGTGACTACTTACAGAAGCATGGGTTGGATTTGGGAAACAAACTTGAATAGCAAAGTAGCCAGGTACTAGCAACAGTGAAAGCCTAAGGGCCTGAAGAGGTAAAAGGAGAACAACATTACTAGAACTCATAAACAGTGTAGCCATTGGAAAGGAGCTGTCCAGGGCACTTGAGGTTGTGGGTAGAAGAGCAAGAGAAGCATAGTACTGCCAAAACTGTAGTTCTGGATGAGGTGGTGGTGTGCAGAAAAAATACCCTAATCTTTCTCACTTCATGCCTTCTGAATTGGTGTGGCTACCTCTCATTGGCTGTTGCCAACTAGAAAACATGGCAAGGTGACGTGTTCTATAGAAGAAACCTCTTGGTAAACAAGGAAAGACAAAAAGGGCAAAAATGGAACATATATTTAGTACCAGGAGGGCAGGATGCATAGAAAAGGTGCTATTTGTTGGGTCCCAGTAACTGAAACCAGGTTGGGAAGATCTTTGGGTTCTCATACCACTTCATTTAGTAGAGATAAAAAGACATTGGCAGACCGAAGAAAATGTGGTTTCTTTCTTTAGCTTTTTCCCTTCTTTCATTAGGGTTTCTGCAGACAGACTCTATGCATGTGTGTGGGCATGCACGTGCGTGTGTGCATGTGTTTGCATGTGTGTGTGTTCACTTCTCATTTGCATGAAGAAAAACAGCTTTACTATGACCAGAATAAAATTAAGGTTTTTAATATGATTTTAAAAAGTGAAGTAGAAGCAAGTGCTACAACTACTAAGAAATTATTTTAATTTTAAAAAAAAGTTACTGACCAGGGAAGAAATTTGGTGGATTAGGACAATAAATAATTTATTAGTAGGGTTTTCATAGTGGGGCTTTTAAGCAAGTTCATAACCTTACAAAAATGCAAAGTATTGTTACTTTATAGACTTTGAGGTGCCGAGAGAACTCCTAACAGACTAGGAAGTCTAATATCAAAGCAGATATCAGTTTTCTGTTTTTTACCTCACAGCTCATGTTGATCAGAGATGCCCATATATTTTAGGTTCTCATTAAAACTAAGGTGGCTTAGTATGCTCTGTGATATGTAATTTTGTCCCTGCTCCTATTTCATCTGGGCTTCAGACAACTGAGGTTTTTAAAAGATGCTTAGAATAATTGGCCAGATACTTCTGTATTTCCAAAAGTGTTTACAATTAGGTTGGCTTTTTTCCCTTCAAGCTTAGTTGAAAAAATGACAAAGGATGAGCTGTTTGTGTATCATTAATCTGTATCCTCGTTAACTAAAGTAAGATCTTTAGTCAAAAGGAAGAGATTAGGCTAATGATGGTTTCTGGCTGTTTGATTGTTTATCACTCCTTTTGTCATTTTTCACCCTCAACATCCTGTTGATTGAGCCAATTGTGAGTACAGGCAATCAATAAAACTCCAGGTGCCGTGATTTGGCACTCCTCTGGCATACATTATGTGAGATGGGGGAAATGAGACTGTAGCACAGTTCATCAATAAAGAATTTAGGAAAATTTAGAAACACACACACACACACAGCAAAACATTGGAAAATTTTCAAGCCAAGCATATGCAGTTGTGTTTTGTGGGTGTATATTTGTGTAGGATTATGAATTAAATAGTATTTTGGCAGAACAAACATGCAGTATGTATGCAGAGGAAGTATATATTAGTCTTACACAGACTATGTATCCTAACATATATTCTATTGGCATCCATTTCACCTGTAGACTATGTGTACATGGGTGCTTTGAGCAACTGACAAGTTTTGAATAGTTTTAACAGATCTTAATCTTTTTTACTTACAACAAGAAAGAAAAAAATGACAAAATCATTTCTCTTGCTTTCAGAGATATTAGTCCATAAGCATTTGATAAGCATGTTATTCAATAGTCGATATGCTATAAAAATTAAATTTCCAACATAGTTCCTCTCCACATGAAAATATATTTTAGAGAAAATCAGAACCACTAGACGTAGGCAAATCTCAATTCGAAAATATTTTAAATTATTAAATAATTTGAAAAATGAATTTCTTAACTTCGAGTATAACATATGTTATAAAGTTAGTTGTAAATGAGTACTAATTAACAAAAGTTAAGTGAATGGAAAGAAAATCAACAATTTACATAGTCTATAATAAACATAAAAAACTTTTTAGCTTATAAAAGATGAAATGTTGAAGTTCACCAATTAAAATAAGTTATCAAGCCTATTAGGGAATGCATACAGGTTTTGTAAACTGTACGTTTTAAATGATTACCAATTTCCAACCAGAGCTTCTTTATTTATGAATAAACCCTTTAGATCTGGAAAAGAAAACATTATTTTGGTCTCAAGTCACTTAAAAGCATACGGACTGTAAATGAGCTATGACACGTTCTGTAGTATAGAATTTGGAATAAGGGAGGTTGAAGGTTGGAAGTGTTTGCTAAATCTGGCCATTCCACATTCCCATCAGAACCACCATTCTCTTTATCCTTCCTCATTCTTCAGAGGAAAAGAGAGTTTAGTGTGAGAAATGGTGTCACCAGTATGAATTATTTTTATTTTTAAAATTGAAATTTTTAAAAATTGTTATGTATTAGTTGTACAAATTTAGAGTATATATGTGATCTTTTAATACATATACAAAAGGTGTAACAACCCAATCGGGGTAATTGGTATGAATTATTTGCACCTGGCTCTGTTAAACTGAGGAGCCCACTGGAGACCTGCTCCTGAGTAGTGATGCTGTCACTGTGGCTGTGGAGATGACAAAGATAATGAAGAGACACTGAGTGAGCAGCTGTTATTACACTGTCCTTGCTGTGTGACTTGAAATCAGGGAGGAAAACAGCCTAACAGTGATGTCCACCGCAGCTGGGTGTGATCTCGCTGATCGTGCTCAAGAATCATCGGCCACAGCCCCTCCTTTGCTGCAGGAATTTTGACAGCAACACTGAGCAGCCCCTTCCCAGACAACTCTGCTTTGAGGGTTCAGTAGGCTACCATCAATATTTAGGCTACCTGCTTCTACGGGTCTCCTAATGTAGATTTGTAAAGATTGTATAAAAATCTTTTAGGTGCCTTCCCTTCCCTCCCTCCCTCCTTCCCATCTTTGCTTACTTTCTTATCTTCCTCCTTCCCTACTTTTCTCTCTTTTTCCTCCCTTCTTTTCTTCCCTCCTTCTTCCTTTTTCTCTCCTCTCTTCCTTTATTCTTCCTACATTTAAATGATTGTGGGCCAGGAGTGGTGACTCATACCTGTAATCCCAGCACTTTGGGAGGCCAAGGTGGGCAGATCATGAGGTCAGGAGTTCGAGACCAGCCTGGCCAATGTGGTGAAACCCTGTTTCTACTAAAGATACAAAAAATGAGCCAGGTGTGGTGGCAAGCGCCTGTTATCCCAGCTACTCGGGAGGCTGAGGGAGGAGAATCTCTTGAACCCAGGAGGCCGAGGTTGCAGTGAGCCGAGATTACACCACTGCACTCCAGCCTGGGTGACAGGGCGAGACTCCATCTCAAAAATAAATAAATACATACATGCATACATAAATATATAAATAAATAAATTAATTAATTAAATAAATAAATAATTGAATTACTACTATGAATTAGATACTGTTGAAGCACTAGGAATACAAAAGTGAATAAACAACCTCCCAGTCCAATTATAGCTAGTAAGAGAAGACAAAGCGCTTAACAAACAAAATAATAATAATAGCATTGGGTAGCAACATGTACTATGAAGAAAAATAAGGCAGATGAGAAAATAGAGTGTGTTGTTTTAGATAAGGCAGTCATATTAGTTTTCTAGAGCTGCTGTAAAAAATTACCATAAACTTGGTGGCTTAAACCAACCAACAGTCAAATTTATTCTTTCATCATTCTAGAGGCCGGAAATCCTAAATCAAAGCATCAGGAGGGCTATGCTTTCTTTAAATGTTTCAGAGGAAAATTTTTCCTTGACTCTTCTGGCTTCTGGTGGTTCCATGTGTCCCTTGGCCGGTGGTTGCATATCTCCAATCTCTGTCTCTATGATCGGATAGCTTTGTTTACTTCCTTCTGCTTTATCCTTTTTCTCCTCTTCTGTCCCTTATAAGGACACTTGGTCAATGGATTTAGGGCTGAGTGGTAATCCTGGATGATCTCATCTTAAAATACTTAATTACATCTGCAAAGATTCTTTTTGTAAATAAGGTCACATTCAGTTTCTAGGGATTAGGATGCAGGTATATTTGTTGGGCAGCCAGCACATTACAGAAGTCACAAAAGGCCTGTTGGTCAAGAAAGGGCTTTTGGTTAAGATAACATTTGAACTGAAATCAGGATCAAGTGAGGAAAATGAGCCAATATGAAAATATTATGTAACAGGAAATATATAAATCACAATGTTTATCCGAAAAGTATTGATATCTTGAAAAAAAAATCTGAGGCACATTCTAAAAAGAGTTCTGCACCAACCTTTTCATTCTTGCTTTGTAAATATAAAATGCTAGTTTTCAACTTTCATTAATGATTATTTTTATGCTAGTTCTTAAAATTTGTCTTGGATTGTCACCAATGTATTAAGTTCAATAATATATCAGGGATGTAAAGGATCTAGCTCCAGGGGTTAGAGATAAATGAAAGTGCTAGAAGCTTCTTGAATTATAATGGTAGATTCTCCTTGTGGTGTTTATAGTTGCATGCACAGTTACACACTAGGACCTCCCCATACCCTCGCCAATTCCATCATTAACACTTTGTGCACATTTTTAACATTTCTATTCTTCATAAAATGCATTTATTTATGGAAAGTTCATAAGTTATGTCAATGTAATGTGGAAGTGTCAACATGAAAACTAACATGAGGAAGGGGTAGAGATGCTTATGGAGGTCAAGGGATGAGAATGAAACAAAAAGAGGTGTTCCCTCCCTCGCTCCTTTCTTCCCTCCCTCCCTCCTTTCCTCCTTGCCTTCTTTCCTTCCCTCCTTCTTTTCCTCCTTCCTTCCTTCCTTCTCAATTTTTTGCCAGGCTGCAGTGCAGTGTCACAATCATAGCTCGCTGCAACCCAGATCTCCTCGGCTCAAATGATCTGTTCACATCAGCCGCCCAAGCAGCTGGAACTACAGGTGTATGCCACCACACTCAGCTAACTTTTAAAAATATTTTGTAGAGATAGGCTCTCACTATGTTCTCTAGGGCTGGTCTCAAACTTGGCCTCAAGTGATCCTGGCATTTATTTTCTAAAAGAAAACAAACAGACAAAAAACTCAGTCAGAATGCAGCTGAGAACTGATCACAATAACCACAGTAAATTTTAAATACTAGGTGAAAGTATCTTGCTAAGTACAGAAAAAAAAAAAAAAAAAAACAGACATTTTTCTATAGGAAGGGTTTCTTTTATTTTTTCTTTTTCTTTCTTTCTTTAGAGATAGAGTCTCACTCTGCCCACCAGGTTGGAGTGCAGTGGCACCATCTCAGCTCACTGCAACCTCCACCTCCTGGGTTCAAGCAATTCTCCTGTCTCAGCCTCTGGAGCAGCTGGAATTACAGGCATGCACCTCCATGCCTGGCTAATTTTTGTATTTTTGGTAGAGACAGGGTTTCGACATGTTGGCTAGGCTGGTCCTGAACTCCTCACCTCAGGTGATCTGCCTGCCTCGGCCTCCCAAAGTGCTGGGATTACAGGCGTGACCTACTGCGCCCCGCCAGGAAGGGTTTCTTATTTCCGCTTTCTAACAATAATGATTTATGTTGAAACCAGAAGAATTTCACGACACAGCAGAAATCAGCATGAGACAGATCTGTTTTTTGTGCATCAAGATTTTTTTACTCATTGAAATGACTTTCACCTGTGACCCAGTTGTAAAACATAGATGTGAGGAGATTGGGTAATTTTGTCCTTCGCTCTTCACAGATTCTGCGCGTCAGTATCTCCGTGCAACTAGTGCACCACGTGACCCGCAGCCATAACCAGCATTCTCAAAGTGAATAGGAGTTCAGATTTCCTCTCCTTAATTACATTGTTTTACTTACCAGAAAGCACAAAGGGCTAAAGCTAGAAGGTACCTTCTACAATGTGTAATGAAGGAAAACTCATTTTGTATTCAGAAGTCAGAAAATCTGATTCCTAAATACGTTTCTGAAATTCAGTCTCTTCACCTGAAATGTGGCTATAACACTGCCTTCACAAGGTGTATATAAATGTTTTTTTTTCCTTTAATATCATCAGGCGGTGGCTCACGCCTGTAATCCCAGCACTTTGGGAGGCCGAGGCGGGCGGATCACGAGGTCAGGAGATCGAGACCATCCTGGCTAACACGGTGAAAACCCGTCTCTACTAAAAATACAAAAAATAACCAGACGTGGTGGCGGGCGCCTGTAGTCCCATACCCCCCAAAAAAGAATAGCTTAAAAACAACTGCCTCAATGCATTTTAGTTGAGAGCCCACAGTTGTTGAAAGGAGTCCTCATAGCCCTTCCCTTTTTCTTTTATGTCATCTTTCTTTCCCATTGACTTCCAGATGACACAATCATTTTTTGTGTGTGATGGTTTTGATCTTTTCCAACAATGTTAATATCCTTAATGTTGATTAGACTCTGCAATTGCCAAGAAAGGTACAAGCATTTGTCAATTATATATGTTAAAAACATCTTTTTCTTCTCTGTGACTTGTCCTTTCACTCTCCTAATGATGTTTTTGATGGATAAAAATTTTTATTTTAATATAATCTATTAATCTTTCTATTTGTAGTTAGTGTTTTTTGTATTCTATTTAAAAATTGCTACTGCCTCCAATCATGAAGACAGTCCCCAAAGTTATTTTTCACAATCTTTATTGTTTCACCATGTCTTTATTTCTTTTTAAAATTTGTAGTTAGGCCAGGCACGGTGGCTCACATCTGTAATCCCAGCACTTTGGGAGGCCGAGGTGGGCAGATCACCTGAGGTCACAAGTTCGAGACCATCCTGGCCAATATGGTGAAACCCCATCTCTAATAAAAATACAAAAATTAGTGGCCGGGCGTGGTGGCTCCCAGCACTTTGGGAGGCTGAGGCAGGCAGTCCATTCCAGCACTTTGGGGGTCAAGTTGGGCAGATCATGAGGTCAGGAGTTCAAGACCAGCCTGGTCAACATAGTGAAACTCTGTCTCTACTAAAAATACAAAAAATTAACCAGATGTGGTAGCAGGTGCATGTAATCCCAGCTACTCGGGAGGCCAAGGCAGGAGAATCACTTGAACCTGGGAGGCGGAGGTTGCAGTGAGCCGAGACTGAATCATTGTACTCCAACCTGGGTGACAAGGGCAAAACTCCATCTCAAAAAAAAAAAAAAAAAAGTATGTAAATATTATTCTTTTTAAACTAACTTTTATCTTAATTATATTACTCTGTGATCAAAGAATGAATAATAGTTTTCCATAGAAAGGAATTTATTGGTATTTGCTTTGTGGAAATTGAAAGATATCCAAGTATAATCATGTTACTTAAGTCCTCCTGTTTTACTGAAGAAATTCCAAGAAAGATGTGTCAACATTTTGTCTTAATATGCTAGAGAAATGTGTAATTTCTGCTATTCAGAATCTATTGAGGCTTTCTTTTTGGCCTTACTTTGATCAGCTTTTTAAAAGTCTTACATGATCACTGGGGGAAGGAAAGCATATTTTCTTTTGGTAAACTTTGAATCAAACCTATTTACTTGGCATTAGTAAGTATTACGTTATCCATATATTTGGTACCCTCATTTTTATTTCCCTTCACTGATCCAACAAGTATTTATAGAGTAACTATTAAGCACCAGAACTCTTCTACTGACTAGATGTTAAATAATGAGAATCGCATGTGGTTTCTACCTACAAGTTAACAAGGAGAAGAATTTGAAAGCAATGAACCCTAGAAAGGTAAGTACAGGGTAATAAGGAGAGAATATAAAAGAGGAATGGGACCTGTCCTTTCTGGGCATGAAAGATGTCTTCATTTTGAAAGGGACAACTCATTTATATTTGAAAGATGATTGGGGTTAACTAAACAGGTTCAGCTGTCAGGTGGGGAGGTCAGTAGGCTAAGAAATAGTTTTAAGCAGAGAGAGCAGTGTGATCAAAGATTTTATTGTGGAAAGGATGCTTATGAGGATCTGAAAGGCAAGGGCAGCTCCAATGTCAACAGCAAGGAGGAAGTGGGGCTAGGTGACCCTAGAGGAGTTGGCATGAGGCAGATCATACAGAACTTGTGGACCATATTAAAAATGTGAACGTGCCTCGGAAAAACTGATGTATCTTATAAAATGCTCCACAGAAAAGCCTCAAACTAGCTTAAGCAGTACAAAATTGATTTATTGGATGTCATCTATGTTCCAGAATTGTGGGATAAAGGCTCTTCCTTGATTCATTTGAAAAGTTCTCCCTCCGGTCCTCCCCTTTCCCTGCGCTCACAGCTCACTTCTAGCCCTAACAGTTCTATCAATAGGCTGTCTCCAATCACGGGGACAAACTATTTGCTGATGGCACCCGGAGCAGTATGGTTTCACAATCACTTCTCAAGGAAAGAAGAAAGCATTTATCCTCAACCTTCTCATAAAGTCCTCACTTCCTTCTTGTATTTCTATTATTTTCTCCTTCATTAGTTTTTACTTTGCATATTCTGAAATTTTTAAATGATAGATAAAAGTTTTAGAGAAAGCATCATCTCTACAATGATGGCTTTTTTATGGGATTTGAGTGTTTTCATTACAATCACCCATGTTTTCCAAGTATCCCTATCAACGTCTCTTTATATATCTGTCTACTTTTACTTTATTTTATGATTTTGGTAATCAACAGATTCATTATGGTTGGTACCTATTGTTAACAAACTATATGGCTTTGTTCTCTCTATATAAAGAGAATGAATTCTACTGTTGTATAATATATTCTATTTTTCCTTAAATTTTTCAAAAAAATAAAGAATGTATATTTTAAAATCAAATTCAAGCAAAAGATTATAAGCTTTATTAATTTCTTCATATTTGCTTTAAGGAATATTATATATCTTGTTTACTTTCATCTAAAGCTTATACCTATTTTTAATTTAAATGCTAATTTCCCAAGACTTGGCCTTTTATAACATGAATTTCCTTTTGTGTTTTGTTTATTTTAATTGATCTTTCAGTTAGCTGGAATATTACTAAGGGAGTTTTGTTTTTCAGAAAGAATATGCTAGTTATTTGTGTTTTGAGGCTTGAATATCTGAAAATTTTCTGCAGCTGTCTTCATATGTAAATGATAACTGGGCCAGCTATGGAATTCTTGGCTTACATTTGTTTTCCAAAATTCCGCTCATGTCCCATTACTGTTATTCTCTCATGTTTCAAAAGGTAGGTATTCTAATTTTTGTTTCTAGCCTCACAGCCCCTACAACTCTTTGGGTTACAATGAGTAAAGTTGGGGTGAAGATCAGGTCACATGGTTCAAATTTCTTCAATTTACTTTGTTCAAAGTCACATTCCTTCTCAAGAAGATTAATTACATTTTAGCCATGACAAAATTCTATAATAATTCCTCTCAGCAATAAAAAAATTCTGGAAAGCCACTGCCATTTGAATGACTTTCTCATTTGGCTCGCATCATAGATGATTTTTTTTTCCTCTATCTTCATATTTCTCAACAGAAACTGGAACTGAGGTTACAGTAAGATTTGTATAATCAAGGTTTTTCTTTCCTAGGAAGTTTCAAGAATATTTTAATCTTAACTGCAGCAACAAATACTTAGACTTCTTTCTTAGAGAAACATTTAAAAAGCAGTCAAGGATCTGCAAGGATCTTCCAGAAATCAATTAGAAAAAGGCCAAGCATCTAATAAAAAACGAATATTCAAATAACAAATATATAAAAATGTACTTGGTCTCCAGAGAAATTCAAATTAACACCACAGTGAAATACTCTCTATACATACCCTCCAAAACATTTAAAGTTAAAATTAATAATGCCAAGTTTTAGTGAGGACATGGAGCAACTGAATCTCTCATCTAATTGTGAAAATGAATCATCATTATCTACTACAATTCAACATCCGCATGACCTTTGTCCCAGCAATTTTTACTGCTATGTAAATATCCAGTAGTATGATAGCAAATGTGCAGAAAGACATGTATAAGCATATTTGCAGTTGCACTATTTGTAGTAGCTCTAAATTGAAAACAACTCAGATGTCCAACAGGGTATATAAATTGTAGCATATTCATAAAATTAAAACCATATAGTGTTTTTCAAAGAAATAGAATCATGTTCACTGTGATGATGTCAATGAATCCCGTGAATATGGAACTCAGCAAAGGATGCCACACACACATAAACACACACACAAACAAGCACATTACAAACCATATAATTTAATTTATAGAAACACAAGTGTGTTCATTCTAACTCGTTGATAGAGACACATATGATTTTTGAATTCTTAATATATTTTAAATTAAAAGTTAATAAGAAATCTATATGCCTATGCACACAAATAAGTACATACACACACACACACTCACACACACACACCACACACAGAAAACCCTTTTGAATTCATATTAGAAATTACAAACTACTTAGAAATTGGAAAGAACAAAAACACTAAATACCAAAACCCAAATATGTTTGCGCAAAGACCCATCAATTTTTTTCTGTTGTTCAGTCAACCACTATCTCTACTTCTACAACTACACTATATTTGTATCTGCAAAGAGAAATATTTAGAATAATATTTCATTAATATTGAAAATAATTTTCTTATTTCTTCTAAGTAGAGAAAATATTGATAATTTTTGGGTTTTTGCTTGTATTTTTAAATTATTTTAATATGAATTTAATAAATATTCCTTATATTTCTTTCTAAATATAAATCATTATTTAATTTAGATCTTTTATTTATTTTTAAGCATTTATTTAATAGAATCTTATTCAATTTAAATTCTTTATTAATTCAAGTAAAAGTGTCCTACTAGGTTTTATCAGACATATTCCTAAAATCAAAACCCAGCAAGCACAGGACACAGGACATATCATATGATACATATGATTCTAAATATTGAGCAAATATTTGTATTAAATATGTAGTATCCAAATCTGAAAAAAATAAACGTATAAAGGATACATTAAAAAAGTGAAATTTATATTGGTAACGTAGTATAATAGAGACATTAAGAAATGAATTAAAATAATTATATTTTTAATTTTATTATACATATAATTCATATTTTTAAAAAACTAATAATTTTCTATTTTCTGTAAATATGACTGATTTTAATAATGTCTCTTGCTCTCTCTCTCTTTCTCTCCCCACCTTTTATCTCATTTTCCTAAGGTGTTTCCCATGTGGTATTATTGTGGTATTCAACTCAATTCTGTGTGCTTGTCATCTCTCTTTTCACCCCTTACTAGTGTTTATGATATCATTTTAAATTTCTTTTAAAAACTTAAATTCAAGTTTCTGTTAATTTGTTCCAGAAAATGAAGCACTTGCAGGGATATATATATATTCTTTCCTTTGACTTTCAATATATTCCAAATGCATTATTTGTTATCTTTTTGCTACTTTCTTTTTTCTTCATTTCTTTGTTTTCTAAATTTTCTTTTTTTGTGTTAATATTCCCACCTTATATTTGTGTGTTTATCTCTATTCTCACAAGAGACATGCTAAAAGTCTCTGTTTTATTTTTCTGATCAAAGAACTAGATCTTGGACCTACTCATCTTTTCATTTCCTACTCCCTACTCCCTACTCCCAATTGTTGCAACCTCTGTCTTCTTTTTGGCCTTCTGCAACTTTCTAAGTTGCAAAACTTCTCTGTTGTCTTCATACTGCCTATCTTTCCTTTCTCCTTTTTATTGTCACGAAAATTTGTTTTGTTCTCCCCCTGCAACTATTATATAGAAGCTATAAGATGGGGACTCTCTCTTCTTACTTTGGGAAATGAATATACCTCCATTTATATTACAATGAAACAGGTGAGCTTTCTAAAGTGCTCCTCCACTTAAAATCTTTCTCACTACTGTACCTCCATACCACCTCAAGTATTGCACTTATGTATTCTTGCTCTTACCTGCATTGTAAATCACATTCTTTTTCTCCTAAATCTTTTGCATCATCCTTCAAGCATGTTCTATTGCTTTTTACCTTTACTTTTTTTATTGAGACCTGTCACCCAGGCTGGAGGGCAGTGGCACAATCATAGCTCACTGCAGCCTTAAATTCTTGGCTCAAGCAATCCTCCTGCCTCAGCCTCCTGAGTAACTGGGAATATAAGCACACGCCACCACACCCAGCTAATTAGTTTATTTATTTATTTGTTGAGGCATAATTTGCTGTCTTGCCCAGGCTGATCTGAAACTCCTGGCCTCAAGCAATCCTCCAGCCTCGGCCTCCCAATGCACTGAGATTAGAGGTGTGAGCCACCATGCCTGGCCAGTTCTTTGCTTTTAAAAGACAACAAAAGAATTCGTTGCATCACGTATCTTCTTTTCTTTTATATTTGCATTCAAACCTTATATCCTCTACTAGCTTCAGTCTTACCTACCTTTTTTTTTTTAAGAAGTCACATTTCTCAAAAGAAATGCTTCTTGCACAAGAAACTTGTGTTTCCCTAGTTTCTGCTCATTATCAAACTACAATAATATGGATTCTGCCTTCACCAATTTTCTTCAAACTGCCATTCTCAGTTGCTAGCAACTTACGTATTATAAATTCAACAGCAAAATTACAAATGATAGTCCAATCCTTCTTATTTTCTTTCTTTGACTTCTGTGATGTCGTGCCTCTCATTTTCTTCTTATCTCTTTTGTTCAACTTCTAGGTTTTTATTTTTTTGCATCCTTCATGTGGTTCTTAAATATTAGATTTCATCACGGCTTTATCTTAGATTTTCATCTCTTCTTACTTTGTATGTTTTTCCTGGGTAATTGCATTAATCCTCATGTTTACAATTATTATAGCCATGCTTACAACTCTAAAATGTGTATTAAACATTTTAATCTCTTCCTAAGTTGAGAAACTTAGAAACTGCATATCTACTGAAACCTAGTTTTATGTCACTATATATCTCAAATACTACATAACTGATGTTAATTTAATGATTTTCTCAAAACTATATTTTTCTTCAGTAATTTTAGTCACTAAATAGATGGGTTTTTTGTTTTTTTTTAAATCACCCATTTAGTTTTTTATAGCCCATTTAGTACTGGCTACCTTCTGTCTATCCAATCAATAAGAAACTCCTCTTGAATGCACCTTCTAAATAACTTCAGGGTTTCTTTTCTACATATAAGCAATCAAAACCCCACTAAAAATCCACATAAACTTTACCTGAAATGTTGTGAAACTGCCTAATTTGTTTTCTTTCATATGTAATGCCTCTGTAAATTCATTCTTATTGCAACTACAGAAATGATCCAAAAATGTAAACCGTATCATGCCATGCTTGGACTTTCCTTTTGCCTTTAGGTAAAGATGACAGCCCTTAACATGCCCATAAGGCCTTGGCTGACCTAGCTACCATTGACTTATATCCTGAATCTCATGTTAGTTTCTCCTTGGTTGATTTTTAATTCACCTTTCCTTTCATTTACTAAAACAAGCTTCTCCCTTTCAAGAAAGGGAGAAGGGTCTATCTTCTCATAGGCTCTATCTTCTTGTTGATTACAATGCTTTTATACTATCCAGTCTTACCATATACCAAAATTAAACCCCATTGTCACTGCCATTCATCAAGTGAAGTAAATGCATTTTTCAAATCTTAACTTAAGCCTCCAACACTCAGAGAACATTCTTCTGATCATCCTGACTAGATGAGGCCTTCTCATTATAATTATCCAAAGTACAACCTATGGCCTTCATAAGTTACTATAATTCTAGTTAAAAATGTAATTGCTTAGGGTAGGCTTTGCAATTTAGATTATGAGCTATATAAGAGCTTGAAAGATGTCTTCCTTCTGACTATAGTGTCAGTACAAAGAATAGCATCTGGAAGACAAGAGACACACAATATAAATTTATAGAATAAAAAAATTAAAACCCATTGGTTTGGAAGACAGCTATCATGTTCTCACTATTAGGAACCAAGGATACCATCAGTATCTCACCATCTTCTAGATGCTCTCCTTTACTCTTACCCCAGTCAAAGGCTTAATTTGTCCATTACTGTAAAATCCAATTATTAAGATAGAATGTTAGTGCTATGTGTTATAGCATTTTAATGTTACTTCAACACATCAATAAATTCTGGTATAATAGAGAACTCTGGGTTAATTTGTATTTTGGGTAGACTTTAGGCAGTAGGAAAAGTCAATTTCCAGTAGCAAAAAAAGTCTATTATGGACTTGGAAAGCTAGAAATATATGCCACTTCAATGGCTAAATAGTTATTTAGCTTTAAGCAAATGAAAACACATGACCCAGTGGCTTAATTACTTAAAACACTTAAGGCAATTTCACTACTTCTCTTAATTTATTTATAATTAAATGATTTGAAATTCGGTTTTATTAAAACACACACACACATACACACACCGAGGATTTTCCCTCTATTCAACACAAGACTTTCTAAGACATTTTATCTAGGGAAGAACTAGTATTAATAGATATATACAATTTACATATTAAATCAACGTGACTTCTACTGTCTCTCAATTTATTCATTTTTAGTTAAAAGCCATTTTTGTTTTAATTTGATCAAATTGTTAACATTGGTTTCACCTTCTCCAAACAGATTAGTTTGGCATAAATAGTATGTCTTCTAAATTGATGTTGCTTCAGTTAATGATAGAGACTATTAAGCTGAGTCTCAAGTAATGCCATTAAATAATGAATTGATCCTTGGTTTTAAAAATGGCCTTGGGAAGGCCTATCTTAGTGAAGTCAGTGATGTCATCTTAAAATGAGAATTGAAGAGAGATGACAATTTTTTAACAAGAATAAATTTAAAACAGCAAAATAGTTTACCTGTAGAAGTATTAGTAATATAAAGAACAACAAAAGCCCCAAAGAGTATAATAACGAACTTCAACAGGTAAAATTAGGTGAAGTAATCAATGAATTTCCCAGCGTCATATCATGAATCACTGGTTGAGCTGATTTTAAGACACCCTGGACTCTACTACTTGTTCTATTAGAAGGCAAAATACTTTTTCTTCTTAAATTTGGGAACAATTTGCTTTCTCCTCTGACTCTTGTTTCACTGATAAAGGTAAAAGTAATTAAAATAACAATTTTTCCAATTTGTATGGTACACATATATAAATTCTTATGGGTGTGAGCATATTATAACACAAATTGCATTTGTATCTGGAAATAAGATCATTTTTTACATAGGCCCAAATTAATTTATAAAAGGTATACTTTTGTTCAACGTGGGTCTAAGTACATTACAAATACTAAGTTATTCAATCCTCACAATAACCCTGTGGTGAAAGTACCATTTTCCTCATTTTTTAAAGATAAACATCAAGTTTCAGTGATTTGTCAAAGTACAAGCTACTGGTTAGTAGTATATATGAAAATATATTTTTCAATGAAAATTTCTGTGTTCTAAGTTATGTCAGATAATATACATAAGTTCGCACACTGTATATTTTTATTCTTATTGTATACCTGTGAGGGAGATATTTAATCATGCCTTTTATAAAGAAGAAGCTGAGTTACAGAAATATTTAAGCAGCTTGCTCAATAATGACTAAAGGGACTTGAAGCCGGTGCCTCAGCTCCAAACATGAATTCCTATTACTCTGCAATGTTGGTTCCCTCTATATTTTAACTACTATACTTTAATATACTCTTTTTTTAAGTATAGTTAATAGTCTATCATTAAGTACTCTATATTTTAAGTACCTTTTATATTAAAGTGATAAAACATTACTTTTCACACTTTTTTTTTTGCTGAGGTCATATTCAGCATTGTTTAATTGTCTATACAATGATCCTCTGCCCAAGAAATCCTAAAAGAAAGCAAAAGTTTTAGGTCTCTTTGTTGGGAAGCATCATTGCTATATATGCTAAAAGTTAGAAAAGAAAAGAAAATCCCAAACTGTGATTTGTGTGTTTTATTTTTCAATACGCCAAACGTGTTGCCCTTGGAAATCTGTTTTATAGCAAAGAGTCAAAACATTCTCTTTTAGTGTTTTGTTGGTTTGTTCTTTAGGTTTCAGATAGCTTTTGCAAGTATCGTTTAGAATAAAGGGTTATAAGACATAGAAGTAAAGTTGTCGATGTGTGCAAACTACCAACCGTGTGCTATCAATGAGTTAGCACTGAATTTAATAACTTAAAACGTGGTTCCACCTAGTACAGATGAGCAGAATCCCACTTTAGAATTCATTGTATTGTCCCATGTGTGCCTTACATTTATTGGAATTAAATAGAACAACTGAAGGCACTTTGGTAGAATCATAGGGTAGGAAAGAAATTTGACTGAGAATTTCAAGTCTGGCTCCACTTATAACATGATCTTGTAAAATTACAGTCTAACTTTCTTCAAATGGTAAAATACAGGAATTGAACTAGATTGTAATGTCAATTCTTGCTTAGAAGATTATTTTTCAATAGCGAGTATATTTTCAGTGATGAGTGATAAGATGGCTACGTTCAATCCCTCCATGTTTAATGAGAGCAGACAAGTAATTTAACACACCTATGCCTCAACATTCCAGTACAGATCATGAGAAGTAGTAAATCCAAACGACTTCATGCTTCTAGACCAATGCTGTCCACTGGAAATATAATGTAAGCCATAAGTGTGATTTCAAATTTTTATTAGTTACATTAAAAAGTTAAAAAAAGATGAATTTAAGTTTAATAGGATATTTAATATTATCATTTTAGCATGTAATTAATATAGAAATATTGATGATATATTTTATATTTTTATGATACTAGGTCTCTGGAATCTATGTATATTTTACATTTAGAATAGCCACATTTTGGAAGGTTCCTTAGCTACATGTGGCTAGTAGCTACCATTTTGGACAGTGCAGATCAGGTGTTAATTTCCTCATCTGTCAAAGCATATAACCAAGATAATGCTGCAGTGAGTATTATAATTGTTTCTACGATCTGCCTTGTTTAATTTAAACTATATACTATTGTGGCATTAAAAGTAGCCTTCTTTTAAAAACACAAAGATAGGATAAATATCAAAATACAACTCAAAGTTTTTCATTTTAAATTATACATGTGTATAATGCCACCACTTGACAATGAGGAGGCAGTGAATTAGAGAGAATAGAATTCGGGCTTTAAAATCTGAAAGGCTTGATTCAAGGCCAAGCCAGGTCACAGAGGAAGTTTGCATGTGTGTTTACACATGTGTTTGTGCACACTCATGCATATGTGCCTTTCATACACTATTCCCTCTAGGCTTCATTTCTCTCATCTATAAAATGAAGATAACAGCATTCCACATGCAGGGTGTTACATTCATCATCTGGCATATAAAATATTATCCGCAAATATCTCTTTCCCTCACTGTACTCCCACATCTTTTGCTTTCGATTCAATCACAGCAACCCTTCAGGATCTTACAGCTATTTATGGAAAGAGTGAGGTTAGTTTAAAAGTATTACATACGCCAGACGGGGTGGCTCACGCCTGTAATCCCAGCACTTTGGGAGGCTAAGGTGGGTGGATCACCTGAGGTCGGGAGTTCGAGACCAGCCTGACCAACACGGAGAAACCCCATCTCTACTAAAAATACAAAATTAGCCTGGCTTGGTGGTGCATGCCTGTAATCCCAGCTACTTGGGAGGCTGAGACAGGAGAATCACTTGCACCCAGGAGGCAGAGTTTGTGGTCAGCCAAGATCACGCCATTGCACTCCAGCCTGGGCGACAAGAGCAAAACTCTGTCTCAAAAAAAAAAAAGTATTATGTAACACAACTTACGAGCATTAAGACTTTGTTTCATACAACTTAAGGGCTGTAGAATTTCATTTACGTATAAACAAAAAGCTATATAACTATATCAGTTAGATAGCTTCAGGAACTAATAGAGAAATTAATAGCAATAGTAATGACATTAATATTATTTCTTACCTATCATTGAAAGTGAAGATCTATGTCTATCCAGTCATCTACCAATCTACCTAACAATGACTCTATATTAGGAATTTTTTAGACATTTCATTTGATTGATGAAATTGCATGGTGATAATGATATTCCTTTTTCACTTTACTAACTTTGAAACTAATTTCTACAAACATTTTGTCAATTTGATGCCTAGTTTCTTTGTCTCTAAGCTTGTGAAGTTTAAATTTTGTCACATTGCCTCTCACTATCCAGAGAAGAATTGCATCAAAGTATCACATGTCTTTCTAGATTTGTAGAATGCCAAGCGGGAAAACAGCCTAAAAGTTTGTTTTATTTGAATTGTTTATTAAATAGTAGAATCTCCCCAGCAACATTCTGGACATTTTGTTAATCTAAGAAAGTACAAAATTATTTTGAAAACAAATGAGGAAGGTATTGTAATAATAGGTATAAAAATATCTTATGATAAAGTGATTTAAACAGTCTGCTTGACAATGGTACATAGACAAGTTATGAACAAATGAATAACCAAGAAACAAACTCAAGAAATATATGGATTTGAAATTGATATATGATGAAATTAGCACATTGAGTCTTTGAAGATAAGATGGATTTTTGAAAAATAATTTCTAGGCCAGGTGTGGTGGCACATGCCTGTAATCCCAGCACTTTGGGAAGCTGAGGCGGGAGGATCACTTGCACCCATGAGTTCGAGACCAGTCTGGGGAACATTGCAAGACCCCATCTCTATTTCAAAATTTTAATAATAATAATAATTCTTATTTTTATTTTAGGTTCAGTGGTACATATGTAGGTTTGTTATATGAGTATACTGCATTACACTGAGATTTGGGGTATACATGATTCCATCACCCAGGTAATGAGCATAGGATCCAATAGGTAGTTTTTCAGCTCTTTGTCCCCTCCCTATCTTCCTCTTCTAGAAGTCCCCAGTGTCTATTGTTCCCACCTTTATGTACATATGTGCCTCAATGTTTACATCTCACTTATAGGTGAGAACATGCCGTGTTTGGTTTGGTGTTCCTGTGTTAATTTGCTTAGGATGATGGCCTCCAGCTGCATCTATAGTGCTATAAAGGACATGATTTCATTCTTTTTTAATGACTGCATAGTATTCCATGGTGTACATGTACCAAATTTTCTTTATCCAAGTCTCTGTTGATGGGAACCTAGGTTGATTCCATAACTTTGCTATTGTGAATAGTGCTTTTTGGTTAAATAATTTATTTTCCTCTGGATGTATACCTGTAATAATGGGATTTCTGGGTCGAATAACAGCTCTGTTTTCAGTTCTTTGAGAAATTTCCAAACTGCTTTCCACAGTGGCTGAACTAATTTACAATCCCACCAACCATGTATAAGTGTTTGCTTTTCTCCTCAACCTTGCCAGCAGATAAGATGAATTTTTAAGACCTAGTATCTCTTGCTAGATTAGTTTGCATTATTTGAGCCCTTATACTCAGTGTCAGGCACTTTCTATGCATTGTCTCATTTGATCCACACAAAGACCATATAGTTTAAGTGTAAATATTATTTACAATTTACAGGTTAGAAGAAGAGCTTAGAGAGACTCAGTAACTTCCTTATTCTCACACAGATAAAGAATTAGTTTAAAAGCCCATATCCAGACCCAGATATCTTAAATGATGATTTTTGTTTTTTAAAAAAATATTAGTAGAATGTTTCTTCAATGTCTTGAAGACAAGTCTGAGTGCACCCTGATTAGTGGTCCTTTGTAAACAACTTAATTTTCTGCTCCTTTTAAAAAATATAGTTTTGTTTCCCTTGACAGCATTGTTTCCTCCTCATGTTTCTTCTTCTGTTTCTCTTCCTCCATCTTTTCTTTCTCCCACTCAATCTCCTCCCTGAACATAATTGACCTCACAGACTCTTATCATTTTCTATATCTGCTGCAGAAATTATGAGTTGGGGGAGAGGTTAGTATTAAGCTGGGGATCCTTCCCTGACATCTTAGTTCCCTGATTATTTTTCTTCCTATGTGTCAATCACACTTTAGTAGGTTCTCTTCTCCATCCAGCCTTGTCTGTACTTGCCTGAGATATGGATTTGAAGTTTCTGCCATTAAGATGGTGTGATAGATTGTATTTACCAAAAGGTTTGTACAATTTATTCCAGATCATATGCATTTACAGAGTCTTGGTAATTTCCAACAAGAATGGCATTTAATATTCCTAACAATGACTCTGGATGAGATTTTGTGGTTATTGCTACAAATAAAATGAGGCAAAAGTTACTCTGTGTGGCATCCAAGGGTTGGTCATAAAATGTGATACAGCTTCTTCCACGCTCCCTCATTATTGGGACACAAACCTTTGAACCCTTGAGTCACCAAATAAAAGTCTAGCTACCCTGAAGCTGCTGGAGAGGCTACATGGAAAGAACACCAAAGTATAAAGTGGTTTCCGAGGGGCTCCAAGCTGTTTCAGTTTAACCAGCTGTTTTGAGTCTTCCCATCCCAGGTGCCAGATGTGTGAATGACAGAGCCATCAGATTACCCCAGCCCCTATACTGTCTCATTGTAAACACATAAAACCCTGAGTGCAAAGTGTCTAGCTGAGCTCAGTCAACAAAAATAAAATAGTTGATACTGTTTTGAACCATTAATTTTGGAGGTGTTTTTAAATAAACCGATAGTTAACTGAAATGGATGCTAACTTTCCCTTGATCATTTAGGAATAAAATTTTTAATTAAATGTTTTATTACCATTTCTATGAAAACTTAGGACGAGTGAAATTATTTTACTTAGGGTCCACACTTTGTACTATAAATCTCTCTGGTTTATTTTGTGAATTAGGTTAAAAAGCTACTGATGCATTCTGCATCTGGATGTCATTGAACGGTACTTTTCAGATTGCACAGCACTCATGTGGTTTCGTAATTAAGCTTTTTAAATTAATTAGGCCAATAAAAACAATTAAATCATAGAATGACTTCCTGGGTCACTTATTCCAAGTTCCTTCTCACATTAAGGAAGGTGTTCAGAGAGGAAGCAATGACCACCAAATGACAGTACGTTCAGGAGATCTAAAGGTCTGGAAAAGAGAAAGAGCGTCCTAGGTTATGTCAAATTAAACTTACGAATGCTTCACAATTTTGAAGTCTTGTCATGTATACCATTTCACTAAAAAATAGCATGGGAATATGGAGACGAAATGTGATTTCTAGAAACACATGTGTTTATGAAATCTAATGCTGAGTTATACATTTATATATAAAAGTAAGGAGCCTAAAAGAGAAAATAAATCTAATACTTCCATTCTGCTTGTTGCAAGAGTCATTGTGGATTTTTTCTGACCCCAGCTATTGAATTGTAGGATTTCAAAGTATTACACAATGAGTTTAGGTTATCCTTCTTAGCCCTGATCTGCAGGACCAACTCTGTACTTCTCATTTGACACTCATACAGCAGCATTTGATTTTGTGTTTACATTCTATTTACTCAGACTGCTTTGTTCACACAATTCTATCACAAGGCCTGTTAAACAATGCTCAGGGAATGTTAGATGATGATGACAATTATGATGATGGTTATGATGATAATAGGGTATATTTTCTTTAAGTTCTAGAGTTGTAAGAGTAAATATCAATTATCTGATTCATTTTTTCATTTTTAAGTTGTAGAAATTTAGAAATTTTAGGAGTTTCTCAAGCAGAAAGGACTTCTGATGTTCAGTTTACTTTATGCACTATAACATGTTGAATATAAATACAAATTTATAGATGAAAATACAATAAATTATATAATATATAAAATATACCTAATAATGAATGGATAATGGGATAGATTATCATTTTTTTCACATCATTTTAGTCATCCTTCCAAATACTAAGGACAATCTTCCCTTCAATTATCCTGAGATTTTAAGATTTCAACTAAGAAGACATATGCATTAAGCTGTCGAAGAATCACGCCTTAATGGATTAAAACAAACTACAGTTCTATGGGTCCTAGCACTTTCTGAAGTGTGCATAATAGATGCCAAGACTAAGAGACAATCCACTGACCTAAAAAAACTTGAAACATTAATCCTAGTGGAAACTTCCACTAAAAATAAATGGTAATGAAGGGAAGAAAGAATGTGGCATTCTTTAAATATAAATAAATTATGCCAGAGTACTAAGTCTATAACTGAATAATGTAGTCCAAATTACACAGACAAAAACAAATATTTTCTCCACATGAAAAAACATCTGTGAATAATAAAGCATAGATACAATTCCTAGTAGTTAGCAAATCCATAAAATTTCTGTTTATATTTTCAGTCTTCATAATTGAAAACTGTAATCTCTTTATATATCATCTGATATGGTTTGGCTCTGTGTCCTCACCCAAATCTCATATTGAATTGTAATCCTCAGTGTTGGAGGTAAGGCCTGGTGGAAGGTGATTGGATCATGGGGGTAGCTTCTAATGGTTTAGCACCATCCCCCTAGTGCTGCCTTGTGATAGAATTCTCATGAGATCTGGTTATTTAAAAGTGTGTAGAACCTTCCCTCTCTCTCCTTCTCTCTCCTGCTGGCCATGCAAAGGGAGGATTGCTTCCCCTTTGCCTTTGCATATGATTGTAAGTTTCCTAAGGCCTCCTTGTAGGTGAAAGCTTGTACAGCATGCAGAACCATGAGCCATTTAAACCTCTTTTCTTTATAAATTACCCAGTCTCAGGTAGTTCTTTATAACAGTGTGAGAATGCACTAACACGTCATTTTTATAGACTACAGCTGAAATAATCAGAAGATCATGTTTATTTTCTTGACAGCATTTCATTTATAGCAATATTCAAACTAACACCATGGGAAGAGTGCTTAAACTATACACATCTGTTTTAAAAGCTATAGTTTGTTATTCTATTTTAAGTGCAGTAAAGATGATCATTTTTTCAATTGCACAGAGACTTTATACAGATTTCCTCTTTGCTATTTTTTGTAGAATAATAATAGCAAATATAGAAATACCATTTTTCTTCATGGTCACATAGTGTCTATTCTCTGATTCAGATTCAGATTCACCAAATAATAATTGAACCATCAGTTTGAAGCAGCACTGTGTGCTTGTACATAAATTTCAAAATTAAATCTTATCCCTGTGAGACCAGTGTTTTTATTCCCATCTTGCTTGAAAGGAAACAAGAATTAGAGTTATGTGATTCAGCCATTGTTACCTATACAGTAAACACATAAAGCAGAATTCATAACCGTACTCTGATTCAAATTTAATGCTGTTCTATGTAAATTATAATGACTCTTTTGATAACTATGCTAATCACTTTTCAGTTTTATACTTTAAAAATCTCTTTGTTTCAGTGTACATATACATATTCTATGAAAAGTTAGAAGTCATTATGCATTAAGATAACTACAAGGAAAAAATAAAGATTAGTGCTAGCAAGTGGTGAACATGATTAGCTTGAATCTTTTGATTTTACTCAAATCTTATTACACACAATATATTTTGTACAAAATGGAAGCTCAATTATTTTCACTTTCTTATCATTCCCATGTTTTTTATTTAGGCAATGATGGTTTTTAAAATCATTTTAAAATCCAAAATTACTTTGATTATGTTTTAAATTAGCTATCTGGACCCTAAACATCATTGGTATTCTTTTAGTCTCATTTTTTAACAATAATCTAATTTCATAAAATTGTCTTAAAAACATGTTATTTATTAAGATTAATTTATTGATCATACAAATATTTAAGTGATTTATTCCAAATGATTTAGTCTAAAGTGGCCTAACGTAAAGAACCATTGCATTGTTGATGTTTTCTAATTATTATTTGCCACAATATAGACAATATAAGAAAGTAATAATTTTTTATCAAATGATTGGGAATTAGTAATTCTCTAGGTTAAAGAAAACTAGGGAAAAATAATGAAATCATTTTTGTTTAATTTACTATAAATCTTCATCAGTGGCTCTAAAGTAAGAGTAATTGCGACCTCAGGAGATATTTGGCAATGACTGGAGATAATTTTGGTTGTCACAACTGTTGCTGCTGGGATCTGATGGATAAAGGCACGGGGTGATGCTAATCATCCTACAACATATAAAACAGCCTCCACAAAAAAAAATTATCCAGCCCTAATATCAATAGTGTAATATATCTATGTTTGTATAGATACATAATACCTAAAAATTTTCATACACCAAAACAAAAAACCTAATCTTGTTGTTAAGAACAACAATATTGACCAGATATGGTGGCTCATGCCTGTAATCCAAACAGTTTAAGTAGCTGAGGCAGGAGGATCACTTAAGGACAAAAGTTTGAGCCCAGACTGGGCAATATAGCAAGACCATATCTCTACACAAGAGAAAACAAAGAGAATGATAACATTTATTAGACCAGAAAGAGGGTAGTATTGATATGGGAAAGGGGCAGCAAAGTGCTAAGTAGAGAATGGTGGGGACCCTGGTGAGGGCTCCACCCTTGGGCCTATGCTCATGGACCTAAATGAGGACAGGTATTTCTGTTTTCAGGCCCAGAAAGTTGTCCTTTTGCCTGCCATGCTCCATCCTGTGCCCATAAAAACTCAGGACCATAGCAGGCACACACACAAGTGGCTGGATGTTGAGAGGAGCAGAAGAACACATTGACAAACACCAGTAGACGCCAGTAGAATGACACAGACGCCAAGGGGAATTCGGCCTGGGGTCTCTCAGTGGCCCTACTGTAGGGGAAGACCACGTTCCCACTCCATCCTTCTTCCGGCTCCCCATCCATCTTACTGAGAGCTACCTCCACCACTCAATAAAACCTTGCACTAATTCTCCAAGCCTACATGTGGTCTGATTTTTCTGGTACACTAGGACAAGAACCTGGAATACAGAAAGCCCTCTGTCCTTCCAATAAGGCAGAAAGTCTAATTAAGTTGATTAACACAATCCACCTGCAAACAGCTAAGCTGAAAGAGCACAGTGTAACACTTGCCCACTTGGGCTTTGGGAGTTATAAAAACTCACCCCTAGATGCTGTCCTGGTGTCAGACCCCAAAAATGCTCCCCATGACCTGCCCTTCTGCATGCTCTTCCTAGGGGTTTGAGCAGCAAGGCACTGAAAAAGCAGGCCACAGCTCTGTCACACGCCCTGTGAGAGCAATAAGGGAACACAGCTTAGGGCTCATCCAGGACCCAAGAAGGTGAGTGCAAATGTGAAACTGTTGGATCTGTCTCTTTTCTAAAACCCTGCTACCTCTCTCTCTTTCCTGCAGGTAAAAGGTCCTGTTTCCCTTCTCCAAGGTTTAACCACCCTAACCAGGACAGTCAACAGCCCCCCCTCCACACTTTGTATCTTTTCCTCTCTCATGGTTTGAAAAGGCTCTTATCTCTTCGTTTGTAATGTTAAGGGTTTTGCTAGAGGCTGTGGCAGTGTTACTAAGTAAAATGGGAATTTGGCTCAGTCATGAAGGGTGAAGATCAGAGCAACTATTCTTAGAGGTACTATCTCTGCCTCCACCCTGACAGCTGCAGGCACACGCAGCTCAGGGCACCCCCTCCAAACCTCTCCTCTTGAGCTCGAGCACCTGGGCATGTCCATAGCAGGCAAAGGCCATGCCCAATAGCCACAAGGAAGAGGGGTGGGAGAGAACCCCCAGCACTCCCCAGCACTCTGCTGTTGATAGGGAAGCTAACAGAGAAGTGGTGCCTGCTGACTGATGACTGCAAATTTGGCAAGGCTCATTTGAGACACTTTAAACAGATACAAACAGCCCCTGAAATATCTTTCCAGTCCTAAACTCAACTCCAAGATTCATACTGAGGCCCTAGGAAGAAAGACCAAGTCTGAGGGATCCAAAGTCAAGCAACAGGCACGATGTAAATGGGTAGGATCAATTCTTGCCAATTGAACCCCCCAGCTCATGGAAGGAGGTCATGCTCCATGGCATAACCAGGGTCAGGGAACTGAAAGTTTGTCAACAGCAGGGGAAAATGGAGGTACAGGTGAGGGCGATGAATTCCTGTTCTCTAGATTTTCCCTGCTTCATGGGTATATACCACATTGGTACTTATGGGCGGTGCCTGCTGAGGTTGCTGGGACTCGAGGATAAAAAGATGGAAGGGAAAGGAAGGACACTTACTTTCCCTCTCCATCACACCCTGAGTTTTTTTGCTGAAAGAAGGAAGGAAATGAGGGACACCTCTATTTACTGTCCTTTAGAATGGACAAGCAGCTCTCTTCAACACCCCCAGTTTATATATAACCCTCTGGAGTGTATCCTGAACCATTGGGACTGCTTTGACCCTCAGAGTCTGGAGGAAAAAACTGCTTCATAGCCCGCTGCACAAAGTTTTGGCCAAATTTTAAAGGACTGTGTTGGCCCCAGGAAGGAACCATTCATTTTGATACCATCCAGCAGTTGGAACTTTTCTGTAGATGTGAGGACAGTTGGTCTGAGGCCTCATATGTCCTCGTACATACACAGAAAGCCATATACAGGCTTTCCATACCTTGTAAGGCAATTCAGAGTTTTGCTGACAGTGTAGGATTGATCCAGCCCTCCTGTTTCCTCCTGTTTGATCCATTGTAGGACTGGCAAGCCCAGGGTGTTAAAGATATGTGTCCCAGAGGCATACCCAGCAGAGGAGCCAGCTCCCTCCAACCCTGCTCCTCCAGATCCACCCTAACCTCCCTATCCAGCTTCAGCCTCTCACTTGCCACCTCCTAGAAATCCTTGCCCTACACAAACCCTAGTCTCACTCTTGCCCCTGTAACAGATGCCCAGTGAATTGGGCCCAGAAAGGTCCAGGTTCCCTTCTCCCTACAGGACTTAAAGCAAATTAAGGGGGATCTTGGCAAGTTTTCAGATGACCTTGATAGATATATAGAGGCTTCCAGAATTTCACCAAAATATCTAAACTTTCCTGGAGAGACATTATGTTACTTTTAAATCAGACCCAGATGGACACTGAGAAGCAGTCCACTCTGCAAGCAGCAGAGAGAGTTGGGTATGAGTTTCGTATCACATATAGCATCAGGGAAGAGACAAAAATTATCCAACTGGAAGAGAAGCAGTACCAGTGGATGACCCTCAAAGGGATCCCAGTGATAAGATCAAAGCCTGGAAGAGGAGACACTTTCAGGTGTGCATAATGGAGGCCTTACATAGCACTAAAACCAGACTTCTCAATTATACGAAGTTATTTATCATCGACCAAGGATATAATGAAAATTCCACTACCTTCATGGAAAGGCTAAGAGAGTCCTTGGTAAAACATCTCACAATCTCCTGATTCAGTCGAGGGACAGCTAAACCTAAAGGATAAATTTATTACTCAGGCAGCTCCTGACATCAAGTGGAAGCTATAAAAACAGGCCCTGGGACCAGATAGTACATTAGAAGGTCTCCTGAGAGTAGCCACCTTAGTCTTCCACGATAGAGAAAGGGAGATGCGAGAAAGAGGTAGAAGCTGTAATGGCCACCATGCAAACTCACAAACCCTAGAATTCCCAGGGTACACCTGTTAACTGCTAAAGATATGGCAAGAACAGTTATCTCTCTTCTAAAGTTTAACTGCTCCCATATAAGGTTTTATTTCTTTCATCAGGGTGAAACGACTTGGGGTACAATATTGTTGTTAGTTTATATTTCACTTCTTATCTCTGTAATCTTTGTCACTAAATTCTTTACTTGTATAACACAAATGTTTAACTCATGCATACTTAACCTTATAAAGCTTGTTTGTTTCTCTCTCATTTAGAGGCCGTCAAACTACAAACAGGCATGTAACTGGAGCCACAGACAATGGCTCCCCTTTGCCAGGAACCCTTACGTGGACCTTTGGGAGGAATCTGACTGCTGTTTTCCCCAAAACAATGTCCCCGGTCAGCAGAAGTAGCTAAAGACCAGTTGTCATCCTTCTTCTAAAGGCAGTTAGAGGTACATCTTCAGAGGGATAAATGGTATGGGAACAGGGCAGGGAGGTGCTAAGTAAAGAAGGGAAGGGTCCCTGGCAAGGGCTCCACCCTCAGACCTGCATCCTTGGGCCTAAATGAGAACAGGCATTTCTGTTTTCGCACTCAAAGAGTTGCCTTTTGGTCCTCCGTATCCCCATCCTATGCCCATAAAAATTCAGGACACACACAAGTGGCTGGATGTTGAGAGGAGCAGAAGAACACACTGACAGACACCAGCAGACACTGGCACACCATCGATAGCAGAATGATGCAGATGTCGAGGGGAATTAGGCCAGGGGCAGTAAGCGGAGAGTCTGGCCACTGGGCACCCAAATTCCAGGGGAAGACTACCTTCCCACTCAATCCCCTATCTGGCTCCCCATCCAACTCACTGAGAGCTACCTCCACCACTCAGTAAAACCTTGCACTCATTCTCTACAAGTTCACATATAATCCAATTTTTCTGGTACACTAGGGCAAGAACCTGGGATACAGAAAACCCTCTGATCTTGCGATAAGGGCAGAAGGTCTCACTGAGCTGATAAACACAAGCCACCTGCAGATGGATAAGCTGAAAAAGTGCACTGTAACACAGGCTCACTTGGCCTTCGGAAGTTATAAAATCTCACCTTTTGATGCTGCCATGGAGTCGGAGCTCAGTAACGCTCCCTATGACACACCTGTCTGCATGCTCCCCCTAGGAGTTTGAGCAGTGGGGCATCAAAGAAGCGAGCCACATCCTTGTCACATGCCCTGTGAGGATGATAAGGGAATTCCTCTCATTTCAGTATAATCCCATGAGCTTTTTAGATTCATGAGAAAGATGGTATCCCCTAACGTTTAAAGATGATGAACCCCAGTACCACCAGGATTAATGTGAGGATACAATTATTACCTGCATAGTTGTGAAAATCAGTGTAATTGATTCTAAAATTTATGAAGTCTAAATTCTAACTTCTATATTAGTCAATGTTTCCTTTCAATGGAACTATGTATATGGTGAAGAGGAAAACCAAAATTAGATATAATCTGGAAAATTTCTTACTCATGAATATATAAACTTTTCACCAATGTAATAAAAAATTTTGAGAATCTGTTATATGCCAAAATTGTGTTAGCATCTATGGATGATAGCTTTCTACATTAACCAGACCCAAACATCCTAATATTGATAATGCTTTTTCTTGGAAATATCTGACAGAGCCCGTTCTTGTATCCCCTGCTCTTCATGCCCTAGGATTAAGACACAGCCTGCTTTTTGTGTGAACTCCTAATTCCAATTACTCACCTATGATCTTTGTTTAACATTTTCCCTTCTTTTTAAACCTAGACCAACTTTATTTTAACTAGTGACCTAAAACATGTAGTCAATAACCACAGTCTATACTTTCCCAGTTTCCTCCTCATTCTATTCATAATTTCTTCAGCAATACACTGCTAACTTATTCACATATTGACCTCATAGTTACCCAGGTTGAAAATGCAGTAACATCTTGACCTCATTGTTCCTTCTAATCACCATATTGTTTCTGCTTCACCTCAGCAAAACTTGGATCTATTCAGCGTAACTATTTCTTATAAAACAGCCTTATCTCAGCCTTCCTTTCTCTTATCCCTCACATTTACTGAAATTAATTTTAACCTCATTGAACTAATTGTTTTCTAAATCCATCATTTAAAATCTAACCACAGATGCATACACAAGCAATCTCTTGGAGTCTTACATCAATTATGTCCTCTCCATAGTCATAATGCACTAGATCTTAGATTTTTGCAAAACTTGTCTTGACTATCTGCAGTCTAGAACAAACTAATTTTTCATGCCCAGCCCAGGCAGCAGTACTCATGGCCATGAAACTTCTGATCATTTCACTTTGCAGTCATGACACTGAACTTCATCTTTGACCTTGCTAGTACTCACAATTGTTTTAGTTCGTTTCTTGCAAAAAAAAAAAAAAAAAGCAGTAGTTACATACAACAAATCACAATGAAATTATTGAATTTGCTATACTAATCATTGTTCTAGATGTTTGCTAAATTGGGCTAAAGTTTGTGCAAGCTGCACTGAGACAATTGATGAAAGAAAGAATAATTAAATACTTCATCTGGTCTCTTCATATAACTTCCAATTGAAATTAAACTTTCTAATTGCATATGTGCTTCTATTACTATTATCAGGAGAAAATCCAAGCAGGATTAGATAAAGTCAATCTGGAGCTACGAGATGATAGACTATACAGATTGTGTTTAAGGAATAAAGATTTGAAGATAGAGAAAAGCTGAACAATCTGCTGAGGCTCTAAGTAAAAGATACTGATCAGTCAGCCAAGATGAAAACAGCTGTATATCAGAGAAAACTGTAAAGACAAAATCAGTTAAAAATTCACAGAAATACACACAGAAGTCTCAATTAGTCTCTCATGAATATAGATACAAAATGATAAAAGAAATATTACTAACGACATGTAAGTATGTGTGTGTAAATACACCTATATACAAAAGTATTCATGGTCCTTACGAAGAAAAATTCAAAACGTTATGTAAGATTAATTACTAAGCAAACGTATTCCCTCCTTCAAATGACACTTGGCTTCAAAGATTAGTTTACCAAAATTTCAAGAAGTTAATAATTTATTTTTATGCAAGTTGCTTTAGTGAATAGAAAAAGAAGGAAAACATTGAGTATTCTAAAGTTTGCTCTTTTCCATATGGTAATATTTTTGAAAGTATGATGCATCTTATAGTGAATGTGCTAAGGAAGCATTCTGTCATTTAATTGGCATAATTCTATATAATAGCAATAAAATATCAGTATATATTATAATTAAATGACATCTTAGGTTGAATGAAATATCATAGTGTTATAAAAGATCATATACTATTGACACCTGTGTTAATTTTCTATTGCTACATTAACAAATAACTGCGTATTCATATGGCATAATGCAACACAAATTTAGTATTATACAGTTCTGGAAGTCAGACTTTCACTAGGCTAAGATCAAGATGTTAGAAGGGCTGGATTCTTTTCTTGGAAGCTTTGAGGGAAAATCAGTTTTCTTGCCTTATCAGGCTTCTAGGGGCTGCCCACATTTCTTAACTCATAGCGCCTTCCGTTTTCCAAACCTTAAATGTCTGGTTGAGCTTTTGTCACATGAAATCATTTCAACGTTGACCCTTCTATCTCCCTTTTCCACCTTTTAAAAATCTTTGTGATTACAGCGGGTTCACCTGGATAATTCAGGATAATTTACCCAGCTTAAAGTCAGCTGATTAGCAACCTTTATTTCATCTGCAACCCTAATTCTCCATTGCCATGTAACATAATATGTGTATAAGATCTGGAGATTAGAACATGGACATTGGGCAGAGCCATTATTCTGCCTACCACAACACACAAATTGGATAAGACTAGTATAAGAAAGTATTAACATACACTGTATAAATGTAAGTGCAAAAATGGCAACATAGTACTAACAAAATAGATTATAGAGCTACATAATATATGTAGCTCACATATGCATGGATGTATTATATATTATATATGTATATATCATAACTAGATTTATTATGGAAACACAAAAATGGCTGAAATAATATACCATTTGTAAATCATTAATTATAAATTATATTTATAAATTTATCATTAAAAATTATATAATAAAATTTAACCCTCCCACTGTAACAGATGAATAAAACACATATAAATTTAAATAGATTCAAAGAAGATATTCAGTAAAATTTAACAATACTTCATGTTTTTAAAACTATGCTAGTAAACAGAATACAGTTCTTTCTTATCACAACTACTATAGCATGCATCATAATTTAAAGAATAGTACGATATAAAGAAAAAGTGGGCCAGGCACGGTGGCTCACACCTGTAATCGCAGCACTTTGGGAGGTCGAGGTGGGCAGATCACAAGGTCAGGAGATCGAGACCAGCCTGACCAACATGGTGAAACCTGTCTCTACTAAAAATACAAAAATTAGCCAGGTGTGGTGGCACATGCATGTAGTCCCAGCTACTTAGGAGGCTGAGGCAGGAGAATCACTTGAACCTGGGAGACGGAGGTTGCAGTAAGTTGAGATCGTGCCACTGCACTCCAGCCTGGTGACACAGCAAGACTCTAGCTCAAAAAAAAAAAAAAAGTGTACATTTTAGGATTGATAGAATGTGTTATTCAGTTAGATCTTTTTCGTTATTTTACACTCTAAATTAGACTAATAGCTGTGAACAGGAAAGTTCCTAATCAGTAAAGTGAATCTAACGTCAACCTAATAGTAAATATTCTACCTACTATAAAAACTTGTCATATGGCTTGGCTGTGTCCACGCCTAAATCTCATCTTGAATTGTAGCTCCCTTAATTCCCACATGTTGCGGGAGGAACCCAGTGGAAGATAATTGAATCATGGGGGCGGTTCCCCCATACTGTTCTGATGGAATTGAATAAGTTTCAGCAGGTCTGATGGTTTTATAAGGGGTTTCCCCTTTCACTTGGTTCCATTGTCTCTTGTCTGCTGCCATGTAAGATGTGCCTTTTGCCTTCCACATGATTGTGAGGCCTCCCCAGCCACATGGAACTGTGAGTCAATTAAACGTCTTTTCCTTTGTAAATTAGCCAGTCTCAAGTATGTCTTTATCAGCAGCATGATAACAGACTAATACGATTTGTATAGAGAATTAGCAACCAGATTGAATAGCTGCTGTCAACTCAGGTATTCAAGATAGTAATGATGATTCTAGTAAAGCAATTAGAAAATAAAAGTAAATAAGATTTAAAAGTGCAATTTTCAAAACATTACTGAAACCCACAAAAGAATATCCAAATAAATAGAATGTTATAGCATAGACTATTTTAATGTTGTCACTTATTCCTATATTGTTAAATATAGGAATTTTAAAAATTCCTAATTTTTCCATAAATTCAATGTAATTTTAAAAACTTGCAAAGTGGTTTTAAAATTCACATGAAAGAGTAAAAGTTCAAGAATAACTGAAGTATTTTTGAATAAGAATATATTGTGAGTGTATACCTTACCAATCACAAGATTGATAATTTATTTACTACAATTTAACAGTTTGATATTATCACAGTGTTTTAATCAGGGCTCTCCAGAGAGACAGAAAAATAGGCTACATATAAAGAGTTATATAAGAAGAGATTTCTTAGGGAAATTGGCTTACACAATTATGGAGGCTGAGAAGTCCCTCCATTTTCTGTCTGCAAACTGGAGAGACAGGGAAGCTGGTAGCATGGCTAAGTTCAAGTCCTAAGGTCTCAGAGCCAATGAAACTGATGGTATAACTCTCAGTGTGAGTTGGGGGTGGGGATACTTACTCAAGTTCCAGAGTTCAAAAGCCAGAGAACCTCGAGCTCTGACATGCAAGGGCAGGAGAAAAGGGCCTCCCAGCTTCTGAAGAGATAACAAGAATTTGCCTTCCCTCTACTACCTTTTTGTTTGATCTAGAATAAAAAGGCACTATCCAATTGTTCCAGTCAATTGCATAGGACCCACCTACATGAAGGTGGATCTTCTCGACTCAGTCCACCAATTCACATGCCAATCTCTTGCAGAAACACCCTCAGAGACACATGTAGGCAGTCCAGTCATTGTAATCAAATGCCAAACCACCCGGGTTTCCCTTGCATCAAAAGAGGGATGGGCTCAGTTCTTACTAAAACACTGAGAATAATTAATGCACTGATTAGGAATAAATAATGCTTTGCCAGCTATCTGGACATCTCTAATTCACTCAAGTTCATACTCCCAAATCAACCATTATACGCAGCAATAAACAAATAGATGAGTGAAACAAAATTGTGAAATAAGAAACAGACCCACATATTTATGAAAATGTATGACAGGGCTGACATCACAAATCACTGAAGAAGGGAAGTGTAAATATCCAAATCTTCAGAAAGCATCATACTTATGAGTGAGAAGTTCAAGTATTTCCTCTAAAATCAGGAATGAGACACGAATGTCTGCTAAACCTGATGATATTCAATAACATACTACAGGATTTCCATGGAACATTAAGAAAACAGAATAAAATAAAAGACAAAGAAGTATTAAAAGGGAAAAATAAAGCTCTCATTAATTGTAAATGATATGATACATGACTAGCAAAAGAATGTAAATGACTTCTAGAATTAATAATAAAATTATGCAAATTTGCTATCAATGTACAATAAAATTTTCATAGCTATAAAAGTTCTAAGGCACCTTGTAGCAAATACAAAGTGTATGTAAGACTTATGTGGAGAAGTTATTAACTTTATTGAAAGACATTCTAAAAGATAAAATGAATGGAAATATTTACCATGTTAATATTTAGGGAGACTCAATATCATAAAAGTATTTATTCTCTTCAAACTTAATGTGATTTTAATCAAAACCCATCAGAAGTTTTTACGCAAGTTGATAAGCTGATTTTACAATCTATGAAAATTGCCAAGAAGCAGAATTCCCATGACATCCCTGGAGAGAAAATTGAGTTAAAAGACACTTGATATCTCAGATATTGCAACTTTTATAAAAGTATAGTTATAAAGACTATGGTATCAATTTAATAATTACCTTAGAAATGTATTGCTAAATAATCAGTGATTATATACATGTACATACTCACGTGTATGGATACGGGTTTTATCACAGTGAAAAGAAATAAAAAATGCCTAACAACGGGTGTTTGGTGTTATAAACTATATTTATGTGATTTACTGAGATCTCATTTAAGACCAAGAGTTAGAAGGGAAATTTAGCTAACAGGATATTAGTCAAAATATATTGTTTAAAGAAAAGATCATGTTACCTAAACAATTGCAGCATGATCTTGTTTCGAAATATAAAATGTGTGTATATCTCTATATAGTTATATAGACATAGTGATGCGTATGAGTGGAATATGCAAACCAGATATGTACCCATTTTCTTGTGTGTATAGTGGGAATAAGGTGCTGTGTGAGCTTTTAAAATGTATTTGTTTTGCAAGTTTTCTCTTTTGAGATGGGTTATTTTCCTCAATAAATTAATGAAAATTATATTATTTGGATAAAACATTAATATCATGAAAAAATGCTTAGATTTTAAATTAAAGCTTTAAAAATATTTGTAAAACAATACACGACTAATCACTTACACCTTATGTAAAAAATGTTTTTAAAAATATGTATGTTTAAACTTATAGAGTTGTCCTTTGGTATCTGTGGGGAACTGGTTCTAGGACTCCCACAGATACACCATAATCTGTGGATGCTCAAGTCTCTAATATATAATGATATAGCATTTGCATATAACCTATGCACATTCCCTGTTACTTTTCATCGTATCTCGATTACTTATAGTACCTAATACAATGTAAATGCTATGTATGTGACACTCCATTTTTTATTTGCATTGTTTTTTATTCATGTGTTATTTTTTTCTGAATACTTTAGATCCATGGTTGGTTGAACCCGTGGATGCCAAGGCCATGGATATGGAGCACCATCTGTATTTATTTTTATAACTTATTTTCTCTATAATTTTAACTTTTACTTTTTTTCTTATTTCCATTTTCACATAGATGAATATCACAGCCACTTTGCTCAGGAATATCCATTGAGTGCCTGACAAATGTAACAAAATGAAAAAACATAGGCAGGGTATAGTTATTCTCAGTAGATTCTTTGCTTAGATGGTACCTATAAGGGTTAGAATCTGAGTAAAGAGGCAAAATACTCATAAAGGTAGCAAAAGGCAAAGAGAATGACCAAATCAGAAACACCTACTAAACACCACCACACAATTATGAGGTTTACATTTTATGGCGACGAGGGAGAAAAAGCAATGACAAATAGACAGGCTTACCCTCAAAAGGATGTTTTTTTGTCTTTGTAGCCATGAATAGCTTAAATCTGAATCATATTCACAATGCAGGGTGTAAGGCTGCACTTTTCAACATTTCATTACTCCTTAATTTTCCTGTGTGTTAAATATCATTAAAAGCAATATAAAATTCATGCACTTCATTGTGTATAATAAAATGAATCTGTGACGCTAAGTCTTGCTTTTGTTTTATGACTTTCGGACCATTTTATCTAATGATAGCTTGAGCCTAGCCAGAAGAGTTTATCAGGATTTCTAGAGAATCTTTTTTTTTCCCCCACTTTGTGGTGGAATGTCACATGGATTTCACTTAAATGAGTAATTAAACTCCAATAGGAAACCTTGGTAACATTTGAAACTGTTTTGCCTCATACGTCATGAACCTCTTCTCGCCATAGGAAGAAAAATATTTTCCAGCTTAAATGACTGTTTGGAACCACACTACCTAAGTTTAGATAAAGAGGTTTAACTAATCGAAACAATAAAAACAAAAAATTGTAAGAAACATAAAGTCTCCAGTTTGCAATGAAAACCCTAAAGAATCCAAATCCTTGAAAATATGCAGACACATTGCTTATCACCATTGCACAGGCATGGGCCTTTAATCTCAGTCTCTAAGACTGTTGCTCTATTTTCCACCACCAGCTTTAGGATATCCATACATCATACTCTTCAGCATCTGCCCGGTTTTCTGTCGAGCACTATTGTCCCTCTAAAACCACAGCGTGATTATGTCACTTGTGCTGCTGCTTCAGGAGTTCAGAGTCTTCTAATGTTCTTCACATCTCAGTTTGCTTTGCACATCTTGAGGGTTAGGAAAACATTCACAGTTCCGTGTCATTGCATCTTTTAAAATTCTTTCCTTGCTTTCTCTTTCAAAACAAAATGAAACAGAAAAATATCCTCTTCCTTCTCCTTTCAGAATTTCTATATTATGATTAAATTCTTTTCCCCATATTTCATCGTAAAACTTCTCTGGCACTCCTCACTGTTAAAAAACAAATGGACAGGTATACCACATCCCAGGGTATGTATGAGGGGAGTCTACAGAGGAGACACGAGTAACAGAGAACACCTTATTTTTTATTAAATTGATACTTACCTCAATACTGGTTAATCTACTATCAGTCAAATTAATGCTATGATGTATTTAGTAATATTCCTATTTCACAGATGAGAAAAAAATGAAACTTAAATTTAATAAATTGTTCAAGATGATGAATATCAGAGCTGGAACTTGAGTCCATTTTCCTAATTATAAATCGCTTATGATAGTCACTAAATGACATAATGAATGTTTGGTGTCAGCGACTCTCTCAAGAATGCCTGGCACGAAGCTAGCTGGGACTTGTGGCTCTCCTTCTCCCCAGCAGGTGGGGCACCCAAAACCTTCTCTTTACAGAGACTACTAGGTACCCTATCAGCACATGCTTGCTACACCCCAATGCATCTCAGATACGCAAGGCTTCTTGCATGCTCATGCTTTGAAAAGATTGATAAGCAGATGTCTAGGGATCCCCTTTTGTAGCATAGCCCACAGTACATCCAGACTACCACAGCCTCAGCATATCTCTCTGCTAGAGGATACTGCCTCAGGGAACTAAATCTTTTATCTTCCTCACCCTTTGCTTTTGAGTTTCTTCAATAGAGTCTATGTCTCTTTCATCCTTTCTTTCTGTGAGGTGTGGCTTTTGTCTTCAATCTCCACTATACAGCATGTAAAGAACCCAGTAATTAACTACTTGATGCGTGTTGGCAGTGATTACTATTATTATATGATTGCTGTTATTATCAGAGTACACTATCATGTGGAATTTTTGATCTCTGTGTTTACTTTTGCCATGATTCTAGGTATTTTCATACACCCTTCACTTTGCTGAGAAAGTCTTTACTTTTCACTCTCAAGAAAACTCCTTACCACCTTTAAAACCCAGTCGAAATTTCACTTATTCTGTGACTTCCCCAAGTAAGTTTAGACACTGATTTTCTGTATGGTTATATAGTATGTCCCTCATGGTAACACATCGTAACGTTCCAGGTAGAGACACAACTCCCCCACTAGGCTGTCAGAACCTCCTGGCAGAGGTAAGTGGTCTACCCAAAGGGATTAAAGCACAAAGTCTATATAATGTAAACTTGTTTTATAGCCCCTTTGTCATTCTATTTAGCTCTTTATTGATCCAGAATATATTTTTCCTGCATAGTTGGTGGTAGAAGCATTGAAGACATATTTTATTGACATTAGTGTGAATTTTCTCCTCCCAATGTTTCAAATTGTCCTTAAAAGATTTAATGACAAACAGAATTTGCAGTTTACTTTAAGGATGCCACACGAATTCCCTAGAGAGATCTCTTAGAATAAATATATTTTTTCACAAAATACAGAAGCCAAGTCACTTGCTGTAGATTGGCAACATTCTAGTGAAAAAATAATCACCCTTGCAATAACAAATACAAAATGTTTAGCTCTGGGCGTATGCTGTGTTTTTTGTCAAGGCTCTGACATAGCATTTGTTATCATATTAGTTTTCCTCTAATCTACTTACAACCCCAGTACTCTCTGAAATAGATTCCCCCTTTTGATCAGAACAAAGAATTATTTCCAACTGATGACAATCAGGTGAAAAAGCGTATGTCTTTTATTATTTTGAATAAGCATTCAGGTTTGTAAGGAAAAACATAAGAGAGTAAAATGTATTAGGTAACTACCCAGTATCAGAAATTATGTTCACTTGAGTATGTATACAAATAGTGAATAGATCATAGATAGAAAAACAGACAGATAGAGGTTTTGAGATCTCAATTACTGTGATCAGCACTGCCATTGGGACATATGATTTTTTTTAAATGGTGAAAAAAAACTTGTTAAATTTTCCAAAAACCAAAGTATAATATTCCCGAGATTTACATGTTATTCACTTTTCTGAAAATTTCAAGTATGTTAAAACAATGCAAAAAATATTAATTATACAGTGGAGATATATTCCATATGCATTTGTCGGTGAATGATTTAAAATATTCTTTCCTACTGGGTACTGCCTGATTCAGGGCACGTGGCTTGGCTGGGCTTTGGCCTTACTTGGCCCCATGGCTAGGCATCCTTGTGCAGTGGATAAATATTTGCAAAGGCCCTTGTTTTAGCTTCTAGTAATTGTAAAGGACTTTTTACCTACTTTAGACATGATAAAGTATTGGCATACAGTGGACAATTTTGTATTATTTCTTGCCATAGACTGGAAAATTCTTCATTGCATGTTATTGTTCTGCCCATTGTAGGGCCACTAGCAACACTGGCTCCTGCACATTTAATTTCAGTAGCTCCTTCCATCATCCCCAACTAAAAATGATACACAGGTTTCTAAAACACACTCCACAGAGCAGTAGCACACCCACAGAAAACCACTGCTTTAATCTCACTTTACTGGAGATTGGTTGGTGAGAGATCTGCAAGCAGAGGAAACCACGTGATTTTATACGTTGGCAGACCTTGAACTTTATCGAAAACTCTGTCTTGCCCTCATTTGAGCCTCGAAACATCCCAAGCAATTAGCAGAAGAGACTTTGTTATTCCCAATTTAAAGATGAGGAAGATAATGTGACTTATCTAAGGCCATGTGACTAGAAAATTTCAGCACCCTGATAAAATCTCTGTTATCCTGAAGGAAGATTAGGTTTTGTTCAGTTTTCTTATCCAGTACTTCCCCTTTAGCATAAACTGCTCTCATCAAATCGCCAGAGATTTGAGTCCCTGGCTGGCCAGAATTATTCTAAGAAATATTTTGAATTCCACCGCTCTCTTGTTTTCAGTCTTGTTCGGGTTTTAATCTGATCAACCTCGCTTGCTCCTTCAGAAGCTGATATCCCCAATTATTAACAATCTGCTGCTGTGAGTGCCGTGATCCAGTACAGTGAAAACTGTTTCTATATTTGGATTTCAGAGAAAAAGCAGCTGCGGCTGCCGCTCTGCATTTGGCTGGTAGAAAGTGAGGAGGCTGCTGGTATGATCCAGTTAGAGTAAGATTTATGATCCCATCCTTGTTTTAAGTTCACAGTCCTCTTATGCCAGATTCTGCTTTAGAAATAATTTCTCTCCCATATTTGGGTTGGTTTATTGTTTACTCACTTCCCAGCAGGAATTAATTAATGTAATCATTTTTTCATTCATTCAAGTGGTTGTTATTGTGGTCGCTGCTGTTTTAATTGCACTCTTCTCAGGTAGCAAGCATTGTGCTGAGAAATCAGGACACACAGTTACCAGGATATGTTCCCAGCGCAACAAGGAAAGTGTGGTCTTGAGGAGAAGACAGAGGAGTAGACAGTCACGTGGTAAGTAGCAACCAGGAATGAGCACAAAAAGAGGATATGACTTCATTCAGAGGAATTAAAAGAGATTTCCCAGATGAAATGGCATTTACACTGGGACCTTGACAATGAATGGTCTTTATCCTGATGAAGAAGGAATGACAAAGCCTTTTTAAAAAATAAGACAAAATATTTGCAAATGTGCATATTGTGACTCTGATGGATTCCACTTAGTTAGTAGGACTGAAAGAGAAAAGGGAATACTGAAAGACAAAAGGGTGAGAGGTGAAACTTACATAGCAGATAGGACCCACATAATGATTAGTTTTACATGATACGTCAACAAAAGTTGGTCTTTATTTGTAAGCCATGGTGACATGGGCGTGAAATGGTCAGACTTTTATTTCATAAAAATCAGTCTAGCTAGATTGTGGAGATGATGATGCAGAAGTTTGAGTTGGAGGAACAAACTTGAAGGCCATTAAGATATTGCAAACAAGAGATGATAGCACCAGATAGGGAAAGGCTTGGCAGATATTAGGAGAAGAGAAGCAACAGAACCTGCTGTTTGATTAGACAAGGGATGACCTGTGGGGAACGGGGAGGGAAGACAAAAAGGAAGGAAACAAAATTCATGGGGTGGTAAATGTAGATTGAGAGGATGGCATTTGCTGTGGGAAGAAACCCAGGGAAAATTGGAAAGATCAGTGTGGGGTTCAGTTTTGATTTTTTAAGCTGAACTTGAGGTGCCAGTGGGACATCCGATTGGAGATATCCTATAAGCATTTGTATGTAGGGACGTGGAGTCCAAGGGAGAGGCTCTGGCTAGGGTTGTACTTCTGAGTCATCAGGATTTAGAGAATACACAGCTCAGTTTGAGAACTTATAATTCTAAACATAGCATTTGGGCCTGACTGACTTAGGTTCAAAACATGATTCTACTTTTACTATTTTAGTGACCTGGGGCATAATAACTAATTTTTCTGTGTTTCAGCTTCATCAATCTATAAAACATGTATTATAATGTCTACTTTGAGCATCCTCTTGAGTTATTACTCATATAATATTCAATAGTACTTAACCTACCATGAGGTTTAAAAACATTAGTTATGTTCAAGAAACAAAACTTTATGTTTCTATAACTTTGTATTGGTTTATTGACATATGCCCAGTGCCTAGAACAGTGTCTGGCACATAATAGGGGCTCAATAAACAATTGTTTAGAAATAAATGAGCATTGCTTTCTAGTATGAGCTCCCATTCCACAAGGGGGGCAGAAATGTAATCTCCATCAAACTTTCCTCCGATTTTCCTGTTCTATACCTGAATTATTTCATGAATAAGGAGTATTAATACATTAAACTAAGCAGAGGTAGGTGGAAAAGGATGGGAGCCACTGGTCCTCAAGACCCTTTTCATGAAAGAATATACTGCCAGTTATGTCTTTCTGACTGGCTTTTGGTCCATTTGGGTTCCCATAAGACAAAATTAACTGAGCCTCTACTATGTGCCCGACATGTTGTAGGAGATGGGGAAAGAGAGGAGAACAAAACTGAGATCCTGTCTGAGTAAAAGTCCACACTCACACGCCCCTTCTATTAATATGGTTACTTTAGTCTCAGAAGCCCTTCCTGCTACTTTAATGCCAGTTTGGGGTGACATGGCGTGTCCTTTGATGCTCCTGCAAGATTCTGGCACTCAGAAACTTTGTGGGATTGTTGATGGAGCATTTGACCATGCAGGTGGATCATGCATGCATTTCCTGTTTCTGGATCACGCCATTCCCTTTGGTCTCATGCAGGATCCTTCTGTCCTCTTACCCGAAGCTACCCCTGCAGTGGAGTTCTCCTTATCTTTCCTTTCCTCCCTCTAGCTGAGCGTAAAACCATTCTCACAAAATTAACAAGAATTATTTACCATGTTCTGGACAGAAATATAGTTATAATTAAGCATTAATCAGGCTGCACTTTGTCCTACTTCTTTGTAGCTGCTTGTTAACCAAAAGTCACCAGATACTGACTTTTGCATCCCCATTGTTACTAGAGATATGATCTTTGACATTAGACACGTTTTTGATTTAGAGTTGCTTAAGATGTTTTTCAGATCCTGAGTTCCTGGGGAATGGCTGATTCCAGACAGTTTGAAGATCCCACGGAGGAGCCAGATCAGCATGAGAATGCAGTTTCTTCATCTCTCCTTCCCATGCCTTCACCCTGAGCTCTTTGACCAATCAATGATCCCCACACTCCAGCACAATACTTCATTAACCCCCTTAAAATCCCTATCCTTAAACTCCTTGGGAGGCAGATTTGAAGTTTCCTCCTCTCCTTGTTCAGCTGCCTTAAGATCAGACTTCTTTCTCTGCTGTAACCTTGTTTCTTGAGGTATTCACTTGTTGCACATCAGGCAAGGAACCGCTTACATTTACAAGAGGACTTTTTTCTAGCTGCTTGAAGCACCGGTCTCTTTCCACGTGCTCTTCCACACATTTCTGCGTATAGCAAATGTACTAAGTTATCCTAAAGCTTCTGAAACAAAGATACACAGGCATTTCTGCTGTCTGCCTCCTACATCTCTCTTTGGGGAAGCACATCCAGGGCCACCATCTCCCGGAAAAGCATGAAGAGAAAAATTTGAGAATACCGCAAAAAGAAAAAAAATGCACATTACTTTATGTATCGTAACATTGTTCTGTTACAAATGTATGGATGACAACTCGAGCCATGAAAGTAGATGAGATTACCTACTTATTAGATGTCAAGTTGAAGTTTACCAAAACTCTAAGGAAATTAATTTAGCCATTTTTTTTTTAAAAAAAGTCTAATTTCCCCTTAAGTTTTGTTTTTTTCCATGCATTAAATGCTAATCGTTCATTATTACAATCATTATTTAAACTATTATTTATATATTTTGCCATTTACCTTTTAATTAAGTTCAATTTCCCTGTCTCTGATTTCTTCACCACCCCCTCCACACCCCTGCAGGACTAACCTTCTACCCCTAGATTTTCTCCTTTCTGTTATATTTGAATAAGTTCAGTTTCCTAGCAGGTAACTCCTTATGAGCATTTTAACTTCTTTTTCAGCCTCTGGTTGTGTTTAGACAGTCAAATATTCTTGGAAGTTTTAATTACATGAGACTTTCAAATTCCTCTGTATTCTCAGATAATTAATTAGGCATAAGTCCTGTTCAGCTTTAGGAGTCTTTGCTTCACTAAATAAGGGGCAAGATTGCTCATTACTGCCTCCCTGTCTGAGGCATTCCTGGTGATGGTAGGTGAACCATTGGCTCTGGGGATGGTAGGTGAACCAGATGCCCATGTCAGGCAAACCACTTTCTATCTGGGTGAATTATCCCAATCGATTTCTCTTTTGCTCATGATCCAGGAGCAAGAATTGTAGTGACCACATACAACTTAAAGAATGGCAGAAACCCTATCCTAAGAAACATTTTAAATATATAAAGAAGCAGCACCAGTGATTGACATTCATTCCATCTTTCTTTTAAAAGTCTCCAGGTAGTTTCATTATCTAGGCTCCTTTTTTTTTCTTCTTCTTCTTTTTCCCAATTGCTTGTGTTGAAAAGTTCTTACTACATCTTCACTTTCCAGTGGGCTTCTATTTCTTTGAATCTGTCGTTTTTAGTTCAGGAGGGAAGTAAGCTATGATGGTGTTTCTTGGAAGAGAAGAAAGCAAATCCTGGTTAAGGTTTTCTTAATCCATATCCATCTATTATTGGCAGGGAGTCAAGCCAGATTCCAGAATTTATAGTCTCGGTTTTCAGGAGGATTTTGATTTTGTGTTTTTCTAGAGTCATCGTTGAAGAATGCCTAAGCAGGATTTGAGATCAAGTGTTTCTAGCCTTTTCCTTTCATAAATGATAAAATTGAAGTCTGTAGCTTGCCCAGAGTTGTAAATGTTGAGGATAAACTGCAATGCATCAGATATCTACAGTTCTTGATATAAAAATGCCATGTGTGTAACTATACTAATGTTGCCCCATACATCCAGCATATGAAGTCGATTATAATTACTTAGCACAAGCAAACACAGGAATGGAGGCTCATGGGAACATGGTTCTCACTCCAGGATGGCACTGGTTCAACTCATATAAACTCAATCCTTGCAACAATCTCCTGTTATTCTTGCCACTTTACAAAAGAGAAGACTAAGCTGCAGAGAGGGTAAAGACATATTCATGTTCACTCACAAATAAAGAGTAGAGCCAGGATTTTTTTAACTCAGGCTGGTTCCAAGAAATCCTAATCTTACCTGCCATGATCTATACTACCTCTTAACAAGAAGGCTTTGTTTGTAATACAAAAACTACTCCTATGCTCGTTGCTTTTTTATAATATTTCAAATTAAAGATGCAGTTCCTGATGAGGGAAAATATAAAATACATTAGCACACAAAGCCACGGTTGTCATCAGCCAAGTTAATTGATTAAAAAGCAGATAATTTCTATTTCAGAAACTGCCACAGGAGAGGTGGTCAATAAATTAGAATTTCCCCTCATTGCAGTGTTTGATTGACTGATCAAACTAATTAGATCTGCTGGCAATAAAGGTATTTAGAGACTTATTTTAAAATCTTCTGATATCTGAGACTTTTTTCTCTGCTTGTGGAATCCACTGTTCGGGCATTTTGGTGGGAGACAGTGTCTTATCCCACTAGCACAGCCAAAGAAGCCAGAGCCTTGTCATCCCTGAAGACTAGCAACTAGGTCATAGGCATACAGGATTACTGATACGTACTCCAGGAATATGCTGAATACAGGGAGAATAACTCAAAGAAACAGGGACAGTTAGAACCCGTCCAGTATTGGTGTTGCTTGTGTATTAGTCTGTTCTCATGTTGCTAATAAAGATATACCTGAGACTGGGTCATTTATAAAGGAAAGAGGTTTAATGGACTCACAGTTTCACATGGCTGAGGAGGCCTCACAATCATGGTGGAAGAGGAAGGAAGAGCAAAGGGACATCTTAATGGCTGCAGGCAAGAGAGCCTGTGCAGGGAACTCCCCTTTATAAAACCATCAGATCTTGTGAGACTTATTCACTAGCATGAGAACAACACAGGAGAGACCTGCCCACATGATTCAATTACCTCCCACTGGGTCCCTCCCATGACACGTGGGAATTATGGGAGTTACAATTCAAGATGAGATTGTGGTGAGTACACAGCCAAACCATATCAGCTTGTTTGGCTTGTGAGCTCTTGAAGTGGGCTGACTCGTCCTGCAGTATGATTCTGGCTCTCTTTCTCCAACCTGTGGAACTATCCAACACCCTTCCAAAAGACACTTTATCTGATTAGAGTAACCAGAGCAAAATTCCTTTGTTTGTTACCAAGAACTATAATTAGTATAAGGCATATAGTTCTTGCCTACTGAATAACTTCTGGCTTCTAATAGGGCTTTAAGACTCGTTTGTCTCACTTCAGGTCTTTTAAAGCTCAGGTGCCATGAAGTATTGGCTTTCTTCATAGTCGATTCAACAGCAAATGTAAGATTTGTAATTTTCATATATGAGTTTCCCAGATGGTAGCTTAAGCACATCATAATATATTCATATTTATTGCCTTTACTCATATCTTGTTTCTTAAACATTGGTGAGAGCTCAATCAAAAATTGTTTTTGGCTTAACTCAAATAAAACTGTTCAGGAATAAATAAGCTATTTTAAAATAAGCCCTTGATAGTGTTGGTTGGTAGAGTTATTTATTTTGATTTGTTATGTATTTATTTTTATTTTTAAAAAGGAGTTATCCATGCGGCTCAAAATCATTTTCCTTCGAACATGTTTACCTGATATTTTTATAGCTCCTAGCTCTTGTGTGAATGTCTTAAAAACAAAACTAAACAAATAGGAGATAAACTGTAAAATACATTTAACCTTTTACTTTAACCAGAATGTATCATAGCATTTGTATATGTTAGTAGGATATTCTTAAATCAAACAAATTATAAATGATCACCCATCCAAAAAAAGCACTCTGAGGAGAGTCAGTTCAAGCAAATGAAATAAAAGTTCATAAAATTATTCTAGAAACTTGTTTTCTATCTGTGGTTTTACCTCATATTATTTATATTTTATATTTACAATTTCATTAATTTCACTCCAGGTTTGAAAATATTATGTCTGTCTGGTACATTGGTACATTTCGTTTCATTCCTAGAATAGCTTGCAACAAACACCCTTCTGCTCAAATTAATAATTCAGTATTGACTACACAAAGAAAAAAATCAGTACAAGTATTAATTTTATCAGACCTATATAGATTCTTCATAGCAAAACAAATTATATCATCATGGTTTCATAAGTATTGAGTCAAAAATATTTGTTTATTTCAAAAAATTACTGAAAAATAGAGATGAGTATTTCACTATGTTGCCCGGGCTAGTAGCCCGGGCTAGAACTCCTGGCCTCAAGCAGTTCTGCTGCAGCCTTTCAGAGTGTCATGATGACAGGTATGAGCCACCGCACCCACCCAAAAAATGTTTATTCTATGTTTGTGTTTTCCTAGCTTAACCTATACCTGTTCTGATCTTGGTATGTATTTTTTAATAATAGAAATTGCAATATGAAAAATCACATGTGTGGACTTATAATTCCTAAATTTTAATACCTATATTTTGGCTAATTAAACAATGCCCATAATATAAGAGCTGTGGTTTTTCTAATGTTTTTGTTTAGTGTGTATTTACAACATCTGTTTGATTTCTAAAACTGTTAAAAGAGCATACTCAGAAATAAGTAGGACATTGAGATACAGTTTGATATTTCACATAGGTTTTTCACCTTATTCTAATGATAAAGAGTTTCATCCATCATTAATTCATGTTTTAACAAATATTTAACGAGTAGCATCTGTGCCAGGCTCTCTGTTCTATGCAATACCATGAAATCTTACTTTTTATAAAAATTTCGTTCAAGTAGGAGAGAGAAAATAAATTGCAAGCTTACAAATAAGTAAATTATAAGTTTGCTGGGAGGTGATACAAGCTAGGAGACAGAGGAAAGGGAGTGCATTGGGGAGTAAGCAGGTTGCACTTTAAACTGAAGTGATAAGAGTTGACCTCAATGAAGATGAGATTTTAGAAGACTTTAAGGGGCCTAGAGTTAGATGTGATTAGTATCTGGGATAAGAGCATTCAAAGAGTCGAAGTAGCCTGTGCAAAAGCATGGGGGCTGGACGTGTTTGAGGTCTAGTATAGAGCCTAGCATGGTAGCACCTGAGTGGAGGAGGTGAGATGAGGAAAGAGGGAATGAACCAGATCACATGGGATTGGCTAGTGATGCAAGCAGAGGGGTGACATATTCCTACTTACTGATCTGACTAAAGTTTTTAAAAAGTAATTTTGACTGCAGTGTAAGGATACATTTGGAAGGTGGTCATTGTAGAAGCTGGGGAACCAGTGATGAAGCTAATATTGTAGTCTAAGGTAGAGATGATGGCTGAGCCAAATGAATAAGTAATTAGATCGTGTACACATTTTGAAGTGGGAGCCAACAATCTTTGCTGAAAAATTGGAAGTGAGATGTGAGAGAGACCTCAACAGTGACTTCTAGCATTTTGGCCTGAACAGCTAAAACAATGTATGTTGGAGATCCCTTAAAGGACAATGGATACAAATCTACTACATTGATTTCAATAGCTTCTTAATATGCCATGGTATGGGTACATCACCATTTGTTTATTCTCCTACTAATGGACAGTTGCCTTCTTTTTAAATTAATATCTGAAATAATCCTTCAACAAAAAAAGGGTATAGAGTTAAAATAATTCTGCAATCTTTAAAAGTACTTACTTTATTTATACAGTTTCTGCATTGTATTTAAAATGACTTGGTTTATGATTAGTAACTTTTAATTAATTTTAAAGAGGTAATTCATTAATCAAGATGGCCTCAATGTTCCTTTCTTCTTGGGTAAAGTTCTTACAGACTTCTTTCTGATCACCATTTTCTTAGAACAATTGCTTTAGCAAACTTGTGATTGCAAATCCTTTCTCTTCCTCTTAGTGATATAAATCTTTTAAGAAGCCTCATGCCATTTTTACAACCCAGGAATGTTTCTCGAGGATCTGGAAAATATCATTTTAAAATGTTATCATCAAGGAAATCAGTACCTCTATCTCCCAGTTGCTGGGTCTCTATGACAGAGTAGGAGTCTAACTTTAGTGGGTGCCTGGCTTTAAGATGTAAAACTACCTCCTGCCATAAAGATATGGGTAAATTTCTTTTTTGAGGGACAAGGCCAATTAGCAAAGAAGCGATTCATGATCCAATCACCTAAGTTCCTAAAATCCCTCTAGCTCTTTGTTTCAGTAAATTTGAGTTCAGACTTTCATTCTGGACTTTGTCACCTGCTGCAATGGCATTGACTGAAGGCTCCCTTGCCCGTTTAACTTTATCCAGTGTACTTTTGCTTTGATGTAATTGCTGGACAGGTTCTTCTTGCCCACTGCGCTGACAAAACCAATTCACTGAAACCATGGTATTGAGGACTATTGAAGGAAAGAAAGAGTTTAAATAATGCAAGACCAGACACACAGAAGATGGAGTTATTTCTCAAGTAAGTCTCCCAAAAGGCTCAAAGGTTAGAGTTTTTCAAGGACAGTTTTGTAAGTAGCAGGCTAGGGAATAGGTGCTGCTGATTGGGTGAGGATGCCACCATTGGGGCACAGAAAATTGTCCTCATGTGCTGAGTCTGCCTCCAAGTGAAGGCCACAGGACCAGGAGAGACATAAGTTACATGTCTGGATGGGGTCAGCTGCCACAACACAAAAGCCTGAAAAATGTCTCAAAAGACCAATCTTAGGTCCTACAATTGTGATGTTATCTATAGGTGTAATTCAGAAAGTCACAAATCATGTGACCTCTGGACACATTGACTCCTGAGTAGTAAGGATTATAGAAGCTATGTTTATATCTTAGCAGAGTTCAGGCACCTCTCATAATCCTATCCCCGTGGACTTTTATTAGGTTTGCAAAGTGGTTTAGTTTTGGGAAGAGGTACCCTCTTCCTTGCTTTAAAGCTAAACTGTAAACTAAATTCCTCCCATGATTAGCCTGGCTTAGGCCCAGGAATGAGCAAGGACAGCTAGCCTTTGAGGCTAGAAGCAAGATGGAGTCCAACCATGATAGATTTCTGTGACTGACATAATCTTTGCAAAGGTGGTTTCGTTGGCGTTATAGAGTTCTCAAGGTCAGAACTCAGAGCTCCCTCAGAAAGAAAATGTCCAGGGTCAGCATTCCTTCTCCGTCTTTCTATCTTCAATCATTTCCTCTTTATTTGCAGGAAATTATCATATTGAATACCCTCGTGAAAAAGGAAGTATGAATATAGTATAATCTATAGTTTTAGAGTTAAGAATAGCTTTACATTATAAGGTTTCTGAATAAGTTAATGTTCAGCAATGATTGTTCAGTAAATAGAATGAGTTAAGATCAACATTTTTGTTTCAAGTAGGATAATTTCCAATTATTATTAACAATTTTCAAAAAATTATATATCACTCTTATGTTTATGTTTTGGAAAATAAAGTGAGGAGAGCTTGGAAACATTATTTAAATGTGCTCTCAAACTTGATTGAAGGAAACATTGCTTAAAGTTAGCATTAACTCAGAGCTATTTTGGTGATTGGAGAAAGATGTATACAAGGCCTTCATATATGCCCTGCAGAACTTTTACAATGTTAAATTTTAGACTTTATTAACTTAGATTGTAGAAATGGTCATTGAAATAGTAACCATCGGCAACAATTATTTAAATGCAAATTCGTCATAAGAAATTTAAGCTTTTAAAATTGTTGAGGATACTATGTACATTAATTAGGGGAGAACAAAATAGTTTTCTCTCTACCCTCCATAGTTGTCTGAAAGAAAAAAATATTAATGACACTTGGTAAAGATACTAAGTCAGACTTTTTTCGGGGTAGGGAGTTACTGTGATAAGCCTCGGGGCCATTCAACGGGATTTTTATGGGGGGAGAGAGATTTGATACAACTTTGACTCCAACAAGGACAAGTGGGGTTTACCACCAAGGAGCAGAGCTGAGCCAGGAGCAGTGACCAGCCTGGCCTATATGGTGAAACCTCATCTCTACTAAAAATACAAAAATTAGCTGGACGTGATGGTGCATGGCTATAGTCCCAGCTACTAGGGAGGCTGAGGCAGGAAAATTGCTTGAACACAGAAGCCGAGGCTGCAGTGAGTGAACTGAGATCGTGCCACTGTACTCCAGCCTGGGTGACAAGAGTGAGACTGTCTCCAAAAAAAAAAAAAAAAAAGAAACAGAGCCAAAGGGCAGTGGTGTGGTTGGGAAATTACTAAGAGGAAACATCAAGGATAAAGGGTTTCTGGCTCAGCTTACTTGAGAAGATTATTTTGGAGGGCAGGTCAGGATGCTAAGATATTGGAGAGTGGTCACATACCAAGAGTGGGGGATTTTTTCCTAAACTAACTTAGCAGGATTCTTGCTCAAACTGCATTCTACGAGGACAGAGAGGGAAGTCCAAGTTTGGGCATAGTCAGAAAGGACTCAGAAGGTGGACTAAAGTTTCAGTCAAAGGACTCTTTGTCAGTTCTTATTTGCACAAACCCCTGTAACAAAAGACAAATTAACAAGAGAAAAAGAAGTTTAATAATGTGTATACCCTCTCCATATATGGGAGATAACCCAGAGATGTGAGTAATTATCTCAAGAAGATCCTAAATAATTGTCTCAGATTTCAGGCTTAAGTACCCCTGAGACAAAGAAAGAAGGGAATGGGAAAGGGTCCAGTTATGAGCAAGTGCAATAAACAGGAGCAAAGCTTACTTTGCAGAATTAAAGCCCATACTTTCTCCATTTAGTCATCTTGTTTTTCCCTGGTACAGAGAGGAAGACACCTTTAAAAGCAGATTTCTTTTCTAGATGTAAATTTATCTTACCAAATAGTAACTTTCAGAGCTTCTCCTATGCCTACAGTTTCTAAAAATAAGCCTTTCAAAATAATTCTTAAGCCAAGAGGCATATTTGGGGTGGCATATTTTGTTCTCTTAGAATGATATTTTGGGGTGATATGTCCTGAACCTCATCAATTGTGAAATATAGCAGTCCTATATGTAAAAAATTGCATTTAGATGTTATTTACAAATTTATTCTAAAACAGCTATAACCCAAATGACTCATGTTTTTAAGCTCACAATACTTCATATAGAGATGCATATATTCTAGAATTTTTCCTCTATTTGGGAGATGAAGAGCTATTCACTACAAAATAAAAACCTATGAAAAATATAAAAATAAAACAAAATAGAGCTCCACAAACAATTTTGGGCCCAACTGGGAGCTCTGTACAACCAGCCAAGAAACATAATTTTAAAACCGAGGGACTAGATTGCTTCTGCTCTTTTAAAGTAAAGGTTACAATGGTAATCAGTGTCCCATAGTACTTTTATAAACTGGAGTCATTAAATTGTTTCCTAACAAAATGCAGGGACCTTTTACACAAACATTAAATGGTTTGTTTTCAAAATACAAAGTTTATTTTTGAAGTAAAGGTTTATGTTCCATGAAGTCTCTGAGCCTCAGAATGCTTTCAGCTTTGGGAAATTCTTGTTGGAGCCCCAGAGTAGCAGCTGTAACCATTGAAGTACTCTCCTGAGTGTGACATTCCCAGCTTGATGACTTGATGGCTCAATTTACTTATATGGTGCTCTCCAAAGTGATTTTGTAGCTTTGGGTAGGAAGCTGAAGCCAGAGTTACTGAGCCACAGATAAGTGAAATTTACACTCATGAACACTGAAGATTGCTATAATCATTTTCAGAGTAAAAAAAAACAAAAAACTTTACTAAAGATATCAAATCAAAACTTCAAGTGTAGAAGTATTATTCTATGACTTTAGTTCATAGGAAGTACGTCCGGAAAATGGTTTAATTAAGGTCATGTTGACCGTCTATTAACAATTCAATAGTTTGCCTAATTTCAATGAAGACTTCCTAGAATAACATGCTCATTGTTTGTTCCTTCTTAAAAGACAATTGCTAATTTTCTGCATTCAGATAGTATCTGCCCAGTGACATCCAGTGGCATGCATTCAAAATCACACTGGGATCATCCAGGATGACACTGACAGAAGGAAATGGAAAAGAGCTTTGATGGAAAACCGTCACAGATAAAGCAATTGCTGCAAATTAAGGAACAGAATTGAGAATAGAGTCATTCAGTCTTCTGCTTTTGGTAGTACCTGGCTTTATTACTTGAAACAGAAATTGCTTGGAAAAGGATCATGCTGTTGCTTTTGTAAATTACCAAGGCCTTCAGCAGTCAAAAAGCTGGACTCCTATCTCTATGTGCACTTGGACAGTCTTCTATAAATTGGGGCAATTGAGAGAGTGTTGCTGCCTCTGTCCTCACTTCACCCTCACAGATACATAAGTTCATGCAGAGATTCCAAATTGCAGGGAATGACTGGTTGACAATTAACAAGTGTTGACTGTGACACAATGTATCCTGAAAAGCTCTCCCCTGGAATAACAAGCTATGAATAACATAAACTGAAAGAAGGCTAGAGACAGTGCTAGTGATAAACAATTGATTATTTCATTGCATTGCATGGGGTCCTAGAGAACCAGAAGTTATCTTCAGGAAAACCAAGGAGATTTGATGAAAACCTGAAAATGGAGTGAACTCAAGGCTGTTACTAGGTGCCCAGTCTCTCGAGGTAGACTTTGGAAGGAAAGTTGCTCACTATGCAATTAAAGAGCAGAACAAACTACATGTTGACTAATATTATATGTATGTTAATATTCCAAGATAAAAGAGAAAAGATAAAATATTTAGTTAAAGGGGGTCATCTCCTTTTAAGTAACTATTTTCACACACACACACACACACACACACAAAATCAGAACTGCAAATGCTAAAAATATGGAGGTTAACAACAATAAACAAGAATATTATGCTGTATATGTTATGCCCAGACCGTTTATTCCCCGAAGAAGACCACCAGAGTCCAGAGTCAAAGCTAAGCAGCAAGGATCTTTATTACAGGTTTGAACCTGGAACTCTCACTCGCTCGCGAAACGAGACTGGCAGGAGAGCTCCCTCACTGAGCTCCGAGCAGTGTTATATAGTCTAAGAAAAGTGGGCATAGAGTTATTATACAAATCAGATATATGATTGGCTAGTGTTTGAACAAGGCGATTTGGCTAACTATGATTGGTTCCCGCCATTTCTGATATTTCAGTTCAACCTTTGAGGCGGGAGAGCAGGTTTATGGCAGCAAGAGTTTATCTTACTTAAACACGTCTTGTGACCTTGCCTCAGAACTTACAAAATCTCTGGTACGTGCAGAAAAACAGATACTCACAGAACTTATGAAATCTCTGGTATGTGCAAAGATTAGAGAGCAGAACAAAGGGTGTAGCCGGGGGGGGGGGGGGGCGGGTACACATCTATCTTTGTGTCCTTTCATTTCCCCCTCCCATAAGTAACTGGATGTCCAATCTTGGATTTCCAGAGTCTTATAATATAGCCTCACTTTCTGGGTGCAGGAGAGGCTGGTGATGGCTACGGAGGACCATTAGTTGGATGGTATCAAACCTTTCTCTGACAAATTGTAAAATTTTATTTACCACACAGGGGCCTATAGTGAATAGAAGTAGTAAGACATTAGGGGGCCTAAAAGGGGTGCCAGAAGGGAAAACATTGAAGAGCTCCACCAATTGTTAGCGGCTGTAGTGAATTGTTGCTTTTTCATTTCTAAGCTTAGTTTGTGTAGGCATTGGACTCTTTCCTCAACTAACCCTGACTCATTTATATAGAAACAGCATTCTTCTTTGAGGAACATACAGGTACCTCCTTTCTCAGCCGTGAGTAAGTCTAAGGCTCTGTGGTTTTGAAGGGTGACCTGTGCTAGGGAGGTGAGCTGCCACTGAAGGGAGGCTAGGGAATAGGCGGAGTCTTCCATAGCAACAGAGAATTGTAACAGCTTGTCGTTTTCTATCATGGAGTGTTGTAGGGCCCCTCCTGCTAACCCCGCTGCGACGACAGAGGTGGTTAAGGATATTCCGGCAATTAGTGGTAGAAAAACTGCTCGTCTATGTCGCGCAGTTTCAGTTGGGGTGGTCCCTGCCCAGCCTATGAACTCTGCCGGGGTTAGCAGTGTCAGTCGGGGAACTAGGGTAACAGGGATACACAACTGTCCGTCAGAGATGCTTTTGGACAGAGTCTTTAACAGAGTCATATTACACCAGAAGAACACACCAGGGGGAGCATATATGGGACTATTAGGGTATGTAGCCGATTGGTTACAGAGGCTGTTGCTAAATGCCGAATAACAATAGGGGTATTTCTCTTGGTATGGGTCACTGTACAGGGCCACATCGGGTATCGTGACTATTGATGAGTTAAAACCTGTATAGTTTGTGGGAGGGGAGGATAGAGGAACAGCCATTAATGGTGGTCTTCCTAGGGTTGCACACATAAAGCAAGAGGACAGGTCACCTAAACTGGTGAGGTTGGCGAATGCTAGCCCTTCCTGTAGTAGGGTTAGCCAGGAGAAGGGCTGCAAGTCTTGTGATAGCTTGGTTTCTTGCCTGTGGATTTGTATATGGATTAAGGGTTGAATCTGGACTAGACTTCTCCACAGATATAAATGGCTACTGGGCCAGGTACTAGTTGATGAGTAATATACTCCCCCATGTTGTGGGGTTGTCCACCCAGAGTCCCATGGGTCTCTAATTATCCAAGTGTAAGTGACGGGAGACTCAGTTTGGTAAAAATACCACCCTTGTTGTTCTCTCCAGTATCGGACAGAGTGCGTCTTACAGTAGCTATATGGGCAACCTGCACTCTGGTGCCACCAATAATTTTTACAATTATATTCAGTTTGATCATATTCAAAACAGATCATGGGTATTGCTGGTTGGGCAATCTGGAACCTAGTGAAATTGAGGTAAACTATAGTATTACACCCTTAGGGGGGGCAGTCTGCACTAGCCAGCAGTTTACCCGCCTGGGGGGTTTCCCCAGGATGAGTTTTGTTTTCATAGAGCCAGAACCTCCAGACATAGGGATTAGATGGCGCAGCAGTGAGGAGAGTCAGATGCATAAGGCATAAAAGCATAGGTGAGCTAAACATGGTTACGGCCATGGGGATGACGGCGCAGGGTTAGCTTTAAGGGATTGTTCTTAGCTTTGTCCACAGTCCATGTAACCAGTGCTCCAGATGGCTCGAGAAGGTCGGATGATGGGTCCACCGGTTTGACGTGTGTGTAGTGGATCCACGAAGCGATGCCTTCTACTTTGAGAGCGGTGGGAGTAGTCAGGAGTACTTGCAGTGGTCCTTTCCACCTGGGTTGGAGAGTTTCTTGCCGGTGGCGCTTGACTAGGACCCAGTCTCCCGGCTGGAACGGATGAGGCGTCGGCGGAGGTCCTGCCTCGTACAGTTCTCGTAGTCTGGGCCAAATTTCCTGGTGAATTTTCTGTAAGGCTTGTAAGGAGAACAGGAGCTCAGAGACATTTTCAGTTTCAGGTTTGAGTAAGTCATCTTTTAGACTGGGGACCAGGGGTGGGGGTCTGCCATACATGATTTCATATGGTGTGAGGCCCAGTCTGTAAGGGGTATTTCGGGCCCGGAACAGAGCATAGGGGAGAAGTACTACCCAATTAGCGCCAGTCTCCATGGTCAATTTAGTTAAGGTCTCCTTTAGAGTCCGATTCATCCTTTCTACCTGTCCTGAGCTTTGAGGCCTATAAGCACAATGTAATTTCCAATTTGCCCCAAGAATGGAAGCCAAATCCTGACTTATCTTAGCAACGAAGGCTGGTCCATTGTCTGACCCTATCTGGACGGGAAAGCCATACCTGGGGAGGATTTCTTCCAAAATTTTCTTTGCTACAACCTGAGCAGTTTCTCTCTTAGTTGGGAATGCTTCTGTCCATCCTGAAAAAGTATCCACAAAGACAAGTAAGTACTGATACCCATATTTTCCAGGCTTTATCTCAGTAAAGTCTATTTCCCAATAGATACCAGGCCTAGTTCCTCTACACCTAATTCCTGCGGCGGTCTGGGTTTGGGGGCAAGCGTTGTTCAGTTGGCAGGCTTTGCAATTTGTTGTGACATCGCTGGCCAGTTCAGCTATGCGCCTGATTCTGAACTTGGCGTGCCTGATTAAGTCTATCATTCGCCGGGCACCCAGGTGAGTTGTCCGGTGGATGTGTTCCAACACCTGCCGTCCTAATTTCTCTGGCAGGATGGTTTGGTCATTTATATCAGTCCACCACCCATTTTTAACCTGTTTTAGGGGAAGCGTGTCCATCCATTCACGATCCTGTTCGGTATAGTCGGGAAAACATGGCAATTTTCGCGGGCCAGGATCGGGGAGCTGGAGCGCGAGGAGCTGACTGGGAGCTTTTGCTATGCTCCTTGCGGTTTGGTCAGCTAAGGAGTTGCCTCGAGCAATTGGTGGTGTAGTTGGTTTCTGATGCCCAGGGCAATGTACGATAGCCAATTTCTTTGGTTTCCACAAAGCAGTTAATAGAGCTAGGATCTCTTGCTTTTTATTTCTTTGCCTTCGGCTGTTAATAGTCTCCTCTCTCTGTAGATGGCCCCATGTATGTGCGCAGTAACGAAAGCATAGCGGCTATCCGTGTATACTGTTAGTTTTTTCTCTGCCCCTAGGGTGAGGGCCTGTGTGAGTGCTGTCAGTTCGGCTCTTTGGGCCGATGTCCCTGGAGGCAAGGATTCCGCCCAGATTACCTCAGTCTCTGATGTTACAGCTGCTCCTGCATACCGCTGGCCTTGGTGGACGTAGCTGCTGCCATCAGTGAACCAGATGAGTTCTGTGTCGGGGAGCGGACGATCTTGCAGGTCCTCCCGCACCCCATGCACCTGAGCCAGTATCTCAGTGCACTCATGGAACGGGGTGTCCAAGTCTGGATTTGGCAGCAGTGAAGCAGGGTTTAAAGAGGTTGGGGGCAGAAAAGTTATTCTGAGGGGGTTTAACAGCAGTCCTTGATAGTGGGTGAGCCGGGCGTTACTCATCCATCGGTCCGGCGGCTGCCGGAGGATGCCTTCAATGGCATGCGGGGTTATAACGTGCAACTCTTGCCCCATGATAAGTTTATCAGCGTCTCGGACCATTAGGGCGGTCGCCGCGATTATCCGCAGGTAGGGTGGCCAGCCAGCAGCCACTGAATCTAATTTTTTTGACAAATAGGCAACTGGCCTCTGCCAGGGGCCTAGGTACTGTGTTAACACGGCTTTTGCAACACCCTTACTTTCATCCACGTATAAGTGGAAGGGCTTGGAGACATCAGGGAGCCCCAGCACGGGGGCTGATAACAAGGCAGTTTTGATTTGTTGAAAGGCCAGCTCAGCCTCTTCCGTCCAATTGAAGGGCTGCCGTTCCTTTGTTGCCTGGTATAGGGGCTTGGCAAACTCAGCAAATCCGGGTATCCATAACCTACAGAACCCTGCCGACCCCAGGAATTCTCTCAATTGCGGTGTCGACTGTGGTCTAGGGATACGTAGGACTGTTTCCTTTCGGGCTTTTGTTAGCCAGCGTTGCCCCCCTTTTAATAGGTACCCCAGATAAGTTACCTCCGACTTGCAGATCTGAGCCTTTGTTGCTGAGGCTTGGTAGTCTAGCTCCCCCAGAGTCTTCAAGAGGTCCTCAGTCCCTTGAACACAAGTTTCCGGGGATCTGGCTGCTATTAAGAGATCATCAACATATTGCAAAAGAGTTATTTCAGGGTGTTGCCGCCGGTACTCACCCAGATCTTCATGAAGGGCTTCATCGAACAGGGTTGGCGAGTTCTTGAACCCTTGTGGCAGCCTGGTCCATGTTAGCTGACCGTTGATGCCCCTCTCAGGATCCGTCCATTGAAATGCAAAGAGTTCTTGACTTTTGGGAGCCAGAGGAAGGCTGAAGAAAACATCTTTTAGGTCAAGAACGGTATACCACTGTTTTTCGGGATTTAAGGCACTCAGAAGGGTGTATGGATTGGGCACAGTGGGATGTATGTCCATGACCCTTTTATTAACTTCTCTTAAATCCTGTACTGGCCTGTAGTCCATACTGTTGGGTTTACGAACAGGTAACAGTGGAGTATTCCAGGGTGAGTGGCAAGCCCGTAGGACTCCTTGGTCTAGGAGTTAGCGGATATGGGGCGTGATTCCTTCTCTTGCCTCCAGGGGCATAGGATATTGCCGAACCCGAACCGGGTCCGTCCCTGGCTTAACTTCCACAAATATGGCAGGTCGATGTTTAGCTAGCCCTAAGCCCCCAGTTTCTGCCCACGCTTCAGAGAAACGCTGGAGCCAAGAGTCAATTTCCTGATCGGGGGGCTTTTGCTCTTGATGGAGTCTGTACTCATCTTCTAAGGTGACAGTCAGGATAGATATTGGCCTGTTTTGGGAATCAGTTATCTTGGGCCCTTCTGGCTCAAAGTGGATTTGGGCCCCCATCTTTGTCAGCAAGTCCCTCCCTAGTAGAGGGCAGGGGCTCTCTGGGATGACTAGGAAGGAATGGGAAACTTTTCCCGTTCCTAAGTCTACAGTCCTCTGGGTTGTCCAGGGGTATTTTTTGATGCCTGTGGCCCCGTGCACCCAGGATGTTTTCTTAGACATTTTTCCAATTGGCTTGGTTAGGACTGAGCGTTCCACCCCGGTATCGACCAAGAAGCGAACTGGGGACCCCTCCACTTGCAAAGTTACCCTGGGTTCGGGGAGGTGGTCTGAACCCCGTCCTCCCTAGTCAGAGTCCTGGGTGACGAGTACAGAGGTAGGGTTAGCTGGTCTCCGTTTCTTTGGGCAGTCTTTAATCCAGTGGCCACGTTCCTTGCAATAAGCACACTGATCTTTTTCTAATCCTTGCCTAGGGCCTTGCTTTTTTTGCTTTCTGTTTTGGCCATTTCCTGCCTGGGGGAAAGCTGCTACTAAGACTTTGGTCATTTCTTTGGTTGCCTTGAACTGTTTTTCTTCTGGAGTATCTCTATTATTATAAACTCGCTGTGCCATCTGAAGGAGGTCCTGTATCTGCTTTCCTTCTAAACCCTCTAATTTCTGGAGTTTTCTCTTTATATCTGGTGCTGCCTGGTTTATAAAGGACATTACTACCGCTGCCTGATTTTGCGGTGCTTCCGGGTCCATAGGGGTAAACTGTCTGAAGGCTTCCATTAATCTCTCTAAATATATAGCGGGGCTTTCTGTCTTACCTTGTAACACAGAATATACTTTAGCCAAATTGGTGGGCTTGCGAGCTGCAGCCCGGAGACCCGCCATTAGAGTCTGGTGATAAATGAGCAGTCGTCCCCTACCTTCTGCCGTGTTGTAGTCCCATCTGGGCCGGGTCAAAGGGAAAGCCGCATTAATGAGGTCACGATTTGCAGTTGGCTGGCCGTCATCTCCTGGGACCAGTTTTCTGGCCTCAACTTGGATTCTTTCCCGCTCCTCCGTTGTGAACAGGATTCGGAGGAGCTGTTGACAGTCATCCCAGGTCGGCTGGTGAGTAAACATGACACTGTCTAACAACGAGGTTAGATCTTTGGGATTATCTGAGAACCGAGCATTTTGGGATTTCCAATTGTATAAATCACTAGTGGAAAAAGGCCAATACATGAGATGGGAGAGCCCGGTATCATCGAGCGATCCTATTTCTCTGAGAGGCAGGGCTACAGTGGAGTCAGGGAGTCGGGAAGCTTGGTCCCACTGTACTCGGCCTCGCGTTCGGCCGGCCGGCCCCCCCAGGTTGCTTTTGCTCTCGGCTGCTTCTGCTTCTCGGTTCCCTTCTACAGAAGCACCACCCTGGGGGACTGGGTCCTGCGCATATGGTGGGGCAAGAGTGGGTTCTAACGTTAGGGGGTCCTGGCTGTCCAGCAGCACAGGGGCCAAGGGAGCAGAGGGAGTCCTTTGTCTTGTAGGTCGCGTTACTAGGACTTTGCAGGGCTCAGGGATGAATGAAGTTATCCAGGGTGTTGGGTTTTCCACAAGATCCTGCCACACTAGAATATAAGGAATTTGATCAGGATATCCTGACTGCCCTGGCAGGAAAATCTTAGTTTTTACCTTAGTAATAATAGAGAGACAGAAAGTTCCTTCGGAGGGCCACCCTATGCCGAAAGAGGGCCACTCCGAACGGCAGAAAGTAACTAGCTTTCCCTTCTTTAGTTCTATGCTTAAGTTACGCCCCCGAGCCTTCACATCCTTAAAATTGGTAACAAGGAGTGAGAGCGGCGTGCTCTGGTTGTTGCCCATCTTTGGACTGCTCCTACAAAGAGAAGGAGGGACGAATATGAGTGTGAAGCAGAGGGGAGTATCCGACAGGTCCGGTCCTGGAAGGGGAAGAAGAGGTTTTATGTTTCGTTTTGGACTTACGCTTAACACTTAACAATAACGGACAGACAGTGAGAAACGATGAGCCTTCGCGAGCGCGTGTCGGACTTCCGACCTGAGTCAGACGGGGCAACCAAGGATGGAGGCCCCCAGATGGGCACTGGGGGACGTCTCCCACCAGTCCCGAGTGGCTGTCTTTTAGCGCGTCCGCCAAGACCGTGCCACTTACAAAACAGACCAATACAGATTACAGATTACGGATTTCGTGAAATTTCAGGGAGACAGACAGAGACAAAGACAGAGACAGTGACAAAGCCGGCTTACCTACAGATTAAGATCCATTGACTTGGGGGTCTGGTGGGCTTGGGGGAAATCCTGGACGAGCCCCCATTTGTTATGCCCAGACCGTTTATTCCCCGAAGAAGACCACCAGAGTCCAGAGTCAAAGCTAAGCAGCAAGGATCTTTATTACAGGTTCGAACCTGGAACTCTCACTCGCTCGCAAAACGAGACGGGCAGGAGAGCTCCCCCACTGAGCTCCGAGCAGTGTTATATAGTCTAAGAAAAGTGGGCATAGAGTTATTATACAAATCAGATATATGATTGGCTAGTGTTTGAACAAGGCGATTTGGCTAACTATGATTGGTTCCCGCCATTTCTGATATTTCGGTTCAACCTTTGAGGTGGGAGAGCAGGTTTATGGCAGCAAGAGTTTATCTTACTTAAACACGTCTTGTGACCTTGCCTCAGAACTTACAAAATCTCTGGTACGTGCAGAAAAACAGATACTCACAGAACTTACGAAATCTCTGGTATGTGCAAAACAAAATCTCTGGTACGTGCAGAAAAACAGGTACTCACAGAACTTATGAAATCTCTGGTATGTGCAAAGATTAGAGAGCAGAACAAAGGTTGTAGCGGGGGGGCGGGTACACATCTATCTTTGTGTCCTTTCATATGCAGCATAAAAGCTGTCCTTAGAGGATAATAATGATTAATATTACTGTCATCAATAAGAATAAGAAGAAATAATGAATATAAGAATTTAGGAAGTGATAAGACAAAAACATAAAGAAAACAGAGGAATGGGATTAGATTAAATCAAATTATTTAGAAATTAGAAAAATTTAATTTATCGGCTGGTCGCGGTGGCTCACACCTATAATCCCAGCACTTTGGGAGGCCGAGGCGGGCGTATCACAAGGTCAGGAGATCGAGACCATCCTGACTAACACGGTGAAACCCCGCCTCCACTAAAAATACAAAAAATTAGCTGGGCACGGTGGCGGGCGCCTGTAGTCCCAGCTACTCAGGAGGCTGAGGCAGGAGAATGGCGTAAACCCGGGAGGCAGAGCTTGCAGTGAGCCGAGATCGCGCCACTGCACTCCAGCCTGGGTGACAGAGCAAGACTCCATCTCAAAAAAAAAAAAAAAGAAAGAAAGAAAAATGTAATTTATAAATTCAATAACTTTTCCTTTAAAGAGATAAATAATAAATTAGTGTTGTATTTTAACAAATATTATCAAGGTAAAAAATAGAGAAAATGAAATTTAACTATGACCTTGGAAATTATCAATAAATTTAAAATCAAATTTAGAGAAAATAGAGCTACAATATAGTTCTTGTTAATAATTTGGAATTTCATGTGATATAGAGTTCTTCAAATATTACCAAATTTATCTAAAGAACAGATAGAGCTCTTGAATAGGTTTCAGTTTCATAGATATCAAAAACATTTTAAAAACTACTATTAAAATAGGTGATTTTGCTGAAAAATTCTATCAGACCTTCAAGGAAGAGAATATTCATTGCTTATGCAGTTTTCAAACTATGTAAACTCAGAAATCCTCACAGTGCAATTTATGAATCTAAATCAATAACGAAATTTGACCAAGATAACACAAAGAATAGTTCTGAATAGCAATTTAATTCAGGAGTTCTACCTTCAGTAATGGTAAATTATATTTAATAAAATGGTAAAATAATAACACAGCCTGTCTAAGTAAGGGTTTTATTTCTCTGAAAGTAGACTGTGTGGAACAGACTCCCAGCTAATCTCCATGAACTTGATGGCTGTGGTTTTAAATTACTGAGGTGTTATGGATATTTGTGATGATAGAAAAACCTAGCCTATCTTATATACATAATATCCAATAAAAAACTATATAATAAAGTTACAGTTCATCAGCTAGAACTGTAACTTTATCTTCTAATATCCAAGAGGTATTTTCTAAAATCAAAGAGATATTTGCAATTACAAAAGAAAACTATATAATAAAGTTACAGTTCTAACTTAGAGACATTTCAAGTATCTTTAAAAACAGCACAAAGTGATCTTGATAGTTTAAAATAATGTAAAATTTTTTATTCTAAGGTAAGGAGTGTTGAGCAAAGAGACTTGTAACTTGGAAATAAAGTTTGACTCTTAATTTATACTTTGATATTTTTAAGTGGGAAAATACACTTTAAAAAACCCACACCACACAATAAAGCCAGGTGTGATTATTACTTCTTTTTTGGTATAAGTCTTTCTAAGAATGACTTCACACATGAAAAAGACACTATTGTCACGTGCGTCTGTGGGAAGAGACTACCAAACAGGCTTTGTATGAGCAACAAGGCTGTTTATTTCACCTGGGTGCAGGAGGGCTGAGTCCAAAAAGAGAATCAGTGAAGGGAGATAGAGGTGGGGCCTTTGTATAGTATTTGGGTAGATAGTGGAAAATTACAGTCAAAGGGGATTGTTCTCTGGCAGGCAGGGGTGGGGGTCACAAGGTGCTCAGTGGGGGAGCTTCTGAGCCAGGAGAAGGAATTTCACAAGGCAATGTCATCTGTTAAGGCAGGAACTAGCCATTTTCACTTCTTTTGTGATTTTTCACTTGCTTCAGTCCATCTGACTCAGAGACCTGACATTCCTGTCTTCTTATGTTAATAAGAAAAATAAAACAAAATAGTGTTGAAGTGTTGGGGCAGTGAAAATATTGGGGGGTGGTATGGAGAGATAACAGGTGATGTTTCTCAGGGCTGCTTTGAGCGGGATTAGGGATGGTGTGGGAACCTAGAGTGGGAGAGATTAAGCTGAGGGAAGATTTTGTGGTAAGGGGTGATATTGTGGGGTTATTAGAAGGAACATTTGTTGTATATAATGATTGGTGATGGCCTGGATATGGTTTTGTATTAATTGAAAAACTAAATGGAAGACACAAGATCCAAATAAGAGACGGAGAAAAACAGGTATTAAAGGACTAAGAATTGGGAGGATGCAGGATATCCAATTAGAGAGTGCCTAAGGGGGTTCAGCATAATTACTTGCTTGGTTGGTGAGTTTTGGGACTCTATCCTTGACAGAGTCCTCCTTTTTAAGTTGGAGATTGAGCTTGGTGAGGTGTGTTTTTAAAAGACCATTAGTCCATTCTATGTTTCCTGAAGACTGAGGATGGTAAGGGGTTTGAAGGTTTCACTGAATACCAAGAGCCTGAGAAAAGGAAAGAAATGACTGCAGTGGCCTTCTCAGACCCTGTGGGAAAGGCTTCTATCCATCCAGTGAAAGTGTCTACCTAGACCAAGAGGTATTTTAGTTTCCTGACTCGGGGTATGTAAGTAAAGTCAATTTGCCAGTCCTGGGCAGGGGCAAATCCCGAGCTTGATGTGTAGGGAGGGGAGGGGCCTGAACAATCCCTGAGAAGTAGTAGAGTAGCAGATAGAGCACTGAGAAGTGATTTCCTTGAGGATAGATTTCCATGATGGAAAGGAAATGAGAGGTTCTAAGAGACGGGCTAACGTCTTGTAACCTAAATGGAAGAGGTTATGAAATGACAGAATACAGTGGGTCTGTGAGGCTGGAAGGAGATATTTTTCTTTGTCTAAGAACAATTTGCTTCATGTGGGAAGAGATTGATAGGTGGAAGTTTCAGCAGGGGAGTACGTAGGAAATGACTGATGAGAAGGAGAAAAACTGGCCGTGAGGGATAGAAGTTGGAATGCTAGCTACTTCTTTAGCTATCTTATCAGCATAAGCATTGCCCTGAGCAATGGGATCTGATGCCTTTTGATGGCCCTTGCAATGAATGACTCCAGCTTCCTTTGGAAGTAAAGCAGCCTTGAGAAGAGTTTTGATTAAAGAGGCATTAATGATGGAGGACCTTTGCATAGTGAGGAAACATTTTTCTGCCCATATAACAGCATGGTGTTGCAGGATATGGAAGGCATATTTAGAGTCAGTATAAATATTGATGCATAGTCCTTTTGCAAGAATGAGGACCTGAGTTAAGGCAATGAGTTCGGCTTGCTGAGAGTTAGTGGAGAGGGGTAGAGCAGTAGCCTCAATGATAGATGTGGAAGATACTATAGCATAACCTGCCTTTGCTGGTGAATGGTGATTAAGTCTGGTGGAACTGTCATCAATAAACCAAGTGTGATCAGGGTGAAGAACAGGAAAGAAGGAAATCTGGGGAAATGGAATGAATGTCAGGTGGATCAGAGAGATACAGTCATGGGGGTGGGGGCCAGCCTAAAACAGTAAGGTCAAGTTGATTGGACAGAAAGCCATGGTCCCTGGCATGGTCCTGGTTCTTGTGTAAGAATTTTGACCACACAGCCCTGTACTTTGCCTGTGTGTAATGAAAAGGGTTGGGATGAGTTAGGGAGAGCTAGTGTGGAGGCAGCTTCTAGGGCTGTTTTTAAGGTATGGAAAAAGGAGTGGTGAAAGGATTTAGAATCTGTGGGGTCAGATGAGTTTGCTTTTGTGAGTTTATGTAACGGTTTAGTCAGGATGGTAAAACTAGATATCCAAAGGTGGAAGTACCTAACCTTGCTCAGGAAGGAAAGGAGTTGTTCTGTAGAAGGGGTTGGGATTTGGGAGATCAGCTGGACATGATCAGCAGGGAGAGCATGTGTGTTTTCATGAAGAATTATGCTGAGATAGGTAATGCATGAGGAAGAAATTTGAGTTTGACTGAAATAATGGGGGCTGTCTCTGCAGTCTTGTGGCAGTACAGCCCAGGTAAGTTGCTGAAGCTGATGGGTGTCAGGGTCAGTCCAAGTGAAAGCAAAGAGAGGCTGGGATGGAGGGTGCAAAAGAATAGTAAAGAAATCATGTTTGAGATCCAGAACAGAATGATGGGTTATGGAGGGGTTGTGGAGGGAGCTACTGAGGATAGGAGACTATATGGCTTTGGCACCATGGGGTGGATAGGCAAGATAATTTGGTTGATAAGGCACAGATCCTGAACTAACCTGTAAGGCTTGTCTGGTTTTGGGACAGGTAGAATGCAGGAATTGTAAGAAGAGTTATAGGCTTTAAAAGGCCATGCTGTAACAGGCAAGTGATAACAGACATTAATCCTTTTAAAGCATGCTGTGGGATGGGATATTGGCATTAAGCAGGGTAAGGGTGATTAGGTTTTAATGGGATAGTAAGGGGTGCATAATCGGTCACCAAGGAGGGAGTAGAGGTGCCCTATACTAGTGGATGAAGGTGGGGAGATACAATGGGTGGATATGAAGGAGGCTTTGAACTGGGGAAAAGGGCAGCAATGATGGGTGGTTGCAGCCCAGGAATAGTCAGGGAAGCAGATAATTTAGTTAAAATGTCTTGACCTAATAAGGGAGCTGGGCAGGTGGGGATAACTAAAAAGGAGTGCATAAAAGAATGTTGTCCAATTTGGCATCAGAGTTGGAGTTTTAAGAGGTTTAGAAGCCTGGCTATAAATACCCACAACAGTTATGGAGGCAAGGGAAACAGGCCCTTGAAAAGAAGGTAATGTGGAGTGGGTAGCCTCCGTATTGATTAAGAAGGGGACAGACTTACCTTCCACTGTAAGAGTTACCCAAAGTGTCTGTGATGTTCTGGGAGGCTTCCAAGGTGATTGGGCAGTGTCACTCTTCAGCTACTAAGCCAAGAAGATCTGGGAAGGAGTCAGTCAGAGAGCCTTGGGCCCGAGTTCCAGGGGCTCTGGGAGTGGCTGCTGGGTAAGTTGGACAGTCCAATTTCCAGTGGGTTCCCTCACAGATGGGACATGGCTTAGGAGGAATCCCAGGCTGCAGGCATTCCTTGGCTCAGTGGCCAGATTTCTGGCACTTGAAGCAAGATCCTGGGGGAGGTGGTCTTGGAGGAATACCTGGTCACTGCGGTTCAGGTGTTTGGAAGTTCTTGTGTGCTAGAGATGTGGCTGGGGTTTGTCTCACAGTGGAGGCAAGGAATTGCAACTCAGAAATATGTTGCTACTTGGCTGCCTCTACTCTATTATTGTATACCTTGAAGGCGAGTTCAGTTAAGTCCTGTTGTGGGGTTTGAGGGCCAGAATCTATTTTTTGGAGCTTTTTGTAATGTCGGGAGAGGGTTGGGTAATAAAATGCACATTAAGAATAAGACGGATTTCTGGCCTCTCTGGGTCTAGGGCAGTAAAGCGTCTAAGGGTTGTTGCCAAATGGGTCATGAACTAGGTTGATTTTTTATGTTTGATGAAAGAGCCTAAATGCTAACTGATTTGGGAGAGGTCCAATAAAGAAAAAGGAGCATTAACCTGTGTATGCCTTTAACTCCAGTCATCTCTTTAAGAGGAAATTGTTGGGCAGGTTGGGGAGGGCTAATTGCAGAATGAAACTGTAAGCTGGAGAGGGTGTGAGGAGGGGAGGTGATAAAAGGATTATAGGGTGGGATAGCTGAGACTAAGGAAGAATTGGGACCTGGCTCAGCCTGGTGAGGAGCAGCCTGAGGAAGAGGAGAGAGGTCAAATGGGTCTGTAAAAAAGGAGGATTCAAAGGACTCAGAGCTTGGGATGGAGACTGAAGGAACAGACAGGAGAGAAAGAAGAAAGATTTGGAATAAGTTGCACTGGGAGCAGAGACTAGGGAGGGACCAATGTGTAAAAGAATGCCTGGATGTCAGGCACCTGAGACCCATTTGCCCATTTTTCGAGAAAAATCATCCAGGTCTTGTAAAATGGAGAAATCAAAAGTGCTGTTTTCTGGCTATTTAGAACCATTATCGAGTTTGTACTAGGGCCAAGTGGTGTTGCAGAAGAAAATAAGACGCTTAGGTTTTAAATCAGGTGAGAGTTGAAGAGGTTTTAAGTTCTTGAGAACACAGGCTAAAGGAGAAGGGGGAATGGAGGGTGGAAGATTGCCCATAGTGTAGGACGCAAGCCCAGAGAAAAGAGAGGGTAGAGATACAGAGAAGGGAGTTGGTGAGCAGCCCTTGGCTGCAATGTGGGTGAGCAGCCAAAGCAGGTGTCCCCGCAATTGACTTGCCTCCAAGGGAATGTGGGTGAATGACCAACGCAGGCATCCCCATGTTGATCAGACATGAATGGAGTGTGGGTGAATAATCAGGTAGGCATCCTTGCAGTGATTAAACACCAAGGGAAGACCATCTTCCCAATTCTATGACCGGCGCTGGAGTTTTGGGTCCACAGATAAAATGTGTTTCCTTTGTCTCTACTAGAGAGGAAAAAGAACTGGAATTGGAAGGACAGGGAGATTGAAGGGTAGTGAGAGAGGGAGATTGAAGGATGGTGAGAGAGGCTGGAGAAGAGAGTGAAAAGACCACTTACCCGATTTGAAACTGGTGAGATGTTCCTTGGGCTGGTTGGTCTGAGGACCTGAGGTCATAGGTGGATCTCCTCACAGAGTGAGGATGAGGACAGGGGACCAGTCTCCCAAAGGATCCCTCCTATCCCGGGTTTCGGCACCAAATGTCATGTGCGTTCGAGTAAAGAGACCACCAAACAGGCCAAACAGACGTGTGAGCAACAAGGCTGTTTATTTCACCTGGGTGCAGGTGGGCTGAGTCCGAAAAGAGAGTCAGTGAAGGGAGATAGGGGTGGGGCCTTCTTACAAGATTTGGGTGGGTAGAGGAAAATTATAGTCAAAGGGGGTTGTTCTCTTGCAGGCAGGGGTGGGGGTCACAAGAGGTGCTCAATGGGGGATCTTCTGAGCCAGGAGAAGCAGTTTCACAAGGCAATGTCATAAGTTAAGACAGGAACCCACCATTTTCACTTCTTTTGTGATTCTTCACTTGCATCAGGCCATCTGGATGTGTACGTGCAGGCTTGGGCTCAGAGGCCTGACAACTGTATATTTCACTATATAGAATTATTTGTTTCTCTGACTGAATGAATCTTAAATATATTGAAATGCCATGAAAAACGTTTAAAATGCATTTGCATAAAGGTCAATATAGTTGTGTTTTCCAAAATAAAAAGTAACAATTATCTAATGCTTGCTACATGCCAGTCACTGTTCTGTGAACTTTACATGGCCTGCAGCAACTATTCCTCATACAACTAGTGACTTCTTCAATTCCCTTCCCCAATATTCACAGGAGGAAATCGGATCTTGGGAGGATTACATAAAATGCTGAAGTCACTCAGGCAGTAATTGGAGAAGCCAGGATTCTATCTTCAATATTCAGCCAGTCTGGCTTCCAGCTGTATGGGTGTCTTCCCTGTGCTGTTGTACAAGGATACACGCTCAGAAGGGCCCTGGGCTTAGCTTAATGCCCTGCTGTTGCTGCCTTGAAATTATGAATAAATTTCGAACATGGAAACTTGCATATTCATTCTGCACTGAGCCTGGAAAATCATGTAGGGGATCCTGAGTGAATTTATACAAGGATTGTGTGTGTATGTTTGAGTGTGTGTGCGTGTATGTTGTAAAATTCTTGACCACGAATGCCTTAATGTTCCCTTCAGCTTGACTAGACTTTAGACAGGCCTCTTCTTTCAGACTCTAGGTCCATAGCCTCCTTTTCTTAAAGCATTTTACTTTGGAAAACTTGTAGTTGTCAGTTCCCTTTGCCCCTTTGAGATGTAAATATTTTAGAAGTCTCTTGCCAGGTTTATAACCCAGGAAAGTCTTACTAAAGGATCTGGGAGCCATTCCTTTGAAAGGTAATCATCCAGGAAGACAGAGCCTCTGTCTTCCAGTTGCCAAGGACAGGAGCCTAACTTTTGAGGGAGCAGAGGGAAATTACTCCAAGTTGTAAAATGATGTCCTATAATGAAAACAGAAGGCTTACTTTTCTCTTGGGTAAACCAATTAGAGAACTCACATGGCCTAAGACTCCTCATCTCAATTGTTTTTTGTTTGTTTGTGTGTTTAACTTAGATACTTTTTGTTTTCTTTTTTTCTTTTTTCAACTTTTATTTTAAGTTCAGGGGAACATGTGCAGGATGTGCAGGTTTGTTACATAAGTAAATGTGTGCCACGGTGGCTTGCTGCACAGATCATCCCGTCACCCAGATATTAAGCCCAGCATCCACGAGGTAATCTTCCTGGTGCTCTCTTGTTTCAATTTTTAAAAAATCTCTTTTACCTTTGGTTGGGAGGAGCTGAGTATCCAGACTTGGTTAGGACTCTCTCTTGCCTATTGAAGCAATACTGTCCTTTCAGAATAAAACCAATTTCTATTTGCTTATCTTTTATAGTGTGAATTTTTCTTTAGCATATCCTATGCATTATTTCTAAACTGTATTTTTGGTTTAAAATATATTGCTATAGTTTATCTAAAGCAAGTAATATCAATAGCAATAACATTCAAAAAATAAAAGTACAAATAATTCTTATATTGTCTTCATCTGAATTCCACAAGTGCTAACAGCTTACCTAAACACACTTTAATCACCAAAATCTAAAAGTTAACATTAGTACAATCCTACATTTTAGTCTATAGATCTCAATAAAATTTTAATAGTTCTATCACTTTAGTCCTTTCTGTTTGGGATGCAAAATACAATCTGGGACCATATATTATGTTTAGTTGTCAACAAGTCTTTTTAGTTTATGTTAATGTGGAGTTGTTCTTTGTTCTTTCTTTCAGGAAAGAACTTCTTTCAGGAGGTTGACACTTTAAAAAAATCATAACAAGTTATATTGAGAATGTTTCTCATTTTGAATTTGTGGGATATGTCCTTGTAATTAAAGTAGTGCTATCTATGTTGGTAAGAATGTCAAAGAAATGGTGCTGTGACCCCTCAGTTCAGCTCATCAGGAGGGACATGATGTTGACTTTGTTATTGTTGGTCATATTAACTTTGATCACACGGTTAACATGATGTTACCACATCTTTCTACTGTAAAGTTAACGAATTTTCTCTTTATTAAGTAGCTTAAGAAAGATAACCAATTACATGTGCAAATTTACTAAGTGATAAAGATGACATCGTATCAGTGAGGGAAAGATAGTTTCTTCTCTAGACCGTCATATAAAAAAAAGATAAAGATGAATTTATTCTATATATAGGATATTACCACCAATTCCAAGTGGATTAGATATTTAAATATAAAAAATGATACCATACATGTATTACAAGAAAAAAATGGGTTAATTCCTCTATGGAGTGAAGGTGGGGAAACTTTCGTAAGCATTACTTTAAGTTGAGAAAGAAAGGGAATGACATAGATCAATTGTACAACAAAATTAGAAAAAGTTTATTATAGTTGTCTCATCTTCTGAGACAGATTTTTTGCAAAATCAAAATTTTTTGAATATTTAGAAACATATTATACATTGCCATGTTAGATTTTTTTCAGATTTTTATTCTTTAATTTATTTGTATTATATATGTAAAACAGGAAATTATATACTTGGAAAACATTTCAGTTGTGTTAAATTAAAATTTGCTATTTCTAATATATGAAGAGCTTCAAATAAAAAAATCCAATAACCTAGAAAAATTAGAAATAGGGACAGCAAGATTATAGAAGACAAAATGCAAATAGCTACTAACCACATAATAAGATGATCCCCTCACACATAAAAAGAGAAAATACAATTATAGGGCAATAACATTGTTTACATATTACATGGACAAAAATTGAAAAATTTAACAACATATTCCACCAGCAGCGCTGTGTCTAGGAGGGGAGTTTGGCATTATCTAGGAAAATTACATATGCAATTATACTTTTTTATCCAGGAATCCATCCCAACTATTTACACTGCTTAAAAATGCTTTTAAAACACTCTGGGACTCCAAGGCGGGTGGATCATTTGAGGTCAGCAGTTTGAGACCAGCCTGGACAACATGGTGAAACCCCATCTCTACTAAAAATGCAAAAATTAGCCAGGCATGGTGGCATGCACCTGTAGTCTCAGCTACTCAGAGGCTGAAGCAGGAGACTCACTTGAACCCGAGAGGTGAAGGTTGCGGTGAGCCAAGATCACGCCACTGCCCTCCAGTCTGGGTGACAGAGTGAGCCTATGCCTCCCTTCAAAAAAATGGTTTTAAAAAACACAGATGTACTCTTTGTAATAGTAAAAGATTGGAAGCAAGTCTATCAATGAAAGACTGATTGACTAAAGTCTGATATAGAAAATAAATGACATACTGTGTTAGTATCTAGCTGTATATTTTGATGGAATGACCTTTAAGGTCTTTTTAAATGACAAAAGCAAGTTAAACAGTTTATGTAATTATAAAACACAATTATATTTAGAAAAATGTCTAAATATCAAAAGTCAAAGTAAAAAAGAAAAAATAATAATCCTAGGCATGTATCTAGTTGGTGGAATGAGCATAGAGATAAACAATATTCCCAGTAACTTTAAAAACAAGCATTTTGATTATATGCTCTTGTAAGATATTCCATGAACAAAAAGAACTGGGAAAACAAAACAAAACACTGCCCTATTTTGTTGATTTTGTTTTTTTGAAAGTGTTACTTGGAATACATTTTTATTGGAACCATCAATATGAGCTCAGGATGTATTTTATCTTAAAAAAATTATTTATCAACCTTGCCCTAGAATCAATGGTATGCCCATTTGTAATGAGCACCCCAATGCCCAGATTGAAGTCTCCAAATATTATTTCCAACTAAAAGTAGAGAGCTGACTGCAAGAAACTATGTAATTCAAGTCTGGGAGCAGTAATTTACAAGCTAAAACTAGAAAGTGTATCTGTTCCTGAGCTGGGTGTGGTGGCTCATGCCCTTAATCCCAGTACTTTGGGAGGTCGAAGCAGATGGATTACCTGAGGTCAGAAATTTGAGACCAGCCTGGCCAACATGGTGAAACTCCATTTCTGCTAAAAATACAAAAACTAGTAGGGGATGGTGGCGGGTTCCTGTAATCCCAGCTACTCAGAAGGCTGAGGCAGGAGAATGACTTAAACCCAGGAAGCGGAATTTGCAGTGAGCCGAGATAGTGCCATCGCACTAAGTGTGTTCCCTCATCTTTAAAATGGGAATAATAACAATAGTTTTTCTCTTAGAGATATGAGAATTAATTGAGTAAAATACTCCTGATGTGTAAAATACTTACAAGAGTCTTCCCTAAGATTAAAACTCCCTCAATGATTTCATAGAACAAGAATTGGAAGAATATAAATGGAGCTGCTTAATTTAGCTTATGTTTAATATTATTTTTTCACTTTTTATTTTATTTCATTTTCTAAATGTTCTATAATTAATATGCAAAAGACAAAAATGATGATAATGTTAATGTAAAAATTGAGAGAGAAAATCAATTTGTCATAAGAATATGTGAAATGTATGTATTTTTTTTTGTATCTGCAGGAGAGAAGTGATGTGAAAGGTGTGTACTTAAAATAAAAATCAGTTGAAACTTTACCTCAAACTCTCGGCTTGCAGAGTGGTGTTAGGCTGGTGACATACCTTCCTGAGGGTCATCAATGTCTTTTCAACGAATGAGAAATTTGTATTAGTATTTATTTATTGAATTTCAACTTTTATTTTAAGTTCAAGGGTATATGTGCAGGATGTGCAGGTTTGCCACATAGTTAAACATGTGCCAGGGTGAATAGCTGCAGAGATCATCCCATCACCTAGATTTAAGCCCAGCACCCACTAGCTATTTTTCATGATGCTCTCCCTCCTCCCACCTCCAACCCTCCGAAAGGTCCCAGGGTGTGTTGTTCCCCTCCATACATCCATGTGTTCTCATTATTCAGCTCCCACTTATAGGTCAGAACAAAAATTCATTCATTTATTTATTTATTTATTTATTTATTTATTTATTTATTTATTTATTTTTTGAGATAGAGTCTCACTCTGTCACCCAGGCTGGAGTACAGTGGCATGATCTTGGCTCGCTGCAACCTTCGGCCCCCGGGTTCAAGCTATTCTCCTGCTGCAGCCTTCTGAGTATCCGGGATTACAGTTGAGCAGCACCAAGTCCAGTTAATTTTTGTACTTTTAGTAGAGAAGGAGTTTCACCAGATTGGCCAAGCCGGTCTCGAACTCCTGACCTCAAGTGATCTGCCCACCTCGGCCTCCCAAAGTACTGGGATTATAGGTATGAGCCACCATGCCTGGCCAAAATTTGTATTTTTAAATGCTGATAGTATATCCAGATCATAAAAATGTTGTTAAGAGTAAGATGAATGATCCAGGAAAAGTCCCAAGCACATGGTGCAACTTACACAGAAAACAACTGTTTTAAAATTATTCTTTAACTTTTGAATAATGATATTTTGGGTAGGAAAAGGATATAATAATTCACTAAAACGATTGTTTAACATTTATGCCTGTATTCTTTTACAGTTTCCTCAATTCTGTTATGTTAACATAAGTTCTTCAAGAGCATCTTGTTTTTTTCCCTGAGAAGATGAACTTGTAAAGCTAGAATAAAGGCCAAATTTTCTGCTATTACCTTTATTTTAAATCACACTGCTTAGAAGAAAAGGTAATAGAGGTAAAAGCAAATGCAGCAGTGGAATTGCTCCTTTTACCCTTCACAAAATGATCACTGACTTAAAGGCTGTATATTTTTTAAAATAATTTTTGAATGAACTATCCTTAGAATATTTGGCTTGCTCAAAAACATTTGTCCTTATCACATATGCAAGTTTTTTCTTCACAGTATCTGCCATTTAAGTATGTTATTATTCATCATGGACCAATTTTGGCCCAGTTATGTGAATCAGCAACTGTTCAGAATTTCCTGTTTGATGGCAGCCCAATGGAAAATTAAACTGGAAAGGATCCATGGCTTAACCTTTAACTATTAGCATTTTTCCCTCTTCTCTTGTTTCCTAACACCTTGTCATGTCTCATCCTTTCAGCTAATCCAGCTGCTAATGTGGAAGGAAAGAAATGACTTAGCAATTCCATTTCAAAGGGAAAATAAAATAGTGTATTTGCTGATAAGACCCAGAAAGAAGAGTAGATGCACACACATACACACACACACACACACACAGGCCAAGTATGTAATAATGGAGGTAATGTAATAATTTAACTTCTTAGTTATAGAAGATATTAAAATTTATAAAAGCATAATATACACAATCTGAATAACATAGTACTTCCTAATAAATCTCTAAGCAAAAGAAAAATAACTAGAAGACTTGGTGATCTGATTACAAATTACAGAATGCACTGAATAAAACAATAAAAAAGTTACGTCTAAAATGTTACTAGCCCCAGATGATTTTAAAGGAAATTTATTTCAAACTTTATAGAAAATTCCTATTTTTTACTAGTTGCTCCAGAACACAAATGATGAGGCCTTCTCGGCAAATTTTTACAATGTGACAACTTCTGGTAGCAACTGATGTCCACCTCCTCCAAACACACACATCACACCATGAAGTGAACGGTAATCTGGAGATTACACAACAACTCAGAAACTAAACCGGGTTTTGTTTTCAGATTTTTATGAATTGATCACCATGATTTTCACTATGTGCTCTCATGCATCTCATTAGCATTTATATTTTTGTAATTAGAATAAGGAGATTAATGCAAAAAAAATAATTGCCCTAAATATAATTAACATGGTTAGGGATGAGCAAGCAACAGGCTTTTTTTTCAGTATTTCACAGAGCCCATGTAAATCTTACTTCCAGTCTGATAGCACCAGTTATCACATGGATAAGCATTTCTGTCATTTTGGGGATGAGATCAATGACCTAACAGAGCTATGAGGGTCAAATAACAAAGGGCCACAGCTGTCGTTGAAAATGTTTAATAAGTGATAGAAATTGGACATTGGTAACAAAATCAGTTGATCTGTAAACAACACATGAACAAGTGGCAAGACTGGGAACTATTGACCTAATTTCCAGGGTTATTTGCTATCTAGAATTATTTGCATAAGCCAAAGGAATGAATCCCCAATGTGCAATTTCAGGCATTGTGTCAAAAAGGGGACAAATTACTTTCCCAGCAGAGATCTTTCCTGAGTGCCTCTCAAATAAACCTACTTAGGCGCCAACCTAAACCATGTAAGACTGCCTTGCTTTGGCATTTATATAACAGAGTAAATTCTCTGAATCTTCATTTGACTCTATTTATGACAATCCATGAGGACGTTTTTGATGTATATTATGACAATTTGAATAGACTATGAGGTAAATGTGAATAACTCTAATGTCCATCTTTAATAACTCAGGTGATAAAAGATAAATTGATGACTACTAGAGCAATTGGAAAATACTGGGGACATAAAAAAGTAGCAGATCTGAAAATTTGTTAAATCCAGAGTTATTTCATCCATTTCCATATGAAAACACTTAGCACGAATTGAGGCTTGGTAGTTGATGGTTCATGCTGTCAAGAGGTTTGTGTAAATATCACAGTGGGAGGAAGTCATTAATTATTTTCCTTCCTTCCATTTTATTATTATCTGTAAAAAGTCACTTTGGCAAAGCATTTTTCCTTTCCTTCATTATGCATACATAAACACATATACAAATTATGCTCCAGTAATCATAATTTGTTTTTTATATCTTATTATGAGCTTCCCATAGTCTAAATGCTTTGAAATATGAATGTATAAATATTTTTATGGTTCAGTAGGAAGTCATTAAGGTGTTAAAATATTTGAAAATATAGTCCTCAGACGGGCAGTTGGAAATTTATATTGCTTTAAATGTCACAATACGAAGCAGAATGTCACTGAATATGATTAAAAGGCAACAAATAACACGGATTTAAAAATCTAAGTGATTTGTATTTAGAAGTAAATATTTATGTTACCTGAACAGGTAAAATTGGCTTTCATGAAAACAAAGCAAAACAAAAAGTTCATTTGTTCCTTTTTTATTATTTAATTTAAAGTCTGGTTTTTATAAACAAATTCATTCAGAGTACTACATAAAGCTAAAATAACTGGGAACATATAGTATATGACAAGATATTTAATGTCAGAAAAGATGGTAATTGGAAAGATCTCTTTATATATTAGTCTGTATATTTGAAATTTCCATTATTTAATTAGAAGTCTCTATTGATTTGTAAGATTCTTTCACGTTGGTTCAAAAGTAATGTGTTTTTTGCCATTAAAAATAATGTAAAACTATCCGTTCCATTATTTTTGCCTTCTGTATACATTTGAAATGTCATTGAATTGTGATTTAAGCAGGTAAAAATTATTAACAAATTAACCAAATGTTTTCATTAACAAAATCTTTATTTTCACTTTTATAAATCTAAAATATTTTATAAACCCCTGATTAAATTATGCCTGTTGCCTAAGTCATACTGTTCCCACTGACCTGCTGTTCACCTATATACATGCAGATACTGTTTTATAGACTACCAGAAAAAGACCAACTTTAAGATGAGGTAGATTTCAATTTGATACATTTCTTAACTTATTGGGAACCCAGTTTCCTCTCTTTCCAAAAGAAGTTGCTGTTGGTTCCTAATCTCTAAAATGCGGATAATAACTTATGATTTCAGCAGTATGGAAGACTAAACTAATGTACTATATTAATGAAACCTGGACAACATATATCAACTTAAAACATATGTAGCAGAGCCCAACATCAACAAGAAAAACATTATGTGTGAATGTTATGGGTGCTGCTAATTTTCAGAGTTGGAAATGACAGATCTCAAACACACGGTGGGAAGATTTTTTTGATGACTCTGTTGGCAACTGGAAACTGAACATAGGCTTTAGTGAGTAGGAGCTGAGATGTTATTAATCAACGGGAAACTGAAACTTCCAAATAAAGCCAAGTTCTTCAAGGGGGACTAGAAATGCTCTCAAGAAACTAGGAACAGGAACGATAAATCTCAATCAGATAAAGGGCATCTTACAAAAATCCTACAATTAATATAATACTTAATAGTTAAAGACTAAATGTTTTCCTCTAAGATCACGAACATCGCTTTCATGACGTCTTATTCAGTAACGTACTGAGTTCATAATTTAATAAGACAAATAAAAATATAAAATTCAATAGCTTAGACTGTGTCCAGAATTGATAGGTTCTTGGTCTTGCTGACATCAAGAACGAAGCCAGGGATCCTGGCGGCGAGTGTGATAGTTCTTAAAAATGGTGTGTCCAGAGTTTGTTCCTTCAGATGTTCAGATGTGTCTGGAGTTTCTTCCTTCTGGTGGGTTCGTGGTCTCTCTGGCTTCAGGAGTGAAGCTTCAGACCTTTGTGGTGAGTGTTACAGCTCATAAAGACAGTGTGGAACCTGTGACTGACAGCAAGATTTATTGCAAAGAGCAAAAGAACAAACCTTCCACAGTGTAGAAGGCAACCCAAGCTGGTTGCCACTGCTGGCTCAGGAAGCCTGCATTTATTCCCTTATCTGACCCCACCCATATCCTGCTGATTGGTCCATTTTACAGAGAGCTGATTGGTCCGTTTTACAGAAAGCTGATTAGTCCATTTTGACAGCATGCTGATTGGTGCGTTTACAATCCTGAGCTAGTCACAGAGCGCTCATTGGTGCATTTACAATCCTCTAGCTAGACACAAAAGTTCTCCAAGTCCCCACTAGATTAGCTAGACACAGAGCACTGATTGGTGCCTGTACAAATCTTGAGCTAGACACAGGATGCTGATTGGCATGTATACAATCCTCCAGCTAGACACAAAAGTTCTCCAAGTCCCCACCAGACTCAGGAGCCCAGCTGACTTCCCCTAGTGGATGCCACATGGGGCCACTGGTGGAGCTGCCCTTTATTCCTGCACTGCATGCTCGCACTCCTCAGCCCTTAGGCAGTCAATGGGACTGGGCGCATGGAGCAGGGGGCTAGCGCCCTTCAGGGAGGCTCATGATGTGCAGTAAGGTGGGGGTGGCAGGTTGGGGGTGCGGGCTGCAGGCCCTGAGCCCTGCCCCGCAGGGAGGCAGCTGAGGCCCAGAGAGAATTCCAGCGGGGCAAGGTTGGGCCTGCAGTGCTGGGGGACCCAGCGGCACCCTCCTCAGCTGCTGACTTGGGTACTAAACCCCTCTCTGCCCTGGGGCCAGTGGCGCTGGCCAGCTGGCCTCTCAGAGTAGGGGGCCTGTGGAACTCACAGAGGCCACGCCCACCCAGAACTCAAGCTGGCCCGTGAGCCCCGCACGCAGCCCCGGTTCCCCCGGCACCTCTCCCTCCACACCTCCCTGCAAGCAGAGGGAGCCAGCTTCCGCCTTGGCCAACCCAGAGAGGGGCTCCCACAGTGCAACCGTGGACTGAAGGACTCCTGAAGTGCCGCCAGAGTGGATGGCAAGGCTGAGGAGGTGCCGAGAGTGAGGGCTGCTAGCACATTTTCACCTCTCAAGACAAGAAGAAATCAAACAATCAACATGATTCCCGACACAGAAAAATCTAAAAGAATCTATAGACAAGCTATTAGAACTAGTATTTGTGTTTAGCAAAGTTGTAGACCTCAGATTTACAGGCAGAAAATTAAATGTCTTTCTAAATGATTAGTAATATAAAATTAGATATTGAAAATTAAAATTTAGTCCTGCTTGAAATAGTATGTAAAATATATTTAGGTATTAAATCTAACATAATGCTGGATCTATCTGTATGCTGCAACTTACAACGTATTAATGAAAGAAATCAAAGATTACCTCAATACATGGAGAGATACACCATGTTCATGGGTTGGAAAATTAATATTACTAAGACATCCATTCTCTAGATGATCTATATATTTATCACAATTTCAGTCAAAATCTTGGAACTATTTTTCATAGAAATAACCCAGGGGAATCTAAAATTCTTGTAAAAAGGCAAATGAATAAAAACAGTCAAAATGATTTTGAAAAACAATAACAAAGATGGAAGAATCACTATCTAAATTTAAGACTAAGTCTAAACTACAATTATGAAGAAACTGGTATTAACTAAAGAAAAGATACATAGATCAATGAAACACAATACTCTAGAAAGACACCCACACATAGGTGGTTAATTGATTTGCAACATGGGTACAAAGGAAATTCAGTGAGTGGAAAAGCAGTCTTCGTAACACATGATTATGAAATAATTGGATATCCATTTTTTTCTTTAGTTTTGAGAAATCTCCGTAATGCTTTCTTGGGTTCAATAGAAGCCCAAACCCCTGCATTATGCAATACATCCATGTAACAAACCTGCACGTGGACCTCCTGAATCTAAGATTTAAAAATAAATTTTAAAATACCTTGCCTTATATAAAAATCAATTCAAAATGGATCATAGACCTGAAAGAATTCCGAAAATATAAAACTTGTAGGAGAAACATAGGGCAAAATCCTGAGTTAGTTAAACATTTCATATATATGACATCAAAAACACAATGCATAACAGAAAAACAGGAAATTGGACTTCATAAAAATTATAAATTGCTGTTACTTAAAAGATAACATTAAGAGAATGAAAAGACAAGATGCGAAGTGTGAAAAGATAGTTACTGTGTTTATAAGTGATAAAGGATTTGTAGCAGGAAAATATAAACAACTCTCAAAACTCAATAGAAATATTCAAACCAATAAAACATGAGCAAAGTATTTGAGGAAACACTTCAGCAAGAAGGATATTCAGGTGGTAAATAAGCACATGAAATATCATTAGTTATTAGGGAAATGCAAATTAATACCAAAATGAGATATGGTTACACACCATTTAAAACAAGTAAATTGAAAACAAAGTCTAACAAATTAGCAAGCAAACATACAAACACCCCCCCCCCCAAAAAAAAAAAACACAAGCAAAACAAAACAAAAACCTGACCAACCAAGTGCTGGTATATATTCAGAAGAACTGAATTACCATGATTTTTGGAAGAAATGTTATATGTTACAGCCACTTTGAAAAACACTGTGACACTATGTTATAAAATTGACTATGAACTTACTACTCTTTGAATTAAGTTTGGGATTTTAGCCCCTTACCCTGAGTACACATGACTGATCAAGATGAACCTGTGGAAATATGGGTTTTGCATAGAAAAAAGTTGTGGAAATTCAGTAGCATAATTCATACTAGTTACAGTAGAATTAATAAACAATATTTTAAAGAATTTATATTTATCTATTATAAGAAAACAAAATACTATACTGTTTATTGCTTTTTCAAAATGGTAGTTTCTGTATCTGCCAAGTTTCTATGACTGATAGTGCATCAATACATAATTTTTAAAAAGCATAAAGATTAAGTAATTATAAATAAGAGCCAAATGAAAATACATAATATGAAAAATATTCCAGTTAAAAATAAGAGCTCAAACAGGCATACATAGCAGAAAGGATATAGTCAAAGAGTAAATTGATTTGCTATACTGTCAAAACAAGGTACTGTACTACAAATACATTAAAAAGTTATAATTTTTTAAAATTAAGATACATGGAAGAATTATAAGTATAAATAAATAATAGAAAAAAATTCATAAAAGGGAAGGTATATTTAAAGAAATAAAAACCATAAATTTTTCATAAGGAAATTAGGTTGAAAGTATTTATAGATATCCAAATATCTAAGAGCTGAAAAAATTCACGTTTACATACTACAGTGATAATATGTGAAAACATTCAAGACAAAAAAGTAATGTCAAAAAATTTCTAAAAATAAAAGCAGGTGGCCAGCTGTGGTCATGCCTGTAATCTCAGCATTTTGGGAGGCCGTGGAGGGTGGATTGCTTGAGGTCAGGAGTTCGAGACCAGCCTGGCCAACATGGTGAAACCCATCTCTACTAAAAATACAAAAATTAGCCAGCCGTGGTGGTGGGCACCTGTAATCCCAGCTACTCGGGAGGCTGAGGCAGGAGAATCGCTTGAACAGGGAGGTGGAGGTCGTAGTGAGCCGAGATTGTGCCATTGCACTATAGCCTGGGCAACAAGAGTGAAACTCTGTCTCAATAAATAAATAAATAAATAAATAAATAAATAAGAAATAAGAACAGGCCACAATAAGGAAAACAGAAATTAAAATCACATCAGACTTCTTGTAAAAGCTCCAGTCTCATGAAGGAAGTAAAATTATAGTTTTAAAACTCAGAAAAATAATAAATTATATCCTGAAATTGTATACCTAATCTACTATCTTTGAAACAAAATATTTAAATACAGTATTTCAGATAAAGAAAGAAGGTGAGAGAACAATTAGAAGAAAAAAAAGCAAGAAGGGAAATCCATTAAGAAACTATGCAACAATTTCTTCAGCTCCTCTCACATCCATAAACAGAACTAAGATTCCATATGTTATCAATAAGAGCTGGGAAACAGAGTTGAGTATGCTAAGAACCATTAATTGTTTAGGAAAATATTGTGGATACTTTAAAATGGCTAGAGGAAAGTTAATATAAGTATAATTGTTAGGGAAAACATCAGACAAATAAAGATGAAATGAATAGTTTTTAGTACAACAATCATTCTATCTAATTGAAGGCAGAGAAGAAAAAAGGAGGAACAAATAAAATTTTGCAAAATAAAGCATGAACGAAAACGGTAGATATACCCTAACATAACAATAATCACATTCAATTCAATAAATAGAACTTAATCGAAGGGGAGAAAAACCTCAGACTGGACAATTATCCAAGATTTGATACTTGTAATTTACACAAATTGACTTTAAGTGAAAATAATTCTAAAAGTTTAAATTACATGACTAGAAGGATATTAACAGGCAGTGAGAGAAAAGCTTGGATAACAATTTTTCTTTCAGAGCAGAATAGAATTTAAAGTGAAAAGCTTTGTAAGAGAAAACGAGTAATATTACATTCTGATAAAAGAAAAAGAAAAAGTTAGTAGTACTATAATGATATACACATATATACATCTAACCAGTTTCCTTCAAAACACAGGAAACAATAACTGTTAAAGAGATTTCAGAAAGAAATAGATAGATCAACATTTGTGTTGGAGTTTTTACTTATTGTCAGAAAAATATAGATTAAGCAAAAAAAAGAAAGATTTTATATGTGTATATACGAATGTGCATAAACCAATAATATCCTATCAACGGACATAGAGAAATGATAGGTAGGTAAAGATAGACAGATATATGGCTCTTACATGAGATTCAGAGAAAGTACTAAATTTTTAAACCACATGGAATACTCATAGAAATCAGCTGAGTAAGAAGCCACATAGAAAGTTTTAGAAATGTAGTAGCTATTAGAGTAAGGTCAGAACCAAAAAGAAAGTAGTTATTTTTATTTAGAATGCATGAAAATGGCCTCCTTCGTTGAAAGTATTTTAAGAGCTATGACATATATACAATTTCATACAAAAAATTGGCATCAACAATAAGTCGTGTAATCTGGGAGTTAAAGACTGTCATAAATACATTTCTAGGTAACAGGACAAGATGACATAGTTATCCCTTTCAGCAAGTACAGATGTCTTTCATTCTAGGTCATGCCAACTCAAACTCTTTTTGTAATTTCACATAGTCTAAACAGAACATAACACCACAGGATGGATTTTACAACAATTTCTCTATTTCATTTAATTAACAATGATTAAACAAATCTTCAATTGTATATTTACAATTGTTCTGACACTATCAGTCACAGCTTTGGAGGATTATACTATTACGTGTGAGTTCACTTTGAATATATGAATAAAACTATTTTATGTGTGTATAAAAAGAAACAAAATAAACCAACAGAAGGAATGTGAACAGCTATAGTTCAATTGAATGTGAATTTAGTCACCGCAACTAGAGGTAACAAGGAATTAGCTGCCTATATTCTAGGCGGTGAGTTGTTTTACCCAACATGAAACCATAGGACACAGAATTGAGAAGACTGTTATTACTGATTAAAATGTGTTCTTCAGCTGCACTGAACTCACGTTAAGACACAGTTCCAGTGAGGTTTCATCTCACAAAGCTGCCATTAGAACTAACATTTTTATGAAAGAGGAATAAGGAATCTGATGAGAAAGATGTCACAGTATTTGGTAATTAAGTCTAGAATTTCTGTTTTCTACCACTTTGAACAGGCTTGGTGGCCTTACACTGTATTTGGGGAGCAGAGTTGGTTGCAATCAGAGCAATGTCACTTGGCTAGAGCTTCAGAGATTGTTTCTAATATATATGGAAAAGAGTAAGTGCCCAGAGGCACAGCAATCAAAACTAGCATAGAGTAACATAGGTAAATTACAATCAAGAATATTTAAAATTCTTTCAGTGAGATTGTTACAGTGGAAAGTTAGGCAGATATAAGCAGAGCAGAAGACGACCCCTGTCCTGGAATGTCAGGCAACCATCAGGTGATGTTCAGGTGGTTGTTATGCTGTCTCTCTAAAATAATAATCAGTCACAGATGGTGCCAGGGAAAGGCAGTCTCCTAATAAAGAGAAAACCCTTGAAGCTGGTGATCAGCAGCTTCCTGATAAGATCTCAGGAGCTGGATAATGAGTGGGCCAAAGCATGCACACTAAGAGGAAAAATGGCAGAGTTTAACTGGTGTATGACCTTCCTCTAGGAACACTCAACTAGTAAGGGAAAAAATGCCTCAAGTGAGCATGTGCACAACTTTAGTAAACACACTGCACATGTGATCCCTTTCAAGTGCTGGCAGGACACTGGGTATGAGGACACCCCACCCCAAAGGAAGAATCAGGGGAGAAGTAACACAGAACCTGAAAGCATACTAGAGTATAAAGCCTCAAGTCAAAGGTCAAACAGGGCACTTGACTCTCTCAAGTCACCTGCTTGGCCCTCCTCCAAGTGTACTTTACATTCTTTCCTTCCTAGTCTAAAACGTTTGAATAAACTTTCACTCCTGCTCTAAAACTTGCCTCAGTCTCTCAGTCTGCCTTATGCCCCGTTGGTTGAATTCTTTCTTTTGAGGAGGCAAGAATTGAGTTTGCTACAAACCCATATGGATTCACTGCTGTTAACAAGATCAACTCAGCAAATGGTGTGTATCACACATTAAACACATTTGTCATTGTTTCTCAAGGAAGGAGAGTGCTAGCATAGAGAAATGAAAGGAGGGCCGGGCGCGGTGGCTCAAGCCTGTAATCCCAGCACTTTGGGAGGCCGAGGCGGGCGGATCACAAGGTCAGGAGATCGAGACCACAGTGAAACCCCGTCTCTACTAAAAATACAAAAAATTAGCCGGGCGCGGTGGCGGGCGCCTGTAGTCCCAGCTACTCAGGAGGCTGAGGCAGGAGAATGGCGGGAACCTGGGAGGCGGAGCTTGCAGTGAGCCGAGATCGCGCCACTGCACTCCAGCCTGGGCAACAGCGTGAGACTCCGTCTCAAAAAAAAAAAAGAGAAATGAAAGGAAGGGAGAGAAGAGAAGGCACCTCAACAGTTGAGACAGGTTTATTGAGAGCAAACCTGAGAAGGGCTTTTGGCCAGCAGGGTCAGGAGCAAACTTGTCTTACAGCCTAAGGCTTTTGAAAAGGGCTCTGTGGGGGAAGTGTGCTCTAACAGTGGTTCCTATCAGGGAGGGGCTAGGAAAGTGCTGGCTGGACTTTGATAAGCTTTGCTGTGATTAGGGTCATTATTCTGTTGAAGATATGGTCAGTGCTGACATCTGTGGTTTGGTCAGGTAGCAGTGGACAGTTCTGAGAAATAAAAGCTTGATACTTTATAATGGTGGAATCTCATTAAGATGGCAGTACTCTTGTCCTATCAGAGAGTTTAGCTTGAAAATTTATCTACCTATATCATTAGCACAGGTCTCATAGAAACTCTCTAAAATTCTGGCTTATTAGGCATAGAGGAAGTCTTCATTTGCATAAGTTAATATTTTTGTAGTTTCCACTGCAGTTGATATTATGAGGTGCCCTTTATGAATTCTGTTATTTGGTAGGAATATTTTTCTGCTTAATAATCAGAAGTTGGTGTAAACCAAAAATAAAATCTTAGGCCCCCTAACTGACTGAAAGAAACCCCTCTTGGTCAAGGGGATGCCAGAGAAACCTAAAAGACTGAATTCCCAGCCATGAGGAAAGAGGTTGGATACACCTCATTATATCCCCTCCCTTTTGGAATTCGGCACAACAGACCTAAGACTGACTAAATAGACCGTTTGTGGCAATTAGATACCAAATTCCAATCTGACTCTGATATAGCATCACATGACAGGTAGGCACTGGAGGAATAAAAAGTATTTTACCCCCATATATATAAGTATATATACACACACACATATACACATGTATATATACTTATACATATATACATATATACTTATATATATACTTATATATGTATATATACATACATATATACACTTATATATACTTATATATACATACATAATTTCCCCCACAAAAGATGGCTTTGCATTTCAAAATATGTCAAAGTTATATATACTTATGATACATTTTGACATATTTTGAAATGCAAAGCCGTCTTTTGTGGGGGAAATTTGCACCTGTAGAGAATCTCCATTAATGCAGCCAGGCCTACACTTTTCTGGCCTTTCCTGGATCTAGGAGAGATTAAGAGTCTGACACCTTTTAAGGCCTGAGAAGAGACATTTATCATCTATTCTCTTTGAAGGCTGCTACCTACAGGCTTCATCTACATGAGAAGAACATTGGCTTCCATAGGCCCCTTTATCTTAATGCAAGCATTTCTTTACACTGGCTTCAAATTTTTTAGACAAAGCTAAGTCTTTCAACCAATTCCCAATAAAAAATATTTGAGTCAGTCTATGACCTATAACACTCCACCCCCTGCAGCCTACCACTTCTAGATGTCCCATCTTTTGGGGCCAAACCAATGGATACCAACCATATATTGGTTTATGTCTTTGTCTGTAATTCCTGTCTCCCTAAAATGTGCAAAACGAAGCTGTAACTTTGTTTTGTGGCCAACTGCCTTGGCCACACTTTCTCAGGTCCTTTTGAGACCGTTCTTTTGGCCTGTAGTTATTCATATTGACACAGAATAAACCTCTAACTATTTTACAGTGTTTGGTTTTACCATGAATAGTAGCTTATTTTCTTGGTTTATGGCTAGTGCAGGAATGCACATTTTGACTCTAATAAAAATTATCTTTCTTACTTTTCTTCTTCTTCTAACAAAGTAGACACACAGTCAGCTTGCCTTATATTTAGAAAGGTGATTAAATAGCCTCCATAATCCATTCCAGGATTCACCAACTGTATCTGATTAAATTCTCCTTTTAATTAACTATATAATTTCCCAGTCTTTGTTTCAGTAATACCACCGATGAGTATCTCTCAGCTTTTGTTTCCCTGACTCAACACTGCTGGTTCTTCACAGTTTCATCACTACAGCTCACAAGAGTATTTTACCCTGAGTTTTCAGTTCTTCTCAGAAGTATATCCAGAGTAAAGCTTCACCTTCCTTTTCTCCTGCTTGTCACTCTTAAGAATTCCTTTTAAAAATTTTAGTTCAGATGTTGCTTCCTTTGTGATGTCCCCCTGACTACTTCCAATGTAAGTATATCTTTCTCTTACGATACAACTGTACTTTGTGTACATTTTCATTCTTAGAAATTATTTAGTCTGTCATTATTTATATTTTTGTCTTGGAACTGGACTGTGAGGGACTTACTTGAGAGTAGCTGCTATCTGTAGCATCTCCTCACACCCCCTCCCATCTTGGGGTCTCTAGGCCTTAGAATAGGATAAAGTAGTCACTGAAATTGTCTTGTTTAAATGAATGAAATATATGAAATTAACATTCTTTTCTTCTCACCTCCCCATAATTATGTGGAAACTTTTCTTAACCCCCCCATAGGTTCTTCATATCTCTACACACAGAAAAAGCAGACAGTCAAGACCTAAAACTTACCAATGTAATCTTCTTGAAAGTGCCTGGAAAGCACTTTCTAATGTTACAAAGGAGGTGGAATAATTTATTTCAGCACTATCTCAATATATCTTTACAAAAATCAATTTTATCATAAAGAAATCTATAGATAGACATTGTAGTAATATGTACATTGTATCTTCAAGAAAATCACTTAAAAATAAATTAAATGAAAAGTCCAGAGGGAATACATGCAACTCAGTCTGCTTAGTAAAATTATTATTTTTCTTCAATGATGTATGTTTTAAAATAATTTGATAAACAATCAAATTGCATATATATAATTTTAGCTAGCTTTTCTGATTTTGTAGTTTAGACTAAAGCTAAATCAATTGCATCAAATTGGCAATTAATGAAAACACTTTACCTAAAATAAAAAAAAATAAGCTTTATGATTTGTCTTTAAGAGGCAGAGTTAAGAAAAATATTTGAATAGATGCTGAAAGATGGGAGAAGGAAATGGAATGCAAAAGTTCAGTCTTTAAAAATTAACAAAATCCATCTTAAAATTTTAACTCAAGATTATATTAAGTTTCTTTTAAAATGTAGCAGTATTTTCTATAACTGATATTATTGCTTTCATACACTTACACTCAAACTGGGAGCAGGACAGGGGATTATGAGGTCAATATTTAAACACCACTCAACAATAAATCAGAGACCACTGGTTTAAATATCTCTCTCAGTTGAAATTATTCCTTTTTTGTATATATTACATTAATGAAAATTCAAATTCTCACATTGAATTTCCCCCTTCTTCCTACTCTACTTTCACAATACAGTTTCTGCATAAAGGGGAAATTATTATTGACAGAAAGGGGTACAAATTCTGTGTTTCTCTGCAAGACCCCAGCAAAGCTATCCCAGTTCATTTATCCCTGGGCAGCAGCCTCTGCCCACACTGACTCCACTTATGATAATCAGGTTCTGCCTAGTTTTGGGGCATTTTCTCATGACCAGTGCTGCTGATAATTGGCAGTATACTTGTCTGAGATCATCGCTTGTCATTCAGTTTTCCACACATAGCAATCCCCTCTTCCCAACCCCACGTCCTTGCCAGTCCCCTCCATATTTCCGTGTCCCCTGCATGAGGTACAGGAAGAAAATCAGAGTGTCCTGCATGCTATGGACAAGCCATGGAAAAAGAGCAGCATTATCTTAGATGATCTGTCTCACCAATTTCCTTTGCCAACCCTAGTTTATTGCTCTGGTACCATTTTAAACATGGTGCTAAGTAAATGTGGAACTTTTCCTAAAACTTGTATTCCATCCAAACTCTAGGTTATGCCCTGGTGCAGCTGTCCTCTAGCTCTGATGTTTTCACAATTCCTATATATATCTGGTTGTTTTCACTAGGTACAATTGCTCACTTTGCCATCCTATTGTCTCTGAGGGTGGAAAAGGTAGAAATTTTGCCTTATGCATGTTTCAACAATTTTATCTGTGTCATACCATGACTTATTTCTATTTATCTTCACTTATCAGTTATCTTCATAGCAGCTGTTCTCCAACTTTACTGTGTATCAGAATCATCTAGAGGACTTAATGAAGCATAGATTGCTAGGCCACACTCCCAGAGTTTCTTATTGAATATTTCTGAGAAAAAACCCAAAATGTTCATTTCAGACTAGTTCCTAGATGATGTTAATGCTGTTGATCCAGGGACTACACGTTGAGATGCATTGGCTTATACAAAGGATAACATCCAAAGATACAAAGATAACATCCAAAAATAACATCCATACAATATAATATCCAACATCATTATACAAAGATAACATCAAAATTCATAATTATTGCTCTTTGGTAGGTTAGGGGTAACTCAAAGCATTTGTAAAACATTGTTTTAAACAAAGTCTGGCTTTCAAAACTATTGCCTCACAAGGGGTAAAGAAGAAATAACAGTCAAAGTTGAGAAATGGTTTTGCTTTTTTAACTAGTAATTCATCTTCCCCTTGCAGCATTGAAACCCATTGATTCAATGGGAGGAAAGCCAGAGGGAAAGAAGATTTACAGAACATGAAATATTTCAGAAAACATTATGCCCTCCAAAAAATGGACACAAAATAAGATGGAAACTAGCAAACAACACCTGCATTATTGTTACTAAGGAAAGGTCACAATCTTATGCCATAATTTTTCAAAAGTGGCAACTGGGGAAAGAGAGAAAATGCAGCATTAAGAAAGCTCAGTTTCCATCTCAGCCTTCCCAAATGTGATGCAGAAAAACTGAAGGGCCTAATCGCATAAATGGTTCACATTTGGAGAAAATCATACTGAAGAGATAACTAGGAAGCCAGAAGGAAAGATCTGAAAACTCCTGCAGAAAAGAAGGCCTGTCAGCCACCACAGAGTTCACCAGGCAGGGGCATTTCTAAGGTTTAGGATTTGTTTTTCCCATTCTGTGAAGAAAACACAAGAGAAAGAAATTGGTATAATTGTGATCTCCCAGAAATAACTATTTCTACTGAAAATAGGACTAAACATACAAGGTAAATTAAGCAACATATGATCTGTGGGGAAGTGTGGGCAACTTGGAGGGAAAAGAGAGACAAGGAGCCCATTAGCAACCCTGAAGCCTGAACTTTCAAGTTTTCTTTAGTTTTTCATATCTTAGGCATCTGCCAGGGAAAACTGACAAGTGAAATTGGCAGAAAAATCAGATAATTAGTGTATTCATTTTCTATTGCTATGTAATAATATCCTCAGACATGTAGCAGCTTAAAATAATTTGGGAATATCATCTCACAGGCTTGGTAAGTCAGGAGTCTGCACACAGCTTTGCTTTGTCCTCTGCTCAGAGTCAGTTTTGTAGTTTGTGAGGCAGTTGTTGGATGGTCTGCATTCTCATCTGGAGGCTCAATTGAGGAAGAATCTGCTTCCAAGGTCATTCTGGTTGTTGGCAGAATTGATTTCACTGCTTCTGTTTAACTGAAGGCTCTTGATTTTTGCTAGCTGTTGACTGGAATTTGCCTTTAAGCTGCCTACGGTTTCTTCCACATTGCCACCTACTTTCTCAAGACTGCAAGAAGAATTTCCAGCTCCAGTTGGCTGATATGAAATTCTATGTGAGAAACCTAGTCACATGACAGCCTATTATCTTTGTCATAGTCCATTGGTTAGAGGCACAATCATGGTGTCACCAAATGACACAATCATTCGGTATCATCTCAGCCCCTGTCCACCACAATTCGTTTTGTTAAAAAAGATTCCAGGGCCCCACATTGAGTTGGGCAAATAATACAGCCCAAGCAAAACCCACGCATTCCATAATAAAGAGACTCTACATTTTTATATCTAATATGAGATTTTTTAAAAATTATAAAAGTTTTATCAAACAATTATGACTCACAGATCCAGTGGAACTTTCCCTTAACGGCTCACTTCCCTCTTAGACACAGCAAAGTGAATGTAACAATACTTAGCCAACAAACTAAGCCTTTTAGGAGGAGAAAAAGTTGATAGTAATGTGGAATGGAGAGAATGAGATTCACACACACTATATTGAAGCCAAAAAAAAAGTCTAGAAAAAAATATATAACCCAAGGAACCAAATAAAAATTTCCTCACTGAGAGTTTCCAGCTATGAAAGATTTGACAAGAGCATTTGCAGGGTGAAAGAAAAAAGTGATGCAGAAAGGCAAAGACAAGAGCAGTTCTTCACAAACTTGAGAAGCATCCAGAGTCCCCTAGGGAACTAGCTGAACACAGATTGCTGGACTTCATAGGTCTAAGAGGGGATCCAATAATATACACTTTTAAGAAGTTCCTTTGTGATGCTGATTCTGCTGATCCAAGACTACACTTTGAGAATCACTGCGTCAGGGGATGGTTACATTTTTTTGCAACTGGCTTTTATATCGTAACAGGACAGATTTAATATCAGCTTTCTGTCTTCTGTATCAGTCTGATATTGTAAGATGTAGGTGATTTAAAATATCATGCTTGCTATGTGTGCTGTCCTTGGTTATATTTTAAAATGTCATTTCATCACAGTTTTCAAAATAGTACATTGAATAGAATAAAATGTCTACAAGGACAAAAAACTAAATGAAAAAATATATAAATGTACTTAGTATGATACCTGGCATTCACAAGCACTCAATAAATGCTGCTTTATTTCCTTCTTATCTGCATAAAAGAAGAATAAAAAGTGGTATTGCTGATCTGATCTCAGTTATTACAAGCCTGGTTCACCTATCACTGTATCAGTATTTATAATTGAGATATCAGAGTTTACTATAATTTATGTTAAACCATATTTTCTCTAAGAACATATATGTTTCCCTTCAAACACCTTTTGGTACCTTTTTTCTGACTAAATGTGGTGAACAGAAGTCCAATTTGCATTATGTGTCAGAGAATGTGTCAAAGTAAGGAAGTAAAATGACTTAATGACAAAATTATCCATTAACAGTAGGATCAGTCCTATTTCTGCTTATCCTGGGCACTCCATCATATTAATTTGAGATACCTTTTCAATGTAATTATGTAATTTCCTCTACCAGCCCTCAAACTAAGGTTACATCAGAATCAGTACTACTACTAAGAGCTGACTTATTTTAAAGAAACAAATTATAATACAGATATAGGTGTGTAAAGGATGGTACAGTAAACTAATAAAGGCCTTTCCATAGATAGCATTGTACGATCTTCTTTCTCTGTTCTTATTTGAGATAATCAGTTGATAGTGAAGGCGATGATTGTAAGAAGAGCAGTTTAATGAGGTTTAAGAGTTCTAGTATTCTGTAGAATGAGAAAAATGAGATCATTCTGCCTGCAGTGCAGGATTTTTGTGAGAGTTAAATAAAATGACATGTGTAAAAGTTTTGTCTGAAAAATGTATATGTTTGATTTGTACATAACTACTCTGGATAAACAAGAGACCCTCAATATACATCAAGAGTGAGTAAAAGTTTACAAAGGTTTTCTCGATTTTAAAGAACAGAGACTAATGTGACCTATGGAGTGAAAGAAGGAAAAAGGATAATTAGATCAAAAGGAAATATATGTGTATGAGATAGAAGGTAAAAATGGTAAAACCTAAATACAAAGAGAAGATAGCAGAAAACTTTTATATAGAGCAAATACATATAATTAAGGTACAATTGTAAATGTACTAAACTCCCTATATTGTAAAAAAAAAAAAAAAAAAAAAAGTACATTTTTGGAAAGCAAAATGAATGTACTCTAAAAACAACAACTCTTTCACAAAGTAAGAAAAATCAAAAGCGAATGGATGAGAAAATACTGTCCAAGCACATTGTAGGAGAAATAAAAAAAGGACATTGAAGTTACCATATTAGCAGGAGAGAATGGAATTCTAGATAGCATGCATTTAAAAAAGAGTGCCATTTTATATAGGAGAACTCCTACGTACCTGTATGTTTCCTATTGTGGCTACAAGGAATTACTAAAATTTACTGGCTTAAAACAACATAATTTATTATTCTACAGTTCTGGAGGTTAGAAGTCTGAAAATAGGTCTTACAGGGCTAAAGTGCACATATCAAAACTCAGCTTTAGAGGGTTTACTGAGAATCTGTTCCCTTGCCTTCTGGGGCCTCTTGCATTCCTTGGTTTATTGCCCTTTCCTTAATCCTCAAACCAAGGAGGATAGCATCCTCCAATTTTCCCCCACTCCCACCTCTTTGTTACTCTCTCTTGGTTCTGTGTCTGCTGTCACATCTTCTCCGTCTCCAACACCCCCGCCTCTCTTTTATAAGAACTCGTAAGAGTAGATCTGGCCTACTCAGATAATCTGGTTTAATCTCATCTCAACAGCCTTAAATTGAATCACTTCCATATAATTCCTTTTGCATGTAAGGTAACAAACATAATCAGAGGTTCTTGGGCATTAGGATGTAAACATCTTTAGTGGGCCATCATTCATCTTAGCACAGTGTGGTAATAGAAGCTTTGGAGTGCTCCTCTCATTCTCTGCACATGTTCTAGATATCTTTTTCCATAGGGACTGTTGTGAGGCAGTTGTTCTTATACATTCCTAATATCAGCTATGAGTTCGTAGTCATTCTAATTAAAATATTTAATTTGAATACATAAACAATTGTCATAAACTATTTAATGTCATAATATTAACATTTGTATTTATTTATTTATGAAAAGAAGATGATGGGAACCTAAAAAGCAACAAAAAGGCAAAACATATTTCTTAATTTATAGTTCTCCTATGTTAATAGAAGAAAAGAAGCAACATACTACCTGTTCTGTGAAGTGATCCGGTTTAAATATATTAAAAGATTATAGCAAACCAAATGAAATGGAATTAATGTGAGGTGTGAGATAAAGGGGAAAAATGATGATGGCTTCTAGAATTGGCATGTGAAAAGCTAAAAGGATGGAGACACTGTTAATTGAGTTAGGAAAGACTGATGGAAGGCAGGTGTTAGGAGTCTTTAAAAATCAAGCATTAATTTTCAGGCATACTTAATTGAGATGTATCTTATTTTTCCAGATGAAAATGTCAGATATAAAATTTAATCAGTAAGGGTGAGAAGATTGGATTGAAAACTTAACTTGATTATCTTCTGCATAGAGATGATACATGAAGCCATGAGGCTAGATAAGACACCCTATGTGGTCAGTGAAGTAAATAGATAAGGGAGGAGAAGGGAAGAGGGCTGGGGGGTAGGTAAAATATGCTCCTAGATGTAAGCCTTGAAACACTTCCATTTTTAGAGGTTTGAAAGAGAAGAAGCTTCCACCAAAAGAGACTGAGGATGGAGCTGCTGAGAAAGAAAGAAAATCTGAACAGAATGGTGGTTAGAATCCTATGAAAAAAAAGTTGTAGGAAGGAGTAATCAATTATCTCAAAAGTTGCTGATAGTGTATTAGTCTGTTTTCACACTGCTACGAAGTAACTGAGACTGGGTAATTTATAAAGGAAAGAGGTTTGATTGACTCACAGTTCTGCATTTCTGGGAAGTCCTCAGGAAACTTACAATCATTGCAGAAGGCAAAGGAGAAGCAGGCACCTTCACAGGATGGCAGGATGGAGTGAGTGCAAGCAGGGGAACTGCCAGACACTTATAAAACCGTCAGATCTCATGAAAATTCACTCACTAACATGAAAATAGCATAGGGAAAACTGCCCCCATGATCCAATTACCTCCAACTCGTCCTGTCCTTGACACATGGGATTATTACAATTCAAGGTGAGATTTGGGTGGGGACACAGAGTCAACCCATATCAGAAAGATATAGCAGATAATTTTTAATAATGGAACATTAAGTTTGGCAAGACAGATGTAATTGGTAACTTGAGATTTGGAAAGCCTGGAGCTTATTCAGTTTATGGGGACTTCTATAAACAACACTATAAAATTATAAGTACAAACTAGGTATAAAAGTGAGTATGCAATATATAGTGACAAAAGAAACAAAGCCATGTTAAACAATTTAAAAAGCTGAAAAATATAAAGACATTCTAAAATTCAGAAGAGAAAATAATTGTGTTTATCATTATTATACATAACTTTTCACTATAACCACAACACTGTTTTCCTATATATTTTTGTAGGCTTTATCTTTTCATATAACATTCATTATCTAAAGATAAAATATATTTGTTCTTTCAACTAATATAGTTGATCAAAATGTAATTACTGTTGATCTTTTACAGAATTTTTTTTAGTTGCATAACTCATTATTAACAATGTCATGAGCTTTTTTTTGATACTTGTCAAATGTGAGAAATGCTCCATCAAGTTTCAAGACCTGACTGCAAGTTTTCATGCTCGAACTAGTCTTATTCTTTGAATTGAGGACACTCATTGAGCAGTTTGTTTTTGGTAACCCCATTGTACTGTTTTGTTATCTGGGTTATGCTATAAGAATCCATGTTAGATTTTGGCAAGAAATGTAAATGTTTTTCCAGTATATTCACTTGATCCCTTCTTTTTCATCAACTGGGTTATGAAACAGTCCCAGAGCCTAAATAGTATTTCTATTGAGAATTAATTACTTCCTTTAATTCTTAATGAATTAAAGTTTTTGGTCTTATCTGAAAGCATTTTTTGAATACAACTTTTTATGGTTCAATAGTTTCTATTGATTTTATTACTCATCTTTACTGGTTTTTTACATTCTATTAACTTTTATCTGAATTCGTATCTTCCTTAACATACAAATGTAAACGTGACATCTATTACCAATTAAAAAATCTATTACTTCTCACTTGTTTTGTTGAAATAGACTAAGAGGCCTTCCTGAGTTACACTGAAATAACATATTTCAATATCAACCTCTCTTCGCTACCTAGAGACCACTTAACTTGGGAAGCTTTTGGGAGGAAGCCAGAGTGCAATAAGATAGTTGCTCCAGCCAATTGCTGTCAATTTATCTTTATTTTGCAATTGTTACAAAACCATATGCCCATGTTAAAACATTGCTAAGACGATCCCAAGACTTTTACAGGGGCTTATGAAAGCCCAGGGTCCTGATACTTATAGATTTATTTAGATTAATGTTAATAGCACATCCATCTCTGTTGAGAATGGTTCAGTAATGTGGTGGGGATGAAAGCTTTATTTGGCTGAGAATAAAAGGAAAGGAAGAATTGACAGCAAACTTAGATACCCCTTTCAAGGACTTTGCTTCAAAAGGGAACAAAGGAATGGACTGTACTAGCTACATTGGATTAGCTAGAGGAGTATGTGAGACAGTGAATTGTTGTTTGGTTGGTTTTTCTTTTTCTTTTCTTTCTTTCTTTCTTTCTTTCTTTTTTTTTTTTTTTTTTTTGACAGAGTCTCCCTCTGTCGCCCAGTCTGGAATGCTGTGGTATGATCTCGGCTCACTGCAAGCTCCGCCTCCCGGGTTCACACCATTCTCCTGCCTCAGCCTCCCGAGTAGCTGGGACTACAGGCGCCCACCACCTCACCCGGCTAGTTTTTTGTATTTTTTTTAGTAGAGACGGGGTTTCACCGCGTTAGCCAGGATGGTCTCGATCTCCTGACCCCGTGATCCGCCCGCCTCGGCCTCCCAAAGTGCTGGGATTACAGGCGTGAGCCACCGCGACCGGCCGGTTTTTCTTTTTGTAATGGCGTTGGAGATACAGTGATGTGTTTACATGCCTCTGAAAATGATCCAGTGGAGACAGAGAAATTGATGAAGTAGTAAAAAGAGATGAAGGGTACAGGCTGTCCTTAAAAGGGGACAGAAATGGGCCTGAATTGCCATATAAGGGAAGGCAGAGCACATTGCTGTGAAGGTGAGACGTTACTGGATTTGGTAGTGGTGAGACGAGAAAGTCTTCTGAATGTCTCTAGTTTCTACTTCAAACACTTACATTTGCAATCATCTTCTGAGCAGTCCAAAAGTTATGAAGTAGTAATTAGGGAGACCGAGAAAATGAATCAATAGAGAATATACAATAGAATTGCTGAAAGTGTTGAGGGAACCCTTGAATTTTATGGACATAGATTTAAAACAAGACCTGTCATCTTGGTTTTTAGTTTCCAGATAGATTCAGTTGTTTGTGTAAAATCCCAGAATTAATGGAGAGATAAGTTTAACTGTGGTTTGGATTTTACCAGTGAGTACATTGGATGGAAAGGTGTGCAGGAGAGTTGAGGGAATGTGCAGGAATAAGATTATAGAGATAAGCAGAAGAATTTAAGTAGGATAAAGAAGAAAGTGAATTTTCAGGCAGCTGATGATCAATAAGGAATATAAGAATCAGTGGTTGGAAAGCATTGGTGAGATTATGTAACTTTTGCATAAGGATTTATGAAAAATAATGATAGATACAAAAGATTAATAAGCTGTGTGTATGAATCCTTGTTCTTGACAAAAATCACATGTAACTTTTTTGCAGACCTTATGGTTTTTTTCTGCATGAATCATAAAGAAGACTTTAATAAATTATGAAATAAAAGAACTGAATAGGACAAATTCTCTGAAAAAAAATGCACTAAAACAAACAAACAAAAACAAAGATTCAACTCTACTGAACATTTGTCATTCACAGCTTCCTAAAAATTTTTGAATTTTCCCACTACATTTTGAGCATTATCCATAGTGTACCCTAAACTCTCACTGTAAAAAACAGTAAATTGAATGGGAGGATGAGTGAATGAATTAATGAATGAATGAAGCACAAACTACTGCCTTTCTCATTTCATTTGCCACCAAGATGCATATTGGTGATTTAGGCTCCCTCCTTGAGATATAGTGGGATTCACTTACCTTGAGGAAAAAGCAGGCAAGGAGCAAATTCTCCATTTTCTGGTTATTTTCTGCAGTCGATGGCAGCAATGCTAGTTTCCACTTTGGGAGAGAGACTATCACCTGGAGCCAGAAGCACTGGTAGCAATTACCCATATCAACTTCTCAGGAGAGGCAGCAACCCTTCAGATCAGTTCTCGAGACTAGCTTGACCAACGTGGTGAAACCCCGTCTCTACTAACCATAGAAAAGTTAGCCCAGCAAGGTGGCAGATGCCTGTAGTCCCAGCTACTCAGGTGGCTGAGGCAGGAGAATTGCTTGAACTGGGGAGGCAGAAGTTGCAGTGAGTGGAGATCGTGCCATTGCACTCCAACCTGGGTGACAGAGCGAGACTCTGTCTCAAAAAAGAAAAAAAAAAAAAAAAAAAAAAGGAAAGAAGTTCCGTTCTATGATAAAATTCTAAGAATTATTTCTTCAACATGCAGTTTAGAGTTTATTTCTTCGTCTCTCCCAGTAATTCTATAAGCTGTCTTTATTCAGATATCTCTTTCCTTCAAAACTACCTAAGGTAGATTCTATTGTCTGAAACTAAAAATTCTCACCAGTACGTCACCACTTCAAATCTGACACAATTTTTAAAATTTCCTATATGCACTAAAATACAAAGAAATAAGAATACAGAATGTCATAAATTATTAGAAAGTAAGTATATTTATATTTATAGACAAAGTCATAATTTTGAACATTTTCATTCCTTAAACAAAAAGAAAAAAAATCAACATATCTGCTACTTGTTTTTGACATTTTTTCCTAAAGAATTACTTGAGTATAAAATATAATCATGCATAAAGATTATGTTAGATATTTCCAGAAAAACAAGAGGTTTTTCATGGCTATTGTTATTAGCAGTAGAAACATTAATAAGGCATTACCATAAAAACACACTTGAAACTATGAAGAATGCTTTATTTTCTCTCTCGATTAATGGAGAATACAAATACAAAGCAAAAATATATCTATAGTAATATTAGAAATTAAGTTTATAGGCTGAGCGTGGTGGCTTACGCCTGTAATCCCAACACTATGGGAGGCCGAGGCAGAAGGATCTCCTGTGGTCAGGAGCTCGGGTATGACCTGAATGGTGAAACCCCATCTCTACTAAAAATACAAAAGTTAGTTGAGTATGGTGGCCCTCCTGTAGTCCAAGCTACTAGGGAGACTGAGGCAGGAGAATCACTTGAACTTGGGAGGTGGAGGTTGCAGTGAGCTGAGATTGTGCCACTGCATTCCAGCCCTGGGAACAGAGTGACAATCCACCTCAAAAAAAAAAAAAAGAGAGAGAGAGAGGAGAGAAAAGAAAATAAGTTTATAGATAAGCAAACAAGGTAAACATATAGATGAAATGTAGAAGAAACTACTAAAAATTGTAAATAATTTTTAACAGTTGTGGGATTGTAGAATCATTTTCTCCTTTCTTTGATTTCTAATTAAATTTGTTGGAGTATAATTAACCACAATAAAATGCACAGGTTTTAAGTGCACAATTTTTATTGACACATAAAAATTCTACATATTTATGGCAAACGTGATATTTTCACACATGCATACAGTATTTAATGATCAAATTAGAGAATTAGGCAATCTATCACCTCAAACATTGATGAATTTTGTGTTGTGGGAACATTTCAAGTCCTCTCTTCTAGCGATTTTGAAATATATAATAAATTATTATTACCTGTAGTTGCCTTACTGTGCAATTGAGTACTAGCACTTATTCCTTGTATCTAATTGTATGTTTGTGCCCATTAACCAACCTCTCTATGTCCCCTAGTCCACCCCTCCCAGCCTCAAGTTCTTTTCATTTTTGCTCTCTACCTCTATGAGATCAATGTTTTTAGCCCCCACGTATGAGTGAGAACATGTGATATTTGTCTTTTTGTGCCTGGCTTATTCAGGTAACATAATGATTTCCAGTTCCACCAGTCGTGTTGCTTTAAATGACAGAATTTCAATCCTTTTTATAGCCAAATAGTATGCCATTGTGTATACACGCCATGTTTTCCTTTTCCATTCATTCATTGATGAATATTAAGTATATAATTTCATGAGTATTAGCAAATATATACAACTGTGAAACCACCAGACATATCAAGATATAGAACATTTTCATGAAATATTTGTTTGAGCTCATTTTACCATTAGTTTTTTATTTTTGTATGGGCTGTAGTTGTTCTTTATATATTTTGAGGATAAGTCCTTTGTTCGTTACATTTATTATAAATATTTCTTTTAGTCTGTAACTTGTTTTGCTTTTTAATTTATTTAACACTGTCTTTTCAAGAGTGGAAATTTTTAATTTTGATTAAGTCCAATTTATCACATTTTCTATTTGTGTCGTAAGAAATGTTTGCCTACCTCCTGGTGGCAAAGACATTTTCCTGTGTTTTATTTGGGACTTTTAATGATTTTATGTTTATGTTTATATTTATGGCCTATTCCCCACTAACTTTTTGAAGGATCTGAGATAGAGATGAAGAATTCTCTCCTACAGTCCCATACAGATATCTAGTTCTTGAAAAAGACTATTCTTTCTCCATTGTATAGCTTTGGTACTTTAGTCAAGAATCAATTAACACTAAACATTGATTCTTTTTCTTGTTTCTTTATTTTATACACTCAATATATCTATTATGCCTAAAACCAATACTACATTGCAGTCAGGTTCATAGAAAGTCTTAAAATTAGGTAGTGCAAATCCTACCTGATTTTAAAAAGTATGGATTCCAAAAATTATTTTGGACCTGGCCTAGTGGCTGACACCTGTAATCTCAGGTTCTACAAGAGTGAGGTGGAAGGATCTCTTGAAGCCAGGACTTTTAGACCAGCCTGGATAGTATAGCAAAGCCTTGTTTCTGAAAAAACTTCGAAAATTAGCTGGGCATGGTGGCCCTCAGCCTCAGAGGCTGAGGAGGCAGGATCGCTTACTCCCAGGAGTCTGCAGTCATTTATGATCGCACCACTGCACTCCAGCCTGGGCAGCAGAATGGAACGAAGTCCCATCTCTAAAACAAAAACAAAAACAAATAAACAGTTTTTTTTGCCTTAATTTTTTTTTTCTTTATAACTTTCATAATCAGCCTGTCCACTTCTAAAAGAGAAAAAGAAAATTCTTAGAATTGGAATTTTGATTGAAATTGTATTGGACCTATACATCAATTTGAGGAAAAATATTATTGGAACAACATTGGGCATTTTAATTCATACACATGGAAGATATCTTCATTCACTTAGATTTTTTTTTTTTTTTTTTTTTTTTTTTTTGAGACGGAGTCTAACTGTCGCCAGGCTGGAATGAAGTGGTGTGATCTCTGCTCACTGAAACCTCCGCCTGCTGGGTTCAAGCTATTCTCCTGCCTCTACCTCCTGAGTAGCTGGGATTACAGGCACGTGCTGCCACGCCCAGCTAATTTTTGTATTTTTAGTAGAGATGGGGTTTCACCACATTGGCCAGGATGGTCTCGATCTCCTGACCTTGTGATCTGCCCACCTCAGCCTCCCAAAGTGCTGGGATTACAGGCGTGAGCCACCTTGCCTGGCCCACTTTGATTTTTTTCTAATTTCTTTATGGAGTGTTTTGTTATTTTTCTGTGCATAGATGTCACTCATCTTTTGTAAAACTTATTAAATATTTTGATACCAATGTAAATAGTAATTTGAAATTTTTTTCAAATTGTTTATTACTAGTACATACAAATAAAATTGATTTATTGAACTTCTATCTACCAGTTGAACAAATTCACTTAATAATTTTAGTAATTTTTAAGGTAGACTTCTAACCTTTCCTACTTAATCTTTCTACCTGCAAGTAGAGGCAGTTTTTCCTTTCCTTTACCCGCCCCCCCACCGCCCCGAGATTTGTACCTCTCCTTTCTTCCTTGAATTATTACATGAGTTGGGGCCTCTAGCATCACACTGAAATGAAAGTGGGAAGAATAGGCATCCTGGCTTTCTTCCGGATCTTAGAAAAGAAAGCATTCAGTCTTTTAAAATTAAGTGAGGCCCACATCAAAGTGACAAAGTGGAGCTCCATGTTTACAAATTATAAAGAACCTCAGAACAGCAACAGCAGATCATTAAACCAGGTAGAGGGCCCTTTGAAAGAAGAGGCATTGTGTGACTGCAGAGGTCACAGGTCTTTAATGGTGTCCTTGGTTATAACACCAGCAGTGCACATTTCATTAACGTCCTTTACCAGGTAGTTTTCTGAAAGTGTTTATTATGGGTTATGAATGAGTTTCGAATTTTGACAATTGCTTTTTCTCCACCTCCTGAGATAATCAAATGATTTCTTTTCATTTTCAGTTAATTTGGTGGATTAAATTTATTTTCAATTTTTGAAGCAAACTAGAATTCCTGTGACAAACCCCATATAATCATCATGTATTATCTTTTTCGTTTATTACTGGATTCAATTTGCTACTATTTTGTTGAAGACTTTCACAATTATATTAACAGCTGATATAGTCCTGTAATTTCGTTTCTGTGATGTTTTGGCCTAATTTTGGTATCATAGTCATGCTGGCCTCACAAAATGAGTTGGGATGAGTTTTCTTCATTTTCTGAAAGAGTTTGTGTAGACTGATGTAATTTATACATAAAGGTAATAGAATTCACTAATGAAACTGGGTTACATATATCTGTGGGAAATTTTTAAAAATTTTCGTTGCTATAAATTCAATTTGTTTAACAGATATAGGGCTACGCAGGTTTTCTCTTTTCATTGTTTCAGTTTAGTAAGTTGCATTTTAAGGAATTTGTGCTATTCCATAAAAGAGCAACCTTTCTCCTAGATGGGTCTTGGCATGCCACTTCTGAAACATATTTTATTGACATATCACTATCTATTAAATGATTTCAGAAGTCCTCTTTATTGCAAAATCACTAAACTAAGTGATGAGACCACACTGAAATTTGAAGAGAATTATTTAAGATAGTGCAAAAATATCCTACTCAATAAAGTCATATTTGTTATGCAATTGTGTTTATTATGTTAGTATTTTGACATCAACATACTTGTGCTTGTGAAATCATTTTGGAATCACTTATAAGTGTGACCTTGTATTCCTTCTATTGTAAAAAAACACATACCATCAACTTTTAGTATATAATTATACCAGCTGGTCATTACTAAAATTTATAATGTGCAAATTTAAATTCCTCTAACTTTCATATTTTTATTCTATATTTTTCTTTCTATATTATTATAGTAGTAAGATTCTTAATGATATAAATTATCATTTTATTTAATACAATGATTTATGTGATACTGAAACTAGAATTTTCTGTTTTCAGTTAGTCATTGAATTTCTATAATTCTTCACAATGGAAGGTTTTATTTATATGTCTGGATTGAAGAGAAAGAACAGTGTCTTTTATTGTCTTTCCAGTTGCTTTTCTGTTATATAATATATTTTTTATATATATAATTATATATATAATTTTTATATGGTATAAAGACATACTATATAATATATATAGTAAGTTATATAGTCAGTTATATATCATAAATTATATAAATATACAAATTATAAATGTATAATTTATAATTTAAATATATAATTTATATAATTTAAATGTATATATTATAAATATATAAATTATATAAATAAATATATAGTAAATTATATATGCTATATAACAGAAAAACAACTGGAAAGACAGTAAAAGACACTATTCTTTCTCTTCATTCCAATCTTATATATTATATAAGATTTTATATATATAATTTACTGTACAGTAAGTTAATTTTTATATATTACTTACTATATTACTATATAGTAAGTTATACATAGTACATTATATATATATATAGAGAGAGAGAGAGTAAATCCATGGAGATGGGAACAATCATACTTCCTGGGCAGTTAGTAGAAAGATTGCTTCAAAACACTTCTTTTATTTTACTCATAATTTCACCTTACAATTTTCCATAAATTTATCTATAAATCATGTAGGTTCTGAAATTCTTTAGCACTTGCTATTTTTCCCCATAAAACTACTCACTACAGTGTTTCTCAAAATGTGGTGAACAGAGTCAGCAATCACATGCATGAATACAAAACCATTTAGATTTTTGGTCCTCTCAATGACCAGGTAGACCTAAGAAAGCTTTGATAAGTTTTTACGCAAAGTGGGGCCACTTGCCTTGATTGTACACTGGAAAAACAAGCAGATGTTCAGTTTAAAGCATCATATGATAAAGTTGTCAACCAGAACCCAGAAACATCACAATCAGGATGATGTAAATTACTATTGCTGTGAATAACCCTGGGCATTTTATGAGATAGGAATGTTTATAGGCAACTGTCATATTATTCTATCATAAAGTAATATTTAAGTGGACTCCTCAAAAACCATTGTTAAATTAGGTTAGCACAAACTTCTGACTTCAAAGATAATCTGCGTCTTATAATAAAGCCTAGAAGTAGAGAAATAGGATTTATCTGTAGAATATGGTAGCTCTCTTCTGGAATAGCAGGGTAATACAATAGTAGACTATAGAGGGGTAGGCTCCAGTGAAATAAGAATGAGGAATTTAATTACACAGATAGGATGGGGAAAAGATTTGATAATTCAATTCTGTTCTGTATATTTAAATTTTATTTCCAAACTGCTACTTTTAGCTTTTCCCATGAATCCTGGACTTGGTGGAAAGAAAGATGAACAATGTATGGTCCCTGCCTTGGTATGATATGTTTAACATGATGTACTCTTCTCCTTCCCCTCTTTAAATCTTTATAGCAGGCATTTAAGGTAGTTATTGATAACAAATTTTTGAAGGATGAAGTAATACATAGCAACTTAACAATCATTCTGTTTATAAATGGTATTACAAACCTCTAAACTAATAATTTAGACTCATCAGATGGTTAATTTTATGTGTCAACTTCAGTGGGCCAAGTGGTGCCCAGGTATTTGGTTAAACATTATTCTGGGTATGCCCGTGAGAGTGTTTCTATGTGATTAACAATTGGTTCAGTAGATTCAGTAAAACAAACGACTCTTCCCCATGTGGATAGACCTCATCCAACTGGCTAAAGGTCTGAAGTAAGACAGAATTTGCTTTCTCTGCCCGTTTTACAGCTGGGACATCAATCTTCTCTTAACTTCAAACTTGGACTTGGAGTGGGATTTACACCATCAGCTTTCCTGCTTCTCAGGTATTTGGACATGCACTGGAACTATACCAGCAGCTCTTCTAGGTCTCTGACTTGCCAGCAGCAAATCTTGGAACTCCTCAGCCCCAAAACCACATGTGCCAAGTCTTTCTTTCTTCATCTGTCTGTCTGTCTGTCTATCCATCTATCTATCTATCTATCTATCTATCTATCTATCTATCTATCTATCTATCTATTCATATACCTATATATGTATCTATATATTTTCCTATCCATGTATCTATCTATCTATCATCTATCTATCTATCTATCTATCTATCTATCTATCTATCTATCTATTCATATACCTATATATGTATGTATCTATATATTTTCCTATCCATGTATCTATCTATCTATCTATCTATCTATCTATCTATCTATCTATCTATCTATCTATCTATCTATTCTATTCTATTGTTAGGTTTCTCTGGAGACCTCTGATTAATAAACTCCAGAAACAACTTGCTGAAGAAATGATTTCTTATTTGTGGCAGGCAAATACTAGCTCTTCAGAAGTTATCTGTGTCCTAATCTCAGGAACCTAAGAATGTTATCTTATAGCATGTAAAATGTTATTAGGTTATGTTCTTAGGGGGAGGAGTTTACACTGTATTATCTGAGTAGGTTCTCAATGCAATCTGTCTATCTATCTATCTATCTATCTATCTATCTATCTGTGTATCTGTCATTCATCTATCTATCATGCTATATTTATATTTAGGAAGCAAAGGGAGATTTAATAAGAAGAAAAGGCAATGTGACACCAGAGAGAGATTTGAGCGATATGATTACAAGCTAAGGAATGCTGGCAACTGCAAGAAACTGAAAAACACAAGGAACTGATTCTTTCCTAGAATCTCCTAAGGGAACACACTCCTGATGGCAACTTGATTTCTTCTCAATAAAACTGATTTTAGACTTCTGCCTCCAAAGCTGTGAGACAATACATTTCTGTTGTTTTAAATCATAATTTTTGTGCTAATTTGTTATAGCAGCCATGAGAAATGAATACACTACTTTTGACATCAATTTCCACCTTCCCTTATGCTGATTTCTCTTTTCTGTGGGGATACTGATAAGGAGAAAAGATGAGAAAGAAGGACATTACTATTTATTAGGTATTCTTTTGTGTCTGGTGCAGTGCTAGACAGTCAGGATATATTATGTCATTCCCTCATCTTCTCAGAATAACTTGCTAAAATGACAAAGCCCTAATCATGGAAATTCAAACTTCTCTGTATCATCATGCTAACGTGATGACATCGTTAAATTTCTTCAATGGCTGTCTACAGCCCCATGAAGGCATTGCAGTCTGTTGGCCTTTGAACAAATCTGGCCAAGGAGACTTTTGTCTGGTGGCATAATGTTGTAAACTCATTTTAACTTGGAGGATTTTAATCAAGAAATGCACTAGCTCCCTAGTTGCTCACAGTTCCCACTGCTCAATGCTGTTGCTACTACCAGCTTTACAGAATGAGAAATCTTCTCTAGTCTCTGATGATGCTTCAGCATACAATTCTGGCCTGAGCTCAAACACTGAAGCTATCATATCACCTCTTTCATGTTTTGTCCCCGATTTACCTGTCACATCACGGCTTTTCCCTCTTGTACTTTCAACTGCATGTTGCCCTCAGTTAAATCAGAAGATCAAATCAGAAGATCACATTTTTTTTTTTTTTTTTTTTTTTTTGCTGTTCTCTATGTTTCAAATGCTGCCCCAATGGTGTGGAATAGTCTTGTTGCTCCTGATCCTAGTTCATCTCAGGACTTAGTTTAGTCTCTTTGTACCACAAAATCCTGCTCTTCTGGCTTTCACCTGAATCATGAATCTTTTCTGTGTGCTCTCATGTCATATCTAACTCTAATTCTTAGTTTTATGAATGCCATATGGTAATTATTTATTCATTATGCTGTTACAGACAGAAAGTGACTTGAAACAGAGCTTACATCTTGTTTGTATCTCCAACATTTGACATGGTGCCTAGAACATGGAATATCTTCAAATTTTTGAATAATGTGAATCCACGTAAGAATTCATGTGAGGTAGATATCATGAAGTATATTTTATATGTGGAAACATTTCTTGTTTGGGATATGCCAGTGCATTAAGCTCAGTACTCTCACTCAGTCTTTATTCACTGTGGTTGGATTTTTATTATAAAGGGTTGATTATATATTTTGTGTGGAAACATACCCAATCAGTGATCATGGAAATTCATGGCTCTCCAGATCTTCAAAGAAATTGAAATATTCCAACTTCTAAATGCCTTCCTGGAATATTGAAGTCTGCTTGGGGTAAAATAGTGAAGTAAGCTGTGTGTCTCCAGCAGTTGTGATCTAGGAGCTTTGGAAGTGGGAAGTGGAAGGATAAAGGGGACTGGTTATTTTGTATAATCTAGATTTAGACAAAAACATGTATCTGTGAGATAATTGGGGTCCTGAGGAAAGTTGGGCCGTCAGAGCAGGCACTAGTGTGTATTGTAGGAGATAAAAGTCTCCTTAAAGTATTCCTCAAATGTAAAACAATATTTTTAGATTTGTTAAAGAGTCTGTTCTGAAGCATATTCAGATTAAATTAGAATGAAGATGGAGAGTCAATAAAAATAAGATAAATAAAAATAAAAATGAGGAGTTAAGGCTTCAATGTAATGTGGCCACATAGTCAGTGGTTTATATAGTTTTTAGTCCAGGTATTTCTATTTGAAGCCTAAATCTAGTTGCTCTTTTAATGGCCACGTTGATTGCCTCTTATATACTAATTCTATTTCCAGAGAGGGATTGGAATTTTTTTTTAAAAGGCTACGTCTTTTACTTTGTGTTGCTTTTCATACGGTGTCTAACAATTATTGCTATTTTCCAAATATAGTGACTTTTAAACATTTTACAACTATAGCAACATTTTGTAAGAATATTGTTACAGTAGTCTTCATAATAAACTGTTTATAAGCTTTGTAAAATTACTTACTTAGTTTTAGTAATAGTCTGCGACACTAAATTCCTGTGCGTAAAATAAGAAATACCTTTATCTAGGCTAGAAAATAGACAGTGTACATTATTAGGGCAAAAACAATTGAGGATGACATTACGATACAATGAAGATGGGGTTAGTTGGAGGATACCTCAGTAGCTCCTGATCCTATGTATATAAAAAAACGAAGAGATTCTTTACCTGAAATGAAAAAGTAGCCTCAAACTTCAGGTGGCAGAGCTTTAGATGGGTTGGCTACCTCTGCTGGCAGGGAATTTTCAAAGTCTCCACCTGCTGCAAATGCCACGTCGAGTAAAGATGAAGGTACTGTGAAGTTGAGGGTAACTGGCTTCCCCTGGGGGCTATGACAGCATTTACGGAGGGTATCTGTGCTACTACTACGATGGACAGAAAACGTTTTGTAAAACAGTGAACTTCCTATTGTCTATCTTATTCTTAAAATAGCCTCTTCCCAATACCATCAGACAAATAGACCAATAGTTAAGACCAGGAGTTGGCAAACTTTTTCTATAATAGGCCAAATGGAAACAACTTTCAAATTTGTGGACCATGCAGTCCAGTGTGTACTGCCACTCCTCAACTCTGCTGTTGTAGTACAAAAGTAGCCATAGACAATCTATCGACAAATAGATGTGTATGGGTTCCAATAAAACTTTATTTTCAAAATGAGGCAGTACGCAATTTGGGCCTGCTCACAGGGTATACTCTGCCAATTTATGACCTAGAGAAACAAAACTACAGAAAATACAAACTTTTTCTTCTTGCCTTTGAGACTAAAGGTTTTGAACATGGGCCCGTAATATTTCTAAACTAAAACCATCTCAAATCTAAATCTTTGACCAATACAAAAACTTATCTCTTTAAATTGATTAAGTAGCAAAACCAAAAAAAAAAAAAAAAAAAAAAGGACCTGCTGTCTACAAATACCGTTATCAAATATAAAGATATCACACCAGGAAACCAAAGCAAATGTCATCCAGTTATGTAATGTAATTGCAGGAAACATGCAAAAATACATTATTTTCTCTCTGTCTTAAACAATTAGGAAAATTCCACAAATATATGTCATAGTCATATTTCTTCAGTTTGCAGAAAACCTAACTGCAATCAGAAAAACAAGATTAATCTACCTAAATGTACAAACAAAATTAAGTCAGAATTTTTTATACATTATGTCATAAAATAATGAAAAATATTGCCCAGGCCTTAAGGGATCAAGTTAGTGAATAGATTACAAAATACAAGGTTAGTTTATACCCTTTGCAAGGCATAAAAAGAATTTCTGACAGGCAGACACTTCATATATCTTCAAGTGCTGCTTGTGGTCAGAAAAATGAATGCAAATTAGGATCTCACTTATGAGTGAGATATGCCATAAAGATAGGGTGATGAGCAATAAAATTAGAAACAGCAACTAAGTAATTTGTGTTAATATGTTTAGGAAAAAATAATACAAATGTCAAAACTTATTGTTTAGAAGAAAAATGCACAATGTCAAAAAATTAACAATCTGAATTGATAAAATAGTTTATCAAACATTATGGGAAATGAGTAGAGAAGAAGGTAGATAAGCCTGTAAAATAGATTTTCCTAAAGTATGATACAGTGTGAGAATCATTAGTTTATAGTTCTGGGATATTGATAAAGAGCTTGAATTTTTAACTATTTTTACTTTACATTCACCATTAGTAAAATAAAAACAAGATAAACAATCTGTGAATTATTTGAGGAAAAAAAAATATTTGCCCCAATTGTACGGTAAAAACACTCCTCCAAAGCATTTGTATGCCAAAGTAGAAATAATCTACATAGATAGAATAGAAAATACAAATAAGACAATGGCATCCACATATCTAAAATTATGGGAAAAGTTGTAGGCAACTGCTAAAATTGTAGGCCGAAGATAACTCAATTTTACTATTACAATTATAATTTTAAATTACTTCTCTGTTTTACCATATTCTCGGAGTGACTAATAAGATTTGTTAATAGTCAAGATTAATGAGACAGGGCTTAGGAATAAGGTAGAAAAGAAAGGTACATATAAGATCTGGTTCTCTTATTCATAACAGAATTAGAGAAATCTCTCAAATGACTAAGCGAGAAAAGTGAACACAACGTAAGGGGCTTTATACCTCTTTTCTGTGTCTTATTTACTTAGAATATTAATTGCAGAGACGCTTCCTCTTTCCAATTCCCTTTTTCCTGCAAAATGTAAAATATTAAAATATACTTCTTTAAAAAACTGAACTACCCCTGGAGCATAAAATATCTCTGCAATGGATCATCCACATTAGAAAGCCACTAAGTAATTGCAGGTCTGCTCAACTGTTAAGCAGTCATAATTTAAATTTAGGTAATTTGTCATGATTTAAATTCATTATATGATTAACTGGGTTTTATCTTCATGCGTTTGTCTATTGTTTAGACAAGCACATTATGTTATTAATTTTTATAACATTATGTTATTTATTTTTTCTTATTGATTTGTAAGAGGTACAAATATTTAAGACACTGGTTCTTTGTCTATTTTATTTATTACATGTGTCTTTTTTCAGGTTGATAACTTTCCATTTACACTTTATAAGACCAGAATCTCTTTTTTTTTAAGTCAAATATATCAGTATTTTTGCTTAATAATTTTTCCTTTTGCTGTTGTGTTTAAAAAATATTCTCTACCTTAAAATAAAAATATTCATCTTATCTTATTGACCATAAATGTGTTTAAAATTTTGCTTTTCACATTTAAATATTTATTTCAAAAATTTATACAGAAAAAATTTATAAGACACATCATTGTGAAGCTTTAGAATAACTATAAGAAGAAGGCTTAAACATGTTCAGAAAAAGGTTTTTTTTTTTTTTAAAAAAAAAAAAACACATTGCATAAGGAAACAACTCAAAATAGCATCAGCTTTAGCAACTTCAGTTCAGAATACAAAAAGACTGGAACAAGGCTTCAGAATTACTAGGCACAATAATTTTGAATCGATAATGTTTTTCTCATTCAAACTATCAAATATGAAGTTAGAAAAAATGAATTTTCAGATATCCAAGGACTAAAAAGAACTGTATTTTCCATAGTCCCTTTCTGAGAATGCTATTGAAGCATGTGTTTCCACAGGATGACAGACTGAATCGAGGTAAAAGAAGACATATAATTTAAGAACGTAATATCCTGCCGAAAAAATGCTAGGTAGTCCAGGGATAATCACCCTCCATTAGTCAGATAGCAGCCAGTCTACATTACAGGAGGAGAATAGATGCCTGTCGGAGGATGCTGTATGCCAAAATGGTAAAAACGAGATTACAGATTATATGCTTGAACATCTAGAGAAAAAAATACTACCAATATTTTGTTAGATTTGCCAGCATAAAATAGCTGAAAAGCTCTGAATAATTTAAAGAGAGTTGGGTTCAAGCACAAAGTGTGACGGCAGCCATCTGGGGAACAGAGCCATATCAAAGAATGGTGATCAGTGTTCCCAGTGTGGGCAAAAATGGGGATGATTTATACAGGCAAAATGGAGGTGCTGAACCTTGGAAAATTACATTCCTCACTCAAAGGCTAATATTCAAATACAAGTTTTGATTAGCTACTATTACACTCTAAGGGGACTGCTCAATATTCTCTTCCAAAGAGGTAATGGTTACAAGGTTCTCTATCTCCATGTGATTTAGTCCAGGTTTGAATAAAGAATGGGGAGTCTGCTTAATATAAAACATCTCAACACAAAGATTAGGAAGCAATGATTGTGCACCAGAGGAGAAAACTTATTGTGTTGTATGAGTCAGCTTCCAGGGCTTAACTTCTCTCCCTTTGGCATAATAAATTTGGAAAGTCCTGAAACTTTATTTTCTTTTTACAGGTTTAATTAAATCTTTGGACTTAATTAAAAGTAGATACATAGAAAGCTAAGCAAATGTTATTTAAAAAGTAGAAATAACTCCAAAAGTAAATTTTAAAAAGATAGAAAAAACCCCACAGAATAATGGTCTACTACCTTGTACAGCAGTGTATATTACTTAATGTAAACACTACTGGCTTAAGCCAAAATATTCATATTTACAGAATATGGGAATTTATCTGTTTAAGTTCAGCCAGAGAAATTGAACAAGGAGGAGATACGTAAACAATCATGGGAGTACCCATGGAGGATTGGTTCCAGGACCTCCTTGAGATATGGTTCCAGGACCTCCTTGAGATACCAAAATCTGTGAATGTTCCAGTCCCTGATATAAAATGGTGTAGTATTTGTGTATAACTTATGCACATCCTCCCATATACTTTATTTCTAGAATACTTGTAACGTTAGGTACAATGGAAATGCTGTGTTAATAGGTGTTATAGTGTATCATTTAAGGAATAACAAAAGAAACAAAATGTCTGTAGGTGTTCAGTACAGATGTAATTTTTTTCCCAAATATTTTTTATCCAATGGTTACTTGAATCCACAGATGTAAGACCCATGAATATGGAGAGCTGAGTGTGTGTGTGTGTATGTATATCTATGTAGATAGATATAGATATATCTATATATGTAGATAGATATAGATATATCTATATATGTAGATAGATATAGATATATCTGTATATGTAGATAGATATAGATATATCTATATATGTAGATAGATATAGATATATCTGCATATACATATGCATATATATGTGTGTTTGTATATATGTGCATATACATATACATATGCACATATATACATATACATATATACACACACATATATATTTAATAAAATTTATTTAAAGAATTGGCATATACCATGTGAAGACTCACAAGTCAAGTTTGAAATCTGTTGGGTGACCCATTAGGAAGGACAGGCTAGAATTCTCAAATACTAACTGAAGCTTCCATTCTCAGATAGCATTTACTCTCCAGAGAAACCACAGTTCTGCTCTTAGGACCTTCAACTGATTTGAGTCAGACCTACCTGAATTCTCTAAGATAATCTTTTCTTAAAGTCACTGATTACGGGCTTTAATCACAACTACAAAATAACAGCAATGGCTAGATGGATGTTTGAATGAAAAACAGGCGACTGTAGCTTAGCCAAATTGACATATAAAACTGTCCATCATAGGGATATAAATATTCAACCGCACTAAGAACTCAATAGGTAATGACAGAAATGAATAAGAAACACATGAATAAGTATATGCAATGATTACTCTAATCAACAAACAGTGTGGGTCTTGGATTCTAGTAGACAATCAAACTCACTGGCTATGATGGATTTATTGGTTTAAAGAAACTAAGATGGGCAACAACACAACATGTAGCACAACATCATGGAAAAAGATTCTAGATTCTCAGGCTCACCCACCAACCATGCCAAAGCCAGCCCATCCATGGGAAGTATATGGCCATGAAAAATGGGGTGGAGTGTGAGAAAACTACATCATCTCTGGGAAGCCAGTGGATTTTGAGTTTCATCAAAATTTGTCTGTTTTGACTAAGCACATTCTAATTTCTTATTCAAGACTATATTTGTTGCTGCAGCCAACCATAGGATGGTGAATTACTTAAGACTGAACAGAGTTTTAAATATGCCTAGCTTTGTATTTAAGATTAGGAGAAGATTTATCCCTGGTAAAAAAAAATTTTCATTTCCCTTTTTAAAAACAGACTTATTTAGATACAATCAACACAAAATAAAATGTACATTTTAAAAAACAATCAATGCCAACTTATGTATACACCAGAAAAACCATCACCACAATCAAGAAAACATATTTACCACCCCTCAAATATTCTTCAAATCCTTAGTAATCCCAGGCAACTATTGACCTGCTTTCTGTCATTGAAGATTCATTTGCATTGTCTTTAATTTTATATTAATGAAATCATACAGGGCCCATTTCCCCTCCCCTCCCTTCCCCTCCCCTCCCTTCCCCTTTCCTTCCCTTCCTTCTTTCTTTCTTTGATACAGAGTCTCACTATGTCACCCAGGCTGGAGTGCAGTGGCACAATCTTGGCTCACTGCAACCTCCGTCTCCCAGGTTCAAGCAATTCTCCTGCGTCATCCTCCTGAGTACCTGGGATTACAGGCATCCGCCACCACGCTCAGCTAATTTTTGTATTTTTAGTAGAGATAGGGTTTCACCATGTTGGTTACACTGGTCTCAAACTCCTGACCTCATGATCCGCCCACCTCTGCCTCCCAAAGTGCTGGGATTAGAGGCATGAGTCACTGCGCCTGGCATGAGACACCACTTCTCCTGGTCATGAGTCACCATGGCAGACCTGTTTCATTTAGCATAAATATTTTGAGATTCATCTATGTTGTTTCAGGTGTCCATAGTATTCTTTTCTAATGCTGCCTAGTATTCCACAGTGTGAATATATAACAGTTAGTTTATCCATTGACTTGTTAATGGATTTCCAGTTTGGGGCTATTATAAATAGATCTGTTATGAACATTTATGTATAAGTCTTTGTTTGAACAGTTTCTTTTATTTATTTAATAAGATATGTGGGTGTAGGATGGCTGGGCCATATGGTGGGAGAATATTGTTCCATATTCCTACCAACACTTGATATAATCTGTCTTTTAAATTTTAGGCATTTTAATAGGTAAGTAATGGAATCTAATGGTGGTTTTAATTTGTATTTCCCTAATGAAAAATAATGTTGAATCCCTTTTCAGGAGTTTATCTGCAATACATAGATCTTCTTTGATAAAGTATTTGTTAAATGTTTTGCCCGTTTTTAAATGGTTCCTCATTTATTTTATTTTTATTGAGATGTGAGAGTGGTTTCTTTATTGATGGAACTTTGGTATTGTATCTGAGGAATCTTTGACTAACCCAAGTATATAAAGATTTTCTTCTACATTCTTTCCATCAAGTTTTATGGTTTTAGGTTTTACATTTGAGTCTATGATCCACTTTGAATTAATTTTTATGTAATATGACATATGGATTCAAGTTTTTTATTTTTTGCCTTTAATGTCTCTGTTCCAGCACCATTGATTGAAAAGATAGTCGTCCATTCTCTGCTGAATTTCCCTTGAATATTTAATTAATTTAAATTTATTTTCACATATGTTTGCATCTATTTCTGTTCCACAAATGTTGTTGTATAGCCAAGATTATAACAACACCTGATTCTGTTTAACGTATCTTTTAAATTAATCATTAAATGAGGTAGCATAAATCCTTCAACTTTTCTCTTTTTCAAAGTTGTTTTCGCTATTGTACATTAAAAATAATTTAATATAAAAGTTAGAATCAGCTTCATAATTGCTACAAAATGAGGACAACTATTGCATGAAATTCATAGATCAAATTGGGGACACTTAACAGTATCGATTATTATGCCAGCAAAGCTTTGTCTTGTTTTGTAATTCATATTACAAATCAAACAGCATGGGCAAAGCACCATTTTACTGAGTGACTCTAAAGAAAAACAAATTTCTATTTTATACTGTTAATTGAAACTATTCTGGTAAGACATTTGTCTTTGTTGCATATTTATGCTAATGATTTTCTTTGAATTTATGATGAAATACACAAAACATACATATTTGAGAAATTTTATTATTTTAATTTACTTCAAGATGAAGCACTAAAAAAAAAAAGTGCATTGATTCTGATGTCAGCCCACTTGTGTATGAATCTTGAGGCCATCCCTTAACTCCTCAGCATACTCCTCAGTGACTCAGTTCTAAAGATTTAACCATTAATACTCTCAGATGAATCTTTTTCAAGCTTGGCAGTAGTGTTCAAATGTACTTTGCTGTCGTAATGAAATGCTTTGCATAAGTGGGAAAATTATTATGTTATTTGCCTGAGATTTTACCTCAATTGCAATGACGGAAAATATTGACAATTTGTAGCATGCAAAGTAATCAGGCTCTATGAGGCTGTGACCTGCAAAACTTTGTACCTGATGACATTTTTTGAAAACCCTTTTCAGTTGTGACTGAGGTTTTAATATGTATGATGCTCAAGGGAGGTTGTTATACTAAAAATAAATGATCTATTTAAACTATTACTTTGGAAAAGTTGTATTTGAGATTTTTTTTTTTAATTGGATCTGGGGTGAATCTCAAGGAATCCCTGCTTCCTCTAGTCTTGATCAGTAGCAGAAAGCTAGAATTGAGGGAGCAGGGTCATTGAGTGAGCGCAGAGAAGGAAGTTTCAATCACTATTGTAGCTTGTGACCTAATATTGGCTATAATTTGAGCGTGTGTTGCAACAGCTTTTATGTAGTTCCTGCTTTGGGGGGACATTCAATAAGTGAGTCAAATATTTTCCTAGACCTTGTTACATTTGACAAAGACCCTAAAATTGTTCAGCTTTGCCTTGTACCTTACATGCTGTAAGCTCAGCTTCTATTATCAATGGACTATTGGTGAGAGACTATCTCATCCTAGCCTTCCTGACTCTGCATTCACGTTGATTGCCCTCAGATATAAGCGTAAGTATTCATCTAGCTTGACTGCTCTAATGAAATACCATAGACTGAGTTGTTTAAACAACAGACATTTATTTCTCACAATTCTGGAGCCTGGGAAGGCCAAGATCAAGATGCTGGCTGGTTTAATTCCTGGTGAGGGCTCTCTTCCTGGCTTATAGACAGCTACCTTCTCACTGTGTCTGCCCTAACATAGTGGAGAGAGTGATCCCATCTCTTCCTGTCCTTGTAAAGCCACTAATCTCATCATGAGGTTCTTACCTTGGTACCACTACCCTCTCGAAGATTCCATCTCTAAATACTTGGGAGTTAGGACTCCAACATACAAATTTTGGGGGAGACACAATTCAGTGTATAACAACATTTTTGGAATAAAAGTTGTAGTAATGCATGAAGGCTGAATTTGCTTTGTTCTCTTACACAGCTGACAGTGGCAGGCAGACTGGCCCTTTTAGTTCTCTCTGTCTTTCCCAGGCTATCAGGCACCTATGCTATTTCATTTCAGATAGAAAATACACTTGCTTTGTGGCCCAGCACCTTGGTATATGTCATTGTAGAGCACTTAAGCAATATCTAAATGTCTCTGCTATGGTCTGAATGTTTTTACCTTTCTTCCATTCATATGTTGAAGTTTAATCACAAAATAGATATCATTAGGAGGTGGAGCCTTTGGAAGGTGATTAGGTCATGATGGTAGAACCCTTATGAAGGGAATTTGCATTTTTATAAGAGAGGCCTGAAGGAGACCCATCACCCTCTCCATCATGTGAGGACACAGCAAGGAAGTGTGTGCAAACTATGATCCAGGAAGCAGGCCCTCACTAGACACTGAATCTGCTGGAGCTTTGATCTTGGGCTTCCCAGCTTCCATAACTATGAGAAATAAGTTTCTGCTGTTTATAAGTTACCCAATCGATGGCCTTTTATTACAGCAGCAGGAACAAACTGTCCCAAATGCCATACCACAAATAATAAAACAATAAACTTCGATATAGCAACAGCAAGTTAATTAATTAAGGATTCATTGCCTTTTACATGGCTTATTAAACTTTTTAACTTGTCTATGTTATCTCTACCATCCCATAGTTTATCAACAAATGATATAAAGAACAGTTTCTAAAAAACTGTGATCAAGAACTGTTGTTAGTGTAAAATAATATGTTCTTTGTTGGCATTGAGTAATTAGCATCCAAATAACAGAGTTTGTGTTTACGGCTGCAAAACTTCTCCTGGCATAAAACACCGAAAGTGGTGTAGATTCGAGCAGAAATTTAAGCAGAAAGGATGGGTGGAATCCTCTCTGTCTTTCATTTATCACTGGGTTTTATGAGTTTACAAATTCTAGTTGTACATTTCCACTCTTCTATATTTTCTAGTTAAAAAATGTACCTGTATGTAAACTAGTGGACCTTCTTTCTCTCTAATCTACTTTGTTTCTTTTTGTAGTTAGATAATACGGCATAGTGGTTGTGAGCATGGAATCAAAATTTCTGAGTGTGAATTCAGCCTTCACTACTTAACCACAGCTTAGTTTTCTTTACCTGTAGAAATAAGGATGCTTAAAATTTCCCATGGTGCTATTGTGAAGGTTAAATGAGCTATTCTATAAAATATGCTTAGAATAGTCCCTAGCATGAAGTGAATACTTTATAAATGTTACCTGTTCTTACAACTGATTAGATTACCCCTTGGCCTTCTACAGGTGTGAAAAATCATGTCCTTACAGCCTTCCACGGGGACCTTATGGCTAAGACTTTTCTTAATTTTATTATAATAGCACAAATAAGAAGCCCTCCCCCCAAATAACTAGCTGTAAAATATGTGTGTGTGTGTGTGAGTGTGCGCGCGCACGCGTGTGAGTGTGTGTGTGTGTTTGGTAGATTTGTACAAGTAGGGTCAAAAGTCAAAGGTGAAATCTCAATCTGTGTTAGGTATTTCATAAGTGTTAGATCATCTAACCCCCACAGCTTATCTCTGGTTAATACCACTGTGCCATCTTATAGATGAGTGAGTTGAGAAGTCCTCTAGGTCACAGCTAGTAGGTGTGAAGCTCAGTAGTCAAAGTTATTTTAAAATATGTTTTACCATTAATGTTGTGTATTAATATGATTACATAATACATTTGATTAGCTATTTGACTAGTAAGTAATGAACTAATAAAATACATTTTCTTAAAGGGAAGAACTATATACTTTTTATTCTTATATTCTCTACAGCACCAACAATGATACATAGATACATGATTTTCATAAATTCATATTCATTGAATCTTAATGTAGTGCTTGATATTTCAGCAGTGGGTTTAAAGTGAGTAAAATACAATCCTCACTCTCAAGAAACTTAAAATATAGTTTGAAAATTAAATATGTTAGATAGTAGAAGGAGCTAAATCTCACCAAAAAAGCCTATCAGTGACAAAAAGAGGAATTTTTATTTAGGGCCTAGTATATGCCAAGGAAAATAAAGCACACATGGGGGTCATACACCAAAATAATAGAGCCGGGATTCAAGCATACATTTATCTACCAAATTTAACAGTTCTTCTTACTCTCTATTTATTGTGTATACCATAGAACAGAAAAGATTACAAATATACTAAATTTACAAAGGCAATTATTATAGTTCTCTTACAATTTCATAGATTCTTTATGAATTTAACTTGTCAAAAATGTGTCATAAATGTATTGAGCAGTGACTATTGAGTTAATTATGATATTTTAGTCTTTCAAATGATACTTTCAACAGTTATTTGCTGTTTTTAGGTGCTTAAATTTTTTTAAAAAAATTTTATTATACTTTAAGTTCTAGGGTACATGTGCACAACGTGCAGGTTTGTTACATATGTATACACGTGCCATGTTGGTATGCTTAGGTGCTTAAATTTTTTAATACAAAAGTTTACACTTAGTAGATACAGAGAGCTGCTAGCATCTCTAGCAGCAAAATGATTTTAGATATAAAAATGATAAAATGAGGGTTTTTTTTTCCAAGGAATTCAGTAATTCAGTAGGGAGATAAGACTTCAAGTCACAGAAACAAAATACAGGAAAAGACCCTAGAACTTATCAAGTGCAATACTTTAATATTATGAATAAAAAAATTTAGGCCAAGAAAAATTATTTATCTATGATTATGAGAGCCATTAATGATTGAGTTGAGACTTAAATACAAGCCTGCTGCTTTGTAGTGAAATCTTTCCACTACTCTTTCTTGAAATAGAGATCAATAAAAAATAGCACGGTGTATAATACTGTTACGAATATTAATTATAAGGAGTTTCCATTCTAATTTGTACCATATAATTTTCATTTGTGAGTTTTTCTTCATTAGGTTTTATGCATTCTTTATAAAATGCTCCTAGAACGCCATGTTTTATTCAATGATTTTTAAAATATCTATTATAATTTTTATTTTAACATTCTCTCATGGTTTGTGGTAAGTTTTATTTCATACTCCAAACCCAGCCTATAAGATGTGGAGTAAAACCTAATTTCATTTCTTGGTGGAAGTTGTTTTTAAACTGAGACACATTGTTTCATTTTGACCCTTTAACTGAAACAGGAATTTAGGGAAATGCTCGTCAAGGGATTTGTCTATGGATACAGAGACATAGTTGTAGACTGATCTTCATAAATATTTTATGCTATTTTTTGCACAATTACAAATAGTGTTTCTTCTCATAAAACTAGTTAAATTTCTTAACATGATTTTTAAAAGATTCTTGTATCCTCAAATAATTCTTCATTATATATGTGAATTTCAGAAACTGTGAAAATGAATAGAAATTAGAACATCAAAAGGGAATGAACTATGTAAAACAATTCATTAGATGTATTATACAAAAGTGCTACTTTTTTTAGGGTATAGGAAAAAGGCTAGGGCATTTTCCTATGGCTCCCATCTATGAGATGGTTAAGTTTATATCCTTTTAGGGAGTTGGAATCACTGTTTTCTGTTGTAAAGCCAGGTGTGGGTTATTATAATTATTGGCATCACAGATTTATTTTTAATTATTCATGAAAGTGGATTAAACAATGGAATCCCCACATGAAAACACACGGTGCTGTTTTAGAAGCCATCTGTGGCTGTTTCAAGTACCAATGAGATGCCAATTTTGCTTTTCATGTCAACTCAGAAACACATCAAACTGATGAGATGTCTTGGTCCGTTTTGCGCTGCTATAATAGAATGCAATAGCCTGGGTAATTTAGAAAGAAAGAATATTTATTTCTCACAGTTCTTAAGGCCAGGAAGTCCAATATCAAAGTGCCAGCATTTGGTGAGAGCCTTTTTGCTGTATTATTCCATGGTGGAAGATGAGAGGATGAGAGAAGAAGAGAGAGGGAGTGCAAGAGGACCAAACTTGCTTTTATAGCAAACTCACTCTCCTTATAATGACAGTAATTCCTCATGACCTAATCACCCTTTTAGGGTCTCACCTCTCAACACTGTTGATTAGAGATTACGTTTCTTAACTTTCTATCATATGAACTTTGGGAGTTCCATTCAAACCATATCATAGAGTACACAATTTTCAGGATACGTATTTTTATTCTGGCAGCGATATTCAACATCTTACATACAAAATATGAAAACAATCAATGCTGCTCTTATGCTTTAATAGAAAACAGATATAGTAATGGTTTTAGGAGTGTGTTGACATGAACTCACTTGATATAAATCAGCAACAAATTCATAGGTCACAGGATAATGGTATAAATTATCTTCCACCCTAATGTTGAAATTGGAGAAAAGTAGAAAAATACGCCTCAACATCTAAATATTCAAGTGAATGCAAGTTGTTAATAAGAATTTAACTTTGTATATGGGCAAAGAATTTCAGAGATCAGGTAATTATCACAAGGTGTCAGGTGTCAGCCAATGGGGTAATAGGAAAATCTTTCTAAAAACAATAAATATCCAGGTGTGGAGGTGCATGCCTGTAGTCTCAGCTACTTGGGAGGCTGAGGCAGGAGAATCACTTGAACCTGCGAGGTGGAAGCTGCAGTGAGCTGAGATTGTGCCACTGCACTCCAGCCTGGGCAACAGAAAGAGACTTGGTCTCACAAAAAAATAAAGAAAGAAAATAAAGAAAAGAAAATCTTGCATAGGTCTCAGTCATGTTAATCAATAAGGTACTGAACCTAATACAATCTCTTTTTTTTTTTACATTACTTTTTTTTTATATTACAAGCACAATCCAAATTTGTGGTTAAAAAAATAGAAAATAATACAGGCAGGCATATGGGGAAAACCAAAAATAATCCACAATAATGATCCCATCACCAGGAAAGGAGGCATCCAGGCTGGGCTTCTCATATTTTCTGGAACTTACTGAGGCCAAGCCCTTGAGGTCCTGGGCTTTCTCACCCTAGTGCCCAGCTAATTAATTTTAATAGTTTGGTATATATTCTTCCAAGGATTTTTTTTTCTGTGAAAAATATACATGTAATTTTGAATATGTTATTTTTATAGAAATGACATCTTATTACATAAACTATTTTGTGACCTGGTTAGTATAAACTTTATAGTGAAGAAATTCCTATTTTACCCTACCATTATATGGAAAAATTTTTGAATAAGGAGATGCAGCATAATTGTTTTTCTATTACTGGAAATATTTTATAGTTTAAAACATAAAAACATGCCTCAATGGACACTCATTTCCATGATATATATATATATTTTTGCATCATTATACCTTCTTTTGGAAGAATTCATGAGTGCAATTGCAATTAAAGTGTTTTGGTTATTTTTCTTTTGACTTTTGTTTTATACCGGTAAAATTCTCCAGTTTATGTCTATTTACAGTTCCAGCAGATCTGTATGAGAATTCCCTTTTATGAGTCCCCTCCATTCATTCTTCATGTATACAATGTGTGTATGTTTCTTTCATTAATTGCATTTACTTTCACATAAAGTTTTATGAGCTTACTACCACAGGGGAAAACATAACCTAGAGAAAAGTAGGCCATCTAAACACAGAAGACAGCGGCTTCCTATAGGAGACAGGTTCCTGCTGGATGATTCTGATTAGGGATTAAGGAAAAGCTGTGGAGTGAGGAATGACTGGATGCTGTCAAGAAATGGGGGACATTTGATAATAGGATATTTTAATATATTCAATGTAGTAGATGGGAGGTTAATTGCTCTAGCTAGTGTTCTCATTGGTACTGAAACAGCAATCAATCACATTAGTCATCATCAGGGGAATGTTTAGTAAATTTTTGTCTCTGAAGAGTGGCTTTGTTTCTTTCTTGTTCCCAACATAGTTGCAGTGTGGTTTGGTCTAAGCATTGTTTAAGAATATTATGGTGTGGCTACCAGAAAGGCCACTGTTTTAGATCATCCTTGTGCTGCTATAAAGAGATACTTCAGGATGGGTAATTTATAAATAAAAGAGGTTTAATTGGCTCATCGTTCTGCAAGCTGTACAAGCATGACACCAACATCTGCTGGGCTTCTGATGAGGCCTCAGGGATCTTATAATTGTGGCAGAAGGCAAACGTGGAGCTGGAACATCACATGGTAAGAGGAGGGCGGTGCTACAGACTTTTAAACAACCAGATCTCATGACAGCTCACTACCCCGAGGTCAGCACCTAGATTCATGAGGGATCCTCCCCCACGACCCAAACACCTCCTCACAGGCCCCACTTTCAGCACTGGAAATTACATTTTAACATGAGATTTGGAGGGGACAAACATTCAAACTGTGTCAGCCACTATTCACATTCTTAGTAGCTAGAGTAGTTTGATGATTGTCTCATCTACATAACTAAAAGTCATATCAAATAAATGAGGTATAACCATATTGAATAATGAAGTGAACAGTAAGAAAAGGGACTAGTAAATAGAAACATTTTAATTATATATTTTTCAATTCCTGGAATAGTGTATATTGTTGGAATAACTAGAAAATTAAGAGTTTTGTATAATAAAATGATGACTGCCGGGTACAGTAGCCCATGCCTGTAATCTCAGCACTTTGGAAAGCCGAGGCGGGAGGATCATGAGGTCAAGATAACAAGACCAATCTGGCCAACATGGTAAAACCCAGTCTCTACTAAAAATACAAAAATTAGCTGGGTGTGGTGGCACATGCCTGTAGTCCCAGCTACTCGGGAGGCTGAGGCAGGAGAATTGCTTGAACGTGGGAGGCGGAGGTTGCAGTGAGCTGAGATTGTGCCACTGCACTCCAGCTTGGCAACAGATCGACACTCCATCTAAAAATAATAATAATAATAAATTAATTAATAAAATAAAATAAAATGATGACTATAACCATTGGAGCACAAAATATAAATCTTTTTAACTATCAGAAGGGTTGCATACAAATAACAAAGTAAACAAACATAGTATGAAACAAGAACCCATAAAAACAGGAGTTATAATATAGACTAATAAAATTAAGACCAAATGTATTTACCATATCAGTATATGTAACTAAGATCTCTCTCTATTTAAAGGGGTGTATTTTCATATTACATCGTAATATGCAACCCTATGCTATAAGAAAAAAATATCTAAAGCATAGTATAATGATTGAAAATAGACCCAACGTGGTGGCTCACACCTATAATCCCAACACTTTGAGAGGCCGAGACGGACAGATCAGGAGGTCAGGAGTTTGAGACCATCCTGGCTAACACGGTGAAACCCCGGCTCCACTAAAAATAAAAATACAAAAAAATTAGCTGGACGTGTTGGTGGGCACCTGTAGTCCCAGCTACTTGGGAGGCTGAGGCAGGAGAATGGTGTGAACCCGGGAGGCGGAGCTTGCAGGTTCCGTTTCAAAAAAACAGAGTTGCGAGACTCCATTTCAAAAAAACAAAAAGATTGAAAATAAAAGGATCAATAAGCCAGGAACAGAATGTTAAACACTGCATGTTTTCACTCAAATGTGGAAGCTAGAAAGAAATTGATCTCATAGAAGTAAAAAGTAGAACAGCGGATACTAGGGAAAATTTGGGGGAAGGGAGGGATAAAGAGAGATTCGTTAAAGGATACAAAATTACAGCTTAATGGGAGGAAAACCTGGTTTTCTTTACTATGGTGGGTTGACTGTAGTTTACAGTGATACATAGTTTCAAATAGCTAGAAGGAGGATATCTAATGTTCCCAATACAAAGAAATAACAAATATTTGAAATTGCCAATATGCTAATTACTCTGATCTGATCACTATACATTGTATGTATTGAAACATTATGTACACCATAAATATGTGAAATTATTATGTGTCAATTAATAAAATAAAAGGAGGGGCAAAGATATACAAGCTTTTGTAAGTAATTAAAAATATTCAGTAATCAGGGCTTAATATTACATTAAGATGATTCTGATCAAAAATAATATGAACATTCATTTTAAAGTAGTGGCAAAAACAAAGGGAAAAGGTAGAAGTACACTTATAGCTAAAAATATATATGAACCTCTTTCTTCAAGAAAATCTGGAAAATTTAAAGAGGTCCATAGCCAACCTACAATTAATGAAGTAGATTTGATTGCTGTGCTGCAAACCTATGGGTGGTAGGCTGGTAAAGGCTCCCACAGACTTCAAATTCTAATTCTCAGAACTTGTGAATGCTGTCTTACTTGGGAGAAGAATCTTTGCACTTGTGCTTGTTAAGGAATTTGAGATGAGGAAATTATTGTGGATTACCTGGGTTAGCCATAAATGTCATCAAACGTGTATTTAGAGAGACAGGAGATTAGACACACACAGAGGAGACTATGCAAAGCTGGAGAAATATTAGAATAATATAGCCACAGGCCTAAGAATGGCAAGGAATGTTAGCAGCCACCAGAAAGAGATAAGAGAAGGTTTCTTCCCCGTGTCTCTGGAGGGAGTGCAGCCCTGCCAACATCTTGATTTTGGACTACTGCCCCCCAGAACTGTCAGAGAATAAATTCTGGTTGTCTAGTGTCATCAAGTTTGTGGTAATTTGTTACAGCACACATAGATAACTCATATACTATAAAGTAAAAATAGAGAGTCTAGGGAATATTCACATAATGTGACTATTACGTTTCCTGAATCTAAAATTGCGTCAATGGCAAGAAGTGTCCATTAAAACAGAAAATATGCTGCTGGTTACAGTTGTAGTACATCTTTTTTATTGATAGATGCCAATTTTAGAGACTTTAACGTATAAAAAAAATGAGTCTCAGAATACACAGATTAAATGTTCTAGGTTAATAATTATAATCATATATTAAAATAGCATATGATATATAAGTACACAACACATGGTAATTGCATATTCATTTTCAAAGTCAACGAATAAATTTTAAAATGGAAATATTTCACATTCTTGGAAAACCATGTAATTAATTTAGAAATTAATAAGAAAATCTGCAAACAAAATGATCATTCTACCTGGGCATTTAAAATATTTTAAAAACTTTTTTCTAAAACAATTTCCAGGTCATGAAAGTGAAATGAAGCAAAATGAATACATTTTATTTTGTAACTAAGGAATATGGCCAAACCTATGATTAAAAGAATATTCATGGCCAAGCATGGTGGTGCATACGTGTAATCCCAATGCTTTGGTAGGCCAAGGCAGGAGGACCACTTTGAGGCCAGTAATTCAAGACCAGCCTTGGAAACATAGCAAGATCTCCTTACACACAAATCAAAACAAAACAAAAACACAAACATTAGCCAGGCTTGGTGGCCTGTCTCTCTAGCCCTACCTATTCAGGAGGCTGAGGCAGTAGTATCATTTGAGTGCACAGCATGTTATAGTCGCACCACTGCACATCAGCCTGAGTGACAGAATGAGATCCTGCCTTAAAAAAAATTCATAACCTAAACCTGAATTTCTCATTTTAATAATAATGAGAGAATTAAGACAACTGAAATAGCCACTTGACGGACTATTTAGAACTAAGTACCATAAACTGAAGGTAAACATTAAAAACATGAGGATGAAATAAATCGTGAAAATGAACAAATGTAGAACTAAAAACAATATGAAAGCTGGATTATCAAATAACAGATAGTTGGATAAATGACTCACTAATGTAATTTAAAAATAGGTGGATAGAAATATGTAAAAATGAAACAGTAAATAATAAACAGAATATAATCACAGCAGAAAATAAAAGCTAAAATAGAGTAGTCTGTTTAGCTGTATGCAGCATAATTTGAAAAACTGGATAGTATGGAGAATGTTTAAAAAATTCCTAGATTCAGAAAATTTAAACAGATGCATTTTCATATAAATAATTAAGCTGTCAAAGAGCTACTACTCTCATCTTATAGAAATAAATAAATACATCTTAGACAATTTAACAGAGCATAATTTCCATACTTTTTAACACTGGCCTAAAGAATAGGAAAAGAAGAAAAAAATTATGAGATATTTATTGTCTCAATAGCCCAACCTTACACTGATTGCAAAACAGAAACTAGAGACCAATCTCTAATGAATTCTGATGTAAGAGTCCTAAGTAAATGTTAGCAATTTTAGTACATGTAGGGCACATTAGTACAAAATTTTAGTACAAAAATTAGTACAATGTAGGGCACATTAGAGGAAGAATCCACTAAGACCATTGTTTCATGTCAATAATACATAAATGTTTTAAATTTAAGCAATATAATTTATCACACTAATAATTTTAAAAAGTGATTATTTTTCTTGGAATCTAGAAATGTTTCTGATAAATTGTAACAGTTACTCTCAGGAATCCATAAAAGAGGGAGAGATGGGTACATCTGAATTTTTTATATATATTTTACATATATAATATACGTCTACATAATGTCATGTCTACATTATATATAATAGTGTGTAATATATACACATATATATGTCTACATAATTTCCATAAACCGTAATAGTTTGTACTAATGGCAAAATGTTAGAAGCATTCTCATTAAAGTAAAATGTAAAAAGAGGTTTTCACAAAATTACAATTATTATTGAACATTGTATTAGAGGTACTAATTAACACATTTAGGAAATTTAAAAATATAGACTAAAAAGTAAATTCTGATTTGAAACAATTACTAATTGTGATTAATATATTATATACCCAGAATATCCAAAAAATTAATACAATGACTACAACTCAGAAAATAATTACAATAGTAAATGAGGATAAAATATTATTCCAAATAAGTCACAACTTTCATATATTGTGTATATGGTTATGTTCCATTATCCACATGTCTATTTTATGCCAATTCCACACTGTTTTATTTACTGTAGCGTAAGCCACGCAGTGCAAACGCTCCACATTTTTCTTCTGAAAATAGGTTTGGCTATTCAAGGTTCTTTGTTTTCTCACATAAAGTGCATTCAATCTATACATCAATTTGTAAAGCATTTGCAACTTAATTCTGAGCCTTACAATCTATAATCATTTATTAACATCTTTTTTATCAGTGTTTTGTAATTTTTAACATACAAATTTATCATACATATATCCCTTCTGTGTCTTTTGTTAAGCATATAGGTGAGTTTTCACAGTTTTGATGCTATGACATCTTTTTATTTTCAATTTTCTAATTTTTAAATAGCCAGTTGATAAAAAATGCAACCAAACTTTGCATATTAGCTTTATATACTGTGACTTTGGTAAATTCTTTTTATTTATTTAATTCTTTTATTAATTCCTGTGGCCATCTTGGTAACTTATTATTTTGTCCATAATAAGGTGATTAAAAAATGAATATATTTTTGATTATCCCTTTCCTATCTGTGCATCTTTTATTTGCTTTTTAATCTTGCTTCACTACATGATGGATTTGCCAGCACATTCTTGAGCATATATTTAACCACAGAAGGAAGTAATTTTGTCTTTTACCATTAAATATTATTTTAACTGTAGATTTTTGTCACAGTCTTTGTATTATAATGTGGATGTTCTTTTCTATTCCAATGTTGGTGAGAATTTTAATCACAGGTGGATGGGAGATTTTGTCAAATGCTTTTTCAGTATGTATTGAGAGAGTTGTAACATTTTTCTTCATAACTGTGTCAATATGATGATTTACTTCGATTGATTTAAAAATGTTCAGCAAACCTTGTATTTTGGGGGTAAATTCCATTTGGTCTTCCAGTGTTACTTTTTTTATATTTTGGTAAATTTAACTAGCTAATATTTCATTAAGGATTCCTGAAGATATATTTCCTCAAGGTAGTTCCTCTTGTAGTTTCTTCTCTTATAAAATCCTTGAATGCATTTGTATCAGCAATAATGATTTCATAAAACAAATTTGGAAGTGTTCCTTCTTCCTTAATTTCAGAATTGATGCCATTTCTTTGTTAAATATTTGATTGAATTCAATAATGCAACCACCTGTGACTAGAGGTATTAAACCATAAATTACGTTTTTTAAACAGGTATAGTGCTATCCAAGTTATCTAATTATCAGTGAGCAAACTATAGTAGTTTATGTCTTTTAAGGAATTTATTCATTTCATCTAAGATATCAGAATTTTGGGGCATGAATGTTGATATGGTTTGGCTATGTCCTCGCCCAAATCTCATCTTGGATTGTAATTTCCATAATCCCCACGTGTCTGAGAGGGATGCAATGGGAGGTAATTGAATCATGGGGGTGTTTACTCCCATCCCGTTCTCATGATAGTGAGTTAGTTCTCACCATATCTGATGATTTTATAAAAGGCTTCCCCCTTCACTGGGTGCTCATTCTTTCTCCTGCTGCCCTGTGAAGAGGTGCCCTCCACCAAGATTTTAAGTTTCCTGAGGCCTCCCCAGCCATAAGGAACTGTGAGTCAATTAAACCTCTTTCCATTATATCCAGTCTTGGGTATTACTTCATAGCAGTGTGAGAACGGACTAATACAAACGCATGATTAATTTTTCATCATTTGCCTTTTATTGTCTTTAAGTGTATATATACTTCCTCTCTCTCATTGCTAGTATTGGTAGTTAGGATTTACCTACTTATTTTTTTTCTTAATTGATTTTGGTAGAGTTTTATTATCAATACTGATCTCATTATAATTAAAGAAGCAACTCTCCGTTTCATTAATGTCTATTTTTTGTTCTTATAATCTTAGTGATACCCTCTTTTACCTTTATTACTTCCTTTAGTCTGCCTGCATTGAATTTAATTTGTTTTTTTTTGTTTTCCAAGGTAGACTTTTAGATTTTTTTAATTTTGAATTTTTCTTATTGTCTTATATAAAAATTAAATGCAATATATTTTTCTTTAAGCATTATTTTCTTTGACTCAAAATTGGGACTTTTTTATGAAATTCAAAATATTTTTACTTTTTCTTGTGACCTGTGTGTGTGGGGGTGTGTGTGTGCATGCGTGTGTGTGAAGACAGTGAAAGACACAGAGAGAGAGGAGAGGAACTTTGAACACTTGAGATTTGTGCTAAAGGCAAAATGTTAGAAGCGTTCTCATTAAAGTAAAATGTAAAAAGAATTTTTCACAAAAATACAATTATTATTGAACATTGTATTAGAGGTACTAATGAACACATTTAGGAAATTTAAAAATATAGACTAAAAATGCTGATTTGAAATGATTACTAATTGTGATTAATATCACACTTAGTACACACTTAGTACAATATTACACTGCTATGAAGAAATACCCAAGACTGAGTAATTTATAATGGAAAGAGGTTTAATTGACTCACAGTTCCTTATGGCTGGGGAGGCCTCAGGAAACTTAAAATCTTGGTGGAGGGCACCTCTTCACAGGGCAGCAAGAGAAAGAATGAACACCCAGTGAATTAATTGTTTGAACACTTGAGATGTGCATTACTAGCCTTCTGAACTATGTCAGGTGCTATAGCATCTGCTTCACATTTACGTCGCATTTAATTCTCACAACAATACTATAATGTAGATACTATTAATACCTCAGTTACACAGAGAGAAAATTTAGGCTTACAGAGATAGAGTAATATCTATCTTGTGACTAGTAAAGCAAGGAATTGAATGATTAGTCTGAACCCAAAGCTCATTCTTTTAGCCACTATAGAATGGAACATATTGCCCCTCTTTAAAATTCAACTTCAGGAGTTTTATGAGCTTATGTGTATTTGAATATCTTTGTTCAATACTCCTATCATGGTAGGATCCTTTTAACAAGAAAATTTTAATATTGTCTCAGTTCAGAAAAATGTTCTTGTGTATATTAATTCTGTGTATAACTCACAGAAATCATAATAGTAAAATATTGATTTTCTGAATTAATCCTATAAATGTTTCTCCTTCCTTCCTTCCTTCCTTCCATCCTTCCCTCCCTCCCTCCTCCTTCTTTTTCTTTCTTTCTTTCTTTCTTTCTTTCTTTCTTTCTTTCTTTCTTTCTTTCTTTCTTTCTTTCCTTCTTTTTCTTTCTTTCTTTCTTTCTTTCTTTCTCTTTCTTTCTTTCTCTTTCTTTCTTTCTTTCTTTCTTTCTTTCTTTCTTTCTTTCTTTCTTTCTTTCTTTCTTTCTTTCTTTCCTTCCTTCCTTCTTTCCTTCCTTCTTTCCTTCTTTTTCTTTCTTTCTTTCCTTCCCTTCCTTCCCTTCCCATCCTTCCCATCCTTCCCTGCCCTCCCTTCTTTCTTTCTCTTTCTTTCTTTTCGTTTCTCTTTCTTTCTTTCTTTCTTTCTTTCTTTCTTTCTTTCTTTCTTTCTTTCTTTCTTTCTTTCTTTCTTTCCTTCTTTTCTTTCTTTCCTTCTTTCTTTCGCTCTCTCTTTCTCTCTCTCTCTCTCTTTCTCTCTCTCTTTCTTCTTTGTGAGTAGGGTCTTCCTCTGTCACCCAGGCTGGAGTGTGGTGGCCCTATCTCAGCTCACTGCAACCTCAACCTCTCCAGCTCAGGCAATCCTCCTGCCTCAGCCTCCCAAGTAGCTGGGGCTACAGGCACCATCAACATGCCCAGTAATTTTTGTATTTTTTGTGGAGACGGGGTTTCACTATGTTGGCCAGGCTGGTCTCGAATTCCTGGGCCAAAGCAATCCGCCCGCCTCAGACTCCCAAGTGCTGGGATTACAGACATGAGGCACTGAGCCCAGCCTCATTGTTTCTATCTCTATTTTATTATTGAAGTAAGTTATTTTTGTTTTAAGAAGTATTAATTGTTTTTGAATTTTTTAAGAAAGAAAAGGATGAACTCTTACATATGCTTTAGAATAAATCCTCATTTATTGTCACTAATGGGTTCTTGGGGACTGTGACTTTAATTGAAACGACATGTCCTCCAAAGAATGTTGTTTCCATAAACGTCCTTTCCTTGTAACACTGGTAAGGGGAAAAATGTTTATTTACAGTCATTTCACTTAAAGTCATGGTTTCCGAGAACTGATTGATGACATTGAGGACTTATAGAATAACTGGGTAGATTAGGAGGAGAGACTATTTTAGCAACAGACTGAAGAAAGAAAGAGTGAAGCCCGTGTGAGAACGTCCACTGAAATATCCAAAGATGGTCACAGCTGGTCAGATGGGAAATCAATGGGTATTGAATGAGTAGGACTGACTTCAATGAAAGGGCATTTACCTGGACTTAGTGTTATGGATTCAGTCATAAAATTTAAAATCTCATGTTTAAAAAACTGACAGATTGTCTTTTCTCAATATTTTATATTCCTGTCTCTAAATTGTTCTCTATTTTTTTCTTCTGTACTGAAACTTACTCCTTTATTTATTTATTTATTCTAAAACAAAACAAAAAGGGATACATATGTGAAACGCGCAGGTTTGCTGCATAGGTATACATGTGCCATGGTGGTTTGTTCCACCTGTTGACTCATCCTTTAAGTTCCCCCCGCCTCACCCCCCACCCTGCAACAGGACCTGGTGTGTGTTGTTCCCCTCCCTGTGTCCATGTGTTCTCACTGTTTACCTCCTATCTGTTCCTGTTTTAGTTTGCTGAAGATGATGGCTTCCAGCTTCACCCATGTCTTCAATGTGGTGGATAAGTTTTTTGATATGCTGCTGGATTCGGTTTGCCAATATTTTATTGAAAATTTTCACATCAATATTCACTAAAGATATTGGCCTGAAGTTTTCCTTTTTGTGTGTGTCTCTTCCTGGTTTTGGTACCAGGATGATGCTGGCGTCATAAAATGAGTTATGAGGAGTCCCTCCTTTTCAATTGTTTGGAAAAGCTTCAGAAAAAATGGTAATCAGCTCCTCTTTGTATTTCTGGTAGAATTCAGCTGTGAATCCGTCTGGTCCTGGGCTTTTTTTTTTTTTTTTTTTTTTGGTTGGTAGGCTATTAATTACTGCCTCTGTATCAGAGCTTCTTATTGGTCTATTCAGGGATTCAACTTCTTCCTGGTTTAGTCTTGGTAGGGTGCATGCATCCAGGAATTTATCCATTTCTTCTAGATTTTCTGATTTATTTGTAGAGAGGTGTTTACAGTATTCTCTGATGGTAGTTTGTATTTCTGTGGGGTCAGTCATGATATCCCCTTTATCATTTTTATTGTGTCTGTTTGATTCTCTCTCTTCTTTATTATTCTACCTAGCTGTCTATTTATTTTGTTAATTTTTTTTTTTTCCAAAAAATCAGCTCCTGGGTTTGTTGATTTTTTGTTGGCGGGGGGGTGGTTTCCTGTCTCTATCTCCTTCAATTCTTCTCTGATCTGAGTTATTGCTTGTCCTCTGCTAGCGTTTGTATTAGTTTTCTGTTGTCTCTCCAGCTCTTTTAATTGTGATGTTAGAGTGTTAAATGGAGATCTTTCTAGCTTTCTGATGTGGGCATTTAGTGCTATACATTTCCCTCTTAGCACTGCTTTAGCTGTATCACAGAGATTCTGGTAAGTTGTTTCTTTGTTCTCACTGGTTTCAAAGAACTTCTTGATTTCTGCCTTAATTTCATTATGTACCCAGGAGTCATTCAGGAGCAGGTAACCTACTCTAGTTTTACAAATATAGCCTCTTCTTTAATCATGGAGAAAGTTCTTGCATGTTTCTTGTTCCTGCAATGACGGTTTTTCACTCTGATCATCTTGTTTTAACTTTCGCACTTGTGTGTGTGTGTGTGTTTGTGTGTGTGTGTGTGTGTGCGCGTGTGTATTTTTTGACAGAGTTTCACTCTGTCTTTTTTTTTTTTTGAGACGGAGTTTCACTCTGTCACCCAGGCTGGAGTAGAGTGGCATGATCTCAGCTCACTGCAACCTCCACCTCCCGGGTTCAAGTGATTATCATGCCTCAGCCTCCTGAGTAGCTGGGACTACAGGCATGCACCACCAGCCTGGCTACTTTTTTTTGTATTTTTAGTAGAGATGGGGTTTCATCATGTCGGCCAGGCTGGTCTTTAACTCCTGCCCTCAGGTGATCTGCCCACCTCAGCCTCCCAAAGTGCTGGGATCATAGGCATGAGTCACTGCGCCCAGCCAACTTTAGCAGTTTTCCGAAAGCTCTCTTTATAATAATCTGTCCTTAGAAGTTGAGTAAAAGAGAACAAGTATTTGCACATCTTTTTGAAAAAATATTTTTCTATTGCTTTTCAAAGAAGTAAAAGTAATTCTGAATTTTTTGGTGAAGAATGTAGAATGAATCAAGATAATCTTTTACAAGTCAGTAAGACATGAACACGTAAAATGTTTCAAATTTTAATATTAGTAGAATTCCCCTTTTCTAATCAAGAAAACATATGTGTGTCCCAATCTCTCTAATGCAAAAGGTAAATCCTGTCTTCCTCTTTTTGAGGCAGTTAAGACGAGTGTGGATGTGCGCTCTTTGGAATGCCAGAAATAATTTGGGAAAGTTAAAAATACCAACTCTCTTATTGTATTGTTTTCATCTTGCCCTAAGCTCCCAGGATCTTTTCTTTAAGAAGCAAGAGAATGTTCTTTTTGAAGACAGATTTTAGCTTTCTAAAGTTAGAATATTTCATCCTATGTTCTATACTTACGGACATTTTCGTCACATTAACATTCTCATCCCTAACTCCTGCTTCATGTGGGAAACCTTAGTTATTTTAAAATAAATCTGATAATTATTGAAGCAATTTTATTAAATGCTTGCACCATGACTTTTTTGCTCCAGAAATTACACCTTTGTTTTAGAGATGATACCAGTTAAGAATACTGATTTTTTTCTTTATTCTTGCATCAAATCAGATGCCATAAGCCCAAAAATTTAAATTGGAAAGCCATAATTTATAATATTAGTATAAAATAGTATATTGTAAAATCATCATCATAACCACTTGCATATAAAACTTAGATCTTTGTCATTCCTTATATCAATCTTTCAAAGCATTTAATATTTACTTCACATAGATTATATTGTATTACTTATTATAAGTATTTCCTATAGTCAGTATTTAGGGAGTATACTATTAAGCACTCTTTAAATCTGGAGATTATGTTGATGTATTGACCATTAAAAGAATAGGCCTTTTATAGTGCATGTCTGATATCTGCTTCATGTTATCGTATTTGATCTTTAAATCTCTATTCATGTTTAGTGAACTAAGGAATATGAGATCAGTCTGCAAGAATACGCAGCAGGATCCTTTGTGTAGTTTTCCTTTGTTCCTTGGAACCACTGAATCATATTTCCATATCTTTCTCATCTTCTACCCTCTCCTCCCCCTCCTCTTCCTTTATTTCTTTGGTCTAGATTTCATACCTCATTTACAATGGGACTCGTTTTTAAACATTACGATTATTATTATTAAACTTATAGCCAGAAAGAAATTAGCATCCTTCTATTGAATATGGTCATATTTGCCCTTGGGTTCTCCAATGTTGTTGATTTATTTTCAGCAGAGGAAAGGAATTCAAAATAAGAGATCTTCATTTGTCCAATGGCTCACCCTGATGTCTCAAATTAGTGGTTGTAAAGGGGGGTTATCATCATCATGATCATCTCTTCTATTGACTTCCTGCCACATAGAAACATCATATTGAAGTTGGAGTCTGGGGATCATTTTAATATCTTCTTCCATTTGACCTCATTGATTTATACTGCTTAAGGCAAATTCTGTACATGGAATCATGCTTTAGTTTTTGAGCACTGTCTGAGAGTTTATCCATTGTAATATTTTCCTTTGTCGCTATCAGTAAGAGTTTGGGAAGAGAGGATGTAGATGCTTGTCTTTAGGTTGTCATTTTTCCAAGAAACATTTATCTTGCTTACGTGTTTCATCATCAAACACAAACATCTATTATTAGTTTGCACTACATTAATACAGTGACAGTCCCAGGAGCTATTGTGGTTTATGGGACTCTTTTATCTTACTGTAAATTGTCCCAGAGGATTGTGCTTTTTTTTGCTTCTAAGCCGTCACTTCTCAGTACCCTGTGTCTCCAGATGCCAGTCAATCTCCTCCTACTATTTTCCTGATTTTAATGTTCTGAGGAATTACGGAACAGATATTACATGTATCTTGCTTAAGGTGACCTCCAGAATAAAGAGCATTTTATTTGACATGAATTTGTTATGTCTGTTTCTGGTGGTTTTAAAATAATACATTTTTGTTTTGCTTTTTTTTTTTTTTTTTTATGGCTGTTAGCACATGAGGTTTTGATCAAGAACTAAGTCCTAGTTTGGGGAGGTGTTATTCTATAATTCTTAATTATAGTCCAGAGCAACTGGGAAGGGCTGTTCAAACTCTACTTGCTACAAGTGATGAAATAGAGACAGTAGAAATGCTTAAGGAAGTTGGCTCAATACTGACATATTCAACAGGGATGTTCGAACCAACAGTAATAAGTGAAGGACTTTTAACACATAAACAATCTCATTCAGTTGACTAAACAATCTTATATTTGTATATTATGTATTGTCATTAAACCACATTATGTTAGATAATGTGATTTTATTTTATTTATCTTTGTTAAAGATAAATCCATGTTTTACGAACAACTCAAACTAGAGTGGACACCTAGCAGTTAGATGCAATGCAATGGGATAAGTACTACAAATGGCTTATCCCACCACCCTATCACTCCTTGAGCTCAGTCCCTAACAACCACTAGTCTACTTTCTGTTTTTATTGATTTTACTCTTCTGGACATATCATATTAGTTGGATTATACAATTGTGGCCTTTAGTGTCTAGTTTATTTTATTAAACATAATGGTTTCAGGGTCCATTCGTGACGTAACATGTATAAGTACTTTATTCCTTTTTGTTGCTTAATAATAATATTCCATTGTAAGAATATATCTCATTTTATTTATTCATTCACCCATTTATGCTCATTGGAACTATTTTCACATTTTAGTTATTATCAACAAATTTTCTTGAATTCTTTTTATGAATCCTAAACATTCAAGCACAAGTTCTTATTTTTTAATCTTTGCAATTTTGACAAATAAAAATTCCATTGCAGATTTAACTTGTATATATTTATGCATGTATATTAATAAAGGTATAAATTTATATATTTTTGGCATTTTGTATTGTAAACATTATACATCCTTTACACATTTCTCTTGTTATTTTATTTAACTGATTTTTAAAAAAGAATTGTTTCAATAGATTTTGGGGTACAAGTGGTTTTTGTTTAATGGATGAATTATATAGTGATGAATTCTGAGCCTTTAGTACATTTTACTACATAGTACAGAGTAGTGTACATTGTACGTAATATGTAGTTTTAAATTCCTAGTCCCCTTCCCATTCTCCCACTTCTGAGTCTCTAAAGTCCATTTTGTTACTCTGTGTGCCTTTGAGTACTCATAGCTTAGCTTCCACTTACAAACGAGAACATATGATTTTGGGTTTTCCACTCCTGTGTTACTTCACTTAGAATAATGGCCTCCAGCTCCATCCAAGTTGCTGCAAAAGATATTATTGTGTTCCTTTTTATGGCTGAGTTGTATTCCATGGTGTATATATATATATACCACATTTTCTTTATCCACACATTAGTCAATGGGCAGTTAGATTGGCTCCACATTCTTTCAATGGTGAATTGTGCTGCTGTGAACATATGTATGCAAATGTCTTTTTCATATAATGACTTCTTTTCCTTTTGGTAGATACTCAGTAGTGGGATTGTTGGATCAATTGGTAGCTCTAATTTAGCTCTTTAAGGAATCTTCATACTGTTTTCCATAAAGGTTCTACTCATTCACATCCCCACCAGCAGTGTATAAGCATTTTATTTTCCCCACATCCATCTCAACATCTGTTGTTTTTGACTCTTTCAGAATGGCCAGTCTTACAGGAGTAAGGGAGTATCTCACTGTGATTTTAAATTGTGTTTCCCTGATGATTAATGATGCTGAGCATATTTTTATATGTTTGTTGGCTATTTGTATATCTTCCTTTGAGAATTATTTATTCATATTATTAGCCCACTTTTTGATCAGATTGTTTCTTTCTTACTGATTGTTTGAGTTCCTTGTAGATTCTGGATATTAGCCCTTTAATGGATGTATAGATTGTAAAGATTTTCTCCCACTCAGTGGGTTGTCTGTTTACTCTGCTGATTGCAGAAGCTTTTTAGTTTACGATCTATTCATCTTTGCTTTTGTTGCATTTGCTTCTGGGTTCTTGGTCATGAAGTCTTTGCCTAAGCCAATGTCTAGAAGGGTTTTTCTGATGTTACGTTCTAGATTTTTTATGGTTTTGGGCCTTGAGTTTAAGTCCTTGATTCATCTTGAGTTGATTTTTGTATAAGGTCAGAGAGGAGGATCGAATTTCATTCTTCTACATCTGGCTTGCCAGTTATTCCAGCACCATTTGTTGAATACAGTATCATTTCCCCACTTTATGTTTTTGTTTGTTTTGTCAAAGATCAGTTAGCTGTAAGTATTTGGCTTGATTTCTGGGTTCTCTATTCGGTTACATTAGTCCATGTGCCTATTTTTACACCAATACCATGCTGTTTTGGTGACTATGCCCTTATAGTATAGTTTGAAGTCAGGTAATGTGATGCCTCCAAATTTGTTCTTTTTGCTTAGTCTTGCTTTGGCTATGCAGGTTCTTTTTTTTTTTTTGGTTCCATATGAATATTATTATTTTTTTTCTAGTTCTGTGAAGAATGACAGTGGTATTTGGATGAGAATTGTATTGGGTTTGTTGATTGCTTTTGGCAGTATGGTCAATTTCACAATATTAATTCTACTCACCTGTGAGCATGGGAAGTGTTTTCATTTGTTTGTGTCATCTATGATTTCTTCCAGCAGTGTTCTGTTGTTTTCCTTGGTTGTTGGTGGTGTATAGAAGAGCTACTTATTTGTGTACATTAATTTTATATCCTGAAACTGCTGAATTCATTAATCAGTTATAGGAGCCTTTTGGCGGAGTCTTCAGGGTTTTCTAGGTAGACAATCATATCATCAGCAAACAATGACAATTTGACTTTTTTTTTTTTTTTTTTTTTTTTTTACCAATTTGGATGTCCTGCTCTGGCTAGGACTTCCATTACTATGAGTCATAGAAGTGGTAAGAGTGGGCATCCTTGTCTTGTTCCATTTCACAGGTGGGAATGCTTTCAACAACTTTTCCTTGTTTAGTATTATGTTGGTTGTGAGTTTGTCATAGATGGCTTTTATTACATTAAGGTATGTCCCTTGTATGCCGATTTTGCTTAGGCTTTTAATCATAAAGGATGCTGAATTTTGTAGAAAGCCATTCTACAAAGACTGTTTATAACTAAGGTACTCTTACAGAGTCTTCACCCCTGAAAGCATTAAGAAACAAATTAGGCTATAATTAACTTTAAAAGAATCACATGATGATCTCAATAATTCCTATAGTTAATTATAGCCTATGTTGTTTCTTCGTGCTTTCAGGGATGGAGTCTCTGTTAGAGAACCTTTATTACAAAGAGTCCTTACAGGTTGGCTTCCTCATATGCCAGTTGTAGTAGCAATGGGCTCAGTGTATGAGCAAGTTCACTGTCTCTTATAGAGTTGGAATGGTAGAGGTCTCTTGAAATTTACCTCATTCCCCTATGGTGTGCACTTTTTTATTTATGTAATTTTCCCCAATATTTTATTTACTGGTTTGGTGGTTCAGGCTTCAGACCAGTAGGGAAGATAAACCTGGTTAGGAATTGGTTGTGGCCAAAGCAAGTAAGTATATGTAATACCCAATCATGAGCAGAGGTTTCAGCCTTGACAGAGGTGGCTGGAGGAGCTCTCAGTGAGTCACACTGAGGTCTTATCAGGGGGAAGGGCTGGAGCCACCTCAGCTCCCCTGTGAGGCCAGGAGGAAAGCAATCCTCCTCTCAGACACACTCCTATCCCAGTACTCCAGCTAGTCAGATCAGACAGGCACCTCTTTTCATCTGTAGGAATGTTTATGTTCCAAGTAGAGAGGAACTGTCATTCTATCTCATGCAAGCCTGAACCTGGAGGGTGCTCCTCCTATGAGAATGCAGTCACCCTGACATGTTCCAGAAAGGCTGTCTATAGTGGCACCCATGCCAAGCTTCCATGGGAAAAGCCCCAATTGTACCTGCAGTGGCGGGTAACGGGGAGAAGACATTCCTTTCTCCAAGACCCTTCACGTACACCATGGTTGTCCATTGGGTTAGAATTGCAGATGTTCCCTGCTGAGCTCAGCATTGCAACTGTCTCTGAGAGAAACTTTCCACCAGCGGAAAGATCTGATGCTCAAAGCCTACTGTCCAGATTATTTTTTCTCATGGGCTGCTCTATTAATGTAGTACACTCCCCCTTCCCCTAGGAGAGAAAGTCCCTAGGAGCCAGACTATTGTGAGTGTTGTTGCTCCTCTGTGTCTAGCTGCCCAGTGAAGTTGCCACACTCCATGCTGGTGCGGGTGATTGTCTACAGGAGATCCAGTGATGGGACCTGTCTTCAAGTCTCCCCATAGTGGGTAGCAGCATCAGCTTTAATGGAAGTGGCAGGGGAGTGCTGTAGACTCTGTGAGATTTCCTGGTTATAAATAGCTTATTATGTTGGCTTTTTCAAATTCTGGTTACAGTAGTAATGAACTGGTCACATAGATGAACTCAGGAACTCCTTGTTAGCCAAAGTGGTGTAGGGAATGGTGATAGCTAAGGTCACACAGCCGTCTGTTTTTTTTCCTTCCTGGGCACAATGTTTTTCTACCAGGAGATGCTATAATGGACTTCGTTGGTTGGCCTCCAATTATGAGGTGGAGCTTGCAAAACAGCATCAGCTGCAATAGTCATAGTGGTTTCTTTTCTTGCCTTATGTCACTGGGTGGGGAGAGGGGAGCAGGCGGGTGATACAGTGGTTTCTCTGGCAATGGGCAGGACCACATAGCTCCCAAAAGTTTCTGTCCTTTGTGTTAAGCTACCAGGGCAAGAGGTGGCACAAAGTCAGGTGGGGCTGGGTCAGGCAGGTTTGCACTCTGACACTCTGTGTGCAAGGCAGGCAGCAGCCACGGTGGGTGTCAGGGGACAGGGGGACAGACAGGGACATTTCTTAGGCCTCTGGGTTGATGATCTTGATGGGAGCATTGCTGCCTCTGCTGCACAGAAGAGTTCGTGCAGGGAGTGTAGAGGAGCAGGCAGCAGTAAGCCTCACACAGATCCCACACACTTGATGAGGTAGATCCACTCCTGCAATGTTCCATGCGCAGCAGCAGGCTGTTTCAGGTAGCCTGCACTCAAAACTTGCAAGCGTCTCAGGTCATAAACTTTGCCCACAGAGATATAGCAACCACGGTTTTCAGACCATGAGCCTCCCTGTCCACTGGCAAAGTCAGGTGCCTGGCTTTTGCACAGGTGGTTGCAGCCTGCTTTTTTACTCACCTCTTACCCTCACCCTCACCCCCTTCTTGCCCTCATGTCCGAGGGGATTTGTCCCCACCTGAGGTTATATTGTGAAATCCACTTGGGGGTTTCATTTAACCTGTGACCACTGCTGGAACTATTTGTGTGACCACCACTGGGTCCCCTGTGAGGAACAGTAAGGAATGGCTTCCCTATGTCTGTGCTGGAGACTGAGAGTGCACGCAGGGGTCCTCCTGCAGATGCTCCTACTTTTATGTTCCATGACCCTCCCCACATTGGTTCCTGTGCTGGGTAGGGTTAAGGCCTTGTCCCATGGCCTGGACTTTCAGACTCCCTGGTGGGGGTGTGTACCCCAGAGGCAGTATCTCTCCGTCTCACACTCTGGGGTCTTATAGCCGTTTGCCTGACTCAAGGTGCAGGTTGCAGCCTGCCAGTTCCTTCAAAAGAGTCAAAAAGCTCAGAAAAAATTAAATGTTTACGAAGTAAAAAAGTTATAGTAAGCTAAGGCTAGTGTATCATTAAAGAAACAAAGATATTTTTAATAAATGTAGTGAAGCTTAAGTGTGCAGTGTTTATGAAGTCTATAGCAGTGTGCAGTAATATCTTAGGCCATCACATTCACTCACCATTCACTCACTGACTCACCCAGAACAACTTCCAGTCCTACAAGCTCTGTTCATGGTAGTACCCTACACAGGTATACCTTTAAAAAAATTTTTTATACTATATTTTTACTGTATTGTTATTGTGTTACAATTAACTAAAGTATTCAGTATATTAACGTGGTTTCTGTAACATGTGGTGTCTGTGGATTCTTTCTGTTTTCCTGTTCAGTTCCTGTGTGGCTTTTTGAAAAAATAGTTCACAGTGTGAATCTCTACACTCTATTTTGTCCTTCCAAGTGGGAAACGTCTGCTAGCAATGCCTTTAATTGGCCACCTTGGAAAAAAAAAATGTTCCTTTAAACATTTCCTATTGCCATTTTCCCCTTGTCTCTTTCTCTTTTTCATTTTGTTTTGTGAGATATTTCACCTCATAGTGTTACAGGTATATTAACTTTATGCTACATCATACACTATCATGTCCCACTTAATGATGGCAGATACGTTCTGAGAAATGCATCTTTAGGCTATTTCATCACGGTTGGAACATCATAGAATGTAATTACACCAACCTTAATGGTACAACCTACCACATACATAGGCTATGGTTTATCCTGCTGTTTCTATGCTACAAACCTGGGCCACATGTTACTGTACTGAATACTGTAGTTAATTGTAACACAATGGTAAGTGTTTGTGTATCTAAACATAGAAAAATTACAGTAAAAATATGGTATAAAAGATAAAATGGGTACACCTGTGTATACAGCAGTACCATGAGCAGAGCTTGCAGAACTGGAAGTTGTTCTGGGTGAGTCAGTGAGTAAGTGAGCGGTGAGGGAATGTGACAACCTAAGATACTGCTGTACATTGTGATAGATTTCATACCGTGCACTTAGACTTCACTAAATTTATTTAAAATATTTTTGTTTCTTCAATAATACACTAACCTTAGCCTATTCTAACATTTTTACTTTGTAAACATTTAAATGCTTTTTAACTTTTTGACTCTTGTAATAACAGTTTAAAACACAAACACATGTACATTTGTATAAATACATTTTCTTTATACAAGCTTTTTAAATTTAGTATTATTATTATTATTTTTTACTTTTTAAACATTTTTGGTAAAAACTAAGACACAAACACACACATTAGCCTAGACCTAGAGCGAGGATGATCAATATCACTGTCTTTTACCTGCACATCTTTTCCTACTGGAGAGTCGTCAGGGGCAATAACACATATGGAAATGTCACTTCCTACACCAATGCCTTTTCCCAGAACACTTCATGAAGATCCTGCCTGATGTGGTTTTACAGTTAGTGTTTTTTAATAAGTAGAAGGCATATACTCTAAAATAACAGAAAAAGTACAGTAGAGTAAATATATACACCAGTAACAGTGGTTTATTATCATTACAAATATTACGTACTATACATAATTGTATGTGCTATATTCTTGTATAACAGGCAGAGCTGTAGGTTTGTTCACACCAATGTTACCACAAACACGTGAGTAATGTATTGCACTGCGATGTTACAATAGTTACAACATCACTAGGTGATGGGAAATTTTCAGCTCCATTATAATCTTATGGGACCACCATCATATATGCAGTCTGTTGTTAACCAAAAGATTGTTAGGCACTGTATGACTGCATATATATGTGTACATATGCATGTGCATCATATAAATAAATATGTATACATACATATACACATACTGGTGTCATGTCTACTCCATCACAAATTACCACAGTTTTTACTTATGTTATTATTTCAGAACATTATTTAGGGTTACATTTTTACATTTCAATATTAAATGTGTTCGAGGTTTATTTGGCATATATCAGGAGGTAGAGATATATTTTATTATTTTCCCAAAATGTATAGTTTTTGTACCACTTATAAGAATAAAATATCATTTTGCCATCAAAGTAAGTTGTAACCAACATAAAATTCACAGGAGAGGGGATCTTTTCTTGGATATCTATTTTCCCACACGAAATTGACTACTTTTTGTAAAATTACGATTTTCTATTAATCACTATAGCATAGTTATATAATGTAATTTCAATGTTATTAACTGTATTTTACTTTTTATTTCAAAGTTTCAATATTAAATATTCTAATGCATGTTTGTCAACATTAAATATTCCAGAATAAACATATTATCTTTTTTTTCAAATTAAAATATACTTGAAGAATGATAAAAACTCTATTTGGTGCACTGGATTGAATGTTTTGGCTCAAAATTCATGTGTTGAAATCCTAACTTCGAATGTGATAGTATTAGGAGGTGGGAACTTTGGGAGGAAATTAGGGGATAAGGATGGAGCCCTCATGAATTGGGTTAGTGTCATTATAAAAGAGACACCAGAAAGCTCTCTGATGCTCTTTCTACCTTGTGCGGACACAATGGAATGCCTGCAATCTGTAACCCACAAGAGAGTCCTCACTAGAATCCAGCCAGGCTAGTAGCCTGCTCTTGAACTTCCAGCTTTCAGAACCACGGGAAATAAATGTCTGTTGTTTATAAGCCACCCAATCTGGGATATTTTGTTATAGCAGCCCAAATCGACTAAGACACTTGGAATTTTAAGTAAAATTTTAAAATAATTTAATTAATTCAAAACGTTGCACATAGCTCTTCCATATTGTCTTCTTTCAGTAGCATTGAAAGTTTCTCAATTTATTCAATCTTTTTCTCATGCCCCTTAATACTTTTTGTCATATAGGTCTGAACATTTCTATTATTATAAAAACATTTCTAATGCTTATTCTTAGGTATTTAGTATCTGTTTGTTTGTATGCCTTTTCAAGGAGGATGCAGTGAGAAAAATACATTTGATTTTTTGACAGTTAATTTTATATGTCGACTTGATTGAATGAGAAGATGCCCAGATAACTGGTTAAGCATTATTTCTTCATGTGCCTGAGAGGATGTTTCTGCAAGAGATAAACTCTTTAAACTGATAGACAAGAAAGTGAATTGGACTGCCCTTCCCAATGTGGATGGGCTTCAGCCAATACAATGAGGAACTGAATAGAGCACAAAAGTGGAGCAAGGTGGAATCCCCGGGCCCTCTTGAGACAGCCAGGTGGGAGGTCCTCCCTGGAAAAACTTCAACCAGGATGTGCACTGGGAGGAATGTGTGCGGGGGTGGAGCCTCAGGAAGTTCGCGGGCTTTGCAGCCCGGAGGAACCTGGCCCCTTCTCTTCCTGTGTGGAACCTGGGATTCAAGCTGCAGGTGGGAAGCACTGTAGCAGGAACTCTGGCCTTGTGTAGGATCCCTGTTTCCCCCCTCCCCCACACCCCCGCTTTTTCCCCTTTTCACCCAATAAAACCCTGTCTTACCATTCAAACTGTCTGTGAGGCTGAATTTTCACGGCTGTGAAACAATGGACCCCATCTTTAGCGGAACTAAGGAAAAGTCCTGTGACATTTATGGCCCGCAATGTGGAGACTGGAAGTAGTGAGTTAGAGTTATTTTTCTCTCTCCCTTTTGGGTCTTTTCATCCTGAAATTTCTGAGGGTAGAGGAAACTATGCCTCCACCCCCTGTTGCTCCCAGGGTTCTGGAACCAGTGCAGCTTTTCCATGGCCTTTTCCTTTCCCTTTTGGGACAGAACGGCGAGCGGCTCATCGCTGCTCCCGGCTGCCTGCCGTGACTGGAATCCATGGTCCAAGGTGCCAGGAGCCGCTGGCTGGCATTTTCTGCCATGCGCCCATGGAGTCGCTTCCTTCCCAGGCCAGGGAGGCCAGCTTTGCCCCAGAGCGATTAAATTTGTCTCCCTGGTAGAGGAACCACCTGCATAAAAATAAGAGATCCAAAAAATTGGATCTTCCCCGGGCATTTTTAAACTGTTTTTTTTTTTTTCTTCCTCTTCTGTACCCCATCAGCAGTAACTTTTAAAGTATTTTCCCTTTCAGAAGATGCTTTACTAAACCACTCCCCCTCCTCAATTATCACTGTATTCTCTGCAAAGTTTTGGTTGGGAAATCCAGGCTCCATCTTGTTCTACATCCTGGGGGCGTGGCTTGTAACTCTGGTGGGAAGGCTTTGTTTAGCAATCCTAGCTTAGGGGTTAAGTTCCTTTTAGGTTTGATATCTGTATGTTTTCCAAGCCCCACCTGGGGACTGGGTTTTCTCCTGCCTGTCTGTGTGTATGTTGTGTGTAATGTCTGTAAAAATAGCTCTAATTAATTTGACCTAAAGAAAGACAAGTGCTGCAGATCACGAGGTCGGGAGATCCAGACCATCCTGGCTAACACGGTGAAACCCCGTCTCTTCTAAAAATACAAAAACTTAGCCGGGGGTGGTGGCGGGCGCCTGTAGTCCCAGCTACTCGGGAGGCTGAGGCTGGAGAATGGCATAAACCCGGGAGGCGGAGCTTGCAGTGAGCGGAGATCGCGCCACTGAACCCCAGCCTGGGCGACAGAGCGAGACTCCCATCTAAAAAAAAAAAAAAAAAGACAAGACAAGTTCTTGGATCTAATATTTTTTAAAGGAAAGGTAAAGCTGCGGTACCTTTCAATCCCAAAAGATGAACTTGACTTTGTTCTTTAAGAAGTAAAAAACAGCCTTAAAGATTATTGGTAAAATGCAGGTGTCATTAAATTGTAAATAGGTGAACTACACTATGCAGGTCAGAGGCAAGGTTTCCTAAGTGTTTTGAGAAACTACTTTTTTGGGTTTTGAAAACTATTTGACTTGCCAGCTTCAGAACCAGTAAGGCCTGAGGACATAGGGAGCTACCTACCTCCTTAATTAAGGAGGTGGATATTGGCTGCAGTTAGCACACAATTAAAGTAACTTACCAGGTTTTAAATTAAAGTTAAAAATTGCTAGTAGATACCATTATAACATGTAATTGAAACTACTGAAAATAGATTTACATGCAAGGTATGTAAGAACAATGATTTTTTTTTTTAATGTAAAATCATATAAAAAGGCGTGGAAACGTAAATTTTTCCTAGGGTTAAAAATAGTTTTGAGTTAGATAGGAAAAGCTAAAGGTTCAAACAATTGGTGGAAGCATTGTGGAAATTAATCCTGTGAAAGAGGTTCTCTTTGTGAACATATTAACGAAATTCAAAAAGGTTAGGAAAGGTTTTGGCTTCTTTAAATTTCAGAGTCATCAGTTTGGCAAAATAAATAATGTATGGTAATCTGGAATTCTGTTTCGCAGTATCAAGGGTTTTAAACTAAACATATTTAACAGCCTTCCCAAAATCAAACTTCAGCTTCAAAATTGTCTCTCCTGGCACCTGGCTTTTCAGATTGTCCAGAGGACCCCGGGAATGTCCAGAAAAGAAAGGTAAACAGGATTATTTGACATGTTTCATTACATGAAATTGCCAACATAATGTTCAGTCTTCTTTAGGTTATATCTTGGTAAATAATGCTAATATATATTCCAAAATTGTATGGGATTTCTAAAATTCTAATGTATAAGTATATGTTATCAATCATAATTAACATTGTTTTATTAAGTTATTGTAAACCACTGATATAATCAAACTTTTTTGTCAATTGTGTTTCTAACTGTAACTACCCTGGACATTTTGCTATTCACAGACGGTTGTTGTCTTATTATAATCCTTTTTAAAAGATGGTTTATGAAAGCTGTAGAACTTTAACAGGCGCTCTCAAATACAGACTTCTGATAACTTTGGAGATTGAAACATTGGAATAAAGGAAAATGTACTCATGGACTCATGAAGAGCTGAAATGTTCATGAGTATCAAGCAAAACCAAAGTTAACTACATGGACTGAACTCAGAAAGCTGAAGCAAATCTTTTTGACTTTTGCTTGGAATATTGCTGATCCTCGTTTTGCTTTTCAGACTCAGGAAACTTAGTTTGAACTATTTATAGCCTTCAATAATTGAGTAAGGTATACTCCTATCAACAAAATTTGGAGCATGTTTGTTTCTCTGCTTGGTTCCTCTAGAATTTGGAAGCTGTCTGTGAATATTCTTAAATTATGACAATATAGTTGTTTGCATCAATGCAATAAGAATCCATTTTTCTTTTGCAACAGGACACAAATGGAGAAACTGGTAGTTTCACCAAAGCTTTGACGGGAAGGGTATGCTTCCCTTTAAAGAGTTAATCTTGACTTGAAAGTCAGTGAAAGCCCTGTGGGGAGACTGGCCTCATATCCTCATCTACGGAGTCCCTGTACAGGTTCCTGACCTGTGATGAGTAAGGAATGTCACTTTCTAACAGGTCCAGGAGCTCCAAATTTATCTTGGAACCTGAACAGGAGAGCATCAACAAACTCACAGATATTTGAGGATAGACCCATGGCTCGGCTTGGCTTTAAAAGGTCGTATCTGAGATTCCTTGTGGAACAGAGTTCCATCAAAGCCAACCCAAAAGGTCTATGTAGAAATACTTATTCTTGCTGTACTTTATGCAAATAATCAGGCCAAGTATAAGACTAAAGTCTATTTTGCAAACAACTCAGTCCTACTATAATTTGTTCTTTTAACAACAGTGAGGACTGGAGAGAGAGAGAAATTATGTTTAAAAATGTATCATACATTTGTCATTAAATTCTAAATTCATTGGTTGTTTTTAAGCTTTTCCCTACATTTTTACACTAACCTTGCTTGTTCCTATGAACCAACTAGCAATCTCCGGGTGCAGCTCAGAAAGAACAATAGGGATGGGTAATGTAGAAATCTGGATCGATATTTTAGTTCTGAGCAATTATCCTGAAAATCCTGTCAGGTGATGCAATAAATAGTGAATAAATAGGATGTCCATCAGTTGCAGGTTTCCCTTTGGGAAAGCAAGACCAAGGGAGCTATCCAAAGCCAAGCAGCATGCACCCAAATTCTAGCTAGCACAGCTATAGCTACCAGTTATCTGAGTGTGTCACAAGACATCTTTTTCTCTCCCTTGTTGGAGGATGAACTCAGTTCCCCAGTAGCATCTTAGCATTCGGCTTATGATAAGGAGTCCATGCAACTTCCCTGAGACACATTTTTGTTTTAGACGCAATTCCAAGTTTCAGGTCAGAGCCCTAGGAAAGAAAACTGGATCTGAGGGATCCAGAGGCAGATAATAACGGAAGTTAAAAGCACAGTACAGGTGAGTGTAGCTGATTCCTGTCGATTCAGCCAAGCCCAAGCTTCCTGTTTCATGGATAAAGGCCACATTAGCATCCATGGCATGAATGAGATCTGGGGAACCCCAAGGCTCCTGACAGCAGGGGAGACAGGGCGTTTGCAGGTAAGAGCAGATCATTCCCACCTCTAAGCCCCCCTGCTTCATGGATGCAAGCTGCTTTGACACTCATGGTGATGCCTGCCAAGGTTGCCAGGACTCAGGGATGTGAGGATGGAAGAGGGAAACAGGACGCTTTTCCCTCATTCCCTCACGTACCTGAGTATCTGCTAGGAAGCGAAGGGAACCAGGGATGCCTGCTCCCCTCTTTCCAGATGGGTAGCCAGTCATCTTCAGTCTGTACCCTCTGAATCATCCTAAACCCCTGGGACTCCTTTAAAAGGCACCTTCTTTTTTTTTCTTTCTTCTCCTTGGTCCTGTCTTCACTGATTGGTAATTTTGTCTCTGTACTAGGGGACACTCCCCTCAGATGCATTCTACAAACTGGAAAGAGTTAATTTCCCCAACCTTAAACTGTTTGGTTTAGGATTGGTCTCCCAGGAAGGGAACTCAGAAGCTCAACATGCCTGCAAAAGGGTACAGTTCCTTTCCAGTCAGGCTTTTCGCCTCCCTGTCCCCATGCAATCTCTTAAAAGCCCTCAGAACTTTTGAGCTGTCTTTGCACCTCCTGTTTCATTTTGATACATGTTTTCTAATAATCCAGTTTATCTGTTCTTGCCCTCAGGCCATCAAACTCCAAAAGGTCATGCAACTGGAGCCTGAGAGAATGGCCCTTTCTGCTGGGAACCACTAAATAGGCTTCTGAGGGAGCTCTGACTGCTGTTTTCCCAAAACAGTGCCCCCTGTCGGCAGAAAGTAGTTAAGATCGATCTTCATCCTTATTCTAATGGCAGTTAGATGTACTTTAGACGGGGAATGAAACAGCCAGGTGTGAGGGGTTCCCAGGAAAGCCTCCAGCCAGCCTGTGCATTGGGAGGAATGCCAACTGGAGTGGAGCCTCAGGAAGTTTGTGCCTTTTGCAGTGGGGAGGAGCCTGGCCCCTTTTCTTCCTGTGTGGAACCTGGGACTCAAGCTGCAGGTGGGAAGCACACTAGCAGGGACTCTGGCTTTGGGGAGGATCCCTATTCCCCCCTTCCTTGCCCCCCCCCCATTTTTGCACAATAAAACCTTGTCTTACTCCATTCAAACTGTCTGCAAACCTGAATTTTAGTGGCCATGGGACAAAGGTTCCCATCTCTCGATGAACTAAGAAAAAGTCCTGCAACATTCTGCAACACCAGTTGCTTAAGATAGGGCATTGATTTTCTGTAAGGATCTGCTCTCCTCATTGTGAGACCTTCACACTTAGACTGAAATCTATACCATAGGTTCTGTGGCCCTTCCGTCTCTGAATTACACTGACTTTCCTGGGCATCTATCTTGCAGATGGTAGGTTGAAAGACTGCTCAGCTCCATAACCTTGTGAGCCAATACCTCAGGATAAATCTCTTCTTAAATATAATATATAAAATATATAACATGCATATTCCATTCGTTCCATTTCTTTGGACAACTCTGAGTAATCAGATTTTAAACAGGACTTAACGAATACATATAATTTAGTTACACAGACATGAAGAAACAGATTAGAAATATTTCTGTAAAATCTTCAGAGGGGAGCATAAATATGCATCTATAAACGTGTATACTTCTAGATGGTAGAGTATATGAATAAATTAATTCTTTTGAAAGTATTTAGTAACAACTTTAGTATCGCAACCAGAAATTCCATTTTGACCAATATATCTTATTTTTATCATTACATAATTTTTAATAATCAGCTTTTGCAGTGTTTTGTTGGTATTTTGTAGAAATAACAAGTGTTGTTAAGTGAGAATATGTAGTATTTAATTCTAAATGACCTTTACTTCCATTATAATCATGTAATGAGTTTAATGACTTATTTATAAAGTCATTCTAATTTTCTCTATGTAGCAGTATAGTGTAATAATTCTGTAAGAAACAAAGGAAAGCAATAACATGAAGGTTCAAATTTTGAATAAAAATTCATTATTTGCCTAATAAAGCATGTTACTGTCAGATATTTTATTAAAATAGGTACCAACACTTTTTGATGTTTAAGTTATCAAAGACTGAAATTTTATTACAATTGAGCTAGTCATTTTAAATCTAGCTAACTATTATTCAGAAATAGAAATAAAACTAAACTTGTAAGAATAATAAATCATCTGTAAAATTTTCTATTATTAATAACTTTCTTGAAAGAATATCAAAATTATTTTTAGCAAGCTAAAAGTTTAACATTCTCACAACAAGAATTTAATTATCGAAATTAAATTAATTTTATTTTATAATCAGTAAAATTTGTACTAACTGATCCATTGGGGACAAATTTTAAAACAATAGGTATTAAAATTCAGTGCATTTGAATAGAATCGGATTAATCTGTACAATTATCAATCAAACATACTAATTAAAAGCAAAATCAAATTATTGAATTTAAACGAAAATCTAAGTATGTTTTATTATGACAAAGAGAGAGAAATAAGAATATTAAAAAGAAAAAATAAAATAAATAGTTGGAAATAATGTAAGATAGAATTTGAAATATTAACATCAGAACAAGGAACTAGTCAACAGAAAAAAATCAAGAAATAGAAGAAAATGAGAAATTTCTTGTTGATAGGATAAAGCACACAGGATAATTTAGCCTTTTATTGAACACTGCTTTTTTGTTTTGTGACCAACATTAAATATTTGTTGAAGAAATAAATTCATGCAATAAAGCAGATATAAACTTTTGGGAAGACATAAGTAAAAAAATTAAAATGTTAGAAGTTCAAGTATTTATATAATATATAGCTACTGACACAGAAAATAAGACCTGAAAATTTTGCTAATAATATATATATTAATGTATTAATAATTTTGAAATCTGATAAAAGAGAATAAATCTTCATCATTTAATCTAGCATAGGACATGGACAAATCATTTATTTTATTTTTCAAATTAAAATACAATAAATTCTCATATAAAAAAATTTTTGCATTTTATACATTGTAACCTATGAGTAGACAGTGTTACAGGGCCAAATTAATAACAGAAATTTAAATAATCATCCAAACAAGAAAAATGTACTATCCCAAGCGCAAAATATCCTCCTAAATAACATTTTAATAAGATAAGAAATTAAAAACAAAATAAAACAATGATTATATATATCAAGCACATTTATATAATATAAACAAGTAAATTCCTTTTCTATGTAACAACATTTTTGAAAGTAAAATTAGAAAACAAAATGTCATTCAATAGCAAACACGCTGCTGATAAAAACAGAGTAAGTACATATGGATTAGCTACTTTCAGACAAAACTAACATTTGGACTTCATACAAAAGTAGCTACCTACAAGCACTGGGAAATGAATAGAAAGAGACAGACTCATGTTGGGAACACGAAATGAGGGAAGGTTGTTGAACAGAGTTCAAATTCTGTGGTTTCAGCCTGAGCTTAGATGCTTTTAGTACAAAGTGCAGTTAGTGGGGGTGCTGATGGAAAAAAATAAAAACAAAAACAAAAAACACACCTACAATATTTCTGGCCTGGGGGAACCAGATATCTAAATTCAGAAAACTGACCGCTGGCAATAATGAAGAGATATCAGAAAGTAAGTAATGAAAAGGAAGACACCAAAATTCTGTCTACCCACATTTCTGACTATCCTCAAAATCACACATGCACAGAAAAGTACGTCTTAAGTATGGGGAAAAAATTAGATTTATTTAACAACTGCCTTCTCATTAGATACCATGGACAACAAAAATGAGTGCAACAGTATCTGTAAATAATTAAGTGAAAAAAAATCTCTCAATTTAGAATCCTATATTCAATGAAAAATCTTTCAAGAATGAAAGCAAAATTTTAAAAAATTTCAGATATAAGAAAACCAAAAAAATGGATTGTCAGAAACCTGTACCCTGCTGAACATTCCCACCAGGAGTGTATAAGTACTGCCTTTACTATGCAACCTTGCCAACATTTGTTGTTTTTTGACTTTTTAATAATAGCTTTTCTGAATGATGAGAAATAGTATCTCATTGTGGTTTTGACTTGCATTTCTCTAATTATTAGCAATGATGACCATTTTCCATCATTGAAAAGTGTCTGTTGATGTCATTTGCCCATTCTTCAATGAAGTTTTCAGTTTGTTTATTTTTTGCTTGCCAATTTAATTTCCTTAGAGATTCTGGATATTAGACCATTGTCAGATGTATAGTTTGCAAATATTTTTTTTCAATTTAGTAGGTTGTCTGTTTGTTGATAGTTTCTTTTGCTGGACAGAAGCTCTTTAGTTAAATTAGGTGCCACTTGTGAATTTTTTTTTTTTTCAATTCCTTTTGGGGACTTAGTAATAAATTTTTTCCCAAAGCCAGCATCCAGAATGGTATTTCCTAGGCTTTCTTATAGAGTTTTTATTGTTTTAGGTATTAACATTTAAGTTTTTTATCCATATTCAGTAAATTTTTGTATATTGTAAAAGGAGGCAGTCCAATTTCAATCTTCTGCATATGGCAAGCCATTTATCCCAGAATCATTTATTGAATAGGGACTCCTTTCTCTATTATTTGTTATTGTTTAATTTGTTGAAGATCAGGTGGTTGTAGGTGTGTAGCTTTATTTCTGGGTTCTCCATCTTGTTTAATTGGTCTGGTGTCTGTTTTTTTTACCATTGCCATGCTGCTTTGGTTACCATAGTCTTGCAGTATAGTTTGAAGTCAGGTAGTGTGATCTCTCTGACTTTTTTCTTTTTGCTTAAGATTGCTCTGACAATTTGGGCTCTTTATTCGTTCTATATGAATTTCAGAATTTTTTTCTAATTCTGTGAAAAATGATGTTAGTTTGATAGGAATAGCATTTCATTTGTAAATTGCTTTGGGCAGTATGGCAATTTTAACATCTTGATTCTTCTTATCCCTTAGCGTGGAATGTTTTGCAGTTTGTTTTTATCATTTTTGTTTTCGTTCAGCAGTGTTTTGTAATTCTCATTGCAGAGATCTTTAACTTCCTTGGTAAGCTATATTCCTAAGTATTTTATTATTTTTGTGGCTATCGTAAATGAAATTGCATTCTTTATTTGGCTCTGAGCTTGGAAGTTATTGATGTATAGTAATGCTACTTATTTTTGTACATTACTTATTTTGTATCCTGAAACATTACTGAAGTTGATTATTTGTTCTAGAAGCCTTCTGGTAGAGTGTATGGGAGGGTTTTCTAGATACAGAATTACATAATCTATAAACAGAGATAGTTTGACTTCTTCCTTCTTTTCCTATTTGAATACCTTTTATTTTTTTTATCTTGCCTGAATGCTCAGGCTAGGACTTTCAGTACTATGTTGAAAAAGAGTGGTGAGAATGAGTATCCTTCTCTTGTTCCAATTTGCTCATTCAGTATGATGTTGGCTATGGGTTTGTCATAGATGACTCTTATTGATGTATATTCTTTCAAACTTTAATTTGCTGGGGGGTTTTAATATAAAAGAATATTGAATTTTATCAAACGCCTTTTCTGTGTCTATTGAGATAATCATCTGATTTTTGTTGTTGTTGTTGTTAATACTGTTTATGTAGTGAATCAAATTTATTGGTTTACATATATTGAACAAACACACACAAACATCCCAGGAATAAACTTTATTCAATTGAGGTGAATTAACTTTTGAATGTGTTGCTGGATTACATTTGCTAGTATTTTGTTGAGGCTTTTGCATCTATGTTCATCAGAGATACTGGTTAAAGTTTTCTTTTCTGTTGTTGTGTCTCTGCCAGGCTTTGGTTTTTTTAGAATGAGTTAGGGAGGAGTTCCTTCATTGATTCTTTGGAATAATATAATAGGTTTGGTACTGGCACTTCTGCATATGTCTGGTAGAATTAGGATGTGAATCCAACTGGTGTAGCACTTTTTTGGTTTGGTAGGCTTGTTATTGGTGATTCAATATCAGAACTTTTTATTGGTCTGTTCAGGATTCCATTTTCTTGCTGGTTCAATCTTGGGAGGTTGTGTATTTCCAGGAATTTACCAATTTATTTTAGGTTTTCTAGTTTCTGTGCATAGAGGTGTTCATAACAGTCTCTGAGGATTTCTTGCATTTCTGCAGGATTGTCTGTAATGTTGTCTTTGTTATTTCCAATTGTGTTTATTTAAATCTTCTCTCTTTTTTTTTTCATTAATCTAACTAGTGATCTACCAATTTTGTTTAATCTTTTAAAACTGACAAGACTCTTAATTTCATTGACTTTTTAAATGAATTTTTTGCATCTCCACCCTTTGCTTTGAGTCTATGGGTGTCATTACTCAATTTTCTTCAGTTTTGCTCTGAGTTTGGTTATTTTTCTTTTGCTAACTTTCTGTTTGGTCTGCTCTTGCTTTGTTAGTTCCTCTGGGTATAACATTAGGTTGTTAATTTAAAATATTTTGAACTCCTGGATGTAGGCATGTAGTACTATAAACTTTCCTTTTAACACTGCTTTAGCTGTTTCCACAAGATTCTGGTATGTTGTGTCTCTGTTTTTATTAGTTTCAAATTTGCCCTAATTTTGTTATTTACCCAAGTCATTTGGAAACACATTAACTTCTATCTTAGTGTAAGGTTTTGATAGGTCTTCTTGGTATTGATTTCTGTTTTTATTGCACGGTGGTCTGACAGTGTGGTTGGTATGACTTTGATTTGATATTTTTCAATCTGTTGAGACTTGCTTTATGGTTGAGCATGTGGTAAATCTTAGAATATTTACTACATGCAGACGAGAAGGGTGTACATTCTGTGGTTGTTGGGTGGAGTGTTCTGTAGATGTATATTAGGTTCAACTAGTCAAGTGTACAGTTTAAGTCTAGAATATTTTTCTTAGTTTTTTGCCTCAATGATCTGTACAGCACCATCAGTGGGGTGTCAAAGTTCCCTAGTATTATTGTTTGGTTGTCTATATCTCTTTATAGATCTCTAAGAACTTGTTTTATGAATCTGAGTGCTCCAATGTTGGGTGTGTATATGTTTAGGATGGTTAAATCTTCCAATTGGATTGAGTCTTTTATTATTGTTCAATGCTCTCTTTTTTTGTCCTTTTTGATCATTGTTGATGTAATGTCTGTTTTATCTCATATAAAAATAGCAATCCCTCCTCTCTTTTTGTTTTCTGTTTGTCTAATAAATCTTTTTCCATTCCTTTACCTTGAGTCTATGGGTGTCATTACTTGTGAGATGGGTCTCTTGAAGACAGCAGTCAGTTGGGTCTTCTTTCTGTATCCAACTTGCCACTCTGTCTTTTTAAGTGTAACATTTAGCCCATTGACATCCAGGATCCATATTGATATGTGAAGATTTGATCCTGTCATCATGCTGTTTTCTGGTTATTATGTAGACTTGATTGTGTAGTTGCTTATGGTGTCAATGGTGTATGTGCTTAAGTGTGTTTATATGGTGCCGGTTATTCTTTCACATCCATGTTTTGCACTTCTTTTAGGACCTCTTGTAAGGCAAGTCTACTGATAACTAATTCTCTTAGCATTTGTTTTTCTGAAAAGTATTTCATTTCTTCTTTGCTCATGAGCTTAGTTTGGTGGGTTATGAAATTCTTGTTTGGAATTTCTGCTGTTTAAAGATCTTGAAAACTAGGTCCTCAATCTTATCTGGTTTGTAAGGTTTCTGTTGAAAAATGAAAAATGTAAAATGTTAAGAGTAAAAAATAAAAGGCGAAGTAAATATCCCTTTACTCAGATCTTCAGCTTTAGAAAATTATACACTATGAACAAAATAAAAAATACACATGCCTAAAGACTGTGAAAAGTGAAGAAATGAAGGTGTTAAAACTTGAGGGAAGCAGTACATGGATGAGGCTTCTTGGTATTTTTTTTTTTCTTGTGGCTTTACCCAGGAACAAGCCAAGAACTGGCATAGCTAACACTTGGATAAAAAGCCCTAGGAAAAAAGAGTTTTCCTATTCAACTTAACAAAGAGGTCAGTGTAACTCAAATGTTTCTATGGATTTGATGGAATTCTAACAAATTATCTGCCAATTTCCATTGTTTTATTTTCATCAAACAGAACAAAACTCCTCCTAACAATTATATGAAGATGCAAATGGCCAACAAGAACTAAAACACCCTTGAAAATTAAATGCTAGGTAACAAAACTTGGCTGTCTGGCTCTGATTGAGTGACATGAACCAGATTTATTCTCTTGCCTGAAAGAACTAAATTACAGACAAGATAGATAGAATAATGTTTTTCAAGACATAAGACATCAGGCTACAAAGGTTAGTGTTCTCTGAGTTATTAAAAATAAATGATGTAACCTATGCAGGTGTTTCAGCTTACTAACTGGAGAAAATTTTCAGTTTAGTGTGGGGAGAAAAGACTCAGGATTAGCCTAGCAGTCTCCTTAAGGAGGTGGGCATTTTGAAAGGTCAAGGCAGCAAGAATTCACAAGACAGAATACCAAAGATAAGATAGCTTCACAGAGGAAAAATTCTGGAGTCCTATAAAGAGTCCTCCGTAAGTGTTCAGCTGCGTAATGATGACTGCACATGTGTGAGGAAAATATATGAGGCCCAGAACTGGAGCTTCTGAAAGCAATAGACGGACTAATTCTTGAGGCTCAGATAGAGCCAGGAATACTGCTTATTCCCACAAGTCAGACTGGAAAAAATTAAAAAATTTTTTAATGGGCAATAGGTAGAATATAATGAAGTATCTTACCCCAGTAGTGAAAATAATAGCTCTAGATTACTTGCTCTTCTGATCTTGCCCAAAAAGTCCTAAGAGGAAGATTCAAAAGGTTCAACCATTTTCTAGTAACTTAAAAACGTCCCTGAACAATGCTCAGGAATGTCCATAGGAATTAAAAATATACATCTAGCACCTAATTAGGTAAAATTTTCAGTATCTGACATCTAATAAAAATTACCAGCTATGCAAAGAAGAAGGAAAAAACAACTGAATGAGAAGAAACAGAGTCAATGTGAGGCACCAGTGATAGAATTAGTATAAAAAGACATTAAGCAGTATTTACAACTATATGCCATATGTTCACAAAGCTAGAGAAAAAACTGAGCATGTTAAATAAGGGCATAAAAATATGAAAAGGCACAAATCAACTTTTTAACAATGAAAATTACAATATTTTCTGTAAAAATATACCATGTAAAATTGATTATATTAAGCAACGTGCAAAATAACTAAATAGTGAATTTGAAGACACAACAATACAAAGTAGCCACAATTTAAAAACAGAAAAAGGATTGAACTAAAGTAAACAGAGCATCTGTGAACTCTAAGTCAACACCACGCAGCCTAATATACATGTAATTAGGATCCCTAAAGGGGAGAAGAGATGAGGGGACAGAAAACATATTTGACGAAATATTGGCACAAGATTTTCCAAAGTTGATGATAATTTTTATAATTTTATTTTAAGCTTAATAATTAAAAGCACAGTAAATATTTTTGCTAAGGAACCTGACAATCAAATTGTTCAGAGGCAAAAAAAAAAAAAAAAAAAAAAAAAAAGAGGAAAAACTTAAAAGCAGCCAGAGAAAGAAGACATTCTATATTAAAGGACTAAAATAAAGATGATGCAGATTTTTCATCTGAAATAATATGCAAAAGACAGTGGTGCAACAACTTTATCACACCACACACCTACATATGCAAATGTATGCACACACACACACGTTGTCAATTGAGAACTCTTTACTGGGGGAAAATATCTTTTAATGTGAAGGCAACATAAAGGATTTTCAGACATACAAAGCATAAACATTCATCACTTAGAAACCTGCAGTGCAAAAAATGTTCAAGGAAAACCTTTGAAGAGTAGGAAAATGATTAAAAATATGTTTATTGAAAAATTCCAGGAATTATAACTACATGAGCAAATGTACACAATCTTTTTCTTATTATTAAATTTCTATAAAAGATAATTGTTATTAAATGAAAATAATAACAATCTACCATGGGGTTTATAGCACACAGCATAAAGGCCAGAGGTGACACACGGAAGTATACTATTGTAAGAGTTTGATAATATAAGTGAAATTGTATATCATTTTAAAGTAGGCTATGGTAAGTTAAAAATATGTATAATAAACTTTAATCACTTAAAAAATAACAAGTCAAAGAAGGCATAACTAATAGGCCAAGAAAGGATATAAATGGGAACCATTAAAATAATCCAAAACAGGAAAAAACAGAAAAGGAAAGAACACAAATAACATTAGGTCAAATAGAAAATGAATAGTGAAATTATTGACTTAATCATCTCAAGATTCCAATTCATTGTAAACCAGAGGTCAGCAAACTTTCTCTGTAAAGGATCAAGTAGGAATTTTAGGCTCTGCAAGCCATATGGCAACAACTAAACTCCACCACTGGAGCCCAAAAACAGCCATAGATGATACGTAACTGCATAGGTGCTGGCTGGATTAGGCCAATAGGACAGATTTCCCCCCACTAGTCACAGGTTTCAGAGTCCCAATCTAAATGCCCTAACAAAAAGGCAGAGATTTTCGACTTGTATAAAAAAAACAAGAGCCAACATTTTGCTGCTTACTATAAATGTACGTTAAACATAAAGACACAAATATATTGAGTAAAATAATAAAATAGGTTAAAATACATTCATGTGAATCAAAAGAAAATTGGGTTTTCTGAATTCCATTAGTTCCTTTTACACTACCACTCCAAAATAATAACCCTAAAATTTTGGTATATGGTGACAAAATAATCCAGAAATTTTGATATGTAGCCACAAAAGACTCTGAATATTTCTCATGTTCATCTTGGGTCACTCTTGTCAAGGGAGGGTTTCTTGCAGGTAGTTGAAGCTATGCACAGAGTTTATTTCTCCAGCAATGCAAAGTGTTCTCTAAAGCAATAGTGGTGAGCTGGGAGATAAAACACATTGCTCACAACAGTCAAGATGTGGAATCAACCTAACTGTGTATCAAAAAATGAATGGATAGAGAGATTGTAGTATATATACATAATGGAATACCATTCAGCTTTAAAAAGGGAAGAAATTCTGTCATTTGTGAAAACATGAATGAATCTGTGGGATAATAAGTGAAATAAGGTAGGCATAGAAAGATAAATACAACATTACTTCAGTTATATGTTAAATCTAAAAATGTGGAACACTTAGAAGCAGAGAGTACAGAATTGTGGCTACCAGCGATTGGTGGGGGCCAGGGTGGGGATTGCTGAGGTGTTGGTCAAAAAATACAAAATTTCGGTTAGACATGAGTAGTAAATTCAAAATATCTATTGTACAACATGGTGACTGTAGTTAATAACAATGTATAGTATTCTTGAAAATATCTAAAAGATGATTTTAAGTGTTCTCACCATGAGGTAAGACATATGTTAATTGGCTTGATTTAGAAATGTAGTGATGTATACATATTTTAAAACATCATGTTGGATACCATAAATATATGCAACTTTATTTGTTGAATAAGTAAACACAAACGTAGAGGAAGCACACAGACACAGATACACATACACAGACTCACACACACGTTGCTCTTCCATGTGGCTATTTTTTCCAAATCAACCTACTAAATACCTGCTCCAATATATTGAGGCACCTGGAATATCTGGAAACACCAGATCTAGAAGTGAAGCTTATGCTTTGGAGATGTGTGACTTACTTCTATTTCTTGGGCTTCAAAACAACAAATGGAAAAACAGCTTTTAAAATTGTGTGCTAACTTTACTTTTTTATTACTTTGAAATTAATTATTTTGTTTTTCTTTTCTATTTTATTTCTCCTACAATTACGATGTTCATTTTGTTATTCTGTTTTTAATCCTTAAATGGTTGATTTTTTTTAATTATTTTATTTTATTTTACTTTAAATTCCAGGAAGTGAGTACAGAACCTGCAGGTTTGCTACATAGGTATACATGTGCCATGGTGGTTTGCTGCACCTGTTGACCCCTCCTCTAGGTTCCCTCCCCTAACTCCTACCCTGCAACAGGCCCTGATGTGTGTTGTTCCCTTCCCTGTGTCCATGTATTTTCACTGTTCAACTCCCACTTATGAGTGCGAACATGCGGTCTTTGATTTTCTGTTTCTGTTTTAGTTTACTGAGGATGATGGCTTTCAACTTCATCCATGTCCCTGCAAAGGGCATGATCTCATTCCTTTTTATGGATGCATAATATGCCATGGTATATATGTACCACAATTTCTTTATCCAGTCTATCATTGATGAACATTTGGGTTGGTTCCATATCTTTGCTATTGTAAATAGTGCTGCAATAAACATATGTGTGCATGTGTCTTTATAGTAGAATGATTTATATTCCTTTGGGTATATACCCAATAATGGGATTGCTGGGTCAAATGGTATTTCTAGTTCTAGATCCTTGAGGAATTGCCACACTGTCTTCCACAATGGTTGAATTAATTTATGTTCCCACCAACAGTGTAAAAGCATTCCTATTTCTCCACAGCCTTGCCAGCATCTATTGTTTCTTGACTTTTTAATAATCGCCATTCTGACTGGTGTGGGATGGTATCTCATTGTGATTTTGATTTGCATTTCTCTAATGATCAGTGATGTTAAGATTTTTTTCATATGTTTGTTGGCCACATAAATGTCTTCTTTTTAGAAGCATCTGTTCATATTCTTTGCCCACTTTTTGATGGGGTTGTTTGGCTTTTTATTGTAAATTTGGCTTTAAGTTCCTTATAGATTCTGGATATTAGACCTTTGTCAGATTGGTAGATTGCAGAAATTTTCTCCCATTCTCTAGCTTGCCTGTTCACTCTGGTTATAGTTTCTTTTGCTGTTCAGAAGCTCTGTAGTTTAATTAAATCCCATTTGTCAATTTTGGCTTGTGTTGCAATTGATTTTGGCATTTTCATCATGAAGTCTTTGCCCATGCCTATATCTTGAATGGTATTACCTAGATTTTCTTCTAGAGATTTTATGGTTTGGTGTTTTACATTTAAGTCTTTAATCTATCTTAATTTTTGTATAAGGTGTAAAGAAGGGGTCCAGTTTTAGTTTTCTGTATACAGCTAGCCAGTTTTCCTAGCCCCATTTATTGAATAGGAAATCCTTTCCCCATTGCTTTTGTCAGGTTTGTTGAAGATCAGATGGCTGTAGATGTGTAGTGTTATTTCTGAGGTCTCTGTTCTGTTCCATTGGTCTATATGTCTGTTTTGGTACTAGTACCATGCTGTTTTGGTTAGTGTAGCCTTATAGCATAGTTTGAAGTCCAGTAGCATGATGCCTCCAGCTTTGTTCTTTTTACTTTGGATTGTCTTCGTATATGGGATTTTTTTGGTTTCATATGAAATTTAAAGTAGTTTTTTCTAATTCTGTGAAGAATATCAATGGTAGTTTGATGGGAATAGCATTGAATCTATAAAGTACTTTGAGCAGTATGGCCATTTTCATGATAATGATTCTTCCTATTTTCCATTTGTTTGTCTTTTGTCTTATTTCCTTGAGCAGTGGTTTATAGTTCTCCTTGAAGAGGTCCTTCACATCTCTTGTTAGCTGTTTTCCTAGGTATTTTATTATCTTTGTAGCAATTGTGAATGGGAGTTCATTCTTGATTTGGCTCTCTGCTTGTCTATTGTTGGTGTATAGGAATACTTGTGAAGTTTGCACATTGATTTTGTATCCTGAGACTTTGCTGAAATTGCTTATCAGCTTAAGGAGTTTTTGGCATGAGATGATGGGGTTTTCTAAACATACAATCATGTCATCTGCAAACAGAGACAATTTGAATTCCTCTCTTCCTTTTTGAATACCCTTTATTTCTTTCTCTTGCCCAATTGCCCTGGCCAGAACTTCCAACACTATGTAGAATAGAAGTGGTGAGAGAGGGCATCTTTGTCTTTTCCTGGTTTTCAAAGGAAATCCTTTCAGTTTTCTCCCATTCAATATGATATTGGCTATGGGTTTGTCATAAATAGCTCTTATTATTATGAGATATGTTCCATCAATACCTAGTTTATCGATAGTTTTTAACATGAAGGAATGTTGAATTTTATCAAAGGCCTTTTCTGCATCTATTGAGGTAATCATGTGGTTTTGTCTTTGTTTCTGTTTATGTGATGGATTATGTTTATCAATTTGCATATGTTGAACCAGCCTTGCATCCTAGGGATAAAGCAGACTTGATCGTGGTGGGTAAGTTTTTTGATGTGCTGCTGTATTCGATTTGTGAGTATTATATTGAGCATTTTCACATTGATGTTCATCAGGGATACTGGCCTGAAGTCTTTTTTGTTGTTGTTATGTCTCTGCCAGGTTGTGGTATCAGGATAATGCTGGCTTCATAAAATGAGTTGGGGAGGAGACCCTCTTTTGAATTGTTTGGAATAGTTTCAGAAGGAGTGTTACCAGCTCCTCTTTGTACCTCTGGTAGAATTAGTCTGGGAATCTGTCTTGTTCTGGGCTTTAATTTTTGGTTGGTAGGCTATTAATTACGGCCTCAACTTCAGAGCTTGTTATTGGTCTATTCAGGGATTTGACGTCTTCCTGGTTTAGTCTTAGCAGGGTGTACATGCCCAGAATTTATCCATTTCTTCTAGATTATCTAGTTTATTTGCATAGAGGTGTTTTTAGTAACCTCTGATGGTAGTTTGTATTTCTGTGGGTTCAGTGGTGATATCCCCTTGATCATTTTTTATTGTGTCTATTTGATTCTTCTGTCTTTTCTTCTTTATTAGTCTAGCTAGTGATCTATTTTGTTAATTTTTTCAAAAAAAAACAACTCCTGAATTCACTGATTTTTTGAAGGATTTTTTGTTTATAGCTCCTTCAATTCTGTTCTGATCTTAGTTATTTCTTGTCTTCTGCTACCCTTTGGATTAGTTTGCTCTTGCTTCTCTAGCTCTTCTAATTGTGATGTTAGGGTGTTGATTTGAGATCTTTCCAGCTTTCTGATATGGGCGTTTAGTGCTATAAATTTCCCTCTGAACGTTGCTTTAGCTGTATCCCAGAAATACTGGTATGACGTCTCCTTGTTCTCATTGGTTTCAAAGAACTTCTTTATTTCTGCCTTAATTTCATTATTTACCCCTGAGTCATTCAGTAGCAGGTTGTTTAATTTCCATGTAATTGTGTGGTTTTGAGTGATTTTCTTAATCCTGAGTTCTAATTTGATTTCACTGTGGTGTGAGAGACTGTTATGATTTCAGTTCATTTGTATTTCCCGAGGTGTGTTTTACTTCCAATTTTGTGGTCTACTTTAGAATAAGTGCATGTGGTTCTGAGAAGAATGTATGTTCTGTTGATTTGGGGTGGGTGGGGAGTTCTTTAGATGTCTATTAGGTCCACTTGATACAGAGCTGAGATCAAGTCCTGAATATCGTTGTTAATTTTCTGTCTTATTGAACTGTCTAACATTGACAATGGGGTATTAAATTCTCCCACTATTATTTTGTTGGAGTCTAAGTCTCTTTGTAGGTCTCTAGGAACTTGTTTTATGAATCTGGGTGCTCCTGTATTGGGTGCATATATATTTAGGATAGTTAGCTCTTCTTGTTGCATTGATGCCTTTACCGTAATGCTCTTCTTTGTCCTTTATGATCTTTGTTGGTTTAAAGGCTGTTTTGTCAGAGACTAGGATTGCAACCCCTGTTTTTTTTTGCTTTTCATTTGCTTTGGTAATTTTTTCTCCATTCCCTTTATTTTGAGGCTATGTGTGTCTTTGCATGTGAGATGGGTCTCCTGAATAAGCATACCAATGAGTCTTGACTCTTCATCCAATTTGCCACTCCATGTCTTTTAATTGGGGCATTTAGCCCATTTACATTTAAGGTTAGTATTGTTATGTTTGAATTTGATCCTGTCATCATGACGCTATCTGGTTACTTTGCACACTAGTTAATGTTGATGTTTCTTCAAAGAGTCTTTGGCCTTTATATTCTGGTGTGTTTTTGCAGTGACTGCTACTGGTATTTCCTTTCCATATTTAGTGCTTCCTTCAGGAACTCTTGCAAGGCAGGCCTAGTGGTGATGACATCCCTCAGCATTTGCTTGTCTGGGAAAAATCTGATTTCTCTTTTGCTTATGAAACTTAGTTTGGCTAGATATAAAATTCTGGCTTGAAAATTCTTTTCTTTAAGAATGTTGAATATTGGCCCCCACTCTCTTCTGACTTGTAGGGTTTCTGCTGAGAGGTCTGCTGTTAGTCTGATGGGCTTCCCTTTGCAGGTAATCTGGCATTTGTCTCTGGCTGCCCTTAACATTTTTTCCTTCATTTCGACCTTGGAGAATCTGATGATTCTGTGTCTTGGTGTTGAACTTCTCATGGAGTATCTTAGTCGTGCTCTCTGTATTTCCTGAGTTTGAATGCTGGCCTGTCTTGCAAGATTTGGGAAGTTCTCCTGGATAATACCCTGAAGTGTGTTTTCCAGCTTGTTTCCATTCTCCCTGTCTCTTTCAGGTACTCCAGTCAATCGTAGGTTTGATCTTTTTATGTAGTCACATATTTCTCAGAGGCTTTGTTCATTCCTTTTCATCCTTTTTTCTCTAATCTTGTCGGCATGCCTTATTTGAGCAAGGTGGTCTTCAAACTCTGATACCCTTTCTTCCACTTTGTGGATTCGGTTATTGATAATTGTGCATGCATCACAAAGTTCTCACGCTGTGTTTTCAGCTCCATCAGGTCATTTATGTTCCTCTCTAAACTGGTTATTCTAGTTAGCAGCTCCTCTAACTTTTATCAAATTTCTTAGCTTATTCGCATTGGATTAGAACATACTCCTTTAGCTCAGTGGAGTTTGTTATTACCCATCTTCTGAAGTCTACTTCTGTCAATTCATCCATCTCTTCCTCCATCCAGTTCTGTGCCCTTGCTGGAGAGGTGTTGCAATCATTTGGAGGAGAAGAGGCTCTGGCCTTATGGGTTTTCAGTGGTTTTTGTTGTTGTTGTTGTTGATGATGATTCTTTCTCATGTTCTTGAGTTGGTCTAGTTTCAATCAATAAAATTTTTTTTCAATCTGTAAAGCTGATGACTTTTGGATGGGTTTTTATGGGGACTTTTTTTGTTGTTGATGCGGTTGTTGTTGCTTTTTGTTTGGTTTTCTTTCAATGGTCTGGTCCCTCTTCTGTAGGGCTGCTGCAGTTTGTTGGGGGTTCACTTCAGACCCTATTCATCTGGTTCAATTCTGTACCTGGAGATGTCACTCAAGCTGGAGAACAGCCTGCCCCTTCCTCTGGGATCTCTGAGCTTGAGGGGCATCAACCTGATGCCAGTAGGATCACTCCTGTATAGGGTGTCTGACAACCCCTGTTGGAGAGTCTCACCCAGTTGGGTGGCATGGGGAACAAGACCTATTTAATGAAGAACTTTGACGGTCCCTTGGTGGAGGGGGTGTGCTTCACTAGGGAGAAACTCACTTGTCTGGGCTGCCTGGATTCCTCAGAACTGCCTGGAGGAATGGCTAAGTCTGCTGGTCCACAGAGACTGTGGCTGCACCTCCTGCTAGGGGCTCAGGCCCAGGGAGTTCAACATTCTGTCCCTGAGCCCCTGGTTGGAGTCGTTTGAGTTCCTGCAGGAACGCCCCACCCAGTGAAGAGAGATGGGTCAGGGTCAGGTCTGAAGAAGCTCTCTGGCTGTAGTCTGTCACAGCTGGTGTGTTGGGCTGTGGGGGACGCTTCCTGGGACCAAGTAGTCCATCCTCCCTGGCTCTGGCAGGGCAAGAGCATGGCCTGGAGCTATAGAGATTGACGCTGCCCTTCCCTGCACTGAGAATTTAACATGTTAGGCAGCTACCAGTCCCAGTGCTGCCTGCTGCCCCTCCCTCAAGAAGCTCAAATGGCCTAGACAGCAGACAGTGGTAGCTGGGGTGCTGGTTACCCCTCCACCTGGGAACTCGCAGACTTAAGCAGATTCTAGCTGAGAAGCCATTAGAATCGGCACAGCTCCAGGGTTGGGACCCTAGGTCCTGGTGGCTTGGGTTCATGAGCGGGATCTTCTTATCTGTGGGTTGCACAGTTCTGTAGAAAAAAACATGGTTTCCCCAGCTGAGTAGCACCCTCATTCACTGCCTCCCTTGGCTGGGGGAGGGGGGGTTCCCTGCCCCATGCAGCTCTCAATGGGTGCCATACCACACTGCTCTTCTTTCCTCTCCATGGGTCACACCAGCCACATAATCAGTTCTGAGAGAGAACCTGAATAGCTTGGTTGCTGGTGCAGGATTCACACACTACTATGGTTCTTTTTGATGGGAGTCGCCAATCACTGCTGCTTCTAGTTGGCAATCTTGGCCCCACCCCCCAGAAACTTGATTCTATATATTGAAATTCACTCATTTTATAATTTTAAAACTTGAATTTTGCATTGTACATATTTTGATGTTTTCTTTTCAGCTTTGTTGTTTTCTAAATTGTCTGCAATTGGGACTGGCCCTGTTAATAACAACTATTTACTTAGAAGGTTATTTTTATTTAACTTCTAAATACTTTTTACTGAGATTTTTGTAAGTTTTATTTGGAATTTTATTATTTATTGCTAATTAGTTTTATTGTAGTCACAGAATGCAACATAAATCAAACTTTTGAAATTTAATGAAGCTTAATTTGTTCTTTGGTTTATGAAACAATTTTACAAAATTTCAAACAAAATAAAAAATGTAGTTTTAGCAAGGTAAAATGGAATGTATTAACATCTAGCACATAAATATTCAATTAGTTCCTACTACTGTACTAAGATGCCATTTAAATTTTCATGCTTTTATTTATTACAATCAATTTTAAAGATGACAGATATTTCACTAATAAAAAATTTTATGTTTTGTGTATTTTACTGCAACAAAAAAACCAATAAAAAGTTCATGTACATACTTACTGTATAAAAGAACTGTGAGACCTCTAAAATTGTGTGTGTGTGTCTGTGTGTTTGTTACAATCGCCCATCATAATTTTGGCTTCTAATTCTTCCTTCATTACATATAGTTTTATGGGGTTTTTGTTTTTGTTTTTGTTTTCTTTTTTTGTTTTTAAGACGGAGTCTCACTCTATCGCCAGTCTGGAGCGCATTGACACGATCTCGGATCACTGCAACCTCCGCCTCCTGGATTTAAGCAGTTCTGTTGCTTCCACCTCCCCAATAGCTGGGACTACAGGCACGTGCCACCAAGTCTGGCTAATTTTTTTTGTATTTTTAGTAGAGACGGGGTTTCACCATGTTGGTCAGGATAGTTTCAATCTCTTGACCTCGTGATCTACCCGCCTCTGCCTCCCAAAGTACTGGGATTACAGGAATGAGCCACCACGCCGGACCAGTTTTGTTTTTAATGTTATATAACATATCATGTTTCATGGTTATTATCGCTATTCATTTACTATACTATTAATATGCATTGGCTATCTACTGTGAAGCAGGACTACAGTAGTTCCTAGAGATAAGGAGTTGGCAAGGACAGGAAATGTTTTTGCATTTAACAAAACGTACTAAGTCAGAAAAATAGAAACATATATAGAGATAAACATGTATACACTTTTTTTTTTTTTTTTTTTTTTTTTTGAGACGGAGTCTCGCTCTGTCGCCCAGCCCAGGCTGGAGTGCAGTGGCGCGATCTCGGCTCACTGCAAGCTCCGCCTCCCGGGTTCACGCCATTCTCCTGCCTCAGCCTCCCGAGTAGCTGGGACTACAGGCGCCCACAACCGCGCCCGGCTAATTTTTTGTATTTTTAGTAGAGACGAGGTTTCACTGTGGTCTCGATCTCCTGACCTTGTGATCCGCCCGCCTCGGCCTCCCAAAGTGCTGGGATTACAGGCGTGAGCCACCGCGCCCGGCCCCACATGTATACACTTAAATATGAGTGGACGTGTACATATATGTTCATATATGCATATATCTGTGTATGTTCAATTTTTGTATGTATATGTTTGTATGTATTGGCTTAAACACACACATGCATGTATGTATGTAAAATGGATATAATATTTATTATTTATGAAATGTCACAGAGTACTTATTACATAATTGCTTAGCAAAACATAAGGCAAATTGAAGAAACAGAGTATAACAGATTTGAAGGTTCTTCTGATGTGGGGAAGACTACTGTGAATAGGTGACACTTAAGTGGAGTCCTGAATGAAGAGGTGAAGTCAATCCTGAGAAAACTCAGGGTAGGAGCATTCCAGACAAAGGAGGCAGCATGTACCAAAGCCCTGAGGTAAGGATGAGTTTGCAATCTAGAAACAATAGCAAGGTCAGTATAACTGTAATAGAACAGTCACTAAAATAGCAGAAAATAATCAGGGAGTAGTATTATCAGATTAATGATATGATCACTATGATAATAACCCAAAATGAGGAGAACCATTTGAAATGTATAAAATTTGTCTGGATGGGAGATGATATGGGCTTGGATTTGATGGTAGCAGTGGACCTGCTGCAGAGTGATTAAATATTGGATATATTTTCAAGAAAAACCTGACAGCTCTTGTGTATTAATTGCACATATATAAAAGCAATAGTGGAACTAAGGATAGTAGTCTGCGCTAGTGAAGCAAAAGTTATGCCTTTTTTTTTGAAGCAGGGAACAATAGAAAAGAAACATGTATATGAACTGAGTCAAGATTTCTGGTTTCTAAGTATCTTCAGGTTGAGATTGAGATACATGCAAGCTCATATGGTTCTTAGTGCCCACAATCTTGAATTTGACCTTTTGTGTCGGTTTCTGATTGGTTTGACCCTGATCCATATGGAAATGTTTATTAAGGTAGCTAAAGTGAGAGGATCACTTGAACCCAGGAGGCAGAGGCTGTAGTGAGCTGAGATCGTACCACTGTACTCCAGCCTGGGCGATGGAGTGAGACTCTGTCTCAAAACAACAACAACAAAAACAGTGGACTCTGTAAGATTAGCATTATTATTTATCCTTATTTTAAGATGAGAAAATCGAGGCATAGAGAAATGATTAGATCTGCCAAAGGTCATACAGCTCATAAATTTGAGAGCCTGGACTGGAATTTCAGTCTGGACTGGACTGTAATTATCATCGCATATTGAGAAGATAACAATAATTCAAACACAAATACAATGATAATGCCTCTTCTATTATGCTGGGATAATAGTAAAGTCTGTGATGAATAGTAGTACTTTAGTAAACATTTCCATATGGATTATGGTCAAACCAATGAGAGACTAATACAGAAGATCAAATTCGAGATTGTGCATTCTAAGAACCATATGAGCTTGAGTCTATCAGGAGCTATCTTTTCCCCCATTTAAATAAAGCCAGCCCAAGAAGAAAAGAAGAAAGCAACATATAAAGTAGAGCTGAGAGATGGAAATATATTGTTTTAATGATACATTTGAACCCCGATCCAACTGGGCTTTATTTCTAGATTTTTCAGTTATAGAAACAAAGAAATTCACTATTTTGCTAAAAAAAAAAAAAAAAAAAAAAAAGAAAAGAAAGAAAAAGAAAAGATTGAGATACATAATATACTGCCAAGTGGGGAAGCCCAGTAGGAAGTTGGATAAATGACTCTGGAGGTGAAGGGAGAGGACCAAGATAATGATATAATTCTGAGAATCCATAGGGTGTATATGGGATTGAAAGGCATAGGGCCTGATGAGATTACCAAGAGAAAGCATGGATGGTGGAGAGAAGAAGTATAAAGACAAGGACTGGGCAATGACTAGATGGAAGAGAGCAAAGGAAACAAAGAAAGAACTCAGTGAGATAGAAAAGGAAGTCAAGGATGTATGGTCCAACTTCAGAATTATTTCAACCAGGAAGGGAATATGGCAATTATTGTGAATGGCTTCAGTAAGTTGCAAACTGAGACTCAAGCGTTATAATTGACAAATGGAGGTCATTATGACCTTAATGTGAGCTGTTTCCGGGAGCATCAGGAAGGAAAGTCTGGATGGAGAGAGTTCAAGACATATTGAGAAGTGAGGAAATAGACTGACAATCCTTCCAAGCATATAAATGGGAGTGGAGAAATTTGGAGGTGGAAGTTCCAATTCTGGAATCATGACAGAGTAGGAGTTTTAAGAGACACTAGCACCCATCTCTTGAGGCATGGTTAATATCTCAAAAGATAAAAGAGTTCTCCAAGGAGTCCTCCCTCATAGCCAAATGAATGGACAAATACATCGTGTGACCTAGCCTGGAGTTTCTATGAGTCAGAGTCATTGAGCAAAGAAATGGGCTTTAGGTGCCCAGAAAGTAGTATAGTAGTGCCTGGGCTCAGGTGACAGCAACAGAGGGCTGGAGGGAAACTGAGATTGTAAGATGGGTACAGGGATGGGAGCAGCATCAAGGGGCCAGGTCAGATGGAGGCAGGTCACAAGGAGCCAGCCTGGGCCCACAGGTCCCAGGAAGAGTAGAGTTGCCCTTAATGGCACTGCTGTTGAGATACAAAATTTTGGATAATGGTGTCATGGGGAGGCTGAACCTGGAACTTGGACACTAAGCAAAAATCAGCGAGGGGAGAAATGGCACTAAGAGAGACAGACAAAAATAAAAGCTAACCCTCCTGGAAGAATGGTTCTCAAAGTTGGCATCACTGATCTCTCACAGATAAATTTACAGAAACGAATGCTAGATAAAGGAGATGGTGAGTTTCTATGACAGAAAGAAAAAAAAGCATTACTTTTGAAAATGTTGAGAATGAGGTAACAATAGGATATGGCTATAAAGGAGTTATAAACATATATGAGTGCAATATGTGTGTATACACACATATACATGCATTACAAACACATATATACATTATATACACACATGACATATACACATGTATAATGATATATGCATTATGAGTTACATATATAATATGTGTATTATATATACTACATACACATATACATATATACACATATACATGTATAGATGTATATATACAACATATACATATATGTATATATGTATAGATGTATGTATACACACATTACATATAAAATGCATGTATATATTTAGATTTATACATGTATATATATACATGCATACTCATGATATATGTATTCATATGATATGCATATCATATCACATGAGTGTATGGTATATATGCATATATACACACACGCATATTGTTCACATATATATGTATATTTTTGTAACTCCTTTATAGCCATACCCTATCAATAACACATTCTCAACGTGTTCAAAAGTAATGCTTTTTTTTTTTTCTCTCAGGGAAAACAGATTCAGAAGAGAGGAGAAGAAAGGAGAGAATTGGGAGAGGAGGAAGAGGAGGGAACAGGAGAGAAGATGAGAGAAGAAAGGAGAAGGAGGAGAGGTGGAAAGGAGAGAAGAAAGGGGTGAGAGAGATCACCAGCACTTAAGATGTAGAAAGTCTTTAGTGCTGTATCGCTATTCACCAAAGGAGCAATCAACTTTGAGAGGTTTGCTTGATGTATACTGCTACTTTTAACTTCCAATCTAGTAGAAATCAATATCTACATATTACTACAAGCCACGGGGCTTTGACTGATTTCTTTTTTTTCTTTTCTGATTTACTGACAAGTGTAAATAAATATTGGTTTACGTTTTACTTTTGAAATAAAGATCCATTATTAAGTAGATTGATTCTAGGCTCTGGTCCCATGTTGGTTATTTCAAAATTTTAATCACCCATTAATTCATTAAGGTAATTGTTTTGCTGAAGGGTGATGATGCAATTAATGATTTAAGTGTATTTCATCAGTCATATTCAGGAAGTCAATTTCTAATTCTCTCAAAATGCAAGTCAAATTCTCAATTCCTTTTATTCTGTCTTACAGATGATGAAAAATAGTGTTGCCTGGGAAGTGGATGTGGATGCTTTACCTTTTTTTAAAAGCTGGTAATTGATACAAGCAGTCACACAGTTGTACAGTGAATGTTTGCAGAATTGATTGAAGTCATATCAATATTAGGATTATTCCTGGAATATTCCATGATGTATTTCCTGAGAAAATCATACCACCATTTCTGCAGCCTTGCATTCAATTGACTGTAATAACTATTATATTGTGTTCTTATTTGCTGGAATGTTATTCCAGTGACAGATTATGATATTGATAGTTTTATGGAAAGCAAAGAGATGAAATATATTGAAAAAGTTTAATACTGTATATTATTCCTTTACAGGTGTCCCTAATCACAGAAATATCTCTGATGTATAAAAAGGTCTCATAGCTGACATTCAAAAATTATTGATGGATACATGGTGAGTTATTTCAACATGCTCTTGGAATATCTCTCAACATTCCTTTCTTATTCTTCATGAATACATTGAATCCCCAGTTTTTAAAGCTGCAGCATATCAGGCCTCAATCCTCTAGTTTAATAAAGGATATGATAGTTTTTCTTTAAAATATGTTGGAGATTTCTTTTGTTGATCTGTTAGTGCTTTCTCTAGTTTGATCCTTTTCAAATTGAGAATGTTTCATAAAGATATGTTTTTTTCACGTTTAGTAAGACATTTAATTCTAAGGAAAAATAAAATAAACACTAAGTGTTAAAGATAAGAGGGCTATCTAATTATAGCAAATAAAATGAGATGCATAAGTTGTTAGAAGGTGCCAATGAAGTAGAAAATCCAGGTAAGCTTTACCTGATCATTGAAAAGAGAAGTGCAGTTTAGTCAGCATTTTAATATTTTGGAGCAATGGAATAATCCTAACAATACCTGTTAATTCTTTGCTGAGTACTTACTATGTGTCAGTCACTATTTGGAATGTTTTATATAAATTAATTCATTTAAGCCAAGTTTTTTCAATCTCAGCACTATCAACAATGGGCCAGATAATTCTTTGTTGTGGGTGGCTGTTCTGTGCATTGTAGGATGTTTAGCAGTAACCTTATCCAGGAGATGGCAATAGAGATATCCCCTAATATGTAACTGCTAAAAATATCTGTGAACATTGACGAAAGATTATTGAGGAACAAAATTTGTTTGCTGCTTGAGATGCGCTGAGTTAAGCCCTGCAATAACTTTATTAGTATTTTCATATAACATTTTACAAGATGGAAATAAAGATAGTTTAAATAACTTTCCCAAGATCACTCAACGTATAATCAGACATTTAGGACTTAATCCAAAGACTTGAATGCCATAGCCCATGTTGTCAAGTACAACCCTACTCATGCACTGCCTCTCATACTCTTCTCAGAGAGGAGTAAGGGATTATACAACTGATAGAGAAAATCAGCAAAATAAGCCTTTAATCAAATACCTTTTTTTTTTAGATACTCTCATTCTGTCACCCAGGCTGGAGTTCAGCAGCACAAAGAGCTCACTGCAGTCTCAACCTCCCAGACTCAAGAAATCCTCCCATCTCAGCCTCCTGAGTATCTGGGTCTAGAGGACTGTACCACCATAACTGGTGAATTTCTTTTTTTTTTTAAAGATAGGATCTTCATGTATTGTCCAGGCTGGTCTTGAACTCTTGGCCTCAAACGATCCTACCACCTCAGCCTCCCAAAGTGCTAGGATTACAGGCATGGGATACTATGCCCAGCCCTCACATACCAATTATTGATATTTCCTATGCATGCCACACTTATGGAAGAAATTGGACTAGTTGAGAAAGATTTGAAGAGCTATCACTTGAGCTGACCCAGAGAAGGATGTTGGGCTGAGACCCAACGGGAAATATGGATTTAGAAAACCATATCTGGTTACATAGTAATCTTGAGAATAACCATTCACTAGATATTTACAAGTAACATGTATTTTCTATTTTTTGGGTTTTGAAGAAATGATAAGCAAAATAAAAATAGCAACAACAAAGCATTCAAAAAATACCAATGTCAACAGAGGTGGCCCAGTTATATTTGCTTACTTTCCAAATTACATTGTCCAGTTCTCCTATGATTCATTCTAAGTGTGGGGGTTTGAAGATAATAGAGATGGTGGTATAGGTTAAACTTGTTGATTTTAAAACAGTTCTTTTTTGTTATGCTGGTTTCTAAAGCTGTTCATACACTTATCCTGATCATAATTCTTTCAGCCGTAGCAGTTATGAGCCCCTGGAGCGTTCTAAACGACCTGAAGCACTAGCTTCTAGTTCCTAACTGACATGCATGGAAAACATTAGGGGCATTTATAGAGGATAGCAGCACATCCTCCACACAAAATATTCTGGGAAATCAATTAGTGAGGAGCTACAATATTAATCCACTTTGAGATGGGATGTAGCCAGCTCTTGAGTAATTTGTATTCTAAACCTAAAAGACTCCCTGTACTCACTTCAATTTTAGGAATCTCTTTCGCTTGCCATTAGTGCTGTCGGATTTCTGTCTGTGTTAAGAATAGAATGAGATCAGCATCTAACTTTACTTCTGTGAAACTCATATCCTTGGCAATTATATTTGCAGTTATGAGAAGAGTAGAGATAACACACAAGTGAAGCTAAATGTAAATCTATAAATTCAAACATCAGACAAACTACCTCAGTCCATTTTCTATTTTGTAATCTGGCAACCAAGAGATCTAGGTCCTAATCTCAGTTCTACCACTAACTACCAGTGCCATCCGGTATGACTTGACGGTATGTATGACTTTACTTCCCTGAAATGCAATGTCCTCATTTGCCTTATAAGTGTTTGATTATTAGATTTCAAAATCTCTAAAATATAGTACCATATAGTTACTAGTTTTCGTCAGTGTAAAGGCTTTCTTTACCATGGTTTAATATCATTTCTGATTTTTTTTTTTTTTAATTTTTGGTCAGAGGAATGGGGGTAGGATTGTATTTGGAGGAAGAGATGATTCCAACATAGCATGGCTGAAATAGTGGTGAACAAAAACACTAACTCATCAGTTTTTAACAATGTCTGAAAATGACAATTTTATTTCTTCGGTTTTCTGTTATTGCTGTTTGAAGGACATTGCATTTTTGTAGGCTTTTCCTTAGACTCTGTAATTGGGGTATGAGTCTTGCCATTAAATTACTCTACATTTTCATTAACTAGAAGTTGGTCTGTGAAATAATAGGAAAGTTTCTAAGAATATGATCAACTGCTTTTTGAGTGGATTTGCCTGAAGCCCTAGCCCAAAGTGAACTTGTAAATGAGGTCTGTCCACTAGATAAAAATAAACATTAAAAATAAACCAGTTCTGCTTTTCATATATAACATCTCTCATTAGTTTCTAAGTTAATTTCATATCAGAACTTACAAATTTCTGACTTCAGAGAGCAATGTTTACCCTAAGGCCAAAACAGGGAAATCGATTGCTAAAGAAACTAAAGAATCTATTGCAAGATGTCTAGTCTCTTAGCAGGAACGATGAATCCAGAAACTAAAGTCATCCTCAATTCAATATGTAGAATAGAGAAAGAGATAGTGGGACATTTTTGCTGCCCATCAAACCTTCAACAAAGACCAAAAGTCACATTCCATCAGAGGAACCATTTGGCTGCCTACATTAAACAGGCAAGTCCTTTGCCACTAAAGCAGTAGAGTAGTGCCTCTCTTATCTATGGCGGGATATATTCCAAGACCCTCAGTGAATGCCTAAAGCTGAGGATAGTACCAACCCTATATAAACTATGTTTTTTTCTATACATACATGCACATTTACGATAAGGTTTAACTTATAAATTAGACATAGTAAGAGATCAACAATAACTAATAATACAATTGAACAATTATAACAATATATTAGCATCATGATTCTTGCACTTTGGGAACACTATTAAAATAAAGGTTTCTTAAACAAAAGCATTGCAAAACCACCACAGTCAATCTGTCAATCTGAGAACTATTACGGCTTCTAAGTGACTAATGGGTGAGTAATTTAACAATAATTAATAATAAAATTGAACAATTACAACAATATGTTAGCATCACAATTCTTGCACTTTGGGGCCATTATTAAGTAAAATAAGGGTTATTACACAAAAGCACTGCAAAACCACCATAGTCGGTCTGAGAACTATGACAGCTTCTAAGTGACTAATGGGTGAGTAGCATAGACAAAGTTGATGTGCTAGACAGAGGGATGATTCCCGTCCTGGGCAAGACAGAGAGGGACGGTGCAAGATGTCATTACACTACTCAGAGTAGTGTGTGATTTAAAACACATGAATTGTTTATTTTTGGAATTCTCCATTTAATGTTTTTGGGCCAAGGTTGACTAAAGGTAACTAAAACTGTTGAAAACAAAATTGTGAATAAGAGGGGAATACTGTGTTTCCAGGATGCAAATTATGCACACAATTCAACATCACCCATATTTAAAAAGTAAAAACCATTTTTCATAGTTATTGCAGATATTTTTAAAGAAATAAACATTACAATGGATGCAATTTCCTCTGTGTTCTTTCTGAATCTCCCTTTCCTCCAATGAAATCATTGCTACTGTGATATTTCAATACACTTACTGTCTCTCTTGTCTGTAATTTCTCTACACCTTAACCAGAGTAAGTTTTCTAAGATACAAGTTGATATTGAATGGGTTATTAACATTTGTATTAAATATCATTTTGCAATCTTTTAATGATGAAATATTATTTTTGGTATTTTTTTATATTTATAAATATAGATCTAACTCAGTCTTTTTTTAGATAGCAATCCATTGTACAAACATATAACAGTGTATTTCTGCATTCAAATATTGGTAGATACTGAGATTGTTTCTAATTTGTTGGTTTAGCAGAAATTGCCAAAATGAACATCTTTGTATGTGGCATTTTATTCAGTGTGTAAAGGACTTGTTTAGGGAACAAATATCAAAGTGAAATTTCTAGTTATAAAGTATACATATTTTTAATTTTACTAGAGGTTGACAAATTCCTTTCCTAAGTGATAATGGCAGTTTGCACTTCCTAAAATAGAATATTAAAGTTATCTCCCTCTCTTGTCCTTGTCAATAATTGATCTTTTCAGAATTTCATTTTCTGCTACTCTGAGAGTTGTGGGATTGTATCACACATTGATATTCCATGTGTTTGATATTTAAGGTTCTCATTAATTTTAAATTCTATAAAATGAGTTATTGTAATTTTATTTGTTAATTTAACTAAGAACTATTTTGAAAATTAAAAGAAAATAATTTGGAATTTGGGAGGGAGCAGGTGAGAACAGAGCACAGTCCACACATATCTCTAGGGCCCTACACGGCCTGGGCTTTTATCCATTGAGTCTAGAGCCCTGGGACAACCACGTCCCTTCCTGAAGGACCAGGAGACATGGGGACCTGAAGGCAATGCAGGTCTTCATTCCACTAGACCTTGACTTTGTAAGAGAAAAATGAGGGAACACCAGGAAGTGCCCATGTTCCTTTGGGAAGATTCACTGGCCACATGTAGAAAGACTTGTGTATATAATGTGAAACAAACAAACAAAAGAACTGCTTTCAACTTTTTTCCTAAAGTTTTAAAAGGAAACTTATTTTGCCACATCTGGTTCTTTTTATGTATTATAGTTAGAGACATATGATAAAGCAGAATTCGAAAATCAGACATTTTGTAAATGTTCTTTTGTTAAAAAGAAAAGAAAAGAAATGCCTCTGGAAATGACCTTTGGAAATGGGATCGCTAGACCACTTCTCCAAGTGACACTAGGAGGTATTAGCAGAGGTGAAGCAGAGGTCATGAAAAGGAAGAGAAGAGAAGGGTTTCATGTCATGCATAAAAGGCATTTTCAGATTATAACTATTGTTCTGTGTGTACATTCTTCCTCACTATTGCATATATAGTTAACAATTTTAAGTACTTGAAAAATATATATCTAATATTTCTAAATGTCCCGAAGTGCCTGGTGTATGTTAAAGGATGTAGTAAAATAAGCAATTGTAAATATCCTTCTGTTAAAATTTATGTGAAATATTTTTTTGGATATGGATTTACCCAGTGCAGATGTACCACAAATGCCTGTGATATATCAATAAGTCCAACTCACATTCTCCCAGTTACTCTCTATTGGGCTAGCCAACCCAACTAAGTGCTCTGTCCCTCTCCTGCTACTACCACTGCAGTCAACCAGAGAAGCCTCACAAGAGCTGGCATTAACCTGGTAAGAAGGCTTAGAGAGTTCTGGCCTGACCCCAGTGAGTCCAATGGTGTAATTTTATGGCTTACTTTTAAATTGTTCGTAAAAATCAGTATTCCCCCGTTATTTGCTATGTGGGTATAGTAATCATTTCGCTAAATGCCATGGCAACATTTAGCTCTGGGCTACATCAGCCATCTTTGAATGTATAGAATTTGTTAGATGCCTCCAATAGTAGCCCTAAAATTTCTAAATAGAAAAGGCTAGAGAAATTTTTCTTCTGGCTGAAATTACATTGTAAAACAAAACACACCAAAAACAAAACCACAGATTTTGTGCTTATTTGTGGTGGGTTCCATACGGATGAGGAAGACAAAAAAGACAAAAGCCATTCCTAGAAATTGCATAGCTTTCATTAACAGCCATCATCTTTGGGAATAGTTTCTTAAGAAACTATGGAACTTGACATGTATCATTCAAGGAAGAATCCAGGGAGCAACAATATGTTTTCTTCTTTTTAATGCACTATCTTAGGTTTTGTTGTTGTTGCTTATAACAGAACGCCTGTAACTGGGTACTTTATCAATTAAAAGAATGTATTTATTACATTTTAGAGGCTGAGAAGTCCAAGGTCAAGGGGTTGCATCTAGTGAGAGCCTTCTTACTCGTGGGGGTTCCCTAGGGTCCTGAGGTGATACAGGACATCACATGGCAGGGAGGCTGAGTATGCTAATGTGCTAGCTCAGATCTCTCTTTCTCTTCCTTTAATGCCAGTAGTTCCACTCCCATGACAACTCATTAATCTATAAATGAATTAATCCATCCATGAGAGTAGAGCTGTTGTGCCAATCACCTCTTAAAGACCCCATCTCTCAATGTATGCTGCCACATAGTGGATTAAATTTTAATGTGAGTTTTTGTGGAGACATCCAAGCCATAACATACACCATGTAGTAATTTCTAGATTTAGGAAAAGGACATTTTCCTCAGATTAGAGTTCAACTAATTAGAGCAGAATAGGATATAATCAGTATGTTGTGATGAATGCTTCAATGAGTTTTATGAAAGGCAGGGAAAATGGAAAGAAGGATTCCCAGTAGAAACAGAGCTCTTAGATTTCATAAGCATGTCAAAGAATAGGGGTTTGAGTAGTAAGCTCTGGGAAATATCACTGTTGAGTAATTTGGAAGAGAAGATATAAAAATAATATGCTGTCTCACTATAGTTTTTTTTGCAAGTAAGTAACGACATAATTGGATGGAGACATTTTAGTTCATATTTTTTTGTTTGTTTCCCTCAAAATCTAACAGCAGCGGTACAATCTGATTGTTTCACTTTGTCATGTCAGTTGTGGATTTTTTTTCTTAGTTTTCCTTTTTTTTTTTAAATTCTTGGTACTTGTGTGATTTACTTCCCTAATCTTGAAATTAAAATGTTTCAGTAAGAAATATTTCTTATGAGTCTCCATTACTACTTGGCTTATAGAAATGACCCTTTTATTCAGATAAGAAAATGGTTAACAAAATATTACTTCTGGATATTGTTTCCTTATCTGTTCTTTCCCTTCTTCTCAAATATATCTGTAGGTTGAATTTCTTGGTTCTTTACTCCATTTCTATTTTATACTTCATATTCCTTTCTATTTTCTGTGTTTTTTCTACAGAAAATAATTTAGATATTCATTACCTTAAATTTAATTTTGAATGTTATACTTAATTTTTATCAAATAAACCTCTTCTGATTTCAATTCATCACATTTGGTAATTATAATAACCTTTAAACTTGATTAAGAAACATCCTTTAGAATACAGAGATGTCTTGAATGTTGTACTTCCTGTAAGTTCCTTTCACAGCAGGAGACCTTGTTTTAATATCTTTGTTTCCCTTGTTTTGAACTCATGAGTATATTCATGAGTATATTAATATTTTCTTTAATCTGATTGCCTGTAACCAGAGGACATTACATTTAGCAAAATTGTATTTAAGATTAGAAAGTAACTGAAAGACTTTTTCATTTAAAAAGCATCTCAGCAATTATGTCATTTATGTAGCCTACTTGAAAAAATTGTAATAGTATATATTACAGTACATATAGTATATATATAGGGAGCATATATTGGATATGAGAAGAACCATTAATAGAACTCAAGAATAAGAAATTAAAAAAAACAAAAATATTTCTTTATGTGAAATTGTTTGTTAACATAAAGATGTGTTTAAATAAAAGAGGGTAACGAGACTAAGTAAGACATGATATACTGTCCATTTCCTGGACAGTTCACCTGTAGATTGAAGAGGACAAGAGTAAATTACTGTGCTATGTTTCCCAATCTCCTGTTTGTTCTAATTTAAATGCTCATTTAATTGTTTTAATATATATACTGAAATTTTGAGACAAGGATTGTTTTACAGTATCTTATTTGTTATTTACCAGTTAAAAGTCCCTGAAACAATTATTTTTTTTAAAAAAATTAAAAGGTATTTTGGTATAACAGAAATACCCAAAGCCGCCCTCTACCTTTATAGAGTTTCTGACAGTTTTTCAGAGGATGTAGTTTATTACATTTATAAGAAGATTGTGAATTGAGAGGGCTTTGGAGATATGTCATTCCTATAGCAGAGGTCCCTATTTTAAGAAGAATGTTGATTGCTCAGGAGAGAGCAACGAAAATGATGAAGGTGTACTGCAATATATCCAGCTACCCTAGAGAAGGTAAGGCAGGGGAATAATAGACAAGCTGTCATCAAATATTTGAAAGGAATAATAAATTTATTCTACTGTGCTCCAAATGGCAGGAATAAAATTAAAGGTTGAAATTACAGTGACAATATTTTGTTCAATAAAAGGAAGACATTTGCAACAGTTAGAACCCTTTGTTGGGGGGGTCGTTGAAGCAGGGGCTGGGTCGACTATCATAAGGTTTTATGGGGTTTTGTGGGAGGTTTCTTTCAGGATCTCTAGCAATCTTTTCCTATTTAAACTCCTGTGATATTCCACTTAATATCACGTTTAATTTCACCAGAGTTTTAAGGTTAGAGAGCATTTGTTCTATCCCATTCAAATAAACCTTTATAATTAAAAGAGTGTTTGAATTGTGAAATCTGCAAAGTTGAATTTCGTTGCATTTAATTTAGTAAAATTAAAACGCCTAGTGACATCCTGGTTAGAACATTAACCATATTTAGACTTGTAATTAATGTCTAATTGGACACTAGTACTCAATTTCGTAGTAAAGAAATAATAGCTGAAAATACCAACTGGTATTTAAAAAGATATGTGATATATATCCTGAAGCAATTTTCTTAAATGCCAATTATAATTTGACATTTAGAGGCTGAGAGATGTGATTGCTGATGAAAGTCATACTGTGATCATATTGCACATGGCTATACATTCTGATTTGGGGTATACACAAAGTTTTATACTTAATAAAAATTTTAAAAATAAATATTTTAATTGTAAACATGATTTTAAATTAAGTATACTTGTATAACACAAAAACTGAGATAAAATTTTTTTTTTTAACAATTCTAAGCACAGTTGAAACATCTCTCTGTCATATCATTAGGTAAAGTATGAGGAAGCAAAACATTTTGAATAATTTTATGCTTTATTCATGCAAAAAATCTGACTTGTAATTAGCTTTCCAGTACCAATTATAAACTAATTATATATTGTCAGTTAAACATAGATTTATATGCTTTAATTGACAATTCAGAAAAAAAATTCTCTTACAATGTTTGATGAAACCTAGCTAGAAGGTATTTTAGAAATAAACTTACTGTGATGTCTATTCAGAGTGGAGGCAAGGGATAGTGCATTAATCAGGGTTCTCCAGAAAAACGTTTATTTATATTATGTATATTCCTGTACATTAATTCCTAATAAATCTCCCCCCATAGATATATTTCTCTCTATATATTTTATTTATATTTATTTTGTTTTAATTTTAATAGAAATATAAAAATATTCCATATTTATTATATAGAAATATATTTATGTCTATACGTATACAGTAGAAATACAAATGTAGAAATATCAAAATATATTTATTTATATTTTACTAAATGTTAAAATATAAATGTATTTATATATTTCTATAATAGAAATATAAATATAGAAATATAAGTATATATAGAAATATATGTTTTTCTCTATATATTTATGTTTCTGTATATATTTTTACATAGGGAGAAATATATAGGTCTCTCCATATTTATATTTCTCTGTATATTTATATATAATTATATACATAGAGAAAAATATATATATATGTATATGATTGCTCATGCAATTAGGGAAGCTGGCAAGTTCCAAGCGCTGCAGGATGAATTTGTGAGCTTGAAATCCAAGAAAGATGATGGTATAGTTCCAGTCTGAGTCCAAATCTTAAGAATGAGAACAGTCAGTGATGTAGTTCCAGTTCAAAAGCTGGTTGACTCAAGCTCCAAGGAAAGCTGATGTTTCAGTTCAGTTCAAAAGGTAGAAAAAGAGCTGAAGAACCAGTAAAAAGGCAACAGGAAGAAGGAATTCTCTCTTTCACGGGTGAGAATCAGTTTTTCTGTTCTCTTTAGGCCTTGATCTGATTGGATGGGGCCCACGCACCTGAGGGAGGACAATCTGCTTTACTGCATCTATCAATTTAAATGTTAACCACATTCAAAAACAACTTCATGGAAATACCCAGAATAATGTTTGACCAAATATCTGAACAGCCTGTGGTTCAGTCAAGTTGATACAAAATTAATCATCACAGTTCGTATTTGCAGTAAAGACCCAAACATATTCTTGGAGAATACTTTTTAATTGACTATAACAGGATTCTATATGTTGTAAAATCACTAACATATATTGACATTGAACATTGACCTGGCAACTTTTGGGAGAAGTGCTATTATACATTATCACAACCAACTAAAAACCAAAACTGATGAAACAACCAAACAAAAAGTCTCTAAGTAAAGACCACAAAGGTGACCTGACTTTGGATAATGTCCAAAGTAAAAAGAAAAAAGTACAAAGTACAAAATAAACGTTCTTGGGATTATCATCATTATCATCATCATACTATTATTTTGATGTAGTTTATATATTTAAGAAAACATTATAACATTGCATTGTTTATTTGCATTGTTTTAATGCAAAATTCATATTCATATCAGCACACTTTTTTCCCCAGGATATTTCCAGAATTTTTATAAAAATATGAATTACCTATCAAAAATTGAGATCATAAGGTGATAAAGAACACTGTATTAGATAAAGATTTTGCAGAACTATTTATACCAATTGTTTAGTACATAATTTAAAAACTAAAAATTTCAGAAAATGAAAGCTTATTTCACAACAAGCAGACAGTGTTCTTCAAGATTAGCTTGACTCTATAGATGAGTTCAGTCTCAATGAGGTTATGAAGCAATGACAGAGAAAACAATTGTTAATATTCAATATTAAGATGAAAAATAAGTCTGTTACCACAACATTTAGCATTTGAAAACGTGTATTTATTTTCGCTATGGCTTCACATGTGTCTGTTTTGAGTATTAAAGCTTCATGTTCTTGATAAGGTTTTCTGTGACTCACACCAAATGCTATGCTGGACACAAAATAGGGGCTCAGTTTATACTGGCCATTTGTTCAGGCTGTGAGAACATATCTATAACATGTATTTATGCAAGCTATCTGATTGAAAAAAATTCAAACTGTTAATGCACAGTTAATAAATAACCAACAGGCAGTAACATAAATGGCTATGAATTAGCAGACAAAGCAGTGAACTCTAGACGACATTTCTTCTTCCCTAATGTTGAATATATCTAAAATAAAATCATGATGATGTATCTAAGGAATACTCTTTAAACATTACAATAGGGTTGAGTACTAAAACACAATAACACATTTAAATCAGAATCAAGCACGGGGAAACTGAGCAGGAAAAATATAACAGTATATATTACAGTTAATTTGGAGTAACTATTAATTCAAATTGTATATGAAATCAAAGTTAGAGCTAGAAAAAAATGCGGAATGAATTATAGGATATTCTGTCAGAAAGTGTATATTAGTCCTATTCAGCTAAGACTCCAGTCCTATTCCAGAGTCTTGCTGACATAAGGCTCCAATTAAAGGCTATATTACAAGGTGCAAGTCTATGCATCCTGGAGAAGGAGAAGCTATCTGATTTCTGACATGAATTATTATTATTTATTGCTTTTGTTTTTGTTTTCTGAGACAGAATCTCGCTCTGTCGCGCAGCCTGGAGTGCAGTGGCACGATCTCGGCTCACTGCAAGCTCCGTCTCCCGGGTTCACGGCAATTCTCCTGCCTCAACCTCCCTAGTTGCTGGGACTACAGGCGCCCGCCACCACGCCTGGCTAATTTTTTTGTGTTTTTAATAAAGATGGGGTTTCACAATGTTAGCCAGGATGGTCTCGATCTCCTGACCTCGTGATCCACCCGCCTCGGCCTCCCAAAGTGCTAGGATTACAGGCGTGAGTCACCGCGCCCGGCCCCGACATGAATTATTATACTCAGGGTTTAAAAAAGCAGAAGTCATGGTTGTCCTCAGAAGTACTGGATCCCACTGATTTCTGTCTTCCTTTTTATTATGTCAGATAAGAATAGTGCCTTATACTGCCCATAAGAGAGGAGGATGTTCATGGACTTGTTTTGGGCCTCTCAGTTGATGGGACAGGAAAAGACAGTGCCAACCTGTGAAGTAGAATGCAGCTTGTATAGCTCTCCAGTAAATTTGATTATAGTTACATAAGAAATGGAATCGTTAAGACTCAGAAGTTGATTTTATTTTCTTGAATCTTCTCTTTGCTCATCTATATTTAGAGGGTGCATAATGTAAAGAAAAGTTCATCAAAGTTGAAACCTGGAGAGTTACACTCTACACCTTGTTCTTCTACTACCTTCAATTTCAACCTTTTCTACTTCTGTTTTTACCTACAATTTCAATTTTTTCTACTTCTGTTTCCTTATTTAGGAAATATAATAATACCTCTAGTACCTGTGCTGCAAAGCTTATATGCTAATGCTTTCTTGGGAGCTATGATCCTATGTGAAATGGTTTGGGTCTGTTTCCCCACCCAAATCTCACTTCTAATTGTAATAATCCCCATGTGTTGTGAGACGGCCTGGGTGAACTGAGTCATGGGGCCGGATTTTTCTGTGCCATTCTTGTGATAGTGAAGAAGTCTCACGAGTTCTGATGGTTTTTTAAAGGGGAGCTTCCCTGCACACACTCTCTTGCCTGCCACCATGTAAAGCATGACTTTGCTCTTCATGTGCCTTCTCCATGATTGTGAGGCCTCCCCAGCCATGTGGAACTGTGAGTCCATTAATCCTCTTCCTTTTATAAATTACTTAAGTCTTGGGTATGTCTTTATTAGCAGCGTGAGAATAGACTAATATACCATAGGAATATAAGTGAGGGGGAAAGGGAAGTGAAGCAAGGAAGTAGGCAAAACAAACATAATATGATTCATTATTGAGTTAGCCATGGCCTCTCAAGAAAACCGGGCAGTTTGCTGGAGCAGGTGAAACAGTTTTAAAAACGTCATGTCCTGTCTTTCAATCATTGGATCAGTTAGTCTGGCAACACGAGGGAAATGCATTTATCTGCTAGCCTCCTTTCATTTCTCGTTTCTCATTGGTCAAATTTTGCCTCATGGCATATTAGTACCTCTGTGCTTTCAAGTTGAGTTTCTGATTTCCCTAATGCAGCTCCTGGACAATCTAGACTTTTTAACTCAGTGAAAAGTTTCATTTGAGTTTGTGAGTGATGTAAGAAGTCAGATCCTCCTATCCAAATGACATGAACATGAGCTCTTGAGCCAATGTGTCCTCTGTAGCATGAATGCTGTATCAGAGCCCCGTTCTCTCCAGAAGGAGGCCTTGAGAACCAGTGGCGTAAGGCGTAAGGCAGCAAGGCTGTAGTGGTGGCAGCCATGGCTCTTTGTTGGCAAGTGGCCAAAGTGCTAGGAGTTAGGTGGATCCAAATAAATTGGGCTTATAATTAGCAATGAAACATACTTTAAGACAAAATGGTTTACACCTTTAAAAAATTTGTCAATTTTTTATTATTTTGAGAGATGTCTAAGAAATTACACAGACTACCATTATGATATCAGCTGATATTCTGAAATCTGTAGGATTTTGGAAGCAAAATATTCCCTTACATTACCCTAAATTTTTAGAAAGACTTTGGTGGTTCTGGTAAAACATATATTAGTGAAGTTGTTAAAAATTACCCCAATCTTGCCAGGCAGAAAAAAATAAGTGAGCAAGTTTTCTGCAGGATTATATGACATCCAGCAATAACTCTAAAGTTTAGTCCACCATTTGTGAGCTATGCATGTGTGTTTCTGCCACAATTATTTAAAAGCATCAATGATCCTGGCTAGCTCGTCAACATTTCTGGAATGGGCTGGAAAAAATGTGCATAACAAATGGCATCAAGTAGGATAGACACACCTTCTGAAGCATGTTGTTCTTTCACTTGAGTTAGAGAATCAAATCTGCTGCAACCCAACTGGAGCGAAACAACTGCTAAAATGATTTAGTCACTTGGCAAGAATGTACATCTCTGCAACATTCTGGGTAATGGACAAAAGCAGATTTTTATTAGAATCATTTTGTATGAATAACAAGTATTTTACCAAAAAAAAAATGAGACTAAAGAGGCAACCTCAGGGAAGAATGGGCACCCTCATGGTTGCTTCCTGGGAAGGCTGGGATTAGCATGTTTCTCCCTTTCTCTCCTCCCTCCCTCTCCCTCCTGGCTTCCTTCATTCCTTTTTCTCTCCCTCCTTCATTCCTTTTTCTCTCCCTCTTTCATTCCTCCTCCATCCCTGTCCTTCTCTCTCTCCTTCCTTCCATTCCTCCTCCCTCCCTCCCTTCCATTCTTCCTCTGTCTCTCCCTCCCTCCCTCCCTTCCTTCCTTCCATCTCTTTATGAACTATCTTCCATACTTTCTGAACATGAATCAGCTAGGCTGTAAACTCCAGCTTAAACTCAAAGTCATATCCAAATGATGCCATCTAGTCAGAATGAAAAGAAACTATTAATTTCTGGTGGTAAAATGATGAAAAGTAAGTCATACCTTTGCCTTTGAATGACTTTTCATGTCCTATTTACTCTATTGGATAAGAAGTCTAGTTACATATACTTTGACAGGAACATCGTCCCACACGGTAAAGTAACAACAAGATGTGGAAGATTATGAGCCTGAGAACCAAAAAACACTCCAAGAATAGGACTCCTTGCTGGAAATACATTAGATTGAATTTTTCAAAAGTTTTAAACTACAACCATATGAATAAAAGCTTTTTTCTTCCTAATACTGGATCAAAACTTATTAGGCAAGGAATATAATTTCCCAGGAAGAAGGAATATAGAGGTGAATCCACTCATGCTTTGGTGAATCAGTACTTACACAGTCTGTTTGAGAAAGTAGTGCTATTTTATATAAATAAACAGGTCATTTGGGAAAACGAAGAGTTGTAAAATTGTAATAGTATTATATTTATGAGTCAAACATGCTTTAGTATATGGATGTATGTGTTTAAATTGGTCTTATAGTAAGTGAATGTGCCAATGAGAATTTTCTTCTTCTCCTTAGTATATTGTTATTAAAGTTAATTTAAAGTTGCTAAACAATTTGAAGACTTTTTGTTTTTGTTTTGTTTTTACGTGCAGCTATGGAGGATGTGTACCATAGCATCAAAGCAAAAACTGTGGACATTACTTTAATACATATTTTATAAATTGAATTGTATGTTATAGCACCATTTTTGCACTTCAAGTTTAACTATATGTCCCCACACTTTATTTATTTTTACAGAAGTAAAAATTGCTCTCACAATACCAAGAAGAGGTATGCTATGGTTTCAATTGTGTCCTTCCAAAAAGAGACATGTTAGAGTCCTAACTCCTGGTACCTTAGAATGTGACTGTATTTGGTGATAAGGTGTTTAAAGAGGTAATTCAGTTAAAATTCTATTACCAGAGTGAGTTCCAAGCAAATATGACAGGTGTTCTTATTAAAAGGGCAAATTTGGACACAGAGACACATGGAGAAGGAGGAAGATGTGACTGCACAGGGAGAATGATATCTACAAAACAAGCAACACCAGAGGCCACCAGACAGTAAAAGAGAGGCTTGGAATAGATTCTCGCCCACAAACCAGAGAGGGAAACAACACTGTGGACATGTTGAGTTTTGGACTCCCAGCCTCAAGAACTATGTGACAATAAATTTCTGTTATTTAAGCTACCTACATTTTTTCACTTAGATAAGGTCGCTCCAGGAAAGTGATACTAGGTTTTTATCCAAAATCACTCTCAAGATTATGTATGAGTTCACCACAGATCATCCTGGGGAATGACTTAATGCCATTGTTACTGAGAAGTATAGTAGGGGATAATTAGTTTTAGAGTTTATTATCGTGCAGGAATGTTCTGAATTGGGATAAATATAAATAAAAATGTTTATTTACTCTCTGTGGAAGCTTTCCCAGTACAGAATAAAAGTCTAAGCCATGAAAAAATAGCACAAGTGATGAGAAAATATGATTGTATAATGTTTGATGAATAAGAAAAATGTGATTGTATAATGTGTAATGAATGTGTAATTTCCTCTGTAGTAATGTGACTCCAGGATTCCTGTCCCCTTCTGGTGTACAAATCCTGAGTAATGCTCATCCTCTGAGTTTAAAAGAGAGTGGTAAATATGATGGGATTTCACTATCATGATTATGTTACATTGCAAAAGGGATTTTACAAATAAATTTAAATTTCCTAATCAGCTACTTTTGAGTTACTCAAATGGGAAATCTTAGTCAGTGTGTCAGACATAATCAGGTGAGTTCTTAAATGTAGTTAAGAGATTATGAGCAAGACACGTTTTCCTGGTGGCCTTGAAAGAGCAAATTTCCATGTTGTGGATAGGGCTACATAACAGGAAACAATGGTTAGCCTCTAGGTACAGCGAATGACTGTCAGTTGATAGCTTACAAGAAATTTAGAAACTTTGCTCCACTAAAATGCAAGAAACTGAATTATACCAACAACCCAATGAGCTTGGAAGATAACCTTGAGACTGAGATGAGCTCATAATGCTGGCAGATACCTTGATTTTAGCCTATGAGACTCTAAGCATAGAACCCAGTTCTAGTGAGGTTAGTTTTCTGATCTAGGGGACTATTAGACAATAAAGAGATGTTGTTATAAATTGCTAAGTTGGTGGTAATTTGTTACATTGCTAGAAAAAGCCAATAAATGCTCTTACAATGTATATAAAGTGGTATACTCATATTCTAAGAAAGATCATGAATAATTAAATAGGCATACTGTAAAGTCTAGGGTAACTACTAAACACAATTTTGAAAAGTGAAAAAAAAATTAATCCAATAACGGAGAAAAGTAAGGCATAAAATATACTTCATTAGTCCACAGAAAGGCAGAAACCAAACAAAAACAGATGGCACTAATACAAAAACATCCAGCAAGCTGATAGATTTTTTTAACTGTATCAATAACTACATTAACACATACAATTTTAACACATCAATAAAAAGACAGATATTTTCAAGTCAGATAACAAAGAAATATCCAACTACCTGCTATCTACAATAATCCATTTAAATGTAAAGATATAAACAAGTTAAAAGATTAGAAAAACTACTCCAATATAATAAAAGGAAAGATAAAATAATTACATTTATATGAGGAAATATAGACTTCATAACAAGAAATATTACTAGGACTAGAGAGAATCATTGCACAATAATAAAGAAATCAACTTTCCACAAGGACCTAACAATCCTGAAAGTAAAAGAAAACTAACAAAATAATTGCAAAATATAGCACATAAAACTGATAGAATTACGAGGGGAAATAGATAATTCTATAATTATATTTGCACATATCAAAATTAATCTTTTAGTAATTAATAAAACAAGTACATAAAAAATCAATATGGCAACAGAAACTCTGAGGCACCGTACCCAGTGATCACAGTTGTATTCTTGGGGGACTGGTACACATGGGGGGATGGTTCCAGGACCCCTGCAGATGCTAAAATCCGCAGATGCTTAAGCCCCTTATACAAAATGGCATAGTACTGGTTGGCAAGGGTAGGAGAGAGGAGGAGATTGGTTAATTGATACAAAATTACAGCTAGATAAGAGGAATACATTCTAGTGTTCTATAGCCCTGTAAGGTGAATATAGTTAATAATAATTTATGGCATATTTTCAAATAGGTAGAATAGATAATTTTGAATGCTCCCAACACAAAGAAATGATGAAGATTTGAGAAGATGGATCCACTAATTATACTGGTTTGATCATTACATATTGTATACATACATAAACATATCATGCTGTACCCAATAAATATGTATAATTATGTATCAATTTTTAAAAAATGACAAATGATAAATTAAATTATAATACAATGTTGTTTTTTATTATTTGTAAATTATGTGTTCTACAACTATTATATCCATAAGATTTGTAATAAATACACACATGTGTAAACTTTTTTTTTTCCCCCCAGAGAACTGGTTCAATATTTAACAGCACACCGCTGGCAGAGCTCATGCATGGTATGGTATGTTGATAAAATGTTTTACGGTTTTTTAATAAAATTTATGCACAACTTCCTATATATGTTAAATCATCTCTGAATTACTTATAACACCTAAAACAATATAAATAGTTGTTATACTCTATTATTTTTTATTTGTATTATGTTGTAATATTACTTTTATTAATTTTAATATTTTTGATCTGTGATTGATTGAACACAGATGCAGAACCCATCATTATGAAGAATAACTATATTTAACATACACAGATTCGACCCAACAACAGCTAAATATAGATTTTTTTTAAAGTTGATGTAGAGCATTCACCCAACAGCCCTTTTTCTGGGTCACTAAAAAACCTTAAAAATAAACTATACTGTGTTTTCTCAGATTAAAACACATTAAACCAAAAGTAAATAACAGGAAAATATCTAGAAAGTGCTCAAATATTTGAAATTAAACAACTTACATGTAAATACCCCAGGTTCAAAGAAGAGATTATGAGGGAAATTCAAAAATATTTTAAATTGAATTAAAATGATGATACAGCATATCTTTATTTTGTGAAGTTATCATTATTGGAAAGCATTAAAGGCTTCTGTAAGAAACACTGATCTTAATTCACTGATCTAAGCTTCCACATTAAGAACTAAAGAAACAAAAGCAAATTAACTCAATGCAAGAATAATTAAGAAAATAACAAATATAAAGTAGAAACTATTGAATTCGAGTACAGAAAGAATAAAGAACATTAATCAAACTTGACTCTTTGAAAAAATCAATAAAATTGATAAACCTCTCACCATACTGACTAAAAATGAGAAAAAACAAATTAAAAATATCAGGAATGAAATTAAGTATATCACTACCATACAGAAAGTAAAAAAAAAAATAGAGACTGTTACAAACAACCCTATGGCCATGAATTTGATAATTTTTATGAAATAGACAAATTCTCAAAAGAAGCAGTGGGAAATTTTACATTAAAATAGATACAAGAGGCCGGGCGCGGTGGCTCAAGCCTGTAATCCCAGCACTTTGGGAGGCCGAGGCAGGCGGATCACGAGGTCAGGAGATCGAGACCATCCTGGCTAACCCGGTGAAACCCCGTCTCTACTAAAAAATACAAAAAACTAGCCGGGCGAGGCGGCGGGCGCCTGTAGTCCCAGCTACTCCGGAGGCTGAGGCAGGAGAATGGCGTGAACCCGGGAGGCGGAGCTTGCAGTGAGCTGAGATCTGGCCACTGCACTCCAGCCTGGGCGACAGAGTGAGACTCCGTCTCAAAAAAAAAAAAAAAAATAGATACAAGAATAGCCTAAATTGAGCTTATATTTAAATGTACGTTTATATAAATTTCCCGGTTTTGATGGGAAATTCTACCTAATCTTATAAAACATTTAAAGTAGAAATAACACCAATTCAGCAAAAGTGAAGAACACAGATGAGGAGGAAAACATAATCACTTTTTGAGGCCAGAATCTCCCTGATAACAAAAGTATGTGAAGACATATGAGAAATAAAAATGTAGATCAGTATTTGTCATGAATCTTGGCACATATTGCCTTAAACAAATTATTAGCAATTTAAAACAAACAATATTATGACCAAGTATAGGTTATTTAAGGAATGTATAATTTAACTTTTTAAATTTAAATCTTGCCAGATTTGGGAAGATTTTTCCTGGTGTTATTTAAATATTTTATATGACCAGTTTTACTTCCTTCTCTCTTTCTGAGATTTAGTCACTATATACCACATATATGTGATGCTATATGTATAATATTAAAACATTATTGATATTAATGTAATATATATGAACATATGTAAATTTTACATTATGTATGTGTCAATTATATGTCAATATATTTTTATGCACAAACATATGCCAAATGCACATACTCATACTGTCACACTCATCACATTGCCCTAAGGATCTCTGAGCCTCTGTTCTTATTTTTCAATCTTTTTCCAATCCCTGTTCTTCAAAATTGGAAAATTTCACTTAATCTATGTTCTTGTTTACAATTTTTTTCCTCACCATTCTACTATAAAGTCTTTCCAGTGGACCTTTTTATCTCAAATATTATATGTGTCAATTCTAAAACTTATATTTGCTTTTGTTTTTATACGTTTGATTTTTCTTTGGAGATATTCTTTCCTTTACTCTGAGTATATTTCTCATGACCTAATTGACCATAGTCAAATAAAATTCTATGATGTCCTTTTGTAATAATTTTAACGGCTAGGTCATCCACAGGTTGGCTTTTGTCAATTTTTATTTCCCCTGAGAATAGGTCATATTTTCATAGCTTTATTCCTGTAAGTAATTTTGGAGTATATTTTGGACATTAGGAATATTATGTTGTGGAGACTGTGGATTCTGTTATATGCTTCTGAAGAATGTTGTAGTGTTTGTTTAGTAGGACTGTAACTGGAACAAAATCTCTGAGACCTCAGGCCAAATTGTTAGCAATCTACTTCATACATGTAGAACTCAAGGACAGGTTGGATATTAGGATAAAATGTATTAACTGAATTTGAAACTTTCATTTTCTGAATTTGTTTATGGGGTTCCCCCTTCACTCTTCTTTGAGTCTGTCTTTCATTGTTTTTCAAAGGCAGAAAAAAACTGGCCGGTTATTTTTTTTTAAATCAAAAGTTAACCATTCAGCAATTCTGCCATGAGCTGCGGAGTCCTCAGGGCAAAAATCATAAAATAGGGGAGCTCCCTGTGTGCCAATTGCATCTTCTATGTTTTTCTCACTCTCTAAATTCTGCCAATTTCTCAATCTTCAGAGTAATCAGTTAGCATTTTTCTCATTTGTTTAAGAGTGAATAATTGATATGTGTGAGAGGGTGAATTGCGCTAGAATCTTACACCTTCCTTCAGTACATAGAACAGTATTTAGATTTATGTATGTGGTTTTGCTCTTTTTAATAAAAAATATAATGGACTAAAAATGTAGTTTCCACTTTATATACAGTTTTCTTACAGTGAAGACTTTTTTCTTTGTTTAATTTTCAAATTACATTGCTAATGCTATTTTATTCACACATTGTTTACTATTGCCAAGGGACCAAAAAAATGTATAACCGCCATATTTTCCACACGATATCAATATATCACGTGGCATATGGATTTAATCTTTTTCACTAGCAAACCACTTTATTTTTCCTCAAGGTACAAACTGGTCCAATGAGGCTAGTAATGTTAGGTGATTTTATGGGCTATGAGATTAAGGGTAAGAAAGAAGAGCTTGTAATATAATAATAAAGAACAGGAGAATGCTGAAGTTAAAATGAAAAAAACCAAAAAAGTAGTCTTCTAAAGGAAATTTTCTGAGTTACTTTGGTTTCCAGCTTAAGAGACTGCACCTTACACTTCACTGAAACATTAGCATTAAAACTCTTTTGTGCCTTTCTTTGAATACTGACTTTATGGTATTGAATCTGATTCTCTTTACCTTTCTGCATTCTCTTTTACCTTAGACTAGTTTTATTATTTTATAATTATGTTTTCCAGAGCTTAAATTTGTCACAAACATTTTGTTTTGTGTTTCTCATAAGGTCTTATCTATTAATGCTATATTAAGATAAACAATTCATGAGTATGACCAATATCTTGCTCCAAAACCACAAAGACACTCTTTGCCTACAGAGTCTTTCAAGTAATAATTGAATAGATCTGGACACAGGTTTTTGAGTATAGTGGGTGAAAACCCTTTATCACTTGAGAACAAATATCTTTGACCTGGAAATTGTGGTAATAACAAGCTCTTTAATGAACTACCTTCTAGAAGCATGTTCTTGATTTTTTTTTTTTGTTTTTTTTTTGAGACGGAGTCTCGCTCTGTCGCCCAGGCTGGAGTGCAGTAGCGCGATCTCCGCCTCCCGGGTTCACGCCATTCTCCTGCCTCAGCCTCCCGAGTAGCTGGGACTACAGGCACCCGCCACAGCACCCGGCTAATTTTTTGTATTTTTAGTAGAGACAGGGTTTCACTGTGTTAGCCAGGATGGTCTCGATCTCCTGACCTCGTGATCCGCCTGCCTCGGCCTCCCAAAGTGCTGGGATTACAGGCGTGAGCCACCGCGCCCGGCCGCATGTTCTTGATTGTTACAGGTTTATGTTAAATAATAATGAATAATGTGTTGAAAGAACTCTGGAAGAAGATACATTGTAAATAAGTTGATATTATATAGTGTATTATTTTAAAATTTTACACATTTAATGGAGCTGGAGACATTATTTTACTTGCTCTCATACTGCTCGCAGGCATCATGAACTCAAGAAAATTTCCAAGATTCTGTAAGCAAATTGTTTTCCATCTTCTTTCAATTTATCTAGCATTCCTGGGAAGCCATAAGGCTTATCTACTAGCTAAAAAGGGGGCCCTGGTAGTGATACCACAATCTATATCAACATTTTCAGATAATCCTTGACTCTTCTGTGTAATAACTGATGCCTGTCTACTTTTCTAAAATTAGTTCCAGCAGAAATGCCCTTCCTCCCATTTTTTATTCGTAATGTCAGCTACTTTTATAACAATTGCTTTTGGAATATATTCATCTCTTATAAAAAGAAAATCTACCACCTATTGTTGAATGTAAGACAGCATGGAGGTTTGATGGTATTCAAAGACAATATCATGCTTCTTTTGAGATGTCATTGCCATCAGAAAATAATGTGAATAGTTTGAAAAGGGCTGCTGAAAAATCTCTAGTCTATTACTGAAATGTAGTTTATCTCTATGCTCGTATTGATTTTCATAAAGAGAGCTGAAAGTTGAAATATACTTAATACTTGGATTTTATGCTTCTATAAGAAATATAAATATATAACTCTTAAAAACTTTTCAAATATTAATTGACATTCTGAAAATACCTTATTATAAATTTTAAGCATGGTTATGAAAATAATTCAGAAGAATTATATCCTAATTATATCCTATACATGATTTTTCAATGTGTTGCATTTTTACAGTGAGAATAATGGATACAAAATGGTATGAAAAAAGTTTCAGTCTTACTTTATCTAAAAGGCAGTTTTCAGTCCATCAAAATGATAGACAGGGGAGAGTTCTAGAGTACTTTAGATGTACTTCCAGAAATATTAACTATATAAAATAATATTTTGCTTATCTTGCTTGTTTTATTCATCAGATTAATGGATGAAAGAACTAATATATAAACTTAAAAAAAAGTAAGATATTAACTTACAGCTATAAATACAAAGTTTTTCTAAATGATATGTGATTATTTTTGTGTCTTGTGAACTAACTTTCTCCAAAGCACATTGTAAGGAGAAAACAAATAGTACTTATAGGATTATTTTTGTCCATAATAACAGCATAATCTTATAAAAACCAGATTCCTTATAATAAATATGATTTGATTTTTTAATAAAGTTCCAGATATCAATGGGCACAACTCCTTCCATTCTAGATTCCAATAATCTGTTGTGCATCTATAAAAACACAATGCATTGTAAATCAGGGTAAATGTTTTACAGTAGATTGGAAAAAAGCAGTCAAATTTCTTAGTATGGGCTACAGATCAAAACAAATCTCTTTACCTTTTGGAGTTTTTAGAAACTAGCTATGTTAATGTAAAATGGTAGAAAAGTTTATAAGAATTCTAAGGAAATGGGTAATATAAATATTTTGAAGTTCTTACACAATTTGAAAAATATTAGAATATTTGTAACCACAAATGGCTGGTAGATATTCAAAGTAATCACCAAGAAAAATAAGTCAAAAGTGGAGTGAGGAAATAAACAAGACTGTTTATTACTTCCAAACTCTGTCATTACTTATACCTTAGACACAGCAGTACTTAGCGTCTCAAGTATCAGGTGACTTTCCTAAATCTTTTAAGATGTGACCAACCATTAACTTTATAAGCTTTTCACATTTTATTCTCGTCTTAACCCATCTTTTCTGACTGCAAAAGCAGTATTAGAACAATTTAAAAGGATTATAAATCATGCTGCTATAAAGACACATGCACACGTATGTTTATTGCAGCACCATTCACAATAGCAAAGACTTGAACAAACCCAAATGTCCATCAATGATAGACTGGATTAAGAAAATGTGGCACATATACACCATGGAATACTATGCAGCCATAAAAAAGCATGAGTTCATGTCCTTTGTAGGGACATGGATGAAGCTGGAAACCATCATTCTGAGCAAACTATCACAAGGACAAAAAACCAAACACCGCATGTTCTCACTCATAGGTGGCAATTGAACAATGAGAACACTTGGACACAGGAAGGGGAACATCACACACCGGGGCCTGTCATGGGGTGGGGAAGGGGGGAGGGTTAGCATTAGGAGATATACCTAATGTAAATGACGAGTTAATGGGTACAGCAGGCCAACATGGCACATGTAGACATATGTAACAAACCTGCACGTTGTGCACATGTACCCTAGAACTTAAAGTATAATTTAAAAAAAGAATTAATTTAAAAGCCATGAAATCAGCAAATTTTAGCACCCCTATATTTTAATTGTCAAAGTGAAGTGTAATACTACTAGAAAATGTTTTGAAACTACTGCAGTCCATTCTAATTTAGACCATAATAAGACACCTACTCTTTTTATTTTAGTTTAGTTCAGTTTAGTTTAGTTTTTGAGGCAGAGTCTCACTCTGTCACCCACGCTGGAGTGCAGTACCGTGACCGCAGCACACTGCAACCTCCACCTCCTGGGCTCAAGTGATTCTCCCACCTCAGAGTCCCAAGTAGCTGGGACTACAGGCGCCTGCCAACACACCAGGCTAATTTTTGTATTTTTAGTAGAGACAGAATTTCACCATGTTGGCCATGGCTGGTCTCAAACTGCTGGCCTTGTGATCCACCTGCCTAGACCTCCAAAAGTGCTGGGATTACCAGCTTGAGCCACCGCTCCTGGCTGACTCTTCTCTTTAAATATCTCTTTTGTTCACCCTTTGACTCCATTTTAACCATCATCAACATAAAATGAAATACTATAAACTCCTTATGTATCTTATGAAATAACTGCTTAAGTGATTTTCCTCTCCCTACATAAATATCTACATATTTTTTTTTTACCATTAATCCATATAGAAAACTATTTATGAGTAATACATGAATATATACCTATTGATTTATTATTTTAAAAGTATACAAAATGGAAATCTAAAAGACAAAACAACCTAAAGACACTATTTTTTAATTTCCTCCTATTATATGAGCTTGCATACGTTACTTTTTAGATCACTGCCCTCCACTGGGGGCAGAGTGCTTTATTTTAAAAATAATCATGTTGTTTGCTTACTTACTTGAAGTTTTTAAATAATTTCTGAATCTTCATAGAATAAAGGCCCACATCCTTAACATAGCCACAAAGCCTAGCAATATTTGACTCAGTCAAAGCTCTTTAGCATTCCCTTATCTCTCTCTGCACCTTTCAGTGCATTCTAGCCCCAGTGGCTTCTATCTGTTTCTTGGCCCTTTTCATGTTACCATCTACTACAAGGCCTCAATCCGTTCTGTTTCTTTTCCTTGGAAGCTGAAACCCCTATTCCACACACAACTTCATCTAATCTTGCTCTCATCTAATAACATGGGCTCGTGTTTGAGATCCTAATTCAAATGCCAATTGCTCACAGTAGCCTTTCCTGTCACCAGGAAATGGCAAGGCCACTGTCCCTAGTTATTGTATATCACTATACTCTGTTCTTTTAACTTTGCTTTATAATATAAGCTCTATTTAAATAAAAGGTTTGTGATAGCAGAGATTTTAAATTTAGTTGGTTTACTACTGTATCCCAAATGATTAGAAAAGTATCTGGTGTAAGTCAGGTGCTCAATACATATCTTTTGCATAAATGGCTAAATCTTGCTAGTATTTACATATATGTTTGTGTTTATTTACCTAATGTCTATTGCCTACTGGAGGTTGTACACTATGACCACAAGGCCCCATTTGTGGTGGTCACCACATTCCTGCAGAGTGTGTGTCACTTAGTAAACGTCAAACAAATTATTGCTACGGTTGCTGCCATCTCCTCCCTACAGATCAAGAATAAATTTAGGATACAGGTTGCAGTCTTACAGGGATCTAAAAGGCAAAGTAAATGGAAAAATATTAATTTATCTTTGTTAATTTCCAAATTAAAAAGGTGACATCAACTGCAACTCTTGGTAGGAATGTAAATTAGTTCAAGCACTGTAGAAAGCAGTTTGGAGATTTCTCAAGGAACTTAAAACAGACCTACCATTCAACCCAGCAATTCCATTACTGGGTATATATACAAAAGAAAACAAATTGTTCCACCAAAAAGACACATGAGCTCCTATGTTTATTGCAGCACTCTTTACAATAGCAAAGACATGGAATCAACCTAGGAGCCCATCAATGACAGATTGCGTAAAGAAAATATAGTACATAGTATCATGGGATACTATGCAGCCATAAGAAAAGAATGAAATTATGTCCTTTATAACAACACAGATGCAGCTGGAAGCAATATCCTAAGTGAATTAGCACAGGAAAAGAAAACCAAATACTGCATTTTCTCACTTGTAAATGGGAGCTAAACATTGTGTACTCATGGACATAAAGATGGCAACAATAGACACTGGGGACTACATTCAGGGGCAAGGGTAGAAAAATTAACTTCTGGGTACTCTGTTGAGTGCCTAGGTGATGGGATCATTTGTACTCCAAACCTTAGCGTCACAAAATATACCCAGGTAACAAACCTGCACATGTACCCCTGAATATAAAATAAAATTTGAAAAAGAAAAAAAAAAAATTGACAGAACTTTGAGAAATAGCTTAAGTTGAAACAAAAAATAACTTGTAAGCAGTAATGAAAACACTTAAATTAAAGAACTGCACTACAGTATAAACCTACAGCAAAAGCAAGGAAAGATACTCATAACAGAAAACAAAAGTACTTTGTCTATAAAATGCCAGTTGGGAAGTCATCGACTTTTTTTTTTTTTTTTTTTTTTTCCTGAGACGGAGTTTCCCTCGGTAGCCCAGGCTGGAGTGCAGTGGCGCCATCTCGGCTCACGGCAAGCTCCGCCTCCCGGGTTCACGCCATTCTCCTGCCTCAGCCTCCGAGTAGCTGGGAATACAGGCGCCGGCCGCCACGCCGGGCTAATTTTTTTTCTTTTTTTGTATTTTTAGTAGAGACGGGTTTTCGCCATGTTAGCCAGGATGGTCTCAATCTATCTCCTGACTTCGTGATCCTCCCACCTCTGCCTCCCAAAGTGCCGGGATTACAGGCGTGAGCCACTGCACCCGTCCCAGTCATCAACATTTTTTTATCCTCCTTGCTTTGGATCCATCTGAAAAGTCACTTGAAATAAAGTTATAACATATATGAAGAGAGAGAAAACAAACAAACTAACTAACTAACAAAAAAACCCACTGTATTGGAAAACCTAAAGGTTGTCTTGCAAATGGCCAAAAAAAAAAAAAAAAAAAAAAAAAAAAAAAAAAAAAAAAAAAAAAAATTTCACTAGGCACAGTAAATGAGACAAAATTTAAAGAAAGGGAATAGAAACTGAATTACAAACGATGTGGCAGTGTCTCTGATAGAAACTCACTTATACTCTACTTTGAAGATTGGGGTATTTTAGGTAGCAGGATGGTGAAGAGACGGAAACGTTCACTCTAAACACTTTTTGTAGATATGACTCAGTAATGGGGCAGTGCACCAATAGTCCAAGGTGAATGTTGTCACACAATCAAAGAGAAAGCCAAATGACAATCTTATTCCTTCAATGCACTAGGGCTTAGCATGTCTCTTACATGGGGCATTAACATTAGGAAAAAGACTAGAAATATAACATGTCCCCAGAGTAGAGAACAGGTTAAGGCAAATCCACATATAGAAAAGTTGGCACAGGCAAAATTTCTTCACCAAATGCAGGCATATAGATAGACAGCTACTTGCAAAATAATAATAATAATAATAATAAGTGAATAGATGAAGAGAATTCCTCAAATCTCATTATTTTTGTGGCATAGAAAAGGACAGAACTAACAAAAACAAAACTCAGGACTTGAATTACACAGTATTATAAAGAGAAAAACGTATGCTCAAAAAGTTTAGAAGCTTAATATTCATTAGGAAAAATACATGTAATAGAGGAAGAGGTATAAGTTTCAGTTGGCATCTGAATAGATTTTATGCAAATTTATACCATATGACACAAAAGATGAAAAGAGAAAAAAACTTACAAAAATTCTTCTACTATTTAAAAATATTTATTGAGCACCTATCAAATTTTAGACGTTGTAAGTGCTAGGTTTAAATAATATATAACATAAACATGCCCTTTGTCTTTATGAAACTTGTAGTCGAATGAAATACATTAAGAAGCAAATGTACAAAAATTATTCAATGCTTATAATCCTTTGATAAAAGGTTTGTTTTTAAATTGAAATATAAGAACTACAGAAAAAATGGTTCATAGAATAAACTTTTAACAAAGAAATGCACATAAAAAGTTCTGAAAGCAAGAGAGTGCTCCATGTGTTCAACACACTGAAATAAAATTCAGAACGGACGGACTGCAGCATCTAAGAGGAAAATGATAAAATACAAAGGTAGAGATTACAAAGGGATTATTGGTACATGCCTTTGAATGCCAAGATAAGGTATATTAACACTATCACAAGAAAAGTAAAAAGTTCCTTGAGGATTTTGCATAGGGAACCATATGACTTTGCAGACTTTGGAATGGATTGAAAAAGGCTTCAATGTAGACAAGAAGACTGGTTTGGTAATGTTATTGTATTCCTGGAAAGAGGTACTATTGACCTGGACAGCAGTAGTTGAGCGGAATGAAGAGAGCATAGATTTAGAAAATATTTAATATATGGCAGTGTCAGAACTTTGTACTTGGTTGAATATAAATAGTAAAGTGAATAATGATTTAAGAATGATTTTTTGGGCCGGGCGCGGTGGCTTACGCCTGTATTCCTGGCACTTTGGGAGACCGGGGTGGGCGGATCACGAGATCAGGAGATCGTCGAGACCATCCTGGCTAACATGGTGAAACCCATCTCTACTAAAAATGCAAAAAAAAAAAAAAAAAAAAAAATTAGCCAGAGTAGTGGCGGGTGCCTGTAATCCCAGCTACTTGGGAAGCTGAGGCGGGAGAATGGAGCGAACCCGGGAGGGGGAGCTTGCAGTGAGCCGAGATGGCGCCAGTGCACTCTATCCTGGGCGAGAGATTGAGACTTCGTCTCAAAAAAAAAAAAAAAAAAAAAAAAAAAAATGATTTTTTTGGTTAGGAGCTTCGGGCAGAGATAGGGAACCTAGAAGAACAAGCAGTTTGGGTGAGGAAAGATCATGATTAATTTTACACTTGCTGATTTTAAGAGTTTAATGGGAATAATCAGTTGAGTGTGAAAGAAAGAGGAGAGACTGGTTGAGACATTGGGATGTTTAAAATAATTAGCAGACAGTAATTGAACTGTAGAAACAGATGTGGTTTTTCTATTTGAATATTTCAAATGACAAAAGAAGAAATAAATATCTGCATTTGATTAAAAAAAATTAAGAGCCCATAAATAAGACTGTAGGAGGATCTAAGAAACATTAGGAAAAGTGTGAAAAGCCTGAAAAATGTGGTACATGAAAGCCAAAGGGAATGTCTTTTGGTCTTTCACACAGGTTTGAGGGTAATCAATGTTACTAGGTCAGGTAACTCTAACACTGAGAATATATGCATTACATGATCTAAAAGGACTGTGTTGTGATCATTGCTAGATCACGGATTGCTAGTTACAGCAAAGCCTACTGTACCCTGGTGTGTGTGTATGTGCGTGTGTAGGTGTGAGATATGTAGATATACAGTATATTTTAATCTAAATATAATTAAATATATAATTAAACAGATAAAATGTGTTTATTTAAAAAGATTAAAAATAGGGAAACACAAATAAAAGTAGAAAAATAAGATAAATCCAGAGTATAGTTAGTGCACAAAAATTTGTGATTTTTTTTTTTTAATGAGCTGCAAATTCGGTCCTGGGTCAAGGACTAAATCGAACAAAACAATCTAATGAGACGTATAATGAGTCCGTTAGTTAGAAACATAAAAGTGGTACAAAGGAAGTATATGCAAATATATATATATGTTTTAAAATAATTTATATTTTAATATTTATATTTTATAAATACTAATAAATATTTATAAAATATTACACATATTAACATTTATAAAATATGCATACTAATATTTATAAAATATTATAAATATTTATAAACTATTATTAAATATTTATAAAATATTGCATAGTATTATATATTTTATATTTATATAGAGTATATATATATCATCATTCTTATTTTTAGAGACAGAGTCTCACTCTATTACCCAGTCTGGAAGTCCTTGGCTCAAGAGCTCCTCACACTTCAGCCTTCTGAGCAGCTAGCACTACAGGTGTGCATAAACACACCCATCTAATTTTTAAATTTTTTGTAGAGACAAAGTCTTGCTAGGTTGATTAGTCTAATCTCGAACTCATGGCTTCAATTGATCCTCCTGCTTCAGCCTCCTAAAATGCTGGGATTATAGGCTTGGAGTCACCATGCCTGGACATTCACATAGTATGTATTGTATTTATATAACATACATCATATATTTATATAATGTATCAGTTAAAATAAGATACATTTATCTCATTTTTATTTATTTATATTTCAAAATTTATTTTTGATTTTTGAAACTTGATGTGTAACAACATGGTAAACAACAACAAAATATGTATTTTTTGTAATATTCCTCACTTTTATAAAGGGGCTGAGGAGGCAATTTTATATGAACAGGTGAGATATTTTAGTGCAAATTGGCATCATTCTTAACGTGGCTTTTTCTGAAAGTAAAAATTTGAAATATATAGACAAAGGAATAGTCTTCCTACATTTTGAACAGTCCTCTTTGACATTATCTGTCTCTCTTGAGAGTTCACAAGAAGTGGGTAGCTGAGATTAAATATTATGTTTTTTGGTAAGAACGTGGAGCATGGTTATGTAAAGTTTCTAATTAAGGGTATATTCATATGAATTGGTAGTAAACAGAAAGAAAAGAGAGGTAGGCATGTTCCTAAACAAACTCAGGAGCCTTACATTTATGTGTAAATGACTGACAAACTCTGGCTTTGCATAAACTTGAATCCAAAGAGCATCTGTGGACACAATGGTCTTCAGAAATAATTATGAATAATTGAGATCTTAACAGTCTATGTCATAGAATTCACCCACATAATTGTAGTAATTGTAGTTTATAATTTTTTCATAGTAGATAATTTCCATTGCTCCCCAAGGATGTCCAAACAACACCATTTCCTACTAAACGTGAGCTTATCTGCTCAAATTCAACTGTTTGTTAGAAAGTGTTTGTCTAAATAAATCTATGCTTTAAGCTGTTTCAGAGATTTGCATACCTAAGTCAGTAACTTCTAAATAATATTTGTCAAATTGTTGATATCATTATTGAGTCATCTATTTGGGGATCCTTAGGGAGTCAGCCTGTTGCCCAGTGAAGTCATTTTTGCATGTGACAATACAATTATGTCATAAACTTGGAAAAATGTGTGTATTCTCAGTAAAAGGTTGGCATGCATCCAGCTCATCCACAATGAACATTCAGTGATCAAAGTAAAAATTAAACACATGGGGTTTCCAAAATGTACACTCTTTTTCATATTCACTTACCGTGATCATTTAATCTGTCAGAACACTATACCTGCAGGCATTGATGCTCATTTCATGTTAAAGTGTAGGTCTTACAAAAGTGTTATTAACCAGCATCATAAAAAATATTCTTAGAATTTAGATGTAACCAGGTCTATTTTACACAGCTGAGATGGATAAAATTCAATGAAAGTTGAAAACAATCTCATATTTTCCCTGAAAGATGGCTTTAGCAGGTGAAGGTTAAAGTTACAGAGTTAATAATGGAACACCCATGTTCAAAGACTCCTGACTCCTCATGGAAAACATAGGCTTAGCATTCTAAAGTATATTTATTGAACAGCCATATGTTTCGAACATCTGGAATAGATTCATGCCAAGGAATCATTCAAATTACCATACAATTTTATTGCTATTTTCCACAAGCAATTCACCTGGACAAGACAGTAATTTCATTAATTAATTCATTTATTCCATTAAGAGCTGTAGTTTCTCTTTTGTGTCAGCGACTCAGTGACTGGGCTGAGTGAAATTCTGGAGTTACAGCAGTTAGAAGACATTTTCTTAATTATAATGATCAATGCATCTGTCTATAATTTCTTAGCCTACAGATCAATAAATTATATAAACTCATGATTTTGAGGTGATTGCTATGTACCAGGTATTGTGCTCCTTTTATGTAAGATGCTTAATAATTCTGTTAGTAACCCTTGAGAGAATATTATGTTTTGTGCACATTTTCTTCTCTGAGAAATTGAGGTGTGGTCAGATTGAGTAAAATTTGCCCAAGTTCCCTTAACCAGCAAATGTCAAAGCAGTGATGAAAACTGAGTGGTCAGACTGGAAAGTGTTCACTGTTGATAAACTGTCATACATATTGTTTGGGGGCAAACCAAATAGTGCCTGGAACTCTAAAATATTGCCCAAAGCCTTACGCAGGCAAAATAATGTAAACAACACATTCCCAAATTTGAGAAACAGAATTTGAGTTTGTACCTTTGGATCTGGCAATTCTTAGCATAGCAACTTTAAGTGTGTTGTTTCATTTTTGAGTTTTAATCCAATTTCTTAGGACAATTTGATGATACAATGTCCAAGCAGTGATTTTTATAGGTAGGCGAGGTGACTTTGGGTTCCAAATGAATTCCAGTTCAGTTCTAATTCTATACCTTAAAAGAAAGTGGGTCCTAATTAATACCTACTTTGGAAAAAAAAAATTAAAACATAGAGAAATAGGGGCTGCAAATGATTCAACATTGACTAAAAAAAAAAAAAAAAAAAAAAAAAAAAAAAAAAAAAAACACTGAGGTAGGAAATCAGAAGTTCCCTAAGACAAACTTCTAACTGCTTATTTTGCATCAGGATAGTCCTGTAAATGAGGGTAAAAGAGTCTATGCATTGCCTCATCCATCCTGTAACAGGTGTCTGCAAAACTCAAATTTTAATTGAATTATTCTTCAGTTCATCTGGGGTCTGATATTGAGAGTTTTCTCCCAGGATATATTTCTATGCTTTTTGATGCCTAGAGTGGATTTCTCTTTAAGATGATGTAATGTTAGTCTTCTGTGAAGTTCAGAGATCTGTACCATAGCTCAAAGCTTTTTCACCCTAGAGTACCAAATTAAAGATGAAAGGGGATGAAGAGGAAATGCTCATTGAAATATAAATATTTCATCTTTATTAATTCTTAAAGCAGGTAAGATGAATTTTAAAAGGAAAAGGTGAAGTGTGTTATGTAAAATCTGGGTATTTCTGATGTGAATGTTTTCCCCGCAGTTGGTAACTTCTGGGGAAAAAAAAAAAAGTCTATGCAGGAAATTTTGTCATTTATGTTCTGAATCTTAACTGAGATGAGTCAGTTTGGGGTATCTTTTTAATTAGCTTAATACAGTTAGAATTATCTCAGATTGGAAAGCTTTTGTAAGAAAGTGTATTTCTTTCAAATTTCTTATAATTATTTTTGTAGAAAGATGCTGAAAATGTTTACAGAAAATAAAAACCTAATATACATTTCCAGTGCTTTAGTCCTTTACCTTATTACAATTGTTTATTTTCCCTTTTATTACTAAAATTCTATTGATGATCTGATAATAACCACAACAAAAACACAAACATTTACGACACTACAAGATAAAACTGATGCTCAACATCATTTGAAAAATTTAGAATGATGTTCTAATTAAGCCACCAGATTTAAAAAAAGAATGAAAAGGAACTCATTTGTGTTTAATTTAAGAAGCTGCCACCAAATCTCTTCTTGAGACTATCATCATCATGAAATGATGTTGTAAATCACCCTTTCCACTGGCACACTCTGAAACCAGGCAAAAGGCTAGTATCCCTGTTCCCCTGCTTCCTTGTATTCATAGATACTCAGCTACCAGGAAACAACTGTCGGGACACAGGGGCCAAATAGGAACAAAGTTTAAAATTATCCTTTCAAGGTATCACTCCTATAGTAGGTTTTACTGCACACAAGAGAGGACAGGAACCAATATTACTTTGTATTATAACTGTAGTTTCTCTAGTAGTGTCTGTATATCTTTAGTGTCTGTATATCTTCGCAGTATTTTTGATTATTCATTTCATAACTAAAAAGATTGACCAAATATGTTCATCATATTCATATTTACTTATGAATTATATAGGTACTATTTTATTATATTTCATTATGAGGTAAGTACAAAATGTGAGTTAAAGATCCCTGTTACATTGTCTGTTAATGACATAAAACCCTTCAATAGTTTTAGTGAGATTAATTTGATTAAATTTATTCTGTAAACTGAAAATATTGATTGGATGGTTTGTGATACAATGGCTCCAATATTTGATTGTAAGCTCATTTTATTTCTCAACATGGTTTTATCATCTATCATAACTGAAAATGATAGTCTATAAAGGCACAAAGATCTAAAGGGAAAAAGTAATTCATTGGTGCTACTTAATACACTAGGCTATTTATTTTTTATTTCTTTCTATCTATTATCTAAAGTTTTATGTACAAATCTGTTTTGAAAACTTGTGTAATTATGATAAAAAGCTTTGCTTACCGAGTAAGTTAAACATACTGCATTTTTGTGTTTTTAAGAAGCAGATTTAAAAATCACTGCAAAACCTGGGCCGGGCGTGATGGCTCATGCCTCTAATTCCAGCAGCTTGGGAGCCTGAGGCAGGAGGACTGCTTGAGGACAGGAGTTCCAGTATAGCCTGGACAACATAGTGAGATGCCATCTCTGCAAAGAAAAGTAATAATTAAAATGTAAATAAATAAATAAAAACCATTGCAAACCTTTGTTGTTAAGTCCTTCTCTGGATGATTTTGAATAGATTAGAATCTTTTGTTTCTCAATTTAAATGCACAAATGTGACTTTTTATAGATAATACAGTTGTGTAATTTTTGGTCACAGTTATTTTGAAATGGGAAGATTAGCAAGCATTTGCAAATGCTTGATGTCCTTCTTTTAAAAACTTACTTTCTCATTTGTGATAAAAATGTCACTCTAACCTTAAAAGATTAGATGATTGTGTCTATTTTTAAATATATAATCTAGGAATTAAAGAGTGCTGGAAAAAAATGGGCCTATGTCAAAATAACTCAGAACCCAAAATGAACAAATGGTATTACAAAATACGTGGTAGCACACAGAATTAATAAATATCTATGAGTTCATACAGGTATAAATAAATAATTGAATGAATAAGCAAATAAGAGATAAGGGACAGCTTTCTCTTACAGAACAATTCCAATTCATAATATAAAAGGAATGAGGGAAATCTGAAATCATTATGTGTACGACACAGTGATAATTGTTGCCAGCAAGATCTGCTGATGAATGACCAAGTCAGTATGCAAAATGGGAGGAATAAAGGCATATCTGTATTGTCTCAAAGTAAATAAATTAATTAATATTTAACCATTACAAAGAAAAAAAGTTTTAACATTATGGTGGAGAAACCTGGTAGGCACTACCTTACCCAGATGATCCAAGTAAGCATCACCAGTAAGAAGAGACGGTGATATAATGTGCCTGAGAGAGGCACAGCATAACTTCTGTGTTATTTTGACAAAAATGCATGATATTCTAGTCAAGAGAAAACAATGGGCTAACCCAAACTGAGTAAGGTTAATCGAAGATGTCAAGATCTTGAAAGGGAAGGAAAGGATGAAGAGCTGTTAAGGATGAGAGCAGACTAAGGAGATATGAAAAGTTAAATGCAATATGAAATTCTGGATTGGATGCTGGAACATGGGATAAAATATAAAATTATATTCGAAGAAAAATGGTGAAATTCAAATAAAGTCTATAGCTTAGTTAATAATATTATTGTATTAATGTTGATTTTGTTGTCTTAAATATACTATGGCTGTATAACGTATTAGCTTAGGGAAAGTGAAGGGTGTACATGAACTTTCTGTACCATATTTTCAACTTATGTTTCCAATATTATGAGTCTGAAATTATTTCCAAGTTGGAAATTTTAGAAAAGTATATGTTCTAAGTAGAATATGAATGACAGCTACTTGCTAATACAGAAAAGGACAGCAAATCTGGAGCATGTGTCTTTGCTCAAGGAAAAATAAAACCACGTCTCATTCTAACAGTGCTTTAAGAACTTAACCAAGAGACATCAGTAAAATTTGTGCTGTACACAGAATTTTCATGGTTAGCCCCACTTAATTTCATAGTATGATAAAAATTGCTGTATTAATAACTTCGGTTTTTATAAACTTCAACACTTCCCATGGCAAACCACTAACACTTTATACCCCTCTAGCTTCATCTTTATTGTTGTAATGGCTTGCCGTCTAATGAATTTCACATGTGTTATAATCTTTGCATTGTTAACACAGAGTCATTTTATTTTATTCAATGCATTCTATTTATAGTTACAGGCACCCAGTTTTTCTCATAAAATGAAATAATTTACTGTTGAAAATATATTTCAGTTGTTAATCTTTCTTCTAGTGCTTGCAAAATGTAGTTCTTTGTTGTACCTGCACTTTTATTCAACTATAGAACCGACCTCTGAGAGTTCACGATTTGTACTAACACTTTTTTTCTGTTCTTTAGCAATGTTTTCTGATTATATGAACAGTATTTACCGCAAAATAACACAAATTCATTTGTCACCAGGTTTTCTGTCTATTATTTCAGTCACTATTATGATGGCAGAAAGATCAAGGGCTTACCCAAATACGTAAGCTTTTTGTCTTTTGTTTTTGCGTAAGACATCACAAGTAAAGGTTCGTTACTTTTTAAAAATCAGATTGCATGTCCTATGGCTTAGAAATTGATGAATGAATCAAATTTCATAGCTTAGTTTTTCTGAGCTGGATGTTTGGTTTATAGATCCCACCTACTGCTTCATATAACCATTACCATCTGTCTCCAACCATGCTAATATGCTCAGGGCAAGGGTCACTCCTAATCATATTCTTAATAACCTGACGGGCTTGCTCCTCAGATCTAATTATATGTCATTGTTGTTTCCTAATGAGAAGGCTGAGGTAGAACTTACATTAGGAGCAGAAATATCAGCTCAATCATTTTCTTCTCATTCTCTCCTGCTGGTATCATTCATATTATCTTAAATTAGGAGTTTCCTTGAAAGAGAGCTTGCAAGCAAGTTGCTTCTCCATTTTTTGAGGTTTAGTCTTCTTAAATGAGATTATCCAATCTATAAACCTATCGCTCAGGCATATACTGTTCTTAGTGAGTTCTGTTGTTAAACTCCTAGGGGTATGAAATTTTCCTTCTTCCTTTGGGACACCTTTGCCCTCATGCCTGATTGGGGGACTTTACAAAGTGTGGGTAGTAGTATCAAAACTCAAATCAGGTATTAACACAGCTTAATTTTTTTCTTACTTTTTAAACATAAAGTAAATATAAGCTCTAATATTGTCCTTAGAAATTCCAATGGATTATCTTTCATACTTTCTCTAGTGAGTGCTCACATTCTTATTTGGGGAAAAATGGTTTAGAGTATTAGCAAACCAGGAAAGAAAGGTCATCTGTAATGCCATCAATCTAGGCAATAGAAAGAGGAATTTAAGTATGTCTAGAAGAAACTCAGTGTTGGATTGGGATTTGGACTCATTAACTGGAAATTGAACAAATGTTTGTGATAAGGATTAATAAACATAGCTAGATCTTACAGCACTTAAAATCTATATGATAAAATATAATAATATATAATATGCATTATATTGTATATAATATAAATGAGATAATATATGTACAATATTTTAATTATAAAATCTATATATTAAGTTAGTTAATAATCACATTTAAAATATGCAATTCATTTAACCTGCTATATAGCTAAGGTGGGGGTACAACTATGACTATCTTAATTTTCCAGATGAGGAAACCAGCACATAAGATGTTGAGAAAATACCCAAAATTTTAGAGCTAATGGGTGGCAGTGTCAGGACACTTTCTTTATATACTGGCTCCAGAGGCCCTGCTGATAATAATATACTTGGCTGGCTCTAGAACCTTCGTAGATGATAGAAAGCAATTAGAGTAAATTAAACTAAATTTGGACAGACGTTTTCTTATTTGGGTAGTAGAAAAATAAAGACAGATGAAAATATCCTGAAGACATAAAAGTTTAATGGTGACTACTTTTTGAAGAGAGGCGGTCAATGAGTGGGGAAGAGAGGCGTGAGCATTGAATTTGTTACTTTCTCTATGGTTTGATTTTTTTTTTTTTTTTTTTTTTGAAACGGAGTCTCGCTGTCACCCAGTGTGGAGTGCAGTGGCGCGATTTCTTCTCAGGGGCACCTCCTCCTCCTGAGTTCAAGCGATTCTCCTGTGTCAGTCTCCCAAGTACACGGGATGACAGACATCCACCTGTTGGGAGCCAGTCCCCCAAAATCTGGCCATAAACTGACCATAAACAAAGTGTCTGCAGCACTGTAACATGTTCATAATGGCCCTAACGCCCAAGCTGGAAGGTTGTGGGTTTACGGGAATGAGGGCAAGGAATACCTGGCCCGCGGAGGGAGGAAAACTGCTTAAAGGCATTCTTAAGCCACAAAAAATAGCGTGAGCGATCTGTGCATTAAGGACATGCTCCTGCTGCAGTTAACTAGCCCAACCTATTCCTTTAATTCGGCCCATCCCTTCGTTTCCCATAAGGGATACGTTTAGTAAATTTGATATCTATAGAAACAATGCTAATGCCTGGTTTGCTGTTAATAAATACGTGGGTAAATCTCTGTTTGGGGCTCTCAGCTCTGAAGGCTGTGAGACCCCTGATTTCCCACTTTACACCTCTATATTTCTGTGTGCATGCCTTTACTTCCTCTAGTGCCGCTGGGTTAGGGTCTCCCCGACTGAGCTGGTCTTGGCATCCACTACCACTCCCAGCTAGCTTTTTTTGTATTTTTAGTAGAGATGGGGTTTCACCATGGTGGCCAGGCTGATCTCAAACTCCTGACCTCAGGTGATCCACTTGCCTCAGCCTCCCAAAGTGCTGGGATTATAGACGTGAGCCACTGAGCCAGGATCAGTTTGATATTTTTAACCAATTGTCTACCTTCCTTTAATTCAGAGAAAATAAATTTAAGAGAAACAAATAATTTTAGCTTCTAATAAAACATTTGCTATAAATTCCTTCTTAACATAATTTTGAAAGTGCTATGTAGTAAAATAAGTCATTCAAAACAACAAAGATAACTGTATTTAGGCAAATATTTGTTATTTTCTGGATATATCATTACTTATCTTGAACCAAACAAAACAGACTTGAAAAAGTAGAAGTTATAATTTATTAGTACAGCTAATTAAAAAATAACCTTCCTGAATAATTATCTTTGCTATATATCTATAGTAATTGGTTACGAATTTTGGAGAAAAATTCTTTTTTCCCAGTAGCCATAAAAATGAGGAAGATAAGTAACTACAAATAAATTCAGTGAGAAATCTGTGGGACTTATTTGAAAAACAGAACTAACCTTGACAAAGCTAGGGTCATAAAACAAAAGTTGAAAATGTGGAGAACTAGCCATTGTGAAAGTTGTTAGAATCAAAATGGTGTCACTTGTGTTAAAAACAAACAAATCAGCAAACTTGACAAATAGAGCTCAGGAAAGCCATGAAGGGAGGGCTGTCATGAATAAATCGCTGATAGCAAAAATGATCACAAATGACTGCAAAAATTGCAACCTTGCACAAAGGCCATCAAAATCTTAAACAAAGAAATACGCCTGTGAGGACATCTGCCCTGCAAATGCCTGTTTAAGCTCAGATTGGTGCAACTCTTGTTATTGATGCTTGTAGCCAAGGACAATTATCTCAAAACAATTATGTGACCTTCCTCATTTTTTTCTCTAAGACCTTTGTCTTTCGTTACCTCCTTGAAAGCATACATACTTTATTATGGTACTCATAATCTCATTGCAATGCCCTATTCTCAAATAAATATTATTTTCTTTTAGAGTATTTCTCTGTGCTTATTTTAGGTTGACAACATAAAAACGTTTTCACCCTGTGTAAATTAATCTACATATTTAGCATAATTTATTTTCTTTGTTTTCTCCTTTTCCATTATTTTCCATTGTGCACCAGTTATGTTTATTAATGAAATTAACACATACTCAGTTGTTTTTGTTTAGACAATTTTTCATTTTTATAGCAAGAACTGTTAACAGACAGATGGTTTGGAAGAATATTCATTCTTATAATTGATGGGCAGATGGTTTAGAAGGATATTCATTCCATTGAATTTCATTTTTCAAGACTTCTAAGGTATATGGTTATACTCAATTATACACTACATAATAATACATTATTAAATTGTTAGATACTTTTTGTGAGGGAAGAATAGTGACTTGACAAGTTGGCTAAAATCTCCTTCATTTTCTGTGTTTATAAACTAGACAAAGCAGGAAAGGATGCTACTTGAATAAAAATACAAGAAAAATCACTTCTATCATTCAGAAAATGGTGGGCATTTTATAAATGGGTATTAGAAATACACATACAACTTAGAAATTCACCTAGCTCAATTGATTAAATAGAGCCCCAAATGAGAATGTAGGATAGAGAATAGAACACCCGAATGGGTACAAATTATGTATTAAAAGGATATAACATTCAGATAAAATGATAACTGCATATATTGGTATGTGAGTGCTAGTTGTGTTTAGAAATGTCTCAGAAATGATCAGGACCACAGAGTTCTCAAATGAGACCTAGGCAGATCCCAGGTGTCATTGATATACTCTATCTGGGAGTGAATCCCATGCCCTTCCAGGCTAAATGGCTTAACATTCACTCCTGATTCTTAACGGGCTTAAATTCTACTGTTCTGGAGACATGTCATTGATTCAAACTTCCTTCATCTCTATTCTCTCACACTAAAGACCTCTGCTTCTCATGGGACTCTCAGAAGGCTTCTCAGATAAGGCTAATATGTCAGGTGTAAGCAGAAAAATTATGCTCCAAAACGTGTTACTATTTCTGTATTTAGCCTTCAACTGATACATATAAAATCTTCTGGATAGCAGTGGAAAGAAATCTAAAGAATATTTAGATTTTGCAAATTGATAGAACATTAATGTTGCATGGGGATCTTGAGGAAAAACTTCAACTTCCTTATTTTTAAATTAAACGTCCCTGGAGTGTTTATGTGACACACCAAAGGTGATGTAGGTGGTTAGTACCAGATTTCCTCAAATGACTGAGTCACCAGATTTCACTCAACACTACTAGCGATTTCCCTATATAAATAACAAATAAATTGCCTTTCAACTTCATTGTTATATTTGTTATTCCCTTTTTTGTCCTCCACAGTGCCTTCCTCACATAATCTCATGCAGTTTGCCTTAGAACAGCAATTCATATAGCATGGGCTCCATTGCAGGAGGTCTGCGAGGTCAAAACTATTTTCTCAATAATACTAAGATATATTTTTCATTCATTTATTCTTTCATGAATGTACAGGGAGATATCCCAAGGCTCTACGGTGTGAGATATTGAAACACAGTGAATGCAGAAGCAGATATGAGAATTCGGTTGCATTTGAGAAACCTGACATCAGAGGCATTTTTTAAAACGTAAAATAATGTCACTTCTTTCATGATTATTATTTGGAAAATATAGACATTTTCCAATCAAATAAGTTATTTGTGTTAGCATATAAAGAGTGATAGTATTATTTTAAAATGAATTTATAAGTAAAGATTCTTTACATGTCTCAGTTTTAATTCCTAATGTGTGAAATATACAACCGATAAAAGTAGAAGCTCCTTGAAGTCTTCAATAAATTTAGGAGTAATAAAGTGTCCTGAGACACAAAAGCTTGAGAACCAAGCCTTATGTGATTATTTCCCAATACCTCAGGGCAAGGAGAAAACACATGGAAATTTATCCCAGACATAGAAGACATATAATAGCTAATTTAAAAAGCATTAATTAATAAAACTTCAAATGTCTCTCTCACCCACTACAGTGAAGATTTTGGGACTCATCTTGTTTTATTTTTCACCACTGTATCCCCAACTGATGAAAACAAGAGCTTCTGTTTTCATCAGTTATATGTTTAACACATTCTGAATTAAAACTGAGACATAAAAGAATATTTACTTATAAATTCATTTCAAAATAATACTATAGCTCATTACATGTGAACACAAATAAGCTATTTCATCAGAAAATGCCTACTTTTGCAAATAATACTCATGAAAAGTGTGACATTATTTTACATTTACTTCATTTTAAATACATGTTGCTTTATATATCTGCATCTTAGCATCCTACTATGTAAACTAGGAATGATCCCTGCCAATTTCAAAGTTTTTAAATAAATATCAGATAAAATAATGAATGTAAAGTCTCCCATACATGGCTGAGAGATGACAAATGCTCAAGATGAAATTTTGGGTGATTGGGTAGCCTTAGGACTAGTAATAGTAAAGGTATTAATGGAATAGTTCTACTACTACTACTACTACTACCAGATATTATTACTGCTTTTATTTTTCAACCCAGGTGTATCATAACTAAAAGTGCACACATCTTATATGCAGAGCTGAAAGACTTTTTATATATGTATTTACCAACATTATCATTACCCGAATTAAGATGTATTTCCTTTGTTATTTTTGTATAATTCTTAAAATTGTAACATTTTGCAACAGTATAAAATTCCAGCAATATCATTTTTGGAAAATGAATTACAGGGTTCCATTTGGTTAATTAATGCAAATAACATAGATAGCAATGCTTAATATGTAGTCAAATTGAACAAGTATATAATGAGGTATCATTTGTTCAACTAACTCATTTAATTTAGCCAGATCTTGATTGAAGAGTTAGTTTCATATTAAAAGTTAGCTAATTTCCTGTCTGGCCTATGTAAAATTTTAATTATTATTCCGACATTTTGTAACACCTTTTCCTCCATTTAGTTTTTTTTTCTTTTCTCCACTTAAAATTATCTAAAATGTTACATAATTGACTTATCCATCTTGCTCATTCTGTGACTTCCCCACTAGAACACAAGTTACATGAGGACAAAGTGGTTTTTTTCATGCCTTTTTGCCCAGTACCAAGATTATGTAGCATAGTAATTGCTCATTAGATATTTGTTAAATAAGTGTTAAAAGGAAAGTAGATTTTACAAATACGGATAACGAAAATGCAGAATTATATCCACATAACAAGTATTAAAATATGATGAAAAATAAATGAATAAAAATAAGAGTTGTTTTAGTAGTCTTCTTTTTTTTTTTTTTTTTAGACATAGTTTTGCACTTTTGCCCAGGCTGGAGTGCAGTGGCGTGATCTCAACTCACTGTAACCTCTGCCTTCCAGGTTCAAGCGATTCTCCTACCTCAGCCTCCCAAGTAGCTGGGATTATAGGCACGCCACCACGCCCAGCTAATTTTTGTAGTTTTAGTAGAGACAGGGTTTCACCATGTTGGCCAGGCTGGTCTCAAACTCCTGACCTCGTGATCCACCTGCCTTGGTCTCCCAAAGTGCTGGGATTACAGGCATGAGCCACTGCGCCCAACCCATAATGGTTTATTAGATTTCAGCAGTATGGCAATACCTTAATCTCTCCATGCGTCAAATGCCAATATTTTCCAACTACCTTTTGGACATTTTTTTTTTTCCCACTCACAGTATATATCTTATGATGAGAACTTCCCAATTCAAAAACAGTACAGATGGAATTGTTGCAGAATTATGGGCTATGTGAAAACACAAAACATGTTACATCATCAATTTCAAATAAATGAATACAGAGGACGAATTAATAAATTGGTTAAATGGAACTGCTCTAAGATGAAAAACAATTTCTTGTTTTTTTGTTTGATACATAAAAGGGAATGAAGAAATTCATGATGAAGAAAATCACATGTAACCTATCTCAAGGGTAGATGCTGTTGCCCAACTCCAGCTACTCATTTCCACGTGAGGATGGACACCCACAGTCATCTTATTCTACAGATTTTTTTTTTTTTTTTCTGCCCTATCACCCAGGCTGGAGTGTACTGGCACCATCTCGGCTCACTGCAAGCTCGGTCCGCCGATTCACGCCATTCTCCTGCCTCAGCCTCCCGAGTAGCTGGGACTACAGGCACCTGCCACCACGCCCAGTTAATTTTTTGTATTTTTAGTAGAGACGAGGTTTCACCGTGTTAGCCAGGATGGTCTCCATCTCCTGACCTCGTGATCCGCCCACCTTGGCCTCCCAAAGTATTGGGATTACAGGCATGAGCCACTATGCCCGGCCCAGAATTTTTTTTACACAGAGAAGACAGGTACTTATATTTTGATGTGAAATCTTGCAATTTCTAAATTTTGACACTGCAACAGTTTGTGGCAGGAAGAAAACATACTTGAATGCCTCAATTTTGACCTGTGGTTTCATTTGCAAACATTTATTCATAAATATATGTACAGATTAAATATCCATTAAATTGAGCACAGGCTCAAAAGAGAGAACACAATAACCTATATAGTTGTATTAAGCTATTGAGTAATATATTCATGGGTGCAAATTACAATTTCAGGGAAGATGTATTATTTTCTGCTTCTACTGGCTCTTCACTTGGAAGAAACTCCTAAAATGTTTATACATACTTAATTTTACTTCCTCCAGTATTTTTGTTAAGAAGTGAATGATACATTTGCTCTTTAAAGAAGGCTTTTTAAAATAAATATGGAGGAATCTACTATCCTAATTCGTTTTTCTGATGTCCAATTTATATTCATATTTTTTAGTAGAGTGTATAGTCATAATTATGAAGCAATTTAATCCAATCTTTTTACTTATTCTTGAGACAGATCAAGAAAAAAGTGACTATATGCCTTATGCATACTTGAAAATGCATATTGCTAATACACAGTGTCTCCAATTCTTTCATTCTTTAATAACAGAGAGAATTTCCCAGCATCTTAATAATTTTCACTGCTTCTTCCTGGATAGTGTCCAAATTATCTGCATCCTTGAACTTGCAGAGCTTATAAAGGAACATAATATAGAGAGATAATTAAAGTAAAAATTAAGTAATTCTAACTCCTCTTTTGACAGTGATTGCAAAAGTCCATATTTCTTATGAATTATGTAAAAAGCAGCAATTTTTTCTAACCCACACTTGCCCTCCACCTTTAGAGTTACTATCTATTTGAAATAATTTGATAATTTGGAATAGCAGGCAGTCAGGATGTAGAGTGAATGAGATGAACGTGGTGAGGAAAGAGAAATGATTAAGTGATGGGGGGTGCTCTTTTTCTGTAACAGAATCTCCGTGAGAGAGAAGGCATGAGCCCCAGCCACATGTTGGTTGATGCTTTTATTCTAGCTACATCTGTGTATGTGTATTTACTCAGACATTTATCATGCACCTTCAGTGGTGGAAAACTTCTTTTCTCAATGCACTACATTTTTAGTTAAAGTAATTATCAGAAAGTTTTTTTTTTTTTTTGGCTTTGTGCCCAAATATTTCTTCTTGCAAGTAGTACCCAGTGAGTCAGGACCAGAGTTGGAATACGAACCAGGGCTTGATTCCAGAGCCCAGTGTTCTTTGCCACTGAAGATTACTGTATTGTATTACAATACCGCTGTTCCTTAGATATCTTTTCTATATCCCACATTGACGTGCCAGAAATTAAATAGTTTGCACATAATTCCAGACAGAGTTCTTGCCTGCTTGAGCTTTACGTGAATACTGGGAAATCCCAGGATTTCTGTCCTAAACTTGGAACTACATAATATAAGTGTGCCCACAAGAGTCAGAGAACTGCAAGAGAGGTCACAGGATAGTAATCAGGAGATGACTTACTGACATATTGAATATAACTAATTTTAAATCATATCATTTAGAAAAAATTATCTCAGTCTTAATTAGATGGTTAATGAACACAAATAAAACTATGTTAATTTTTAAGGGTATACATTATTTATTAATTTTGTGACTTTCTGCCAAAATAATTTGGTAAGTCAGGAAGTATAAAATAACTGTATAGTTCAAAGCATGATATTTAATTTGCTGAAATTTATTTCTACACTTTATGCTATAGGAACATAGGCACAGAAAACAAAGTGTTTAATTAATATAAATGTATTGTAGACTATAAATATTTTTCTTGTTTATCGAAAGCCTGTCAAATTATGTGTAAATGGAAGCTTTCCTAATTTGCAATGCAATTGTTTCACTAAACCACAGCTTAATATATATAATTATTAACAAAATAAATTAATTCTCCTGTATGTAAAATTTTATATAAAAACCTAAAGTTTACTACTTCATAACTTAGTTGCTTTACCATTTAAATTATTGATTTATTTAATTTGCTTATTTGCTTGTTTATTTCTTTATTATTTTTGAATGAATAAGTGAAAGTAATTTGGCCTACATATAATTCACTTTTTTAGTTTATGAATGTTTGAGGATTTGGGCAAAGTATTTCTGGAAAAGGGAAGAATGAAGCCATCTGTATTTATTTCAGGAAAGACAAAAAATATTTTTAAAGAAGCAACACAGATGGTCTAAAAAGTGCTGTGGTCTTTGGGGCTTTTATTGTACTATCAGTGTCATGCTTGGGGACCGTGTTTCCTCCACTATGAAAACAGGAGAGCACTATTTCCCCTATCACTTTGTAACACTTCAAATATCATCAGGATTATCTATTTTGAAAAACAGTTAGACTACATTTCTCACTGCGAATATTGTCACGCTGTCTCTCTTTTTGGAAGTATCTCTTTTGGCAATGTTACCATTTTTGCTGATACATATTTTTCTATTATTTTTAAGTAAATTGACACATTTTCATAAGTCATTTGTATAATGAAAGCAAATAATTTCAAGTAAATGACTCCAATAGCAAAATATGATCCATAACTTTCTAATATTGGAAAAAGATGTGCTTGTATGGAGTGCTTGACTTGCTTCTCCTCGTTTATGTAGGACACAAAAGTTATCCCTCTATTGCTTGGACCTGCTGGCTTTACAGTTACATTAATAGATCGCTGAATTCCTGAAAGCCAGAGAGCAACTGTGGAAGCTAAGCTGGTTGCTCCTTTTGTAGCGCAGAGCTCTACAGGCAGTCAAGGATGCAATCACAGACATTAGACCAACAAGCAAGGCAGCTCCTGTTTTGAGGCGGAGAAAAATAAGCTGCAACAAATGCCTGAACACTTTATTATTGCCATTGATCATATTTATGAAGACCTCATAAAGTTGCAAACAGTTATAATACAAAAAGGCAGTTAGAATAATGCAAAGTGGTCTATCATAGCCTCTTGATGACAACTTTATTATTGCTATGGACCAATATTGTACGGAGGAATCTAGTAGCCATAAGTTATCTTGAAGTGAAGCAGCACAGCAGGCTGGAGTATTACTGTATAAAATTTATTTTTTATGAAACACAGTAATTATATCAAACAGTTACCAAAACATGTGGGAACTACAGGATCTATTAAGATACCACAACAGAGGCATCTCCTTTATGTACATTGGGAATGGCACTAAGCATTACTACCTGGGTAGAGAGACACGCTCTCACAACTCACTCTTGGATTGCGTATAAGTTACTGTCTCAGGTGAATGGCAAAGACGAAGTTTAACAACATGTGGTCTCATGGAGCTCAACAGAGCGGGCTTAACGGCTTCTCTTCAGGGAAAGGGATTTAGCATTCAACGGCATCTAATTAGGCTGTTACATTTCTTACTATGAGTGTCAGAAGGAAGGAAGTTAACTATCACCTGTGGACTATTGTCTATTTATTCTTGAACATTTATAGTCTTATTAAAAAGGATAGGAAACAAACAACAATATAGTTAATTTTCTAAGGAACTTTCTTATAAACAAATCTAATATATCAGCCTTCAGACGAATGGGATAATTAGAACGTCACAATGCGAGTTTCAAGTGTGTTGACTCCTCTCAGGTATACGTCTGAGACTTATCCTAGAAATTATCAAATTCCTGAGACTGTGCTATATTTAACTTGAGTCACCTTAGTACTCTAGCATCTTGCAATCCTGGAATCATTTGTATTTTTTATTACTCATTAAAATATTTATTAATTGTCTACCATATGGCAGGAAGTGTTCTGGGCAAAATGAGAACCAAATTAGAATTTATTTCAGAAAAATACGATCAAAGGTTGATTTGGATTAGAGACTTATTTTTTCTTACACTTACCCATTTGAATCTTCTGAATAGGTATAGCCAAGATAAAAGAAAAGCAATGTAGTGTCCTTTGAATAAATAACATGGAAACTGTCTATATAAACCTGAGCATTTTAATAAGAGAACCTCTTCTCCATAAGGATTATGCTAACTGGCCATTGAAGCAATTGCTTAGGGAACCTCCACCTCCATTTTATTTGGAATTTCTCTCATCCTTCCTTGTTACCCTACTAACAATTTTCCATGTCTGTATCTTGACTGGTACCCCTACATATTTGATTTCTACTGTATTTGGTAGGCTGTCATCTTGATTCTCACTCTGGCTTGCCTCTTAGGCTTCCTGCAGTATATCTAGCATGTTCTTCTTCCTGATCCTTTGTCACTTACTGTCAGAAGTGAGGTCTCTAGTCTGAAGACATCAACCCTGTGTTATAATGGACAGAATAAGTTATAGTTTATTGGTTTAGCTTCAGTTTCAGTTTAGGCTTAGTTTCAGTTTTAAATGCAGTAACAAAATATAAATACATCCTTGCGTTATACAATTAAAACAAAATAGAAATACATAGATTAACAAGTCAGTCCTTACTTACTCACATACACTCGATCTTCTCCTGTAGTTTTCTCAGATGTTTTCTGTTTCTTATGCTACTCTATAAGGGCACTTTCTCTTTCTCTTTATTTTAATTTACTGAATCTACCAATCTGTATTAGAAGATTTAAATTCCAAATCCAAAATTATAAAAAAAATTAATCACACTGCTAATAAAGACATACCCAATTTTTAAAGGAAGAGGTTTAATTGACTCACAGTCCCACATTGCTGGGGAAGCCTCACAATCATGGCAGAAGACAAAGAGGAACAAAGTCACATCTTACATGGTGGCAGGCAAGAGAGAGAATGTGCAGGGGAACTGCCCTTTATAAAACCGTCAGATTTTATGAGATTTATTCATTATCATGAGAACAGCATGGAAAAAACACGCTCCCATGATTCAATTACCTCCCGACAGGTCCCTCCCACGACATGTGGGGATTATTACAATTCAAAGTGAGATTTGGGTGGGGACATAGCCAAACCATATCATAATCTATTTGGCAATTTTTATTTGGTTGTACATTATAGAACCAGATGAAAATGGGTAGTTTCTATTTTCTTTTCCATATTCACTCTATGTACTTCTCTACTTCTTCTTGTGTTCCAAAAAGCTGACCTTATGGTCTGCATCAAATGTTCTTTTACTCTCTGTTATCTGCATGCTTGGGGGCAAATGGAGCCATCAACAAAAACTCAAAGTGGGAAATTTGATCAAATGGGATAATTATTCTTCTGATCTTTCTTCCCAGTCCCCAAAAGATGACTGTGTGCCTTTAACAATGACCTCCACTATTGCAGGGTGTCTTCCTGAATAACTACTTTCTCCAGGTTCTGGTAACCGCTTCCTTCTCTCATCTCCTTAGCTCAATGAATGGTAAATGCAACACATGGTGCTAGCGCACAAGGGACTTTATTACCCCATGATTTTTGCCTTTTGTCTTCACACTTCTTTTGTGATTAAAAAAATCATTAATATATTTTCAATTACTCCCAGTGAATGGAACTTTGATAAATTTGTTTGTTTTTGCCCAGTAGTAGGACTTGATATTCTACCTATCAGATTGAGTGAGTTTCTGCTCACGGATTATTATAAATTTCTTCATCTGTAAATTGACGAAAGTAAAAGAATGAACCTCAGGTTCTGGGAATTAAATGAGATGAGGCCTGTAAGGTACTCAGCATAATGCCTAAAACTTGTAAAGAACAAATACTGTGGCTATAATTCTTTTTTCTCTTGCTTGTAAACTTTTCCCAATTGGAAAGCTATTGAATTTGCTCTTTAATTTGCAATTTTCTACTTTATCACAATTATTTCACATTACATATAATTTTTGGGTGACTTCCTTAGACATTTTGTTTCTGTTTTGTAGATACCAAATATTTCTGCATGCTTTATAGCATGACAAACTATTTCCCAACATTTTATTTTGGATTCTGCAGCATACCATTTTGCAACAAATACACTGGATCTTCAAAATAATATTTTCCCTCATCTTCTAGTCTTTATTTTTCCATAAGCTTAACTCCATTTTACAAAAAAGGAAAGTATTGACAATTTCTTTGGTCTAGTTTCTGACTAGATGAATGACTGGAAATTAAAAGGTTGTATCCTCCTCATTTAGTCTTATCCTTGTTGACCCTAGTGAGGTTTTTCATCTGGTACTGCTTTGCTGAGGTGCAGTCTTACTTGTTGGTCTCTAACTGAGCTCTCTTAGATTCTAAACCAACAAGGCACTTAGAAATGAATGTTTCTCAGGCTTTATTGAGGGCAAGGATTTTTAATGCTTTTTTAAAATGCTGCTTTTTAAATGCTGCTTTAAATTCCAAATCCAAAATTATAAAAAAAGTTAATCACTTTCCTCATGGAGTTTAACCATTAATCATAAATGAAGAACCCCAGTCTCAGAGAATGTAAGCAGTTTCCAAAATTCCAAAGCAGGTTAATCATAAAGATGGTACTAAAACTCAGGATAATGCACAGGAAAGGGCATTGCCTTTGGAAATAGGAAATTTGTGTTTACATTCCTGATTTACCATTAAAAAAATGTATAGTGCTTATAATCTAGTAGTCCTCTCTGGTACCTCAGTTTTTAGATTTGAAAAGAAGAAAAATAAAAATATACCTACCATAAAGGACTGTGATGTTGATCCCAGTTGAAATAATACAAATGGAAACCTGCAAAAATGTCAGCCTACTGATTCTCATGATTTTCTGCCTCAACATGCCGCTTTTTTCTCTTTTCTTTTCTTTGCTAAAAATATTCTTAATTTATTTATTTCTTTTTATTTTATTTTAATATTATTATTATTTTTTTTTTTTTCTGAGACAGGGTGTCACTCTGTCACCCAGGCTGGAGTGCAGTGATGCGGTTGCAGTTCACTGTAGGTTTGACTTCCACAGGCTCAGGTGATCCTCGCATATCAACCTCCAGAGTAGCTGGGACTGTAGGCGCACGCAACCACACCGAACTGTTTTTTCTATTTTTTGTAGAGATGGGGTTTCACCATGTTTCCCAGTCTGGTCTTGAAATCCTGGGCTCAAGCGATTTGCCTGCCTAGACGTCCCAAAGTGTTAGGATTACAGGTGTGAGCCACCATGCCCAATCTCTCTTTGCTTTTCTTTGTAAATAATCTCCAAGCGCTACCAGTCTTAAGAGAATAATCACTTAATATTAATACAAATCAATCATTACTGTTCAATATGTTACCCATATTAATATGTATTTCATGAAATAACCAGACATAGTGATAAATTGATCCATTTAGAATGCATTCTTATTTTGCAAAAAAAACTATTTCAATAAAATAATTCCTAAAGTTTTGAAAAAACCTCATTTCTCTCACTTTGTCATATTAAAGATTTTGTTTGTAGCTTTATTTGAATTGTGTTCTGAAATATGTAATCTCAAAAACTATATTTGAAGGAATATGCATTTTTATTGTTGCTTTTACCAAAAAAGAAATGATTATTTATGAAAAAATATAAATTGCTCATGCTTGGAAAAAATATAGTATAGACATACAAATTTTACTCTATTTTAATTTGAACTTAATTATATAAAATAGAGTGTGCATTTTCAACTTCACCCTTCATTAAATTGCCTCAGGAAAATGTATTAATTTAAAAATATTAATTAAAGTACCAGACAAAAGTTGTTAAGCAGAATTATATTATTTAGAGTATTCCAGATCTTGTTTGGGGAATAATTGGATGGGAATTTAACTTTACAAAATTTTTGAGGGCCTGGCATTTTTAATCAGTATGACATATCTAGTGGTGACTGTTTTCCTGGAGCCTATCTTGTTAAACTTTCATTTATTCATTTGACAGATTGATTGCCTCAGAAAAACAGACACATGGCTGGGCTTTTTTTTTTTTTTTTTTTTTTTTTCCATTTTTCATCTTTTTTTATAGGGATGGTGAAAACTGGGAAAAACAGAAGGCCTGAATGGTAAGACAAATTTATAGCCTAATTGAAGGTGAATAGTGAGATTATAGGTTGAGGCCTTTTGTTCAAATGATTTTTTAACTTACTTTTAGCCATAAAGGAAATCATTTTTTGTGTTCTTGGTTTAGTTTTTGCAGTCGAGGATAACTCGGGTTTCCAATAAGTCATATGGAATTTAGGGTGGGCATGGTGGCTTATGCTTGTAATCCCAGCACTTTGGCAGGTCCAGGTGGGTGGACCATTTGAGGTCAGAAGTTCGAGACCAGCCTGGCCAATATGGTTAAATCGTATCTCTACTAAAAATACAAAAATTGGCTGGGAGTGGTGGTGCGCACCTGTAATCCCAGCTACTCAGGAGACTAAGACAGGAGAATCGCTTGAACCCGGGAAGCAGAGTTTGCAGTGAGCTGAGATTTTACCACTGAAGTCCAGCCCGGGTGACAGACTGAGACTGTCTCAGAAAAAAAGGAAAGAATGAAAAGAGAAGAAAGGAAGGAAGGAAGGGAGGAAGGAAGGAAGGAAGGAAGGAAGGAAGGAAGGAAGGAAGGAAGGAAGGAAGGAAGGAAGGAAAGAAAGAAAAGAAAAAGAAAGAAAGAAAGAAAGAAAGAAAGAAAGAAAGAAAGAAAGAAAGAAAGAGAAAGAGAGAGAAGGAAGGAAGGAAGAAGAGGAAGAAGAAGAAAAAGAAAGAAAGAAAGAAAGAAAAGAAGGAAAGAAAGAAAGAAGGGAGGGAGGAAGGGAAGGAGGCAGGGAGGGAGGATGGAAAGAAGGAAGAAAGAAAGAAGAAAGAAAGAAAAAGAAAGAAAGAAGGAAAGAAAGAAGGAAAGGAAGGAAGGAAGAAAGAAAAAGAAAGAAAGAAAAGAAAGAAAGAAAGAAAGGAAGGAAGGAAGGAAAAGAAAGAGAAAGAAAGAATTTAAACATACAAGCATTTCCTCTGACACAAAGGCTTGAGGTGTGTACACTCGGCATGCAAGATACTGGTTAAATCCTTTATTCCAGAACCCAGCTACACTCTAATCTCTTCAGTCTAAGCATCAATTCAAGGCCCTCTGCTCATTCCCCTTGTTAGGAAGGGAAAAGTATGTCTGAATTGTTTTGAAAACTTTCTGCATTCTGCCTTCTTGGTGTTTTAAAATTATTTATACAGTGAAATAAATATCTAGAAATTCCTTGGCATGAGTACAAGGTCAAGATCTAGGCTGAACTTCCCTGAATCACTCCCATAGCAATATCCACAAACTGGCTGACTTGGAAAACTGGAAGGGGATATAGTCATTGTTCTGCTGTTGCTACTGCTGCTGTTCTCATTGTCACCACCAATGCTGCAAAATCACCCGTCAACTCTCACAAAGTTAGTACTGGAATGCTGCTACAGCAACATCCGGAGCCTACACAACTCTGCTTTCCACAGCAGTTGCCACAGCAGCTGCAGATGGGCTCTCCCACCCTCTGATTTTATGTAAGTGCATCTAATTTACAGGAATAAATTTCCATTCAGAACTGCAGCTCTAAGGGAGTCTGGGAAATATTCATTTTAACTTTCAAGACTCTGCAAAGCAAGAAGGAAATCTAAAAAGAAGTTGAAATTCTCTCTGTGTACCAGTTTTTCATATACAGCATGTTTATGTTCAACATGGTGTCTATGTTTCAATGGCTCCTCAATAGCTTTAAGGAACTCCCAGTGAATTCAAGTACAACATCAACAATATCACCCAGAAGTCAGTACTACTTATAGATTTTCTGTTCATCATTTTGTTGTTACTGCCATCACGTTGTCTCTTGTGGAAGATTCCTCCGTTCTAGACACTTAGAATGAGGTTCTCTAGCATAATATTGGAAGCCATCCAAGGAAGTAAATCTTTATATCACTTCCTTGAAATAATTGTTTATGTTCTGTTTCATGAATAGTCTTCTATTCTTCCAGGTAAATACGCCCTCTTAGAAGTCTTTTAATAGACTTCGTTCAGGTTATTATTTTATCTTCAAGTATTTATCACACGAAAGGATGTACAACTGCCACGTACGTGCCATTCTATATGTAGTAAACTCATATAGATTCTGGTCATAAGGAAAGTTGATGTAAACTGCATCTGTAGCTTCTTTTATTTTTCTCCTCATTTTAAGAAATGAGATCACATCTCTGTGGATGTGAGATATTTCAAGAAACCACAGACTTTTTGAGGATTTTATTTTTTATTCTGGGAATAATGCAGCAGTAAATTATGGGCAATTATTTTAGGACGTTGAAGTAAAGGGGATTCTATTTTAGGACATTGAAGTAAAGGGGATTTTTTGTTTAGTATTAATATTTATTAATATTCACAATATTATCAGGGATGAGTCTACTGCAAATGTCATGAAAAGTACAAGCTCTTCTCCGAGATTCTCAACACATAAATTATAGACTTTCAGCTATTTAATGGTGTTCTCTACTGTTCTAGAAAATAATCAGAAATGCTATATATAAAAGAATAATTTTTTCTTATTCTTTTATAATTTTTCTCATTCTTTCATAAATAGCATTTCTGATTGTTTTCTTGAGTAGAGAGCAACAGAGAAAAAATTATCCGATATTGAATAATCATAATAAAAATATGAAGAACATTCAAGAGCATGAGTTTTCCCTACTGTTCTGACAAATGGATAAAAACAGCAATTCTTACTGCAGTTCTTTCAAACTAAATTTAAAAAGTCAAAAATATTTTTTACTTTAACAGAAGAGACAATGAGCTTCCATATTAGGGCAGAAAGGGAGATGAAGAAAATGATATGCTGGGATTAAAACATTTTAGTTATCACAGTTAAAATATAAGAGACACATGTGTTTGTGTATGTGCGTATGTATTTCTCTCTCTATGTATGTGTGTGTGTCTGTGTGTGCACTTATGATTAAAGACTCTGAGAATATAATGTTGGCGCATCTTTCCAGTATTGATTCCAAGGTCAAGGACATTATTCTGAGAGTCAGGAAAAACTGAGCGAGAAACCAATTTCAGTCCTTGCTCTACCACTACAATTTAATTTATGACATCTCCATATTTCCAGTTGTACGTGGCAGAAACCTGAGTTATCCTTGACTTCTCCTCTCTTCACAATCCACATTCAATCTATCATGAAACCCTTTTGTTTGTACCTTCAAAATTCATCTAGAATCTGACAATTTCTCAGTATCTCTCCTATTTCAGTTCTGATCTGAGACCCCTAGATTTCTTGCTGGCATTAATGCAAGAAGTTGCTTAGCAGTCTTCTTGCTTCTATTCTTGCCTGCCTTACCCAACAGTGATTCTTTTAAAACTTTTGTAGGATCCTTTCACCCCTTTGCTCAATACCTACTGCATTAGTTTGCAAGGATTTTCGTAACAAAGTACCATAGACTGAGTAGCCTAAACAACATAAATTTATTTTCTCACAGTTCTAGAGGCTAGAATTCCAAGATCAAGGTGTCTGCAGCACTGATTCATTCTGAGAGCTTAGAAAGAGAATCTATTCCATGCTTTCTCTGTTGGTTTTCTGTTGGTTTTCTGGCAATATTTAACATTATTTTGCTGGGAAAGCATCACCCCAATCTCTGCCTTCATCTTCATATGGCATTCTCCCTATGTGTGTCTACCTCCAAACTTCCCCTTTTTATAAGGACACCAATCGTATTGGATTTGTGCCCACCCTAATGACCTCATCTTAATTAATTGGAAGGGCAATGGCTTTGTTTTCAAATACGGTCTTATTCTGAAGTACTGGAGCTTAAGATGCTAACCTATGAATTTTGGGGGATGCAATTCAACTTGTAATGCTTACTAACGCTTGCTTTTTATACAGAGTAAAGAGTCAACATCCTTACAGAGGCTGTAAAGTGGTGCTTCATGCCTGGAATCTCCATTACCTGTCTCATCTTTACTCTCCAACTTAGTCACTGCTCTAACCACTCTCTTACCTGAGAGTTATTGCACTGACTCTTCCTTGTGCTTGCAGCACTTTTCATTCAGATGACAGACATGTCTGCTGACCTTACTTTCTTCGTGTTTTTGCGTAAATGGCACTTTTGCAATGAAACTACCCTGACCACCTAAAATAATATTGGAGCTGCCCCTTCCTCTCCAGAATTTTTGATACACTTTATTATATTCTATTTTTTCCAAGAACTATGAAATTCTAATATACTGTATGTATGATTATTTATAAAATAGTTTATTGCTTTTTTCTCCCACAAAACAAAGTACTGTTTATTAATTTATCCTAAGCATTGATAACTGCTTAACACATAAAAATGATGGCTTACTGTAAATGAATTGAATGTTGGATTAATAGTCCTTTGTGAAATAGACATTAAGTCACGTGAGATCTGATGAAGACTGAATACTGTAAAATGACTCATTGTCTGTAGATCCTGGCTATGGACAAGACTGGCTCCCTGATCTCAAATCTGGATTGGGCATTCAGAGATAATCTGGGATTATCTCTTTTTATAGAGGTAGCAAAAGTGTTTACAGCACACTAAGTGACGGCATCTTTAAAGGAGACGAAATGTGTATGTACCGAACAGTAAAAGATAGAATTTAATAGAAAATTCATGGAGTGAAAGATTGGTTCACAATGATTTTCCCTTTTATGGAATTGGAAATCAATTAATATTAGCTTCCAATCAGTAACAATTGATACAGAGTCACCTGAACAATTTCAACAGATGTAAAAGAGTAAATGAGAATTGTGGAGTTAAATCACCCTGTAGAGTTATGGACTGAAAGATCATGATTCCTGCTGCTGCAGGATCTGGAAATGTCTATTTCCTTTCCTTTTCACATTTTGTTTAATTGAAAGGTTTCATGAGATGCTAAAACAATCCTTCAATAAATTGGCCTGCCCTTCTTTTAAGGTTTAAAGTAATCAGAGAATTATTTTAAACTTTTTAAAATTTAAATTTAATCTTATGTAAAGATTTCAAAGAGACAAAAATAATGTATCTAAAGCTCACATTTATTCTTATACTCCACTTTTTCATTTTAGATTTACCTTTCTTTACATATATAATGGATGTATATTTTTTAGATATAATTCAGAATCTGAATTTGATGTTTTTCCATCAGCACTTCGATAGTCTTTTTCCATTATATTCTGGTCTCTATTGTTAATGGAAGCCTGTGATCAGTTTAACATGCAATTTTACATACAATTTTTTTACTTGTCATTGTTAAAATGTTTCAGTTTTGAGGATTCAACAGATTTATAAAGTGAAACTCAGATCTAAGTTAGCTTCTTTTTAATTGTTCAGAAAATTGGGCAAACACAAATTTTGAGAATATATGTTTGTGCAGTATTTTGGAAAATTCCCAGCAGTGTCTTTCAAGCCTGCCCCTTCCATTCTTTCTCATTCTAATTCCATGTCTCATAACTTGTCCTCATTTCTACACTACCTTTTCAGTTACTTTTCTTCTGCAATTACTTTTTTTGTCTTCTCTGGAAGCATTTTCTGTTTCTTTTTCAAATATTCTCATTTTTTTTTCTCCTTAGCATGTGGTTCCTTTTTAAGGGTATTAATTATTTTTTAAACTTTTTAAAATATGTTTGCATATTTATATTTCACTCCTTGTTTTTGATCACTGCTCTATTTTCTGAGGATCCTACTGTCTGTTATGCCTGACTCTAAATCATGACAAATTGTTTTCTCATTTCTTTTGTAATTTTATGCCATGAACTCCTGTCTTCGTGAACGTGGTAGGAGACAGGTATCCCTTCTGGACTGAGTTTTTGAAGCGTGACTCCTGATGGGTTATGTATTTGCTTCCTGAAAAACAACCTTAAAACATTGCCTACCTATAACTTATTACTGTGTTAATTTTTCATCTTGAGGATTCTGGATTTACATTGGTGTTGTAAAATCATTTCTAAACCTGGCTGCCTAAGCTGAGGAGTATTATATTTTAGACAATAACTTTTTGTTTTGTTTTGTTTTTAATGAGAGTCCAGGCAGGGACAGACGAGCTTTATTGTCATCATCCTGTGCTAGAGAATAAATTTACTTCTATTTTCCCAATTTCTCTCTGGGAACAACCCATCTCTATTTGGGCATCTCATTCACCTCCAACTGTCTACATCACACTTTTCAGTAAGACAAAATCCCTTAGTAACCAAGACACATAATTCCCTTGGCTTAAATTTTAAGAGAAGCCACAGGATAAGGTTTTACACTTCAGCAAGTGACATTCATTCACTTCTTCAGGTCTTCTCCCTGTCATATTCATTTCCTCTTAAGACCTTAGCTATACTTTTAAACATTTTTGTGATATATTTCTCCAGGAATTTTTATGCGACCCTAGTTTTCCATCATGTTAGCTTTTATCTAGAGTATAGGCAGAATATAATTGCATGTCAATGTTTGGTTCTAGGGGGAGTATCTTTAACTCTGCCCTTTCAAATTTTACCCAGGCAAATAATATTTTGGAGATAGACCTAATGAATAAATTGACTATTTTTTATATGAGAAAATAAACTTACTGCTTACTTTTCATTTGTTCTATATACCTAATTACATGCAGTGTTACTAGCATATGAAAGAGCCTCTCCTTTAGAAGGCTGGAACACGGCCTGGAATGGGCATAGCTCATGGCAAGACTCAACATTCTTTGCAGGTGAGCCTAGAGTTACAGCTTGACTAACAGATAGCATTATTTTAACACAGAGAAATGCTGAGTGAGACAGTGATTCTCTCTTAAGAGTAGTGAAAGCCTGAGATTCTTGGCTTAAATGAGACCCTGGTGACTGGAATTCATAAACCTGGACAGGAGAGAGACTCATCTACTGCCAAGTGCATAAACACCTTTAATGACAGTCACATTGCTAAAGGTTAAATAAGCCCCATGGAAGTAAAAATATAAGGAGAAAGAGAAACATTTTTTCTTAAAAAAAAACCTATTGAATGTCACCATCTTTTGTCTCAATAGTGTGAAAATCCTGGGATAAAAAAATACAAAAATAAATAAGAGAGAATGCCTTTGAAGTTCAGAAAAAGAAAACGATTTTTCACACATTTAATTTCTTGAGTTACTACTCCTGGCTGTGCCTTTAAAATATGCCAAGAATCTGGCTCTGTCTTAATGATCACCACTTTCGCTGATCTGGTCTAAGACAACCATTTCTATCCAGTATGACTGCAGTAGCCTCCCACTGATCTTGCAAACATCATTCTCTAGAGTCAATATTATAACACAATCCTTTTAAAAAAACATTCCTTTTGCTTTTGTTTCATTTTAAATTTTGAAACTTCTACAAAATAGAGAGAAAAAATATCACGAGCTGCCATATATCCATCACCAGCTTTCAACAATTATCAACATTTTGCAATCTTGCTCCATTTATCCCATCTTTCCCACATGTCCTAGTTCTCCAACAATTCTTTTAAATTTGAATCCAGATCAAGTTTCTCTTCCGCTCAGAACTTTCCAAAGGTGTCCAAACTTAGAAGAAGGAGAAGCCCTAATCCCATTGATAGCCTACATGATGATGTAATCTTCCATCCCTGTTTCCCCTGACTCCTCAATCCTCCTCCTCACTCCCTCTGCTCCAGCCACTGGTCCCTTTGTTGATGTAACATTGTGATCTGCTCCCACATTAAGAATATGCATTTGCTGCTCACACTGCCTAAATCTTCCCTTCCTCTCCCACCGTCCTCCTATACAAACAGATTCCTTCTTCAGCTTTTTCAAGACTTTGATCAAATGTTACTTTAAAGTGAGGCATTTTCTGGGCATTCTATTTAAAAATTTAATTTACTCCAAGCCACCTGCTGGCATTTTAAATCCTCCTGTTGGCTATATTTTCATCTTAGCACTATTTTATTTACTAATGAAACTTTTATGCAGATATATGCCTACTGCCTGGTATATAAGTGGTGTTCCATAAATATTTGTTGAATATTAACATTGATTATACATTGCAAAGTCTTGAGTGAAGTTGAGATGCTAAGCATATTCCAATCACTGACATAATATGCTATTTTTATATATTTGTAAAACTCTCCAAATGTGCAGCTGTGTTGTAACCTAAGAGGAAAGGGAAGTCTTCCCTGTTCCTGTCAGATCCTGACATTTGATAGCACAACAGATGTCCTGAGAGAAACAGACTTCTTACGAGTGTGGTATTTTCTTGTTTCAAGTTTTACCAACCAGCTCTATGGTGGTGGGGGTGGGAGAATAGGAGGCAGTAATAAAAGCCTCTTTAACCAAAACTACAGTCAGACTCCTTTAAAATCATCTCATTGATTAGGCCTGGAGTCTTTGGTCTTCCCTCTCCATCCTTGTAGAATCCAGTTTGAGCAAGAATCCTGCTAAGTCAGCTTAGCAAAACCCCCCACGCTTGATATCTGACTTGGGATCTTATCATCATGGCCTACCTTCAGCAGTAATCATATCAAGTCAGTTTAGTGAGGAACCTCTTATCCTTGGTGTTTCCTCTTAGTAATTTTCCATCCACTGACCCCCAATCATGTTCCTTAGTTATAAAACTCCACCTGTCCTTGTTGAAGTCAGAATTGAGTCCAATCTCTCTCCCTTGCTGCAAGACCCCACTGTAGTGGTTCCTGTACATAGGGCCATGACCCCCACTTGAATAAAGTCTGCCTTACCATCTTTAACAAGTGCTTCAATAATGTTGTTGTTGTTTTTCTTGACGGGGGAAAACTTGGTGTGCTGGTAAATGTTTAACAACCAGCTTTCTGGGAGATAATTAGAAGATCTGAGTAGTAGCATTGCTAAGTTCAATCGTATAAATACTCCCTCCATGGCAAATTGCAAGCTACTAATGTGAAATCTCTGAATGTGGATTTGGGGAGAAATGCACATTAGAACATCATTTTAAAGCATCTCCATTATATGTGTATGAGAGAAGCAAAGAATCTAGAGAGGGGTGTCAGTAAATGACAGGTTCTGAACCAAACCTGACTTGCTTCATTGAATACTGCCATCCTCGTTCATTTGTGCAGTGACTGTGGCTGCCTTTACATGGGAAGGACAGAGTTGAGTAGTTGTGACAGAGATGATACAGCTCGCAAAGCCAAAAATATTTACTCCCCGGCCCTATACTTACACTGGCCTGGATTATAGTAAAAGGTAGTAAAACAATTAAGTATGAGTGAGTTTTGAGTGCTTATTATCTTTGTTTCTTAACATCATTTGTTTAACAGTAAATTTATATAATTTAATTTTTAATGATATCTTTCAAATAATTTTACAAAAATTCTAAAAATCTTATAATGAGCTCTTGCGGTCAAGATTCAACATACCATTAGGGGAGAGGAACTTCTTAAATTCACTTATAAAAAACTACTCATGTCATCTGACCTAATAATATTTTTAATAAGCCCAGTAGATTTTTTAAAAATTGAATTTGTTATATATATATATATATATATGCCTATAAGTGCATCAACTTTACTATTGTACAGTATATTTTTATTAAAATAACTCTATCATTTGACCAGTCTGTCACTAAATAGTTTTAGTCACCTACTAGGGGATTTAGTGATGAATAAGACAGACAGAATCTAAGGAGGTGGCATTTCAGCTGAAACTTACTAATAGGAAGAAGGAGGTGCATGTAAACGGGAAATAGATTGGTTCAATTATGAATAATGGCAAGTACCAAGGTCCCCAAATGGGAACCAGTTAGATGTATTCAAAAGACAGAATAACAATTTGGGTAAGATAAATGATAAGTCAATTAAGAAAAAAGGTAAAGTCTGAGAAGTACATGGGGGCTTTACAGCTAGTAAGCTTCAATATTTTTCTTAGCATAATCAAAACCTTTTGCAAAAGTTTTAAGCTGGGACATAACCTGATCTGATTTGCACTTCCACAATTTTGTTTGTGTGTAAAAGGGGCAGAATAGGGCAACAATGGGCTCAAGGAGACCCAAAGGAGGCCATTCAGCAGATAAGAGTGACAGACTAAAGCGGCAAATGTGGAATAGGAAAGAAATGACCAGATTCATTACACATTCAGATACATTTTGAAAGTCAACTAGAAAGTTCTTTTTTTCAATTTTGCTCTATGAATTTGTTAAATGGTAACATGATTGTAATAATTTGATGACATATTATTAGTATTCACTTCTCCAAATGGTCCACTTGATCATAGAGCAGACACTAACCTGCACGGTTGAATTAGGGTTTGCTTTTCATTCATGTGACTCAAACCTCATCTGCACTTTGCAAATCTTACCTCCACCTTACCCCTACAGTGTCCCTTTCTTAGGCTGATCCTAGGCAAAACCCAATACAATGAATTGATTCTTAAAATATAAATACATAACTAGCAGCACATTTCAAAAGAAAATCCCCTGCTGGCTTTCGGGGCTCAGGACAAGAACAGAAGAGAAGAAAATGTTATTTTTATTGTCTCTTATTGATACAACTGCAATGCTAATTTTTGTAGACAAACCTAATTTACCAAAGGAAAAAACAGAGGATAAACTACAGCATACAGTTTTTTAAAATTTCCCCTGCAAAGAAGTCAGCTTGTGATTATTTTTGTCTTGAGATAGTATTTTCAGGGAAATATAATGAGATAACTGCCTAGGTGATACTTTCCAGTTAATTCTGTAATACTACGGTGCAAGCTTAGGATTTTTTTTTTTTTTTTTTTTTTGAGACGGAGTCTGGCTCTGTCGCCCAGGCTGGAGTGCAGTGGTGCGATCTCGGCTCACTGCAAGCTCCGCCTCCCGAGTTCCCGCCATTCTCCTGCCTCAGCCTCCCGAGTAGCTGGGACTACAGGCGCCCGCCAACTCACCCGGCTAATTTTTTGTGTTTTTGGTAGAGACGGGTTTTCACCGTGTTAGCCACGATGGTCTCGATCTCCTGACCTCGTGATCCGCCCGCCTCGGCCTCCCAAGGTGCTGGGATTACAGGCGTGAGCCACCTCGCCTCGTCAGAAATTGGTTTTATAAACATTTCCAAACCATACTTCCTGTCCCTCGGTTGTATTCCTTTATGTGGGCAATAAACACCACTCACAGCATTTAATGAGTGGAGTGAATTTTAGTGGATGTCCTCCAGGAGCTCATCTACTCCTTCCATCTTTAGTGGTCCAGGGCTGATTAAAGGTCTGTGCTGTCTAACATAATACAATATTTATCAAGAGTCTAGTAAGCATGTTTAAGTGTCAGAGTGACCTAGGTTTGATATCTAGTTCTAGTTCTGTCTGGCTGTGTGACCATAAGCTACTTAATCTTGCTTTGCTGCCATTTTCTTACATCGCACTGCACAGCTTGGTTATAAATATCAAATGAAATAAAGGTCATACAGTGCTAGATAAATAAAAACAATTTCTATATTTGTCTTTAGGTAAAATACATAACAAAGTCACGGCTTTTAAAGAATATATGTAGAAAATATGGACAAGGTAAATATATTCTCAAAATAAATATAAATCATCTAAAGATAAAAGAGAATGAAAGAGCTAAACTAACATGTTTTGGGAGTGGAAGAAAGTTTGGTTTTTCCCTGTAACAATGTCTCGTGACTATAACTCCTTCTCAGCCCCACTCTACAAATTTTCTTCTTTTCAATATTTTCATCATAATTCCACCAAGGGACATTCTCGTTACTTTGCCCAGTAATTTAGATATCAGCCTCCTCTAGTATTGTTTTGTCTAATGAATTAGCTATTAGCCACACATGGTAACCTAGTATGTGAAATTTGGCTAGTGCAAGTGAAGACCTGAATTTTTAATTTTATTTAGTTTTAATTGTTTAAAATTTAACCTTAAAAAACTAATACTTAATTCAGCCATTAGAACACTTCGTTTAGAACAACTTGGGTATGTGAATCTATTTTTTCAAATGTAAACTTATAAATCCACATATGGATCAAGTACTCCCAATAAAAATTTAGTGTTTAAATGAAGATGTTCTCTAAGTATAAAATATACACCAGATGCTGAAGCAAATGTAAAATAGGTCATTAATAGTTTCTAATATTGATTAGTTATTGAATTGATAATAGGTTAGATACATAGGGATAAATAATATATACTATAAAAATTAATTTTACCTGTTTCTTAATGGAGTTATTGGAAAATTTATCATTACATTGTGGCTCAAGTTATATTTCTAATGTACAGCACTACTCTAGCTCTTCCTAACAGGATAAATAAGATATTTCATCATCCATTTACCTTAATGTACTGGATTTTTATGCTTTTCCAAATTGAGCTAAGAAAGTTAAGCTTCTAGGTCAAGTTAAGGTTGGAATTTTTTCTATACGTGCGTTATTGAATGTATTAATTTTCAAATTTGAAGAGAAGGTAGAAATTATAGAATACATTTTCTAATCTAACAAAGAATTATGCAGCAATGCCAATAATATTCATTCCTCTATCTTATTGGAACAAACTCCCCAAGAGGAAAATAATAATCTCAAAAAGTTCATTGCACTGTATATAAGAGCTAACTTTTTGAAATATCCTATTTGTACTAAAGTATTTAACTTTTATTTCTTGTTCCTTCAACTTGAGCCAAACTAGGAATTGATTTAATTCCCTTTTTATGTGTTATCTCTTTACTATAGCTATCATCCTTTCCCACTCTCATTAAGGTACAGTAGTATGACTAGAGTACCCATGACAGGCAGCAATCCATTCCATCCTGAAGTCATGTTGCAGTCTCCCCTCTGATCCTTTGCCCTTGTAAACGTCCCTTTTCAATGCTCCCATTGTTTGCAAAATACCATTTCTGACTACTGTCACTGTTTCTTTCTTATTGGTAAATAAGAACATTCCTCAACACAAGCCATTCTATAGCTTTTTGTAAATGGCACATTTTTCAAGTCACTGCTATAATATTAATACATTCTAACTCTGAGTAATATTGATGTTTTTTTATCTGGCTTTGTGGTCTCTAGCATAATCCTTATGATTTATTTTTGTCTATTTTACATGGATACTTTCCAAAATGTTCTTAAAATTGCCTCCATCATTTTGGGTATAGCATTTTCCTCCGCAGTATATATTTCTTCCTCCACACTGTGGTCCAATATATATTCTTTATCTTTTACTTTCTTTTTCTTTTTTTTATGGGAAGGGAGAGGTTTTGATTTTTGGTGCTTTTTCAAATTTGCCAATATTCCATAATCATCATAAAAATGATAAAATACAACTAAGGAAAAGGAAATAAAGAAAAAGCTTCAATAATCTTATAATATGAATATAATCTTTTTTGTATTTTAGACTATATCTCTTAAATAATCTTATAATATGAATATATTCTTTTTTTGTATTTTAGACTATATCCAGCAAAATTTTTGTCTTCAGATGCAAATTTGCTTGTATTAAGTTTTAAAAGGACATTTTGCTGTTATTTAACTTGGTACCCAGTTTTCTTTAGTAACAAGAAACAGCATCAACCCTAGAAACTGAAACTGGTAAATATATACCTGCTGTATGATTTATTCATTGTAGGACACAATTTAGTAATCTAATGTACAAAATTTACATGGCTTCCTTAGGCTTTTTTTCTTGCATATAAGTAATATGGTCATAGGCATTTCTTTTAATGTGTTTTAGGCAGTTTTAAAATTATTTCAGGACGAATTATCAAACATAAAATCATAATTAAGAGATTTGCAGATTCTTCAGTCTTTGACATTTACAATCAAAATACCCTCCAGAAAAGCCGTACCAATTTCTAATCCAACCATTTGGGTGTTTAGTCACAAAGAGTACATCACATCATTTTTTCCCAGCTTTGTAAATCTTATAAACAAATGTTAGCTTGATATCATTAATTATTAATGATATTGAATATTTTTGTCAAATATTTGTTGACCGTATTAAAGAAGTATATTTTTGGAATTGATTATTTCATGACTGCATATTTCGGTTAAGGTGTTTGTCTTTTTAACAGATTTTATTTGTTAAATATTTGATTGCTAATATCACTGGCTGTAGTTTGAATCCATATGTCATTTATTAATTTAATATTTTGTTGTTAAAGTTTCACAATTTTACTTAGTAAAATCTTTCTTCTTGTTTTCTTTTATAAGTTCTAAATTTATGAAAGAACAGTGAAACAAATTCATAAAGTGACTGTCTTAGTTCATTTGTGTTGCTATAACAGAATATCATAGACTAGATAATTCAAAAAGAACAGAAATCTATTTTTTCCTTTTTAAAGGCTGTAAAGTACAAGACTGATGCACTGGCTTTGACGTCTGGTCAGGGCTGCTCTGTTTCAAAGAAAGCTCTGCTGCTGCATCCTCCTGAGAAGAGAAACATGGCGTCCTCTATGCATGAAGGACAGAAGGATAAACGAGCACTCCTTTCAAACTTGAGCCTCTTGAGCCCGTTTTTATTTTTGCAATTGTTAATCGATTTATTAATTTTTACATTTTAATTTTTTACATTGACTTGAGAAATTGTATTTCCTGTGTATTACAGGATGTTTTCAAGTGTGTATACATTATGGAATGACTGAAACTTGCTAATTAGCATATGCATTACCTCACATAGCTATCATTTTTATGGTGAGAACACTTTCTATCCACTGTCTTAGCATTTTTAAAGAATACAATATTGGTTTTGAGCCCTTTTATAAGGTGCTAATCCCATTCAGGAGGTCAGAGCCCTGATCATTTAATTATCTCCTAATCACAAATCTCAATACTACTACATTGAAAATTAAGTTTCAACACAAGTTTTGGAGAGGTCACCACCTCTGCTCAAACCATTGCAGTGGCCGGCCGTATTGTATCACACAAGTAATCATCCTGTGCTTGGTAACTTTACCTCAAACTAGAATAAAGAAGGATGTTACATGAGCATTCTAAAAATCTTTAGCAACATTTTGTTTGTCTTCTCAGATGCATTTATTGAAATCAGACCTGCAGTCAAAGTTAATTGTTCATTATTTCTGTTCTCCTAATATGCATACTACCCTTTGGATATGCTATTACGTAGAGTCAAATGTTCCTTATTTGGATGAAATCTGCATTAGGTAATAACAATCAACAATTGGCATTGACATTTAGGGATTGTTTAAAGTAATTAGTATATTTCTGATAATCTCTGCCATAATTACAATAACTAAATGTTTTTGATTATATATAGTTCTCTTGAAAAACACATGCAATAGATAAAATGCAAACAAAATATAGAACTTATTAATTCTTCCCTGGATCATATCCTTGTTTGCAATGTAAAAGAAAAACAAGAACGTCTCTATAAAAGTATATCTGACCACTCAATTAAATTGTTCTTTTTAATTTTTCATTATCTAAAAGCCAATTTTGAAAGCTGAAATGGTTTTTAAAAACAAAGGTCAAACTTCTGCCAATTACTCAGATGTAATGCAACTAATTTCTGCCAGTCATTTGCTTGATCCTCATAAAGATAACCAATAACTTCTTGTTATTTGTATTTTCTAATATTTAATATTTCCATTATTTCTACTTTCCTTAAGGTCTTCTTATTTCTTGTCATTAGTATTAAATGAACTACTGAGTGGAAATAAGAAGTAACACACAGAGATATAAGGTGAGACCTAAACCAGAGTGATTTGTAAAATCTACAGTATGAGAGTTATCTTGAGAAAAAGTACATAACAATGTTACGTTTCATAGAAAGTTAACAGAAAAGTAAGCATTAGGAAAATCTCACTAAATCTAAGACTTCGGACATTTGTCTTACTCTAAATTGGCCACAAACTTCACACTATAGTGAGAATAATCTTTTAAAAAATACAAATTACATAACATTACGCTTCCACTCAAATCCTCCCATCATGTTCTGTCTCTTGTATGACACTATCTCAACTCCTTAGCTTTACATATCGGAAGATTTCTTTCATCTGTTCATCTCTCCAACCTCGTCCATCAACACTTTCCATTTCATCGTTTTCTCCCATCCTAACAGAATTATATACAACTCTAATTGTGATGCATATCTGTTAATACCAAAATCCCTCTGCCATTTGCTGCCTGAGAAATTCACTCTTCAGGCCCTGCTTGAGAATGTTCTTTTCTGTAAAACCTAACCAGACGTCCCCAGGCCCTAGCAGAATTGATCATATTTTATGTTTTGCAGCTATGACCTTCCATCTCCATCCCTTTAACTACATTGTGTTTGTCATTTTTTAGTTATATTTGTCTCCAATAATACATTGTATACTCTTTAAGAGCAGGGACTGTGACCTTATTGATCTTTGTATCTACAACACAGCACCTGGCATATAGTAAGCATCTAATAAATATTTGTTAAATGAGTAAGTAAAAAGAATAAATAAATAAATAAATAGAGAAAATAACTGCTCTTAAAGACCTTGGGGAAATTAAATGACTTTTGAAGCAATACAAGTTATATGAATAGCACACACAATTTGGTCTTCACTGTTCCTTTGCCACAAAATTTGATTTAATGTCAAGTGAGCAAAGTAGCTATGGTGGCTTATTTCATTGACTAAGCATTTTGTGGGCCAAAAGTAAGCAGATGTGACCATTTAGGAGGGTATTTATTTTATAGAGGGCATTAGGGCCGTAGAAAAAAGCTATGAAATCACTCTTTTCAAAGAATGCAGAAGTGAATTGACGAGGAGTTTAGTAAGTGGCAATTTCGTAGCTGGCTGTGTTCCTCCAATTTGTCATTGTCACTGGAAAAGTTGCCAAACCACAGTTTTATCCCAGGATAAAATTAAATATAATTTGGTTAACTGAAAACATCCAATATCCACAAATGCATAGAGGCATATCTCTATCCCAAGTTCAAGTACCAGGTCGATTATATTCAACCCGTATATTAACAAATGTTTTTATTAGTTGCTTCAGTAAAATAGAATTTTTATCACTCTGTGTATTCAGCAACACTCTCTAAATATAAGAAAGCACTCCTTCTTTTGTTCTACCACTATCATTAACAAAAACATTCAAAGAGTGATATAAATATATATCAAAATAATATTAATATTATAAAACCTACATATGATAATTATGTGAAGAATTACTACTAATATAGTTAACACTTAATACAGAGGGACTTGGATGAAAAGTTATGGCCTCTTAAGTCTGTTTCTTGCTTCTTCTTTTTATCATTCCTAACTAGTAACCCTAACTAGGATACGTGAAGAACCAAAATGTACTAAAGGCTGAATACCTTGGTTTGTCTAATTGTGCTCTTTTTCTGTTGGTTAAAAACTTTTGTGGTAGAGATAAAGTCCCAGACAGAGGTATTTTCCCCCTTCTCGTGAATAATTTCAGGTAAAAAGATGTATTCTGGGGGGACTTCTCACTGTCTTTTTGCCAGAAAAGGTGAGGAATGACTCTTCTACTTATCCATGTAATAAATTGCAATGTGGGAAGATAATTTACTGAAATATTAATGTGTATATATTTTATTCTTACAGTGGTTCTTTTTCCTTCCTCTCAAGAAGATAAATAGGTCCTTTTGGGATTCTTGCCTGGCAGGAGTGGGCTGGTCTGATGAGACTCAGGGATTCATGCTTATGGAGGAAGGGACATTGACAGAAATGGAAATGCCGTGGATTTCTAGAGACAAGGTGGGAACTGAGATCTTCAAATTTTCTGAGAATGGAGACCTAAGTGCAGGTCCAGGCCCCTGGTGGGGAGGCATACTCTGGGAAGTGCAAGAATTTGTTTGCATGGTGCACCCCAGGGTGGGATCATAATTTTGTGCTCAAACTCATAATGAAAGTGGCACAGCCCCTTGAATAAGAAAGATGTCAATAGCCAGCCGGTGGGTGAGGGACATATATGTAACTTCAGGGAAGGTAAAGTGTCCCTACAAATGACTGAGTGTAGATGCTCTGTTGTTCTGATAAAATGAAGTTTCAGTGTCAGATTTCTTTGATTTGATTAAAATAAAGTTATATGATATTTCTTTGTCACCCCTTAGTTTGCAGAGTGAGATTTAACCCTGTTAAATGAATTAAATAGGATGATGCATATGTTAGATATAGGGATACTGGCTGTTAGGAAGACATATGCTTGAGATATCATGGAGTGCTGGGAAGTTTACAATGTCTGTGGGTATGAGAAATTTAAATTCTTACATTGATGCTGTTGAAAATGACTTGATGTCAAGACAACTTTTGGCACACAGCATCCTCCTTCTCCTATACTTTATCTTCCTATTTCCTATTCCAAAATTTACTTGCATCTGATCTCTGTGAGGTCAGCCCATTCTGAACTCCTGGATTCATATAATTTTCTTTCAAATTACTGCCTTATATTGCATCAAATGACTTTGTAGATATTTTTTGAAACAATTTAGAATGAGGTCCCAGAAACTGTACCCAGGCACTCTGTTGTAGACCTGTACTGAGGAGGTACATTTCCTTCTAATAACATCCTTGGAAACACTGATAGGCAGAATTTTCACTATGTTCAAAGACTAACATGGACACATTAATGTATAAACATATTTAAGTAGATACCAACAAATCACAAATATGCACATATGACTATGCCAGTGAATATTGCCACACACTGAGAAACCTTAATATATACCAATAAATAAATTATATTTATGTAGCTATTTCTATTAGTGTTGTGATTTGTTAATTTAAACATTTTGAATGATTTATAAAACACCCTAGTGGTATAAAAATCAAATTTTTAGGATAAAAATGTAGCATCTCATAAAATATAGATTTTGATAACTTCAATTTATCTAACAATGTTTATCTGGCTATGCCGATTTGGAGCACCAGAACTCAGAACTAAAGTGGTTAGTTAGGATTCATTTTGTTGGGGTATCAATATTTCCTTAATATTTCTAGGTGACTTTTCATTCTGGAGAATGATGGAATTACATAGTAAGAATAATTCAGTTAATTTGGTAAAGATAGCTCCTATCTTATTCAATATTTATCTGTGAAAATCTTACACATTCTAGCTGCTGAGCTCAGTGCTGGGGCTTCAGTGGTTAAAGTTAGATCTTTCTGGCATGAAGTTGGAAGTTTAACAAGATCTATAAATGTGACTATAATCATAAATGTAATCATAATTATGAATATATGGCAATTATAACCTTGTCTGTAATTATGACTATAAATATACCTATAATTAGAGCATTTACTATTCAAGATTATTTACAACTATCAATAAAGGGTATACAGAAAATTTTGGTGTCTGTTATCCCTCATTAGGAATTAGTGATAACTCTTAATAACTTAATAAGTTAGCATTTTGGATAGGGAATATTCTGCTTGAAAAAAGAGTTATTCTCCCAATGATGGGAGACAGTAACTACATATTGTTCACATTCTGAGTTTCCACTTCCATATTCTCTGATACATTATTACTGAGCATTAATTTCACTCCTTTGGAAAACTTCAGACGTTATTACTAGTTATTAATGCATTCATCTTACAGATCCATCAGAGACTAACTATCACCTTAATATGATACAGCATTCCTAAAATTCATTGAGATGTACATGTTACATGGAAAATGGGCCTTCTTATTATATACAAGAAGTAGAAGGCAGAGGAACATTGCACTCCAGGAAAGAGGCAAGAGTCCAGAGATTTAAGAGTCTAAACTAGGCTGATTGCAGTAGTTTCGGGAAATGAGGATGAATAGAGTGATACAACCAAGGAAGAGCTAACAAGCTTAGTATTAATAACTGAGGAGACACAAGGAGTGAGGGTGACAGGGGATTGGAGCCTTCTAAAATAAATGCCTTGATATTTAGAAGAGAGTCACGTCACTTGCACAAATGAGAAATTCGGGAGAATCAATAAATATGCGGAAAACATGAGTTTATTTTTAAATATGTTGATGACTTTGGTACGTTGATGAGAATTCCAAGTGAAAGAGTCCTTTAAAAAATTAGAAATATGGGATTCGATTTCACAAGATAAGGTAGAGCTGGAAACTTAGTTCCCTGAGGACTTCATTTCAGAAAAGACATTGAATGACCTCTATCTGGGTCCTCAAAATAAGAACTCTAGGATTTATAGTTTCAATCCATTTATATAGCCTAATTCATAATTTTCATATCTACTTTCCTTAGTAAAACATTCTAATCATAGTTTTGAACATAGAAATAATGAGTTTTAATTTAGTGCGAGGAAAGAACAAGGTACATTGGCCATTGAATTCTATCTAAAAAGAGCCATAAGAATTGAGAAATTGCGTGCTTTGGAGATACTGGAGAAAATTGATTTCTTACTTGCTAAGGCAAAGCACACATTTTTGCTGAAAACAGCCATCACCTTACCAGCAGAGTGGTAACAAATGCTTTACTTAGACTCTGGGCATTTTAGCATCTCTCTGCCCTAGACAGCAAAGTTTTCAGGAATTTCCTAGGTCCTTGCCAATTCACTTTTCTATTTTAATCAGGTATTTCTACTCTTCTCCTCTTGTGGATTCAGAATTCTTAACTCTTTAATAGTAGGTCTTGGAAATTGTACGAAAGAAATCATCTCTGATTTAGAAGGCTTTTGTGTTAGCATACAGCTCTGTTCATGTTTTGAGGTCTTGTGACTTTTATGTGATTTCTGGTTTATGCTTTGATGCAAATCTGAACATAGAAACTGGTCATTTTTCTTCTCTGGCTAGTCTGTGGGATTACTGATTACTGTGATCAGCCTTTGACATATTAGATGCATATAATAGTGGCTTCTTGATGCTACTTTCTTCACAATTTTGCAAACATAAAGTTAAATAAAAATAGATATTCCATTTTGTTTCTTCAGCAGCTACATATACATTCTGCATCCCCTACCGAAGCTCAGCCAGGTTTCCCACTTACCGTGAGAAAGGCTTTGGCAATACCCTATATCTACTCTGCAGTAGTACTTCTCAAATTTCTGTAGTGAGGAATCAATTGGTTTGCTTTTCAATCAGAGATTCATTATTTTTTAAAATACCCTGTAAAACAGGACAAGTCTAGTAATCACATGTTGGATGTTGTGACTGTGTTAGGTTGCTCTCTCTCTCTCTCTCTCTATATATATATATATATACACACACACACATATATATATTTAAATTTACATATATATACATATATATATACATATATATATATTTAAGTTTAAATATATATATATTTAAATTACTCTCAATTTTATTGTTATCTCATTTTGGACCAGTAACAAACATTTTTATGGCTACTCAAGTCCATCGGCCAAAATTTGGGTCACACTGCATCTAGAACATGTACCAATATTTTGGAGTTCCAGAGCAATCTTGAAAGTAATTTATTAAAAGGGTAAAAATAATAGATTACATCTAAGATCTCTCAAAGCTATAAAGATTGACAATGTGATTAAATGACATTCTTCAGCCATTTCATTCTTCTCTATAACCCTAATCCCCAATACATTTAAATAAAATAAAATAATAAATTATAATTACATCTCACACTATTTACTGTGAGCTTACTATGCATACATCAGGGCCCAGGATAAGCAATTTGGAGACATTATTGCATTTAATTCTCACATTGACCTTATGAGAGGAGTAATTTTATAGAAAAGGACTTGAGGTGCAGGGAGCTTAATTATCTCTTCAAAGTCACACACCTACACCATGACTGATAAAACTAACAAAACATAATCCCAAAAATAAAAATTATTTAGATTACAGCTTTGTCTGTTTCTCAGCCCAGAGAATTTACTCTGGGTATTGTGCTGAATTTCCTAACTCCCAAATCTCCAATAAGAAGACATTATATTCCAAGTTCCAAGCTCCAGGTTGTCATACCATGGCCTTCTGCATACTGATTGTAGAAGGTAGGCTGTGTTCAACTCCACAACCCAACCGAATGCACAGGACTATAGAAGATGCAAGGGACACTTGCGTACATATCAATCATAAACTATCATGGAACAAGTAACAAAACAAAGCAAGATGAATCTCCCTTAGACCTGTTCAATTTCCCTTAGGCTGACGGAATTAGATTATGAAATATTTTGGGTAGCCTTCCATTTTCACCGTATCTTCTCATCTTGCTTAGTAAAATGTGCTCAACATATTTTCTCCTTCGAGTATTTGATGAAAGGTGAAACGTGATTTGGTGAACTTCCTGTTGCAGGAAATATTCAATATTGTATGAGTGAGACTTTGATTTTTGTTCTGATTCACACATCTCTAATTACAGAGTAAAACTCAGCAGTAGCCTGGACCCCTATGGTAAATAACAAAATTTTAGCAGTAAAATGGAAATGATAAAAACATTTCACTCTTCAAATTCTGCCAGGAAATACTGGGAAGATATTCACTGCTAATAAAAATGTGCATATTTGCCAAGGTTGTTAATATATTGCCTGTATTATCACAGAAACAGAATCACAAAGTTTTATAACTTGGTAACACTATACCCAGTCTCTTGTAGACATTTCATAGAGATAAAGCATTTAAAAGGAGCATTGTAGTCAGGTAATTCTAAAAGTTACTTCTGTGGTTTGTTTAGGGTACCATAGGGAAATTTCAAACTTAAAATTCATCTAGTCAACTATGTGCATTGTATACATTTTACAGGTAGATGATATCCTGTATTTATAATAGTTGTTGACAAACTTGCAGCTCATATACAAAAATGAGTAGCAGGGGCCATGCCAATAAATGCCATCAATTTGTGCAACACTGACGCAAAGACATGCAGACGTGCGGTGAGTAGTTGTCAGTCTTGGAAAAAGGTATTTTATTACTTCCTTCCTGTGTGTGGGACTAATTAGAGGGTGATGGTGTGCATGCGATGGCCACTAACGTTCATCAAAACCCAGTTGCCAGGATGTGGAATAGGACCAGAAGTAGACATCATCATGTGTGTAATTGCATATGATTGTTTTATTATGGTCATTAATGTAGATGCCTCCTTTTCCTCTGTCTTTGCGACAAGCCTCTCCTCTCCTCTTTCTTCTCTTATTTGCCAACATTTTCTTTTTTTAGTATGATTGGCATCCATTCTGGTGTGGAGCATCACAGTTAGTTAGATTTTCAATTACTTCTCATAAAAATAAATCATGTTAAAGGAGTCTTTAACATAATATGTTTGCATATACACATACATATATAGTAAAATCTGATACACAGATTATGTACTATTGAACTATTGTACTAATGAACTGCTGTACTATTGAAAAGGCCTGTGATCCCATGTAGTTATTTTAAAATATATCGATAGATTACTGATACTCTCTTCCTCAAAAGGTGAAGCGTGATTCCCCCTGTAAAAAATGTAGGTTATCTTTTTTTCTCTCTCTTTTTGAAATGGAGTCTTGCTCTGTCGCCTAGACTGGAGTGCAGTGGTGCAATCTCAGCTTACTGCAAGGTCCACCTCCCGGGTCCATGGTATTCTCCTGCCTCAGCCTCCTGAGTAGCTGGGACTACAGGTGCCCACCACCATGCCGGGCTAATGTTTTTGTGTATGTGTATTTTTAGTAGAGACGGGGTTTCACCGTGTTAGCCAGGATGGTCTCGATCTCCTGACCTTGTGATCTGCCCACCTCGGGTGCTGGGATTACAGGCGTGAGCCACCGCGTCCAGCCTGTAGGTTATCTTTTGTAACTCACTCTTAAGGAATAGAATGTGACAGAAGAGTGAGTTGTGATGTCTAAGATTAGGAAATAAAATGCACCATGTCTTCCTCCTCACTTTCTTGGAAAATTTGCCAGGTGCCTTATTATGAGGATACTCAAACAGTCCCATAGAGAGGTCCAGTAAGCAAGAACCCTGTAGCAAAGTACAGAGCAAGGAAATGGAGCCCCAAACTAACAGCCGTCTGGGTTAGCTATCTTGGCAGCAAATCTTCTAGCAGCAGTCATACCTTCAGATGACAGCAGCCCTGGCCAATCACTCGACTGAAACCTGATAAAAGACCCTGAGCCAGACCCACCTATCTAGGCAATTCTTGGATGCTTGACCCTGAAAAGCTGAGAAGATCAATTTGTTTTAAGCTACTATGTTCTGGGTTAATTTTTCATGCAGCAATAGATAACCAATATGCCCAAGCCTCCTTACATAATTTAATTGGACAGTTTCTGATTCTATTTCATCCAGGTTGGCTAAGCCATTACCATGCATTTGAATAAACAGCAAGGAGAGATGCACTGTGATGGCAAGTGCCACTTGACATTAAAAATCACTCAGACACATGACATAGGTTCTGTCTGCAGTGGCAATTTATTTTGTAAATCATTCTACATTCAGCGGAGTTCAAGGCATAAATCTAAATGCTAGGCAACTCTTTAATTTAGTTATTGAATCTTGAACACCTACTATGTATCAATATATATTACAGATACTGGTGATACAAAGATACTGAAACAAACATAATTGATCCCCTACCTATGATTGTTTAATTAAAGGATGTGTAAATCTAGCCACAGTATTTCTGTTTGGGATTATTTGTTAGAAAATACACTTACCATTAAATGTACAATAGGTCCTTAAATTGAAAAATGGAAAGATCTTTCTCTCTCTCTCTTTTCTCTGTCTGTCTGTCTGTCTGTCTGTCTCTCTCTCTCTCTCTCTCTGTATGTCTGTAAATAATTATTTGTGTTTAGGAGTTGTCTACTCAGTTTGTCATTTCCTGTTTCTAGTGCATGTGATGTTGGAAAGGCTCTAAAGAAGAAGCAAAAATGATAAAGCAGAATGTTCAAGGCACTGAGTCAGATCTCCCAGCTCTTCTGCAATTTTGCCTGTGACTAGTCATGTGTCTTTGGATGAGTCTCACGTGTTTCTCAAAGTCCTTTCTGCAGTAATGCTGTGCTCCCTTTTCTATGCCCTAAAATTGTTATTTTTGAGTAGGAAAGGGTGCTATTACCTAAAATTACCACTAGTGTTCTGATTTCACAGCTGTGTGTTTGTTTGTTTAAAAGTAAAGGTGCAGTTAATTTTAAGTCTACGTGTTTTAAAGTACCTGCCTGAATCGCTTCCTGTGCCCATACTCTCTCCATCTTTTTTTGGTTTCTATTGCAATGTGCAGTTGTTCCTGTCCTCTCCCCTTCTCTCCAACACATAAGGTGGAAAAGTTAACTGATTTGTGCAGATATGCAATCCTCAGTGACCTTACCCAACACCAAAAGTGTTGACATTAATCATAAATTGGATTTCTGACCTTCAGTTTCTGTTTCTTAAAATAGAGTCATGCCCCCGTGAGTCAATCAATCACTACAAAAATAAAATATTCATTGTAAATTATTTTTATTCATAGCACGGTGCTATGGTACTATGAAAAATCTTAACAGTAGTTGTATAAGTCTTTATCTGTAAAATGTAATAGTGCTACTGGTGTCCATCATTTTAAAGTCTGTGCCAAATTTGAATATACTTTTGATTATTACATTTACACATTTTTGCATAATTGCCATCATGGTACAGAGAAAGTATTTTGCATGCCTTCATCACATGGCCTGATATTGTATTTTCCTTATTTTCTATGTAATCTTAACTATGTTATTAGTTGAATAAAGTTTATGTAGCTTGCATGTAGTAGATGACAACTCTGAACCTAATGTTTCAATTCTCAAAAATAATCAATCAAGGGCTAAAATATAAGGAGGCATAGCAGACTGCAAAAAATAAACCATGAAGTTTATAAGCAGAAAAATGATAAAAATGACTGTCATGTTTTCTTTCTAAGAAAAACCAACAGAGTCTCGAGAGAAACCTACAATGCAGATAATTGTATGCACAGTAGTTTAGAAAGGGAATAATGAGGCTAGACTGAGGTTTTTTTTCTGTTCTATCAGGCAGATAGAGACTAAGGGAGTAGTCAGTGAACAATGGGTAGGAACCAGCAGGTTTGCAAATTATGCCTGGATGCCTCACAAGCCCGCCTCTGACAGGAAATGGCAAATGCTCATCGCTGAGTTACTTATCACTGTGGAAAAATCACTCATTTGTTTGACATTGCTCTCCCACCAAGGGGGCCTTCTGTTGTTATCCCTTTACAATTTAAAAATTTATAGTGAAATTAAATTCTATTACTTCTTGTGGCTGTGTACAGTCTTAAGCTACCATTAATCGCAAAGGCAGAGAATACAGACGGATGAGTCCAATGCTGTGTCTTTAAGGAACTGAAAAGAGGTAAGAAATCAAATGCACAACTGGAAAGAATAGGGACTAGATAATGGCAAGAATAGAAGAACCGCCTATTTTGAGACCTTTTCTGTTAACAGTGGTAATAAATTACCCTGTAATTCAGAGTATATGTATTGCATTTGTAATATGTTATTTTGAGAAACAAAGCCAAACTTCATTATGTCATGCTGTATTATTTCTACAGCTGGTACTATTGTTGGCAAATGTTTTTTGATAAAACTTAATAAGACAAGGAAAATGCTCCAATTGGTCTCATTACTAAGAAGTGATGTTTTCATTTAGACTTTTCACATAGTCTCCTGATCTCCCTTGATTACATTGATATGAACAAGTGCTTGGCTTGGAAGAGCCCTTGGTTTCTACAGACCTGGGGTCCACCAATTGCTCTTTCTGGGTTTCATGCGTTCTCTGGGGCACTTTCAAAATACATCCACAGATTCCTTTACACTATTCCCACGACCAGGAGTTATCTGTATCATCTCCCCTTTGAAAGCAGGCGAGTTTTGCGAAGTTTTTGAGTAACAGAGAATGTCAGAAGTGGCATAGTACCATGTGACTTCTCAGTCTAAGTCACACAAAGGCACTACAGGTTCTGCATTGTTTGCTTGAATACTCACTCTTGAAAAATATTGGCTGCACTGCAAGGAGTTTGACTACATTTTTCTGTTGATATGCTATGAGGAAGCCTAAATTAATTAACACTGAGAGGCTACATGGAAATAACACAGGTAAAGACTCTAAGACTCCTGGAGGAAAGAGTTTTGCCCAGACGTCCCCAGCTGTTCTATCGTCCCATATATCTTACTCTATTATTGAGTTGGAGCTGAATGAGAGTACCAAATTATCACCACCTGGTTGAGCTGGTTGTTTTTTAAGTCAGTTGGTGTGGGGCAATTTGCTATGCAGCAATAGATAGTCAGAACATGCGAAATGAAGATGTTTCCTATATGGCAGGATAGGTGAGGGCCGTACTTATGTGTACATTGTTCTACCCCAAGCAGTTACTCAGTAAATTGGAGCACTAATAAATTTTGAAACTATACAAAAGATTCATAAATAGAGGAAAGCATCCAGTCAAAATTCCATCCTTCTAGTGTAATAGGCATGAAATTACCCACACTTTAATTGTCTACATCAACTTTGATTTGTTTAAATCAAATAAAATCTGTCTCAAACCATAAACAACTGGATGGGGAGGGTAGTCCAATCTCACTCAGTCTCTGCTTTCTCCCTGCTTTGGATAATCTCAGAACCACAGAGAGAGTGTATTGCTCTGAAAACAGTTTCCCTTCTCAATCAGAAAAGGTCCTGAAGCTCATTGCCTTGCTGCTGGATACTGTATCTCTTCCCGTGCCTGCCCAACTCTAATGGAGCCACATGGCAGAGTTGTACAACTCTCACTTCCGATTCTTTCCATTCTGCATGCATCCTCCTTCTCCAGGGTGTCTGCCTCGAGGTAGGGCCCTTTGTAGAACCCGTAATCTTGATCTTCTTCTTCACAGTGCTGCTAATTTATTTGTTATACTCAATACAACAAATATTAATGTCATTCTCTACTTCCACGATATCTTCTGAGGACTCATCTGGAAGGCCTATGGCTAACTCTAACTTCAGGTGTTAGAAGCCAGAACAGTGAAAATGTCCCTTTTTAATATAAACAATTCTAGTATAATGCCATTCTGTATACTTTCACTTAATAGTTAATAATCATTTTATATTTTAACATTGATTTTATAATAAATTAATTAAATAATTTAAAAAATGTATTGTTTTTATGTCTTAGTATAGAACTATAACATCTTGACAATTTTATAGAACATTTTTTGTATATTTTGTTGAAAAAAGCAAATATAAAATATTATTGTGTTTTTTTGGTTTAGATCCAATTACCCAGCATTCAATAACAGCTATCATTCTTATTCCTGTATGCTAACACGTACATTTATGTACAAATACATTTTATGTATACACATGTGTATATAACTTGCATTCATGTGTATGCAAATCCAGCATTTTTATGTTACTGACACTACACTAAAAACAATGTATGACATCAAAATAATCATACGTTTTTCAGTGAATTGACAATAGAAATAATTGCTATATTTTATTAATCAGTTGTCCAGTTCCTGGGCCAAATTAATTTGGATTTTAAGTGCTATGCAACAGTTTTACCACTAAACAGCTATTAACAATGGCTTAAATAATCTTCTGAAGATTTGATTAATAAATTCATCATTAATAAATAATACTATGCCATTGAAGACTTAAATATAAAGTGTATCGCTTCCCAAAAGCAATCTAAAACGTTAAAAAGCAGTTATGATTTCTTCATTGTTAGACAATTTACTCCTCTCTGTGTTAGCCTCAGAGGAAAGATGTGGAAGCAATTGCTTTTTTACTGTTCTTATTCTGACTGATATATGTTTATTCAGTGTGATTTCATGCAAAATGAAGATGTCATAAAAAGGACTCTTCTGCTCTAAGAGTCCCTTTGGAAATCAAGCATTCATAGAAAATATCATTTTTAGATTTAAAGAAAAGCTGTCTTGTTTTCAAGTTCCACATTATGCAAAAATCACTTACTTAGAGTTATAGAATTTATGGGAATGTTGCCTTAAAATTCCATCCTGACAAGACCTGCCTGAAAAAAATTTTGTCTGCTGTTCACATAGCCAGTCTCAGTCATGTGCAACTTCACCATGTGTGTCTTCACCATGGCTCAGAAGTCTTCACTGGTTTCTAGTTAGAACAAAAGAGGAAAGGAATAATGAGACCCGATAACACACACTTCTTTTGCTAACTGATTATGTTTAAATATGATACTGTGCTGTGCATGTCTCTCTCACTGATAAGTCCTTTGGCCCCATACAGTCAAATGAGTTCTGTTGTTCTTTGACTTTCTGATTTTTGCAATAATATCTGTGATTACTTCTTGCCTGTTCCACTGGGCAATACTCACATCTCTCACTTATGTAAGCAATGGACATAGGAGTGACTCTGGCTGCTCTGTTGCATCAGGAAAGGATAGAGATGATAGAGTGTAACTTTTATTTTACCAAGAGACAGGCAATAAGAACTTACTTAAAGGCAAAATGGCTAGCTGATGGGCAAGCCAGAGGTGCTAGCATTTCAGTTAGGAACACTGCACCATCTTTACATGTCAAAAATGGAGGAGGGATTATCATTGTCGGGAGCTGCTGCTCCTGCAGTTATTATTTTAGACTTTCAACTACATTTTATTACCTTATCTCACCCTTCCAGTGTGCCAGATTTGAGCTACTACTGATTTTTCATCTCATAGGCTGAACTCTGCATTTCCAGATGACATGTAACTCTGTACTTCAGCAGTGCCTGGTCCTCAGCTATTGGGATGTCCTACAAACCACTGTTCCTATCACTGACCAGAGGTTGCTTCCTGTTCACTGCATCGGCCTCCTGGACTGTTTTTATTCATCTCTAACCACTGACTTCTTTTCTCCCTAATTGTCTCACCTCTGTTTTGACTATTATCTCCAAGTTATCGCCACCTTCTAATCTTTCTGATTACATGTTATGATAATAGATTTTTCAGATCCTAGTACCCAAAACACCAATAACTGGGTCTCAACTCGTCAAGGTGATGGTCTTGTTTATGCTTATTTTTAATAGAGTAAGTAGACTTGCTTTCATCAGACTAGTACATCTTTCTAATTTTTATCATTTTCATCATGGTAAGCCACATTTTCCCCTTTGGTACCCTCATTTATTTACTTTATAATATAGAGTCAAACCTTTGCCATGCTTTTTAAACATTAGACTAATACAGTACTCCATTTAAAATTTTTCTCTTCGTGTGGTTAATATATGTCGCTACATGATTCATGTTAGTTGAAAAGTGTAGTGCTATGTTCTGATAACTCTTATTTATTATTTGCTTTATACTAATATGTATAAAGATTGGGTACACAAATGAACAATGGTCATGGTATAAATAAAAATAGAAGTCTGACTCACAACCTGCAGCAATCAGCCAAGGAAGCCAACCTACCGTCTGTTGCAACCACTCTAGGAGGTCAAACAATACCCCCTGTAGCTAAGTATAATTAAAATAGCTTGCTTCCAGCAGGAAGTATAACAGAGAATTTTTTTTCTGTATTTCTAATGAATGCTCTATTTCTAAAAGTTTTTTGATTAATTTTTCCTTGGTAGAGAGGATGGAAAACATACCTCCTAAGAAGAAAATACCCAGACTATTATAACTATATTAATGTTGTATTCTTATACATTTTAAAGACCATGTGATTCCATTTTAAGCAATTGGCTCAAAATGACCAGAACTTGATTAATAACTGATAGCTTTCCTATTTTTTGCAGCTGCTTCCCAGTTACGACCAACTGGAGAAAGCAAAATAATGCACTCTTAATCACATATGCTCCCCCACTTCTAGTTAGATCACCTCCAGCATTCCCATGCCAACAGCCTCCAGAAAGGGCAGACCTAAAACCTTCTGATTTTTCTACTACAAAGCTTTCCCAACTCTCAGTCTGCTTAAGTTCTGTAAAATGCAAGTGATGATAACTGTTTCTCTTGCTATAGTAAACTCCAAAAAAAACTGCCTTTGCTTGTTCTCATTTGGGTGATCTTCATCTATTTTCACAGTTAAAGTCATATTGTGACATATTTTAAGACAAGAAAAGGGTTAAGGGTAGTCTTTCTCTGATAGATCCAAGATGACGCTCCTTGGACATGCCTTGAAAACCCAGGAAACTCCCTTGACTAGAATCACCACCATGGGTAGCAGGCATGAATTGGTTACATAAGAACTGGTTGACATAGAGGTTTCCTCGGTCACGGCTGATGTCTTACAATCTCTTTGAGCTTAATTTGCCTCATCTGAAAAGAGGAAGATAAAGAAATCTATCTTATGAGTCAGTTGATTGGAATACATAAAGAAATGAATACAAAGTAACTACGATGGTGTTTCTCAATGCTCCTTTCTTTTATCCTTTAATGGCATCTAACATTCATCATCAAAGAAAAATTGTGGTGGACTGTCATTTCCCCAGAGGCCATTTTTCTGGTTGAGGATGAGGTATGTGTCTTTATTCTTGCTCTCTTTTATTCTTAATATATTAGTTAATTAATTTAATTTAATTTAAGTGAATGCTTACTATATACAAGATTCTTACTTAGATACTGGGGCCATGGAAGAATACAAGCATGATTCCTGCCATCTTGCAATGCAAATTTAGGAAAACAAGTGATACACACAAAGTGATGTGAACAGATAGAAGGGGAAATTCAAGAAGCTGTAAGACTGTTTAGAAGCACTATTTAGTTCAAAATTGCACACTGATAGCATATGTCCAAATATGATTGAAAGAACCATATTATTGCTGGAAAATAAAAAAAAAAGTCATTATCATACAAGGAAGTTTAGGAGTTGAATAATTACTAAACAATATAAAATAGATGGGATGAAAGTGGTAGAATTATCAAGGAAAACAAGCCAAAGAGAACAGATACTAATAGATACGGAGCACCATGTACAATGTATTGTCACTTAATGATTAATGAAGTAGATATAACTTTTTTTACTTAGTCTTTTAAATAAGTCAACAGTTCCATGATAACGTGTCTGAAGTCACACAACAGAAGTGAAGAAGCTGTACTAGTAAACCATAGCTTGGCTCCACAGCCCATGCTCTTAACCACTGAATTTTGCTGGCTCCTGAGGTAAATGAAAGCAAAAATATAAACAATTATCCTCCATGGAAAAGTGCAGATTTCAAATTCTACAAACAAAAGGAGGAGGAGTTTCTTTCAAGGTTTCTACTTTGGCAATTCAGTAGGTAATTGTGCCGGTTAATAAGATAAAATCTCCGGAAAACCTATGTGGATTTTGATGGGGTGTTTTGGTTTCTTGGTTTTGTTTTTGTTTTTGACCAGGAAGAGACTGTAGGGTGTTTTATCCAATGTCTACAAAATTGAAATAATAATAGTAATTTAATAATGTATAGTTTTTATTATAGTAAATATATAATCTTTGAGCTAATTATGCTACTGCATTATTTATAATATAGAAAATCTTAGTGGAGGCTATTTAAGGAAGGGCTTATTGCTCTATCTAGAATAGTTTATAAGAGAAGAAGATACAGGTTTCAAAGTATTATTTATTTTACTAACACTTTAGTGAATAATCAAAATGTTTCTTCTGTAAATTATGTTAGATTCTATTGTATTACTTTTGTGCTATATAGTGCCTGGAATATAGTAATTGCACAATAGAACACTTAAAAAATAAATACGTTTATTATAATATATATTTATTTAAAGAATTTATAAGTAGAGACCAGAAGTCAGATTTTCTAGATTCTGTTGTGTGTGTTCTCTCCGTCTCCTTCTTGAAACAGGAGATGAAATACAGCACTGGTTAAAAAAACTCAAAAAAACAAACATGGTTCATCACCAAATGAACCATGTTTCTAAATTGTCAGTGCAATATGAGCTGTTTAACCTTTATTCAAGTTACTGAAACTTCGCAGTAATACTTTTTAAAAAATATTGGGTAATTTTTGAAGAATTTAAAGATTTGGGGCTTTGACATCTGTACGTGTGTGTGTGTGTGTGACACACACACAAACACAAACTTACATCCTCTTGACATTTTCAAATGTCATTTTGATATATTAAATGCTATTATACAATGATAAAAAATCTGCTCCCCACCCCCAGGAAATGTACTTCAGGGAGCCTGAATAACATTTTGGCTGAAAATACTCAAGATGAGCCAAGTATAATGAAAATAGCTTGAAACTAGCAGGAAGTATGACAGAGAATTCCTTTGCTGTGTTTCCAATGTTCTATTTTATTTTAAATTGACTATTTTTTTTTCTTTGGCAGAGAGGAATGGAAAACATACCTCTAAGAAGAAAATATTCAGACTGTTATAACTATATTAATTTTGTTTTCTTATACATTGTGAAGACCATGCGATTCAATTTTAAACAACTTGAAGGAAAAAACAGGTTGTATTAAGATTCTCAGTTTCTTGAGAAATGTATTTATATGGTTTGAGCTTTTTGAGCTGTTATGTAAGTAATGCTTCAAATCATCTCCCTTTCCCCCCGCCAGTGTTTTAGAATATCCTAAGTTGATTCTAAATTATTAACATATTTAAGAAGTCTTCATTTTTTCCACAAATTTTCACAGGTAATATAATTTTTCCCTGACCCAGATGAAAAGCAAATCAAAGACATGTTCTTTTCATAATTTTCTTTAACCAATATCTTTAATTGAGGGAGTAATGAAAATAATTAAACTCACTATTTATGGGCATGGAATGAAGTAGTTATACAAGAAAATGACAAATAAGAGTCTTATCATTCAGGCTTTATCACAAAGACTGCCAGTTTGAAGTCTTTGTCTCCCACTTATGGTAGCTCATTACCTGATATGGGTCCCAGTGTAGGTAGAGATAATTTTTAAGACAACTGTAGTTAAAGGGAATATTAAGGGGGTCTAAATGTTGTCAATGTAGCTACATTTCACTTGAAGTGGTAAATATTCAGACTTCTATCTTCTGTTTGTTGCCATCATCTTTATTTTCTTTAGACTTTTTTAAAATCAAGGTTTCTTTGACTCCACATTGCCAATATTTCTCAATTATCTTTAATTTGTCCTGAAGATTTTTTATGGGAGAATTAATGTAAACCTACCATTAGTGTGAGCATTGCTTTTTAAGCAAAATGTGCATACTATTTCCCAGTAATGTAAAGTTAAATATATTATTTTGGTGATTTAGAAATCTGAAGAAATGAAGCATTCTGGTGAGGTTTAAAAATGAGTCCATTTATAAATTTTCAGTCCTTATTTCTAAAACTCTTTGAGAATACAAGTCATCTTTCTTCTATAGTAGGTGTGTAATGAATTAAATTCAATCCTTGTAATATTAATTGAAAACCTCTAGAGATTCAAACTTAAAAATATATTCTAACTTTTTACTCTTGATAGATTAGAAGTATTAAAAAAGTATTGTCAACTAATGTGCATGTGCATCCCTCCTCCAAAAGTTTGCTTTCTTATTTGCATATTTTTCTTAGGCATGAAGTACCGGTGAATAACTGTCAAATTCTCCTTTGTGAGGTAACAAAGGTTTTTGTTAGCTAATGCCTCACAATTGTTCTTTCAGGAGAACATTTTATAGCACAGAGCAGCATATTTTATAATTCAATGACAACTTGATAAGCATTGCATTGGGAAAAGCCACCCAAAGTCTTAGTATTGGAATTAGAGTGCCTAGATAAAAATAAAAATCGATTGGAAATTTGAGATTTCTCTGGGGGCAAATAAATAAGATGTGTTATCCTTAAAGGTAAAGTAACTGAAGTTTATACCCTGCAGAGAAAACATTGTTTTGATTTGAAATTGGAAAAGAAACAAAAATGTAATGCTAACCATACTTTTGGGCAATCAAGGACCGTTAAAACTATCAGTGACAAAACTATGTAAATGCAAACATTGAGGTCTTTAGTAGCCACGCCTCATCAACTGCCAAATTTGGTTTAATTTGATAGGTATGAGGTCACACAGGGATGTCAATTACCAGTCACCATCCATCTGATTTACTTTCTGGAAAATGGAAATCTGTGTATATCATATAAGCCCAATTATAGAGAAGTTTCCTAATAAATCCACAGTAAAGAAAAAAAAATGACTGAATTAACATATATGTAAATAAAAATAGTGAAGACTTCCAGTCAATGAAGCAGAACACTGAAAACTTAACTAGCAGGGCCTCAGTATACTTATTCTTTCACTGCTTTTCTTATAAATGCAGATCAATACAAGAAAAAGAAATATATTCAGTTCTTACCAAAAGCGCTCGCGGGCGCGCGCACACACACACACACACACACGACAAAACAAACAAACAGAACAAAACAAACAACAGCACCAACGAAAGGCACCATGTTACATAAACCAATTTGGAAATAGGCAATTTAAATTTTATTTTGTTTTAGTGCCACAGTATCTTCAGTTAAACTGGTCAAATAATAAATGGAGTTAAACACAGTTGGCTTATACTGTGTTAAAATATTCCTCTAATCTAAAAGAAATACATACTCACAGAGAATACATTTGAGTTTGATATCTGTCTTTTTAGTCATTTTTCTCCCATTTAGTATATACAATTGGATATATATTATGATCATTTCCCTAAAGGTTAAAGGTTTATATCTAATATATTATATATTTTTGCCACTATGATTTTTAGAGATCACACAATACAGATTTGTCTAAAAAATACTTCAGAAAATTTACCATTTTCCATTAACTTATAATATCTTTCTCTAATGCTAACATATAACCATAAAAATGCATCAAATCTAAGAAATTAACGTAATGAAACTAATAAGTAAACTATTCAATTCGGTATTTCACATTGCATTTACTTTTATGCCTCCTTAGTCTCCTTCTACCTGTGACAGCTTCTCAGTTTTCCCTTTTATGATTTAGACACTTTCGAAAAATTGGTAAATTACTTTGTTTAAGGCACCTCGATTTGGGTTTGCTACCAGTTTGATGTTTTCTAATGGTAAAATTGTGTTACACGTTTTTCTTGAGAATACCTCAGAAGTACTATTTTCTTTTCAGTGGGTCATATTAGGGGTTAAAAACATTAATATGCCTTATTACTGATGTTAATCTGAATCACTGGTTTAAGGAATAACTGCCAGTTCTCTCCACTATAAGGTTTCTATTTTACTTGAGGTTGATGCAAATATACTATGTTTCACTTGTTATTTTAGTATCTACTATTGAAACTTGCTTGCAAAAATTATTACTGTGGTATTTTAAGGGGATTCTCTATTCCCTTCATTTTTGTACATTTATTAATCACTTATGGTTAACGCTTTTTGAGACTCTGTTTTTTAAAAGTCTGCCTTTCCCAAGCTCATGAATGAATTATCCCCTGTCATCTTCAATGGACTTTATTGTCTAATTATCTATACTCAGACCTAAGTTTAAATGTATAATTAATTTTTGTGTATGGGATGAGATATGGGTGCAAATAAATTTTGTATGTAAATCCAATTTACCCAACACTATTGATTAAGAAGCTTATTATTTCCCTATTGTATTGCAATGGCACCTTTGTCATAAAATAACTTTGAATGTATGTGTAGGCCTATTTATGAACTCTACTCTGTTCCCTTTATAAATGTGTTTATCCTTAACCCATACTCTACTGTCTTAAATACTTCCTACTGTCTTAAATACTGTGGCTTTATACAAATTCATGATATTTTGTATTGTAAGTTCTCCAATATTGTTCTTTTTCAAATATGTCTTGGGTATTTTAGACCTGAAACATTCCCGAGTCGACTTGAGCAGCAACTTCCCAATTACTAATAAAATTTGCGGGGATGTTGATTGTGATTTTGATGAATTTATGTATCTTCTTTACCATATTGAATTCTTCAATTCATAAACATTTTACAAACTTCCGTTTACTGAAGACATCCTCACATTTTCTCAATAGGGACAAAGCTTCCAGTGCTGAGGCGTTTTATATATTTCATTATATTTATCTTTTCATATTGACGATTTTTTTTTTGCTGTTGCAAATGGTATCATATTTATAATTTCATATTCTAACAGCTTGTTGATGTTATACAGAGATAATTTCTCCTTTTATTGTATATTGGCCTTAAATCTCGCAACCTTCCTAACTCAATTTTTATAGATTCCTTGTAGATTCTTCTGCAGTTTCTTCAATTTTATTTTCCCTGTATAAAAATTATTTTATACAGAGAAGTTGTATATTTTCCCTGCATATTTTCTTGTATGTCTTATTTTTTCTTTCATTATTGCTTTGGTAGTAATTTCAGTAAAATATAACTAGAAATAGTGATACAGGATTTCTTTACCTCCTTCCAAATTTCAGAGGAAAGTTTTCACTTTTTCTGTAAATGATATTTGCTGCAACAATTTGGTTATTGTTACATAACTTCTTCAGCATAATAATGTTCCTTTTTTTTTTAGCTTGCGGAGAGAGTTTGATTTTTATATAAATAGGTGTTATATTTTATAAGAGCTTAATCTGCATCCATTGAAGTACATAAAGTTTTTCTTTTTTTATAAATTTGGAAAATTACATTGGCTGTTTTTTAAATGTTAAATAACCTTTATAGACCAAGATTAAACCCAGTTTTGTCATGATGTATACATTGCTTTGTCATATATATTTTTAATTGCCAAATTTGCACTTATATTTTGATTATATGCTGATAAGAGGTATTGTCTAAACTTCTTTTATCCTTTTAATGTCTCTGCAAGCTTTCAATTATCATTGCTTTGCTTACTTCATAGAATTAGTTGATAAATGTTTCTCCTTTTTCCATTCTTTGGAACATATGTTTAAAATTGATATTATTTCTTTCTTAAATGTTTGAAAAAATCTGCCAGTCAAGGTTACTTAATTTGAAGATTTATTTATAGGAAGGTTTTTAGTTATAGATTCAATTATTTTAATTAAATATAAAACTATTAAGACTTTCCATTTGTTTTGTGTAAATTGGGGTAAATTTAATTATAATATCCTTAAGATCAGTAGTGAATTTGCCTGTATCATTCTTAATATTGGTAAGTTGTACCTTCTTTGTACTTAATTAACTTTTCTAGAGTTTAATCCAATAGTCTTTTCAAAAACTAACATTTAGGTTATGCGGGCTCTCTTTTGGTTCCCTATGAATTTTAGGGTGTTTTTTTCTAGTTCTTGAAGAATGATGGTGGCATTTTAATGGGAATTACATTGAATTTGTAGATTGCTTTTAACAGTATGGTCATTTTCACAATATTGATTCTACCCATCCATGAGCATGTGATGTGTTTCCATTTGTTTGTGTCATCTATGATTCCTTTCAATAGTGTTTTGTAGTTTTCCTTGTAGAGGTCTTTTACCTCCTTCATCAGGAATATTTCTAAGAATTTTCGTTTTTTTTTTTTGCAGCTGTTGTAAAAGGGGTTGAGTTCTTGATTTGATTATCAGCCTGGTTGTTGTTAGTATATAGCAGAGCTATTGATTTGTGTGCCTTAATTTTGTCCCCTGAAACTTTCTTGAATTCATTTATCAGTTATAGGAGCATTTTGGAGGAGTCTTTAGGGTTTTCTAGTTATATGATCATGTCATCAGTTTGACTTCCTCTTTACCAATTTGGATGCCCTTTATTTTTTTGTCTCGTCTGATTGCTTTGGCTAGGACTTCCAGTACTGTGTTGAATAGAAGTGGTGAGAGTGGGCATCCTTGTCTTGTTCCAGTTTTTAGAGGGAAAGATTTCAACTTTTCCTGTTCAGTATTATGTTGGCTGTGGGTTTGTCACAGATGGCTTGTATTATATTAAGGTATGTTCCTTGTATGCCAATTTTGCTGAGCATTTTAATTATTAAGGGATGCTGGATTTTGTCAAATGTTTTTTCTGCATCTATTGTGATGATCATGTGATTTTTGTTTTAAATTCTGTTTATGTGGTTTATCACATGTATTGACATGCAGATGTTAGATCATCCCTGCATTCCTGGTATGAAGCCCACTTGATCATGGTGGATATGTTTATGTGTTGTGTGTGTATGTATGTATGCATATGTGTGTGTATGTATGTGTATATGCATATATGTATGTGTGTGTGTATATATATATAAATACCTCTGCTTTTTTACTTTGCTTTGTTTTTAATCAATATTTTTTCTCTTGCTTTAGTTTGGATATATTGTATAGCCTCATCTTTCATGTCACTAAAACTTTTCTCATTAATGTCCACTTGACTAATAAACACATACTGAGTTCTCAAATTCAGGATTGTAATTCTCTTTCTAGAATTTCACTGGATCCATTTTTCCCAATACTAATTCTATTTATTTAGTGAAATATTCAACCTCATAGTCTATTTTGTTGAATACATTAAGTGTTAAATTCTGAAGGCACCTAATGTATTATAACTGACCATCATTAGTTAGGGAGTCCATTGATATATGAATAAATCATGCATTTGCCATTGTTTGGATGATGTGTTTAATGCATCATTGTAAGTCTTTTTCTGGAATCAAAGACATTTTTTATTGGAAATTTTTAGTAAGTATTTATAAAATTTTAAAGTAAAGTAGAGTATAAAATATTAAAGCAATTTAATAGATTACTATGTCTGTGAAGACTGGGGTCCACCTACCTATTTTCTAGTTTATAAAATCTTGATTTGTTGAAGTGGAGATAGATCTAGTGAAAAGTATTAAAGTAGTAATTGTTATAGATTGGCCTTATGCGCTTTATATCTTACTCAAGTGATTAAAGCATGTTAATTTCAGATAGTGAAGCTCTCCAAGTCATTTGAAACTGAATGTATTATTGAGTGAGGATAAGTATGACTTGGTCATTAAAATTAGACAAGCAGCACTGACCTTAAACTCAGACAGAGAATAAAGTACATTTGATTGTAATGGTACAGGTCTATAGCTTGTAAAAGAAAAAAACCTCACTTTTCTCCCTACTGCTACAAAAGATGGTGTTGACTAATTTGACTATATTCCATTTAAAATAAGTCAAAACCTTTTGTTACATGATTAGGCATAGGGGAGGCAGTCCCAGGAGGTATATTAGTGACTCTAAATTTATGCTAAAGTGACTATTATTAGACCCATACTCAAAGGCAGGTTTGAATCTAAGTTGTATTGTGAGGATAGTATCATAGGCAAACTTCTCTTCATAATTCCTCATTGTTATTAGCACCTGTACTTTATATTAAGTTTAGATGTATATGCTCATTTCTTATGAAACAATATAAAGGAAACTGAAAATTGGTGTCTAAACATTAGCAACATACATAGGAAGTTTGAAATGAAGAACAAAGTCTTAGTCTTGGCCTGGCTATATTAGTATTACTTATGCGTTTACCAGAGTTTGGCTTCAATAGATAATAGTTACATAAACTGTATACCTATTGTGTATAAAAATTTAGACTCAGTATTTAGGCAGCTATATCATCTTTTCTCAAATATGATTTGTTTTCTTGTAGTATTCTTGCTACCTATCTACACAATTTCTCTGCATTTCTAACTTACCAAATCACCCATTTTCTTTTTTCCCTCCCCTCTCACCACTGTCTTCCCTTCCTGTCAGATAATCTCCTCTGGCAATACATGCTTATCTAATTATGTTCTTTTTGAGAAATCCCAGAGGCTAAACTTGAAACAAACCAGGCATGGAGCCCCTGTGGAATCCTCCCACTTACAGGGAGTTGGCAACAATTAGTCCACAACCATTGGGTAGATGTCAAGATGTCATCAACCAGACCTCTAGACAGGTGATTACCCAAGATAGCCATTGGAACAAAGACACACATACCCTCCACCTCGTACCATTCCTGCATGTCTCCCATACCAACTTTCCCTTTAAAAACCCTATGGTAAAATTTAAAATGTAGGATGGTACTTTATTCTTTTTATTTTTATATTTAGTTTTTGTGGGTACTTTAGAATGCTAGTTCATCATCTCAGTTTTCAAACTCTCTGAATAAACCTGCCTTTCCTCCCACCAACTCCTCTCTCTCATGTCTGGCTTTTGAGCAGCAAGCAGTTGAGCCTGGGTTTCATTACAATAGGATTAGTAAATTGAGTTGGAGTAACATTCTCTAGAATTCAGACCTGTTTTAGTCATCAACATAGAACTTGGTTGACCTTTGAGAATTCATTTTATTTACCTTGTTAATGATTAAAAAAACTAGAGAGATGAATGGTATCTATTTCTTCGTTTTATCAAAAGAGTATATTATGTTGATGTAATTCTTTCAAATCTTATTTGATGTCAGCTAAATGCTTTCTTTATATTTGACACTGTTTTCCTATGGTACTTGAAATAAATTCAAACAAATTAAAAGAAAATAAAATTTAAGTGCAATTTCCCATTCCTTTGAAAGATAACTTTAGAAAATAATCAAGGAACTTAAAACTACAATACCTCTCCATTGTTTCTAGGAAAACATCCAAACTTCTTCATGTGGCTTCCAAAGTCATTCCGCTCATGCAGACATTTCCAGTTTCATTTCTTTCTACTGTTTCTCACTCAAATTCTAAGTTGTAGCTATCCCTACTAACTCTTATTTTTAGAAAATACCATTTTTCTCTCTCTTGTCCTTCTTACACCCCTTTCTCCCTCCCTTTCTTGTTATATCCTTCCACCCTCTCTTCCCTCTTTCTTAAGTATGTACTAAATGCAAGCTGCTCTTTTTTACTTGAATGCATTTTTTCCCACCATCTTCACTCCTGACTTCTCTATTCCTTCTTCATGTCTCAGAGATATCTATTTAACTGCTTCTCAAAGATACATTCTTTACCTCTAAATTTGGTATACTACTTTAGTGCAATACTACTCACTTCATTTACACCATATTTCATACTGTATTATACTTCTCTTTTTGCCTGGAATCCCAGGAATGTGTTAACTTCTTTTTTTTTTTTTTTTTTTTTTTACATATTCTCTTTTTTAAAAATTATACTTTAAGTTCTAGGGTACATGTGCATAACGTTGTTACATATATATACATGTGCCATGTTGGTGTGCTGCACCCATCAACTCGTCAGCACCCATCAACTTGTCATTTACATCAGATAAAACTCCCAATGCAATCCCTCTCCCCTCCCCCCTCCCCATGATAGGCCCCGGTGTGTGATGTTCCCCTTCCCTTGTCCAAGTGATCTCATTGTTCAATTCCCACCTATGAGTGAGAACATGTGGTGTTTGGTTTTCTGTTCTTGCGATAGTTTGCTGAGAATGATGGTTGCCAGCTGCATCCATGTCCCTACGAAGGACATGAACTCATCCTTTTTTATGGCTGCATAGTATTCCATAGTGTATATGTGCCACATTTTCTTAATCCAGTCTGTCACTGAAGGACATTTGGGTTGATTCCAAGTCTTTGCTATTGTGAATAGTGCCGCAATAAACATACGTGTGCATGTGTCTTTATAGCAGCACTATTTATAATCCTTTGGGTGTATACCCAGTAATGGGATGGCTGGGTCATATGGTATTTCTAGTTCTAGATCCTTGAGGAATCGCCATACTGTTTTCCATAATGGTTGAACTAGTTTACAATCCCACTGACAGTGTAAAAGTGGTCCTATTTGTCCACATCCTCTCCAGCACCTGTTGTTTCCTGACTTTTTACTGATTGCCATTCTAACTGGTGTGAGATGGTATCTCATTGTGGTTTTGATTTGCATTTCTCTGATGGCCAGTGATGATGAGCATTTTTTCATGTGTCTGTTGGCTGTATGAATGTCTTCTTTTGAGAAATGTCTGGTCATATCCTTTGCCCACTTTTTGATGGGGTTGTTTGTTTTTTTCTTGTAAATTTGTTTGAGTTCTTTGTAGGTTCTGGATATTAGCCCTTTGTCAGATGAGTAGATTGCAAAAATATTCTCCCATTCTGTAGGTTGCCTGTTCACTCTGATGGTAGTTTCTTTTGCTGTGCAGAAGCTCTTTAGTTTAATTAGATCCAATTTGTCAATTTTGGCTTTTGTTGCTGTTGCTTTTGGTGTTTTAGACATGAAGTGCTTGCCCATGCCTATGTCCTGAATGGTATTACCTAGGTTTTCTTCTAGGGTTTTTATGGTATTAGGTCTAACATTTAAGTCTCTAATCCATCTTGAATTAATTTTTGTATAAGGAGTAAGGAAAGGGTTAACTTCTTAAGGAGAGGCTTGACCTATTGTGTACAACATTGATTGTCCAGCATCCAACACAGTGTCTGACATACTGTAAGTTTTCAATAAAATTGTATTAATGAATAACTGTATAGTATGCACTTACAGTTTTAGTAGAATATCTGCAAATGCTACTTGAGAGATTACCAACTGGATATAATTAAAAACTAAATGGCATTGTACCAATCTATGCACCATTAGCTCTTTAATTTTGATTCTGACATATGAGCTTTTTAACAGCTGTTTGCTATTTGAAACGTTTTGGTTTTGTTTCTGAAAATATTTGTGGTATTAAACACTCAGAAGGCTGTTTTCAAGATACATTTTTATTACACTAATTTTATTATTGATCAGGTATGTTTGGTGTTTTATCTTGTGATGTAACTTATAAGTAAGTCTACCAATGCCTATTCCTTTTTTTTAGGGGCACTGGGGTGTTTTCAAAAATTACAACAACAGTTTACTTCTACATACTGCACTCTATAATAATGTTCCTGTTATCAAGGAAAGAGAAAGCGCATCAAGTTTTTCAAGATGTACGATGGGAAAATTGGCAGTCAACTTTGATAATAGCATAATAAAAACTTTTGCCTAAAATCTTTATATTTTTGTAAAAGAGAAGTTCTGTAAGAGTTCCAAGTTTCATTTGTATTCAAGTCTGCCATTTTTTCCTAAAATGAAAGATTCCAATTTAATGATTTTTATAAAGTACAATCTGGAGGTGAGAGAATATGCATTTGTAAAGTTAAAGAGAGAACTTTTCAAAAACAGTTATGGTTCTTAAACTCAATTTGAATCATTAACACTTTCTTCTATAGTTAAAGAAAATGAACTTATTTAAGAGTATGTTTAAGATTAATATTATACTTCATCCTCATTTCTTAGGATTTGAAATAATACAGAATTGTATATATTATTCAATTTAACTTTATATCAAATAAGATTTCAGACTTCTTATTCCAAGTTTGAAAGCTCATAGGGCAGTCTGTTAAAATTCTATTAACAACTTATATTTTGGCATTTAAAATTGACATAATTTCAACAGCTTGGATTTTTAATGTTTCCATATGAAATGATATCTAAAAATTTCATATAGTTCAAAATACCTATGATTTCATCATGCTTGATTAACATTAACGTAATTGCTTTAAGAGGAAAAAAAATCATTTTCTTTGATTTCATTTTATTAAGACAGATGGGTGGCAAATGGCCATTCAACATATAATTCTTTTCGTTAACATTTCATCTTTAAGGGTATAATAGATAAAAAGGAGGCACACTAAGTAAAGAACTACAGTCCTTTCTCATCTCTCTGATCCTATTATCTCCCTTTCAGCTTTCCTTCATAAGTTCTTTCTGCCTTTGCCCTTTCAAGGAAAGAAAGTCTTTGATTTTCCATTGCATCTTGTCTCTACAGGTAGTATTCGTAACCTCTTTGTACCTCACTAAGACTTCCAGTCGTTTTCTTTTCACATAAATGAAAAGGGCTAAACTCCTTTAGGAGTTTGGCTCCTTTAGGAGCCAAAGGCATCCAAACACAAATTTCTGCATCGTCTTTTAGTTCATCCATTATCTAACAATTTCTGGTCTTTTGTTCATAAAGTATATGAGCTCGCATTTATCAAGTTCCTCATTCTGTCTTCATTCCACACTAATTACTGCTACCATTCTGGGCAATTCACAGTCTAGTACCTAAGAACTTAATTGCACATTTCCTTTAATGTCTCAGTTCTGAAGACATATTGTTCACCCCTTTTCTTGGCTTTTCTATGGACAATTTCTTAACAAGAATTATAATAACTTAAAATATGAAACCATAGTATATGATACTTTATTCAAAAATTTTTTCTTTACAACTCTTAGGAAGCCCAGCAAATTGCTTTCTCCAGCTTTAATTATCAGATAATTATATACCATACAATTTCATATGGAATGTAGTATAACCATTAAGTTCTCTTTTAATTCCTTATTCTGAATGTGCAGACCACAATCTGAAATGACACACATTCTTCTTTGCTTTCCCCAATCACAATCATAGAACATGTCAATTATTCATTTATTATCTTTCTCTTTGGATGTCATCCTGTCCCATGTCTAGGTTTTTGGACATTAATTATCACTTTTTTTCTTATGGTCCCCTCTTGTCTCTACTAACTCTCTTCCTTCAACATACACACTGATCAAATAATAATTCTTTCTTGATTTATTTATTCATCAAATAAAAATTAATTGAGTACTAAATGCTTGTTATTGTTACAGGTGCTTGAGATACAGTAGTGAAAATATCAGACATAAATCTTTCCTCACATGAAGTTAGATCTTGGTGGAATCCTGAGTCTCCCTATGGCTACCACTCGATATATCAATTGTCTACTGCTGAGTGACAAGTTACCATATTTAAGGGCTTAAAATAACACATAGTTTCTACAGGTCTGAAAACTCAGTAGGCTTGACTGGTGTCCTACAAGGACAAAATCAAGGTATTGATAGGACTGGGCTATTATCTGGAAATTTTGTTGAGTAATCTGCCTTCAAACTCATTGGATTGTGTGCTGAATTCAGTTTCTTGCCTCTGTAGGACTGAAATCTCCATTTCCTTGCTTGCTTTCATCTGGGGGCCATCCATAGCTTCTGCAGTCTACCTGCATTTCTTAGCATGTTCTCCCACCAGCTTCAAAACCACCAATGGCGGGTAGAATCTTCTTCATTCTTTAAATCTCTGATTAATTTTCTGCTCCCTGCTAGAGAAGGCATTCTGCTCTTAGGGCTCATGTGATTAGATGAATCCACCCAGACAATCTGGCTATTTTAAAGTTGACTGTTCCATATATGATAATCATGAGAGCAATATATCATCATAGTCATAGGTTCTAGAAATTAAGGCACGGGATATTGAACTGGATGGGAAGTGCACTTTTAGTATTCTGCCTGTCACACTCCATATTTTTGCTATTTTTTTCTTTCACAATTATGCTCGTTATTGTGGTTAAAAATATTATTATTGTGGTTACAAAAATATAACATGAGATCTCCCATCTTAACAAAATTTTAAGTGTACAGTAGAGTATTCTATACTATTGAGAGACAGGACTAGCTGGATTTCCTAGGCCGACTAAGAATTCCTAAGCCTAGCTGGGGAAGGTGACTGCACCCACCTTTAAGCACAGGTCTTGTAACATCTGACCAATCAGGTAATAAAGAGAGCTCACTAAAATACCAATTAGGCTAAAAGCAGGAAGTAAAGAAATAATCAAATCATCTATCGCCTGAGAGCACAGGGGGAGGCAATGATTGGGATATTAAATCCCCGGCATTTGAGCCAGTGGTGGCAACCCCTTTGGGTCCCCTCCAGTATTATGGGAGCTTTGTTTTCACTCTATTAAATCTTGCAACTGCACACTCTTCTGGTCCGTGTTTGTTCCCGCTCGAGCTGAGCTTTCGCTTGCCATCAACCACTGCTGAACACTGCAGTCACAGACCCCCCATTGACTTCCACCCATCCGGATCTGGCAGGTTGTTCCCTGCGCTTCTGATCCAGCGAGGCGCCCATTGCCACTCCCAGTGGGGCTGGAGGCTCACCTTTGTTTCTGTGCCGCTAAGTGCCTGGGTTCCGCCTAATCGGGAACACCAGTTGGCTGCACACTAGTCGCTGGGTTCCACGGTTGACCCAGGCTTCTAATAGAGCTATAACATCCTCTGCATGGCCCAAGGATCCATTCCTTGGAATCCGTGAGGCCAAGAACCCAGGGTCAGAGAATAAAAGGCTTGCCCCCATCTTGGGAGTGGCCCGCCCCCATCTTGGGAGTTCTAAGAACAAAGACCTGCCAGTAACACTATAATCACAACTCTATAAAAGACACCTCTAAACTTTGCCATCCTGACAACCACCATTCCACTTTCTGCTTCAAGGGTCTGACTACTTTAGAAACCTCACATAAATGGGATCATGCAGTATTTGTCCTTTGTTATCTGGCTTACTTCACTTAACATTATGTCCTCAAGGTTAATACAGTTGTGTCATATGACATAATTTCCTTCTTTTTACATTTGAATAATATCTCATCGTCTATATAAATCACATTTTCTTTACATTTCTTCACATTTAGGTGTCCACTTGGCATTTCTGAGTAATGTTGCTATGAACGTGGGAGTGCAAGTATCTCTTTGAAAGCCTGATTTCAATTACTTTGGATAAATACCCAGAAGTGGAATTGCCAGATCACATGGTAATTATATTTTTAATTTTTTGAGAAACCTCCATACTCCATACTATTTTCCATAGTAGCTGCTCAATTTTACATTCCCACTAACTATACAGGGGGTTTAATTTCCTCACATCCTTGTCAATATTTATCCCTTGTTTATTCATAATAACCATCCTAACAGGTTTGAGGTGATTATATCGCTGTGGTTTGTGGTTTTAATTTGCATTTCCTTTTGTTCCTAGTTTGTTGAGTGTTTTTTTCTTTTTATCATCAGAAACGGGGTTGAATTTTGTCAGATGCTTTTTGTGCATCTATTGAGGTGATTATGTAATTTTCCCTTTGTTCTGTTAAATGTGATGTATTACACTGATCGATCTTTATGTTGAACCATCCTTGTATATCTTAGAAATTAATCCCATTTCATCATGGCGCATGATTCTTTTAATGTGCTGTTACATTCAGTTTATTAATATTTTGTTGAGAACTTTGGGACCTGTATTCATCAGGGATATTGGCCTGGAGTTTTCTTTTATGGTAGGGTCTTTTTCTGGATTTGTTATCAGGATAAATGCAGGATTATGCATGGAATGCTAGAAAATCTTTACTATTGGCCTTACTCTGTCTACCCCAAACACAGAGTTCATAAATTCCTTGTCCTGAAATGAGACTGCCTTCACACATGACACTAAAAACAACATATACAAATATTGGTGGTGTTATCTTATTTGTTTTTCAGATTATTTTCTGCTCCTAGGATTCTGCCAGAAATGTCAATCTGCCAACTTCCTGAAAAATTTATCCAATTTGTTAGTATTAAAATTATGTAATGAATACAATGACAATCAAATACAATACAATTTTTTGGGTGGACGGTGCTGTCACAAAGGGATATCAATGTCAATATAGAAAAAAAAAAGTTTCAAGGAAAAAAACAAAGGAAAGAATAATAGTAGGTGTGGACTTATTCATTAGACACTAAAATTTAAAGGTACAGAAGTTAAAATAGGAAAACATTAATAAACAAAATAAGAAATCCAGAAAATTTGAAAATATTTTAAAATATATTTGACATACATGAAAATATAAATATATTTCACATGTATTTGAAAACTCAGAGTAGAAATGTATAATCCACAACTGTAGCTGGAGACTTGAAATGCTTCTCTAAGTTATCAACAGAATAATACATTTTCAAATCCTCAAGAATAGAGAATAGTTAAGCAGTATCATAAACTGAATGGATATACTTGGCATTTATAGGACACTCTACCAAATAACAGTAGAATATACATTATTTTCAAGTTGGCATGCAATCATTCAATAGTATTAATCACTATCTTGTAAAAGATAATGAAACCTTATGTTAAACAATTGAAAGCACACAAGTATGTTCCTCGATCATAATGAAATTAAATATAACTGGAAAATCTGCAAATATTTGGAAATTTAAAAATATACTTCAAAGTTATTTAAAAGCTTAAATAGGAAATTCCAATAGATATTAGACAATATTTTAAACTGAACAAAAATTAAAATACAACATTACCAAAAGCAGTGCTTAGAAGGAGGTTTATTGGAATAAATGCTAATATTAGAAAACAAGAAAGTCTCAAATCTAAAATCAAAGCTTTTCTAAAGAAACTTGAAAAATTAAAAACAGTAATTCTAAAGAAATCAGAAGAAAAGAAATAATAAAAATAAGAGCAGAGAGCAATGAAACTAATAGCAGAACACACACATGCAAAATGAATAAAACTACAAAAAGATGGTTAATGGGAAAAATTGACAAAATTGATAAACTTGTAACTAGTCTGATAAAGAATAAAATGACGGAAGACATAAATTTTTGTCAGTATTAGAAATAAAACAGTGAATACTACTATAGACTATGCAACGGTTAAATAATTAATAAGAAGATACTGGAAGAAAACTCTATGAACAAAAATATTTACAACTCAGATGACACGGACCAACTTCTTGAAAGGGAAAAGTGTCTTCATCCCTTCTGTTGCTATCACTGAATTCCTGAGACTAAGTAACTTATAAAGAAAATATTTCTTAGAGTTCTGGAGGCTGAGAAGTCCAAGATTGGGCAGCCACATCTGGTCAGCTTCTGGTGAGGGCCTGATGCTGCATCATTACCTGTCATAGGGCATCACAGGGTGAGAGAGGTGCATTGAGAGCCAAACTGTTGTTATAATGGATCTACTCCCATGGCAACTCATTAATCCACTTATCCATTAATCTATTAATCCATGAATACATGAATCCATTTATGGGGGCAGAATCCTCATGACACAACTTCTTAAATGCCCCATCTCTTAATAGTGTTACGTTAAAGTTTCAACATGTGTTACAGAGGGACAAAACATTCAAACCATACCAGAAAGCCATCAAAATTTACTCAAAAATAAGTTAATTTATTAACAAACTTAAAATAATGGTTAAAATGGTATGGAAAAGGACACTTTATGCAAAAGTCATGTCACTGGTAAGTAATATCAAGCATTTAAAGAAAAAAGTCAATTCCAAAAATTTAAAAAATGGACAGGAAGTAGACCCTTTCCAATTTATTTTACGAGTCAAGAATAGCTGTGATATCAAAACCAGATGGAAGATAGTACGAGAAAATGAACACACAAATTTTCATCATGAACATAGATCTGAAAATCCTCAAAAAAATTAACAAACTGAATACAGCAATATATAAAAAATATTATACCATATCCGAGTAGGTTTTATTGTAGCAATAATAACTGGTTCAATATTCAAAAAAATCTATCAATGTAGTACATTATATCATCAGTATAAAACAAATAAAAATGTGGTTATATTAGTTGACAGAGAAATAGCATTTGAGAAAATTTAACATCTGTTCATTCTAAAAGCTTCCAGTAAACTTGGAACATAATAGAATCATAATAGAATGTTTACAAAATTTACCTAACCTACCTAACCTCATATTTAATAATGAAGTACTGAAAGTTTTATCTTAAGATCAGAAAAAAAAAACCATGAATGTCTACTCTCATCATTGATATTAAGCATTATACTGGAAATCCTAGCTGGTATAATAAGGCAAGAAAAATAAGTAAAATGGCACATATGTTTGAGATTAATTTCCAAGGTGTTCTTTGTGCTTCTGTATTTGATGTCTAGGTCTCTAGCAAGGTTAGGGAAGTTTTCCTCGATTATTCCCCAAATATGTTTTCCAAACTGTTAGTTCTTCCTCAGGAACACTTTAGGTACCTAGTTTTTGTTGGTTAACATAATCCCAGGCTGTTTGGAGGCTTTGTTCATATTTTCTTATTCTTTTTTCTTTGTCGATGTTGGATTGGGCTAATTTGAAGAGATTGTCTTTGAGCCCTGAATTTCTCTTCTACTTGTTCAATTCTATTGCTAAGACCTAACAGAACATTTTGCATTTCTATAAGTGTATCCAGTGTTTCCTGAAGTTTTCATTTTTTCTCTATGCTATCTATTTTCTTGAATATTTCTCCCTTCACTTCTTGTTTTGTTTTTCAGATTTCCTTGCACTGGGCTTCGCCTTTCTCTGGTGCCCCCTGATTAGCTTAATTAACCTCTTGAATTCTTCTGCAGGTAAATCAGGGATTTCTTCTTGGTTTGGATCCATTGCTGGTGAGTTAGTGTTATTTGGGGGGTGCGGGGGCATGTTAAAGAGCCTTGTTTTGTCATATTATCAGAGTTGGTTTACTTGTTCCTTCTCATTTGAGTAGACTCTGTCAGAGGAACCGTCTAGGGGTGAAGGCTGCTCAGATTCTTTTGTCTCACAAGGTGTTCCCTTGACGTAGCACTCTCCCAATTTTCCTATGGATGTGGCTTCCTAAGAGCCGAGCTGTAGAAATTGTTATCTCTCTTCTAGGTGTAGCCACTCAGCAAGTTTACCAGGCTCCGGGACTGGTACTAGGAGTTGTCTGCACAGAGTTTTGTGATGTGAACTGTTTGTGGGTCTCTCAGCCATGAATACCAGTATCTGTTCCAGTGGAGGTGTCAGCGGAATGGGATGGACTCTGTGAGGGTTCATAGCTTTGGTGGTTTAAAGCTCCATTTTTGTGCTGGTTGGCCTCCTTGCCTGGAGGTGGCGCTTTCCAGAGAGCATCAGCTGTGGTAGTCTGGAGAGGAACCGGCAGTGGGCGGGGCCCTAGAACTCCCGAGTATATGTCCTTTGTGTTCAGTTACCAGGGTGGGTAGGGAAGGACCATTGGGTGGGGGTGGGGCTAGACTCGGTATACTCAGACTCTCCTTGGGCAGGTCCTGCTGCAGCTGCTCTGCGGTTTGGAGGGGAGGTTCCCAGGTCAACGGAGTTGTGTACCTAGGAGGATTATGGCTGTCTCTGCTGAGTCATGCAGATTGCCAGGGAAGTGTGAGAAAGCCAGCAGTCAGGGGCCTCACCCAGCTCCCATGCAATCAGAAGGGCCGGTCTCACTCCCACCCTGAGTCTGTTTCCAGGCAGTGGGCAGAGCTGAGAACTTGCCCCAGGTTACCTGCTTCCCAGCTGCTAAACAAAAGGGAGGCTTCTCAGCGGGTTCAAATTGTTACCAAGTTCAGCTAGAGATTTCCTTCTCCCTGTGGCATTTTCCCCATGCCACTGGCTGCCCTCCTGAAGAATTCCTGTGATGCCAGGCCGGCATGGCCTGGTTGGAGACCAGCGAGCTCCTAGGGCCGTTCTCGCTGCTTCCTCTACCCCTGTATTTCACTGGGCTCTCTAAATGGATTCAGCTCCAGGTAAGGTCAGAATCTTCTCCTGCAAACTAGACCTTCTGTTTCCCCAGGAGGTGTGTGTGTTGGTTTGGGATGGTTGGGGAGGGCAAAGGATCTCCCTTTCCCACTTCCGAGTTTGGGCACTCACAGTATTTGTGGTGTCTTGCGGGTCCTGCAGAAGCAGTCTGCTTCCTTAGAGGGTCTGTAGTAGGTCCTCTTACGATTCCTGATTTATTCCTGTGGTCGTTCTGGAGCTAAAATTCACTGCGCGAGCCTCTGGGCACTGCTCTGTCAGAGTCAGAGCTGCAATCTAGTCTGCCTGCCATCCGCCATGATGGACCCAAAGTGGCACATATATTTGAAAAAAAAAAAAAAAAAAAAAAACCTACAATGGTTTCTCTTCACTGATGATATGATTATCTATTATAAAGTTCTAGTTTTTTTTTTTTTTTCTAAAAATGTCCTAAAACTAATAAGAGAATAACAAGATCACAAGTTATAAGTTTGGCATACAGGAATCAATTGCATTTCCACATATAATAATTTTGACTTCATAAGCAATTAGAAACTAAAATATCAGTACTATTTAGAATAGCTCTGAAATATAACAAGAATAGCTGTGAAAATATGAAATACAAATCTCACAGAAAATGTGCACTATCTGTCAGCTGAAAACTATGCAATATTGATGAAAGTAATCAAAGACCTAAATAAATGCAGAGACATAACAGGTTCCCAGTTTCGAAGTCTCAGCGTAATAAAGAAGTCCCTTCTCCTCAAATCACTTTATGAACTTGAAGTTAACGTTAGTCTAATCGAGGTCCCAGTAGGTGGTGTCATTGATATTGACATGGTAAATCGGAAGTTTATATGCAAAAGTAAAGGAACTCCAAAAAATGATCAATTTTGGGAAGAAGAATAAAGTTGGAGAAATTACAGTACTGGATTTTAAGCCTTACTAAAAACCTGCAGTAAAACAGACAGTGTGAGCTAGAATGATACATCGATGGATTAAAATAGACATTACATAAATATACTCAAATGTACTTGTGCTTCTCCTATACTTCCCCCAATAGTAGTCTACTGTTACTTGTTTTTCAGAAAGCTAGATGGCTTAGTGGTAGGACGAAATAAGCTGTGATCTCTGTTGTTCTGGTTGAACCTCTGTCTTAGGCATGCACTGTTTTCTTGTGTTTAGGGACCTCTTTAACTCTGCCCCTTCTATGGCTGTAGATGTGGGGGTCAGTGCATAATCCTGTTCCTCCCACAGAACTATAAATTTCTTTTTGTTGTTCTTTTATCCCTTCTTCAATGAGATGTCACCAATGTCCTTATAGGTTTTGTAGATTGAGGCTTTTGTTTCATGGTGGGGATAGTGAAGAACAATCCAGGCAAACTTTTTTGCTGCTTCTGCATAGGTGTGTTCTTTTTCTCCTCCAGGTCTGTCCTGCTACTTAGATTCTTTTTTTTTTTTTAATAATATTTTCTGTAAGCATCCAATGGAGTTCATGGAGGAAAACAACCTAAAAGATACATATTGCCCCAGTTTTTTTTTTTTTTTTTTTTTTTTTTGCCTGCCTCCTAGGTGTTTCACATTTCTGCATCAGCCTGCACTCCATTTTCACTCATTTTTTTTTCAATTATTCTATATTCTAACTGGTCATATGTGTAACTGGTTGCATTTACTCCAGATGTGCACATCCTCTCCTCTCTCCCCCTGCAGACATCTCCTTAGGTTTTGGGTTACTGGTTGTTATGGTACCTCAGCTTCTCTTTGTTAGATTTAAAAAAAGTCATAATTTGAATTTAATTTAGCTCTTTGTCTAGGTCTTTGTGGCCGTGAAGATGGGAGTAATGCTTCTTCCAACCTGGGATGGAAGGTAGAATTCCCTTACAAGTTAAAATTTTAAAAACAATTTATCGATTAATGTTTTTAAAAGTGAATTAGTCAGTCTTATTCATCTTTTTTTGCCTTGTTTTAGAATTTTTTTCTTTTTTTTATTGAAACAGAACCTTGCTCTGTTGCCCAGGCTGGAGTGCAGTGGCACCATCTCAGCTCACTGCAACCTCTGCCTCCCAGGCTCAAGCGATTCTCCTACCTCAGTCTCCCAAGTAGCTGAGACTACAGGTGTGCAACACCACGCTAGGCTAATTTTTGTATTTTTAGTGAAGACAGGGTTTCGCCATGTTGGCCAGGCTGGTCTCAAGCTCTTGACCTCAGGTGATTCACTCACCTCGAGAAAAATGTTTTGAGAGAATCATAGATTCATGTAGAGTTGTAAGAAATAGCAAGATTCTGCATACCCTTCACCAGGTTTTTTTCTGTGGTAATATTTCACATAAACACAGCAAAATCAGCAAATTAATATGGATAAAAGGCACCAACATTATTTGGAATCCACAGTTTTATAAGCACTGATTTGTGTAATTCATGTGTTTGTGTGCACGCATCTGTATGTGCATGTATTTATTTCTATTCACTTTTATCAGATTTGACGATTCATGTCACAACCACAGTCAAGATACAGAACAGAGAGTTTCATTTCAGCGTTCTTTCCTGATACACTTTTACAGAAACATCCATCTTCTTTCCATCATTCCTTCCCCAGTTCATAATCCCTGGAAATATCAAATCTCTTCTTTTTCTCTCTAATTTTGTAATTTCAAAAATATTTTATAAATCAAACAAGTATATCTAATCTTATGATTGGAAATTTTTACTCAGTAGAATTATCTTAATACACAAGTTGGTCTGTTTCTTCTTATCGCTAATTAGTATGTGTTCTGTGGTGTGATTGTACCACATTTTGTTTAACTGTTTACCTGGTGGACATTTGAGTTGCTTCCATTTTGGAGCTATTATGAGTAAAGTAACTATGGGCATTAGTTAATATACAGTTTTTTGTGTAAACATCGGTTTTTCTGTCTCTGATACAAATGTGCAAGAGTACAGTTTTGGGATGTATAGTAAGTGCATATAGTTCATAAGAAACTGACATACTGTTTTCTAGAGTGCCTATGTGATTTTGTATTTCCATTAGCAAATGTGAGTTATGCCGTTCCCCGACATCTTCATCAGCATTTGGTGTTATCGTATTTTGTTTATTTGTTAATTTTTAATGTAGTCATGCTGATATGTGCATAGTGATATCTCATGTGGCTATTGATTTGCATTCCCTGAGGATAATGATGTTGAACATCTTTTCATGTTGTCATCTGTTTATACTTCTTAGTGAAATGTCTGCTTCTTCTGCGTAATTTTAAATTAGATTATGTTTTTATTGCTGAGTTTTGAACTTTATATATTCTAAATCAAGTGCTTTGTTGCTAGTGTAATTTGCAAATGTTTTCTCTGTCAACAGCCCATTTTTCATCTTCACAGAATCTTTTGAAGAATTAAAAATGTTAATCCTAAATGTAATTATTACATTTTCCTTTTTTGAAACATGCTTTTGGTGTCAAGTCTAATAAATCTTTGCTAAATCTAAGCTAAGATTTTCTCTTCTTTTTTTTTTTCCTAAAAAGTTTATAACTTTACTTATAAGCCCATGATCTGTTTTGAGTTAATTTTTATATAAAGTGTGAAGTTTTAGGTTAAGGCTCTTTCTTTTACTTGCCATAATTTTGCCATTGCTCCAGCACCATTTGTTGAAAAAACAATCCTTTCTATATTTGTTTCTTTTCTTTTTCAAAATTTGTTTGACCATATTTATATGGTTCTATTTCTGGGCTTTTTATTCTGTTCTATTGATTTATGTTCCTTTTTCTCCACCAATAAAGCATTATATTGATTACCATAGTTTAGTATGCCTTAACATTCAATTGTATGAGTCCTCTACTTTAGTCTTCATTAAAATTATTGTAGTTATTATACAGCCATCTTGCCTTTCCATATATATTTCAGAATAAATTTGTCTATGTCTATTTATAAAACCTTGCTGGGATTTTTATAAGAATTGCATTGAATCTATTGATCAATTTGAAGAGAATTGACATTTTTGCTATGTTGAACCTTCGAATTCATGAACATGATATAATTCCACATTAAATTGTCTTCTTTAATTTCTTTAATCAGTACTATTTTAGAATTTTTAAATAAAGATTCTATACATTTTTTTGTTTATATATGAGTCTTTTTTGGAATACTTGAAAATGATGCAGTGTTTTCAATTTCGGCTTTTGCACATTTATTGTTGGTGTAGAGAAATTTAATCGAATTTTGTGTCTTAATATTGTATTCTGTGACTACTATAAATTTACTTATTACTTTTGGAGCTGTTCTTTATAGATTCTTGGAATTTTTTATGTATGTAAGCAGTCATTTAATCTGTTAATAGTGACAATTTTGTTTCTTCCTTTCCAATTGGCCCCTTCCCTCTTTCTCTCTTTCCTTCCTTCTTTCCTTCCTTCCTTCCTTCCTTCCTTCCTTCCTTCCTTCCTTCCTTCCTTCCTTCCTCCCTCCCTCCCTCCTTCCCTCCCTCCCTCCTTCCTTCCTTCTTTCCTTCCTTCCCTTTCCCGTTCCCCTTCTCTTTTCCTTTCCCTTTCCTTTTCCCTTTCTTTCCTTTCCTTTCCTTTCTTCCCAACTGAGAAGCACAGAACTTCCAAAAGTGATGACAGAGGACATCTTTGTTTTGTTTATGATTTTTGAAGGAAAACATGCAATCTTTCCATTAAGTGTGTTTGTTAACCATCGTAAGTTTTATAGATGCTTTTTATCATATTGTAGAAATTATCCTTTATTTGTAAATTTTTGAAAGTTTTTTTCATGGCTAGGTATTGGATTTAGTCAATGTTCTTTGGTATTTATCCTGTCTATAGAACAACAAGCACAGCCAGCTATCTTAAAATTTAAAAAATATATATTTTTATCAGTGTGGAAAAACTCTGTCTCATGTCTTTTGATCTTGTTTCTTGATTTGGTAAAGAGATACGTAAGGGAATTTAGAAAATCCTTTCACAAGGCAGTAGCCCATCTTATAAGACTCTAGTCTTGCTGCAAAATTCTATGTTAAATGTCTGAAACTAAACATTTATTCTTTATTTTTCATTATATTCATTTGTAATGATCATTTTCTAATCCTTCAGATTAATGCCTGAGTCAAACGGGCAGAAGGTCATACACTAAGAAAAAAGAAAAACATGTTCATATTTTCTAGATATCAACCTTCTCACATTCAAATAGTTGCTTGAAGGAGCTTAAATTTTTAGGCTTTAAGGTCATGAGAGAATACATTGATTTAGAATCTTTCTTAGAGTGCTTTCATATCTGGTTTTCAACCAGAAACCAAAGAAAATTGATTTATTGACCTCCTATGTGGCCTACTCTCTGTTTCTGCCTCCTTCCCACCACAATCCAGAATTCAGTTGAACAAAAGAAACCCCAAACATAAAAATCTCGAATTATTTCTAGAAATGTCTTGTGGTTATAGTGATAGGAAAAAGCAAGATTTTCTAATTAAACATCTTTACCCTCATTTTCAGGGAACTCTTTTAGAAAATGTGCCTGCAATTTAGAAAAAGCCAAGATATTAGTTTTTAAAAAGTAATTTTCCTATTGGGTAAATGTATTTTACGAGTATTATCTGTGACTAAAATTAATTCATAAATACTTTTAGTTACTGAAATAAGAAAATGGCAAGCATTTTCAATTTCGAACATTTACTTTTTTCTCTACTCTCTATTTCTAGAAGGAATTACAGTACAGTCATGAATGACCGAACAATGGAAATACATTCTGAGAAATGCTTCATTGGGTGATTTTGTCATTGTGCAAACATTATAGAGTGTTCTTACACAAACCTAGATAGTAGAGCCCACTATACACCTAGGTTTATGGTATAGCCTGTTGCTTTTAGGTTACAAACCAATATAGCATGCTGCTGTACTGAAGGCTGTAGGCAATTCTAGCACAGTGGTAAGTATTTGTGTATCTAAATATGTCTAAACATAGAAAAGGTACAGTAAAAGTATGGCACAAAAGAAAAATATTTTGTACATAAGAATAGACCTGTATAGGGCACTTACCAGGAATAGAGCTTACAGGACTGGAAGTTGTTGTGGGCAAGTCAGTGAGTAAGTGGTGAGTGAATGTGAAAGCTTAGGACATTACTGTGCACTACTGTAGACTTTATAAACACTGTACAATTAGACTACATTGTTTATTTCAAAGAGTTTTTCTTTAGTAGTACATTAACCTTAGCTTACTGTAACTTTTTACTTTATATACTTTTTCTTTTTAAAACTATTTTATTCTTCTTTGATAAAGCTAGCTTAAAACACAAATGCAATGTACAGCTGTAAAAAATATTTTCTTTTTTTATATCCTTGTTCTATATATTCTATTTGGGATTTTTTCTTTTTTTTACTTTGTATACTTTTTTTTTGTTACAAATAAAGCTCAAGCCCACAGATTAGCCTAGGCCTACACAGGGTCAGGATCATAAATATCAGTGTCTTCCACCTGCACATCCTGTCCCACTGAAGGGTCCTCAGGGGCAATAATACATGAATCTGTTATCTCCTATGATAACGATTCCTTCCTCTGGAATACCTTTTGAAGGGTCTGCCTAAGGCTGTTTTACAGTTAATTTTTTTAACAGGTAGAAAAAGTACACTCTAAAATAGTAATATAAAGTATAATATAGTAAACACATAAGCCAGAAATATACTTGTTTATTATCGTTATCAAATATTATGTACTGAACATAATTATATCTGCTATAAAGTCAAACACGAGATAATGACATTTTGGACAACAATGAACCATGTATACAATGACATTGTAAGATTATAATGGATCTTAATCATTTCTATTGTCTAGTGATGTTGTAATGTCATAACACACTTTATTTTTAAAATTAATTTAGTGCATCCTAGGTGTACAGTATTTGTAAAGTGTACAGTAGCGTAAAGTAATGTCCTAGGCCTTCACATTTGCTCACCGTTCACTCACTGACTCACCTACAGCAACTTCTAGTCATTGACGCTCCATTCCTGGTAAGTGCCCTATACAGGTGGACGCTTTTTATTTTTTATAACATATTTTTACCGTATAATTTCTGTGTTTAGATACACAAATGCTTACCATTGTGTTAAATTTACCTACAGCATTCAGTACAGTAAAATGCTGTACAGGTTTGTAGCCTAGGAGTAACAGGCTATATCACATAGCCTAGGTGTGTAGTCTACTTTACCATCGAGGTTTGTGTAACTATACTCTATCATGTTTGCACAATGCCAGAGTCACCTAATGAGGCATTTCTGAGAACGTATCTCCATTATTAATTGACTGTACTTTTGTACATCATTAATTACACTTTTATGCAAGTGGCAATGCATTAGGTTTGTTTACACCAGCAGCACCACAAACATGAGTCGTGTGTTACACTATGACATTACAATAGGTATAATGTCACTAAGCTCTATTACAATGTTAAGGGACAACCATGTATATGCAATCTATTGATGACCAAAACCACATTATGTGGCATGATTGTACATAAGTTAAAGAAGGAATCTGTTATCTAAATCTGAGAAGAAATTACAAAAATGTATAATGTTAGTAATTGAAAAGATAACAGAGATTATCTAGTTCAGGGAAAAGCAAGTTACAGCCTGTGGTTTAAAATCTTTGCCTATAAAGGTAAATTGGAACACAGATACACTTACTCATTTACATATTACCTATGTTTGCTTTCATGCCACAGAGGCGAAGTGTAATCGTTGAGACAAAGATTATGTGGCTCACACAAAACCAAAAATGTTTACTATCTGGCCCTTTATATAAAATGTTGGCTGCCTTGGGTTTAGTTTAGCCTTTTATTTTTGTAGATAAAAATTGGTCCTAAAAGACCGATTTTCGAATCATAGAACCAGTGCATTACTGAGCTTAAAATAAAGTGCAAGATATTTGTATTTGTACCTTTGTTTATTGTAGACTGATTTACAATACCTGATTTTTGTGTGTCAAATGGAGATAGATAGATAGATGATAGGTAGGTAGGTAGGTAGGTAGGTAGATAGATAGATAGATAGATAGATAGATAGATAGATAGATTACTTGAACTTTGGTTTATAGTGAACGCTCCACTCCAACTCCCCTTCAGAAAAGAAGAACTTATTTCCCCAACTACTGGAAGCTTTGCCAGAAGAAAGCCTTCATCAGTTAGAAACCTACAGGAATTGAATTGAGAAGAGCTGCCTTGACCAAGATCACACCTGCTTCACAGGTGGTCAGCCAGAAGTGGGTATAAAGGTCTGTCCCCATGAACTCAAGTCAGGGCAACATTGAAGGGATTTTTCTGCTATACATCTCCTCATGGATCGGCTAAAGAGCTTTCATGTGGCTCAGTTTCTCTCAGTACCTCACTTTGCTTCCTTTCTTTCTTACTCCTTCCTTCCACAGGTGTTGATCCCAAGAACATTTTCTAATAAGCCTCCTGCTGGCTGCTTCCCAGGGAGCACATCCTGGATAAACTGCCATTAACAAAATAAAGACTAAGAGCACTTCCAATGCAGTGTCTGAGGATCAACTCTCAGATCATTAATTCAACAGCACCTAGTTAGTAAAGATACACTATCTTTCATAAATGTCAGCTTTTCCTGTTTCTTTATTGAAAGGTATCATCAGTTGTTTGTGGAGTTCGTTTTCTGATGTGAGCTAATGGTACAATTATTGGAACTAATTCCTTCAGAAGATAAATTCTAGAATGCTACAAATTGTGGAAAATCTCTCTACCCTTTACACTGGTAAACAAGAGAGATATCTTGGCCCCTTTTAACGACCATGTTGCTAACAGCACAGTGATTAATGAAAACTGAGAACGGATCACTGTAATGGTGGAGGAAGGGGCACAGTAATATCCCACTGCCCACCAGCATGAAGTTTATCCTTCGCGTCTTTTTTTTTTTCACTCTTTTCTATTTTAAGCCTTTAACCATACAGAGAGAGAGAGAGAAAAATAGATGATTAGCTTAAATTTGATTTAAATCATGGTTTTACTTAGATATTAATGATTACTGATTCAACTTAAGTGAGAATTAAAGGGTTTGAACTACTGAAGTATGCAGTAATAATGGAAGGGCTGCTTGAGGAAAAAAAATACAGGTTATTATTTTTATTTCTGCTATCTTGTGACATTTTTAGTGGCTTATGTCAACTGAATGGCTTTACAAAGTGAAACTAAACAAAAGCGAATGGGGATATAGAGAGAAATGCTTAAGTACCCCTGTCAAAGATAGAATGATGAACTATTATAAATATTTGGCATGTTCGGTAAATATGTGGCACTCAATCAAAAGCCATTTAAATCTTGAAAGGACAAGAAACATAATACAACTGAATGAGACTCTTTCAGTTTTACCTGTTTTCTTAGAATGCTTTATTGTGTGTTTTTTTTTTTCTTTCAGATATGGATTTTTAACTCCCAAATTCACATTGAAGCATTAGCTTTTAAATGTGTCATCAAAATGCATGCTGCTGACACACTCACAAAAAAGGATTAATAGTATTTAGATTTCTGTCCTGGCTCATACAATTTACACTGAAAGCTTCCTGGTAAATCACTGCCCTTTCATACTATCACAAATAAGTGGAAATTCACTGCAATTTACTGATTGAATTGAAATTATGACTCTGAAATACATAAGCAACAATCTGAGAAAACTAACACCGTTATGAAACGCAAAGGCCGACTAATGCAATGAAACCTCCAGTTTGTGGTCCTATTTGCTAATATGTTTTAAAAGCAAACACAATTTTAATAAAATATGCCTATTAAAAACAGAATGGCAAACTCAGAAACTGCTGAGATTTTGTTGAGAGAAAGGTGGTCTTGTTTGAAGACTGTTATTTCAGCTGACCAGGTTGATATGTCTATGTATGTTTGTATATATTTCAATGGATGGCATTTCAGGGCAAATCTCAGAATTTAGCAATGATAACTGCTACTAGATGATTATACTAATATTATTACAACAGTTAATGCAGAAATAACAGATCATCCAATTTCAGGCATGAGTGACTGAGAAAATGATAAATATTAGTATGCTCACATTTTATTTAAAAACATAAATCTATTTTTTTATTAGACCAATGACAAGCTACCTTAAGATCCTTAACTTAATTTTATATTCTAGCACCCAATTTATTTTTAAATGCAACTGTCCAGTTTCTCAAAGCAAAAGAGCGAGAAAAAGCAAAAGGCTTCCAGGGCAGTGTTTCTCAAAGTACAGTTTCTATGGAATGCCTGCATCAGTGCTTCTGTGTGATTGGCTAAAAATGCAGACAACTGGGCCACACTTCAAACTCCTGAATGGGAAGCTTTGGGGATAAAGCTTGGAAGGTACATTTCTTGGAGGTTAGCCTCTTTAGAATTACCTATCCCCAATATTGTGTCCTGAAGCCTGGTATAAATGGCAGTGGAGCCAGAGGGATTTTTGGCTCTAATTCAGACTGTGGTTTCTAAATGCTCGAATGTAGCCTCCAGATGTACTGGAGACAGTCCATATGCAGGAAGTATGTGCGAGCTGCTGAGGTACCCAAACACTCATCACTGCTGTCACTTCAGGGGTAAGTGTGATCATGCCTTGCCCAGTCTTAAGTGATAAGAGGCTACAATACCTGGAAAAGGGATAATTGGATGCTTTTTAATTTTATCTGTAGCCATCAGTAATTTCCAATTTATCTGGCTTATGGTGGATGCTCAGCATGTTTTGCATTGAATGGGATGAATTCATTTTAGTCCCTGCTTAGCCACAGACACAATTAGCAACAGACTTCACTTCTCTGAACTTCATTTTCCTCATCTGTAGAATGAGATTGGTAATAATATCTTTCCTCAGAGGTTGTTTTAAGGTGAAATAAGATAACAGGCATGAACTTTCTCTGGAAATGAAAATCCTTCAAGTGATATTAACTGTGAAAGATTTGAAATGTGTGTATGTATTTCACTTATTTTGTTATATGTCAATATAGAAATATTTTAGTAGTAAAAAAAACAGTGCCAGTTTTCTCATGTACATAGTTTTAGTTAATAAAGTAGATAATCTTGATTGGAGATATACATTTTTATAAGACTCAAACTCTTTTAAATGTATAGCTTATAAATACTAAATTTTTTACATATTTTTCTAGTTTTTCATGCAAAAAAATATAAGCAGATAGTGAAGTGGTAAGATATTCCTGTACATTTGGGATCCTGCTAACCTCTCCATATTTAACTGCATTTATTCTTCTGTATAGTAACTAAACTACTATCAAATTCTAACCTCTCTGTGCATAAAAAAAAGATAAAATTTACTACATGACTTCTCACTAGAGTGTCTTATATAAATCTCAAACTTATACAGAAAGTAAAAAAAAATCAATTCTAGCTCTCTTCCTTTCATATGCAAATACATAATCCTCCCCCATTCTTCCCATTGGCTGAGTAACATACCATTCATTATATGGATGTACCAGACTTTGTTTTTCGATTTACCAGATGAAAAATGTTTGATATGTTTCTAGTATTTAGCAAAAAACACCATAAGCATTTAAATAAGTATTTTATGTGTGTGTGTGAACATTAGTTATTTTTTCTTGAAGAAAAGAAGAGGCACTGAAACTCTCCCTGGGGCTGTGGGAGAGGGCACCAATAGCATCCTCAGCACTGTCTGACTTCTGACCATGTGCATGTATTCATTTTTTTATTAAAAAAGTTTACATTGGCCAATAAAAGTCAACTCATGGCCCAGAAAGTTTCTGTCTTTCTCCCCAGTATCATCACATTTTTTTCGCTTTTTCTATATATCCCATCCTTCAATTTGTTTCTTAAATGTTGAAGAAATCCTTTACAAAAGTTCTTCATTCCATTTGGAAACTTTTCCTCTGCTCCCGTTTTTTCTCTTTTACCTGGCTTATTCTCCTTCCTTGATCCTTTAGAACAGGTTAAGATACTTGGTCGTACACTCTCATGACAGCTGCAGCATTTTCTTTGCAGCAGTAATGTGTTATTTAGAAAAGGTCCTGTTATAAGTGGGAAAAATCTACTCAATATGAAAAGAAGAAAACTAAATGTCCTCTTCAGTAGGAAAGTCCAAGTTTGGATACTGATTCAGATAAGGCTGCCTTCAGAAACAGGTTTCCAGTGCTGACTCTGCCTTCTGTTCTGTTGCCCTCCCATTTTCAGGTGTCACACGGTAGTCTCCAGCAGTCCTAGGTTCCCATTGTCCACAGTGAGAATCCACTGGTAAAGGAGCATTCTTCTCTTCATACAAGCAGTGAATATCTAATTGGTTCTAATTGTGTCATATGCTCACCTCAAATTAATCAGTGGAATTAGGGGATGAAATGCTGTGGGAAGGCCACCTACAAATATGTAGGACCTACTTCAGCAATAGAAAGGAGGCTTACCTTCAAAGCAAGACCATGGACAGAAAGTCCATCCTTTGAACTGGGTAAAGGGGAGCTCCTATAACTGATCCAGGTAATGTTAAGACCAGGCTTAGAACCAAAATATTATTTAGTAAACCCACTCATTTAGCAAGGTAGACAGTACTCAGTAATTGTAGCAGGGAAATCATAGGAGAAAACAGGAACTATAAAAGCATAAAGACTTTATATTCTAACAAATCTTTTTAAAGAATCAGCAATTATAATTTAGGAGAAGCAAATTGACCCTGGAATAAGGACTCTACATTTCCACAGAGGCTGAAACACTCAAAAAACCTTTTTATTGCAAAATAAAAGCAAATATACCTTACACAACACATTCATTCTATCAGAACTTAATAAACTGTTAATGCAGTTTAATTATTTGTTCCATTGTCAATGACAGGTAGCAAACTCAATATTCCCAGAAAAAAAAAATAAAGAAGTCCAATAATTGAATTCTTGAGAAAGGAATTTGTAGATATCTACAACTAAATACAGGCTTGAGAAGGATAAGGAGATTTTTAGACAAGCTTGCCCTGTCAAACCTTTATGCACCTTATTAAGTTCAAAATAGGGGACTGAAGTTAATGTTTTTACAGAAATTTCAAGATCATTTTGAAAGAAAACATTAAGCAAAGAATAAAAAGTACATATAATTCTTAAATAACCTTAAGTATTTTACCTGCATTACATGTATTGATTAATTATAATTATTATTATTAAATAATTATCAGTGACTACTAATTATTTGCACATAATTGCCTGCAGTAGCCGCACAAAAACAACTCGTCTTGAGGAAGCATACTTAAGTATTTCAAATAGCCAGGTGAACAAGAATTCAGATATTGGTCTGATGAGCCCTCAAAATAATGCCAATGTGGTTCCCTTATTTCAATCTTAAACTGACCAAGTGATTCCTAATATGTGTTCACATGAATGTGTTCACATGATTTTGGCAAAAAAATCAAGATGCCCAAGGAGTTTGGTGTGTCTGAAGCCATCCCTGAGCATCCTGTTATCAGTGTGTTGAACTTCTCAGTTTGTGAGAAGTGAGCATGTCTGAAGTAGGGACTCTATGTCCCTAATAATTTGTGTCCAAAGATACCTGTGGTTTTGGAATGATCCATTTTTCTGACATACTCACTTTTTTCAAATTGTTAAGTTTGTTAATTATAACTACATATTTGCAGAAGCCAATCTGTTTTGGTTATTTGTATGTACAGAGTGACACATTTGCCTGGATTAGTTTTGCTGTTAGCCATACTGTTGAAATTATCACCACTCCCAATATCTTCAAAAGCTCGAATTCAGGCCTGTTCTTTTAGCTAATAATTCTACCCAAAACACATGTGGTGGTAGGTCTTTCTGGGAATTAGGTCCTCAATGCTACAGCATGATCTCTGGCTCAGATACCCAATCTATTAGAAGCAATCCAGCCCCAAAAGATGGGGAGTCCATTACCAACTGTCACCCCACTTGCCACAATTCTGATGCACACACCCAATATTCCCAAAGGAATGACGACATTAAGTCTGCTCTTGAGCAGACTCTCACCTTCCTTAGCATCTTATCCTCTCATAGCACTGTTACCTAAGACTGAGGGCTTCTAGACAGGTATGACCCCAATAATTATCTTCTTACCTCTTTATCAACAAGTAGTGAGGGTTGTATGAGGCTGAAAAGATAGCTTATACAGCAGGAGCACAGACACCAGTGTTAGAGAGTCTGCACTTCAGCAATCTTTGCCACTCAAAGGCTATGTGACCTCTAGCCAACCGTTAAACCTCTGTAAATTTTGGAAATGATAATGTCAATAATACTTAAAAAATAAGGTCGTTGCAAAGATTTAATTAGTCTCTGATCACAAAGTAAAATTCCTGGAATAGAGTAAGGATAAAAATAAGTAGTAATTATGATCTTAGCCATATTTCCCTAATTTTCAGTTCTGTGATTTTTATGTAATCAATAGTAGCTTATGTCTCCATCGGTTGACTAGACTGTTGTGGTAGGCAAAATTCTAAGATGACCCAGAAAATTTTTCCCCCTGGTCTATTGCCTCATGTAATCCTGTTTGTTTGTATGTGAGTGGGATTTAAGCATGTGATGGGATTTTATTTTCATTACTATTGTTATATTGTGATCTAATAAGAAATATATATTTGGTTTTTATCCATGTCTCCTGGCACAGAACTTCTAAAACTCTTGTAATTTTCTGAGTTGTGGAGGTGAGGGAAGCATCTTTTGTTATTTATAATATTCCCTTTCAACCATACCTGAGTTCATGCTAATTGAGGTAACTCTTGGTGGATCCCTGCCTAGCTTTAGGATAAGGGCTGATTACCAGAGGAACCAACCATGTTATTAGAACTCCAGGGAGGGCAGAAGGGTGGAGATTGAGTTGGTCACCAATGGTCAATGATTTAACCAATTATGCATATGTAATGAAACCTTCATTAAAAAAACCTAAACAAGGAGGTTCAAAGACCTTCTTGGTTTTTGAACACATCCACATGCCAGAAGGGTGGTGCAGCCAAACTCCACAGGGACAGGAATTCCTGTGCTTAGGACGTTTCTGGACCTCATCCCAGGTACCTCTTCAACTGGCTACTTACTTGTATCCATTAAGAATAATTTGGTAAGAGTAAATAAAGCACTCCCCTAAATTCTGTGATACATTCTAGACAATTATCAAGCTTGAGGGTGGGGTTGTGGGATCTGCACAACTTTATAGCGGATCAGTCAAGAGTACTTAAAGCTGATGTCTGAAGTGGGCGCAGTCGCGTGGACTGAGCTCTGAATCTGTGGAGTCGGTACTAACCCTAGGTAGTTAGTGTCAGAATTGAATTTCATTCTAGCTCAGGCATTTGGCCTCTGGAGAGTTGGCAAATTGGTTGGTGAGGTGTGAGGAAAAAACCCCACATCTTCAGTATCAGGATTGTTACGGTTAACAATGCCATTTAATTATGCTATACTGTATAAGAGATTTTGCATGTGTAGTTAAGGTCCCTAATGAATTGACTTTGATTTAAACAACATAGAGACTGTCCTAGATGGGTGTGATGTAACCAGATAACTTCTTTAAAATGATTTATCAGAAGTCAGAGAGATTAAAAGTCAAAGACATTTTCCTGATGTCCTGGAAAAAAAGCAGACTGCTATGCTTTGGAGAGGGCCACGTGGCAGAGAATGACAGGCAGCCTCTAGGAGGTAAATGACCTAGTCCTACAGATTGAAAGAACTAAATTGGGTCCCAAACCACTGAAGTGACAGTAAACTCTGAACTTTAGATGAGATTGAAGCCCTAGTCAACACCTAGATTTCAACCTGCTGAGAAACTGACTAAAGGACCTAGCTTTTCTGTACTTAGATTCTTGACTCATAAAATCTGTGAGTTAATAAATAGATATTATTTTAAGCCATTAGGTGTGTGGAAAGTTGCTAAGCAGCAATAGAAAACAAATATAGGAGATTATATAAAAGCTATTCTAAGATGAATTTTATATTATATGTACAGTTAAATTATTTCAATACAAATAATATCTCAACCTGTTGATTTTAATTGAAGAAGAAAATAGGAAAAATATACTGTATATAATAAGAAAGGGCCTATGTTGATTGTGTTTCCTGAAATAATGATCAAAATTCTGTTAACCATGGAAATACTTGTATGTAGCTATTTCAAAAAAGAGAAATTGCTTTGTTATGCAACATCAACATTACAGGATAATTCCTGCTGACTTTCCAGGGTCAAATATATGTTCAGAATTTATTTGCAGCTCTTATAAAGAAGGGCATTTACAAGCATTTATCTATATTGCTATTTCTTTATTGTTTAGGACATCATAGGGAAAATAATATAAAAGGGGAGCATTTTGGTTCTGTTTATTATCCTCTTTTTATACGGAAGAGAGAAGTCATCAGTATGTCTGTTCGTATAGGTAAATCTCAGAGGCTTTACTGAAAATCGAAGAACAATAAAACCAGATGGTAGTTTTGTGTGAGAAATGTCTATCTTAACTCCACTTCTGAGGTTGTGTAAACATATAGGGACATAAAATAACCTAGGGCAGTACTGAATTATCTCACATCATTTAAATGGTGGCACCCCTAGGAAAAAAGATAGCTGCATATACAATCAACATCATGATTTGTACCCATTTGTTTAATTTCCTATTCTGGTCAAATTTTTATTTAAATGTCAAAGAAATACAAATCATTAGGAAACATATGTATCATCATTTCAGGATGGTAAAAGTTAACATCCACAGGAGAGAAAACTTAAAGGCATTCCTTCAGGGTATCATAGCACAGAAATAATTGAAGGATAGAGGTAAGCATTGGATTGAGTGTGATTTCTAAAACAATGGAGATGGCTCATGCCTGTAATCCCAGCACTTTGGGAGGCCGAGGCAGGCAGATCACGAGGTCAGGAGATTGAGACCGTCCTGGCCAACATGGTGAAAACCCATCTCTACTAAAAATACAAAAAATTAGCCAGGCATGGTGGCATATGCCTGTAGTCTCAGCTACTCAGGATGCTGAGGCAGGGGAATCGCTTGAACCCAGGAGGTGCAGGTTGTAGTGAGCTGAGATCGTGCTGCTGCACTACAGCCTGGCAAAAAAGCAAGACTCGGTCTCAAAAAAGAAATAATAAATAAATAAATATAAAAAAATAAAGCAAATACTCTGTAACACAGTTTCAGTGAGGAAAGGGCACCAGCTGCAGAAAGCAGTTAAGTTCTAAATAAATTTGGGCTATCCCAGCAAACATAGAAAAGTGAAATTATTATTATTTGAGATCTGTCTTGGTCTTGTTGCCCAGGCTGGAGTGCAGTGGCGCAATCTCGGCTCACTGCAACCTCCGCCTCCTGAGTTCAAGTGATTCTTCTGCCTCAGACTCCTGAAGAGCTCGAATTTCAGGCACTTGCCACCACGCCCGGCTAATTTTTGTGTGTGTTTTTAGTAGAGACAGGGTTTCACCATGTTGGCCAGGCTAGTCTCGAACTCCTGACCTCAGGTGATCCACCCACCTCGACCTCCCAGAGTGCTGGGATTACAGGTGTGAGCCACTGTGCCCAGCTGAATACTGAAGTTTTATATAGTAGTGAAGTTTCTGGCCACAAAACCATTTATTTAAACAAACAATAAATAAAATATTAGGAAAAATATTCTAGCAATCTAGGAAAAGAATAGTAAAACATTAATTTTTTTCTGGGAATACATAGATATTTCCAAATTATAAGTCCTCAGGATTATTTATTTCACCAGTGGGCAAGATTATAATTAGTAAAACCAGGATACCTACTCAGTAGTTCTGCAGTTCCTAGTTTAAGTCACACCTCTAAAATAAAGCAGAAACTGCAGAGAGAGAAAATTATCTGGCCATATCTCCAATGCTCTGAATCCTTGCCTCAGTTCAGTAAGTGTGGCATCTAAATAAAAATATATATGCAAAATTTATTTGTGATGTTTATGTAAAAAATGCCCAGCTTTGGTGAAATTTTAGCAATTTTCTTACAAAGGCAAATACATAATATCTGATTATGGTGTTAAAAATACATTTTATGAAAAATCTTGATCTGTACTATCCTTGTCTTCCTGACAAATCTGTTTAACTTGCCCTCCCAGGAAATAGTTGGCACCTCCCCCAGCTCCCACCAGAAGACTCCGAGGTCCTTGGGCAACGTGGTGTGCATATATCCTCTTCAGTTTAAAACTACATGGTTGCAAAATTCTGGACCCTGTCAAGAAAGGAAAGGGAGCAGGGAAGGCATTAATGCCAAATGGGCAATTAACAAATGCCCACTAAAAGAATTAAATTTAGAAAGCCTATTGTAATAACACAATATTTATGTTGAAAAAAACACACAAAATTTTCAACTCAAGAATTTAAAAAATGAATAACATACTAAACCAACCAATGAAAACTAATGAGAATAAAAAAATAGAGTTGAGATCAAATTTAGATGATCGTTTTAATGATAACAGTACAATACCAAAATTGGCTAGAATCTCATTATGGAAATAACCAGAGGTATTAAGTTAATTATCAAACAAACATAAATAAAAAGAGACAGCCAATATAGTTCTGCAGGAGGATCAGTAAACTCCTCAAATAATAGATGATTTAAAAATTGTATTTCCCTTTGATGGAGAAAACATATTTATTGATGCAAAATCCAACAACAAAACCCAAACCCCAAATGTAGTGTTACAATACTAAAAATGTATTCACACTTGGTACATAAGCACTCTTACCCCTGGGTATTCCAATAGGATGGTGGTGGCTTGGAGTTCTAAGTTTTATTTACATTGTGGGAAGTTTAGATCCATCAGAGAATATAATCTGTCTCTCCTAGTAAACAGTCACTTTTGGACAAAATGCTATCTTTTCATGTTCCACTCTCCTCCTCTTCCTCTCCAACTCTCCCCTCCAAGGCTTGGACTAGGTGTTTAGAGAGGGTCCGTGACCTCAGATTAGCAGAGAAAGCCTTAGGTATTTGTATGAACATGTTGTCCTCCGCAGGCTTGCTAGACTGTCTCCAGGGTGCCTGATCTAGTTTCCTCCTGGACTGGTAGCTCCTGAAGTGAGACATAAAAGCGTCTGGCTTTTTGAGGTTATGATGCTCCAGTCAGCGGTGGCTGAAGTCTTTGATCCGGGCCGTTTATCTCTTGATTCAAAGTCCCCACAGCTCACACGCCTTTATTTTAAAACCCAGGCCTCTGCTGGTGCAAAAACTTTCTTAACACATCTGTGTTTCCTTACTGGACACATGGACACTTATGTGTCTCTTTCTGAAAACTCATAGCACACAGAGATCCAGAATGACTTCCAGCTCACCTGTGTAGCTGCTTTTTGCCTGTTTTACAGCACTGTTTCCCTGCAGTGTTGGGAGAAGTGGCAGACTGTGGAGCATATCCTAAAGGCCTGAAAGTGGGCCAATACCCCCCAATCCCTCAGGTTCCCCATATAGCTAATTCTTTCTACTCCTGTATCTATGAGTTCATTCTCTGGAGGCATAATTCCTGCATGTTTGACCTAGAGCTCCCTATGTCTCCTGTCTCTTCCCATAATCGATGGGACTAAAAGACTTTGACTTTTGCCAAATCCTTTGAGTCTGGTTATGATCCCCCCCACTGTCTCCAATAATATTCTATATTTATGTTAGCCAGGGCTACCTCTTTTTATGATAAAGGTCAGAATAATGAAATTCAGAAAAGCTTTATCTCTGAACAGCTCTGTACTAAAGAGGTCATGAAAGTCAGCTTTAAGACTCAAAGCTGATCAATGACCTCTTTATTCTAGGAAATAAGCAAAGATTGCAGAACGTATAGATTTTCTGTGAAGACTAAATGACATAAAGCAGGCCAAGTCCATAGCACAGTGCTTACCATAGAGTGATCACTCACTGCATGTTGGCTGTTATGATTGTTGTGGTTATTCCCCTGTCATCAAAGGAGAGATTCCCAGTCATTTCTTAAAAGTCAATTTTTCTGTTCAAAGAATGCTTTTGAATATTGTTCTGGATATGAGGTTTCTCAGCAGGGCCCTACTCAGTCTTCTCAGACAGACCTTTCCTTTTCCTCCTCTGTGTAACTTGTCCTGAATTCCAATGAATTCCTCTGCATATTCCCTTTGCATACTCCTCCTGCCTACCCCTTCTCCTTACCCTCCCTGCATATTCTCCTGCTGCATTTCTCTGCATATTCTCCCTAGTTTCCAGCTCTCTCCCAACCTGAATATTTAGAAGTAATTAAATCCCTCTGTCTTATTTTGCATGATTCTTGTCTTTCACACGTTTCTAACTTCATCTGTAAGAGCTAAACTTTTCTTTTATAAATGTTTCTAATACTTTAATTCTTATTGTGTTCCTAATTGGCTTTCAGTCACCTTTAAAGCTAAAGTATTTTTCTTTCAGCTTAAAATACCTCACGGTCCTGCCATCTGCTTTGTCTGCGGTTTCTGTTAGCAATATGATTTCTTTTCCCAAATGATTCTGGATGATACTATTTTTTGCCTTTGCATTTGAAATTATTCTTCTTAGACATGGCAGAAACTGGGATGTACATGAGTACTCCAAAATCAAGCTCCACAGGTCATTATTTAGTCCTTTCTTTTACATTTTAGACAATCCCAATCTGCTGCCTTTCAGAAGTCAGTGTTTACTAAAGACATAAAATATGAAAAATGAGAACAAGATTTTCCTCAAAGAGATTAGACACTTCAAATTAATCTATAGTACGTCACTTACACCTTTTTAAAAATAGTGAAACAAACCGCATTGTGGATTCAAAAAAATGGATCTGAAGATTCTAAGGCAAAATATAAAAAACTATTAATTGTTTTTCCTTCCCCTTGTGTGAATTTGGGCCTCACTTTTAGATGGCTCAGAGATTTATATTCTCTCACCTGCCCTGTTAATTAAGGTGTTAGGTGTACTTAGTTGAGACTTTTTAGGAATCAATGGCTTTAAGAATATTAATAACCTAGGAATTCAGAGGTCTGACACTAGATTTGCCTACCATAAATTAAAAAGTGTCTTGATATTTACTAGATTTAGAAGAAATACCATAGTGAAAACTAAACTGTATTCCCTTTTATCTACTAGTTATTTGACATTATTTCTTTAAGTAGAATATTTTTTCAAAGAACAAATATTGTAAAATGGGTTTTATGTAATTCTTTTGAATCCTAACTACTAAATTGAGGATATTGCCATATACTTCTGGGAGAATATTTTGCCTGTGGTTAGCTCTAGTTACCAGGTGCACAAGATTACAAATTATAACACCAAAAAAAATTGTCCCTATGTATTAGGTATGATCTAGTTTTTAGGATTTTTGAAACTATACATGGCTTCTTTGGAATTTGAAAGGATGAGAAAGATTTCTAGGTGATAATATTGAAACTCTTTCTTGCTGTTCTTTTATAGGTTACCATGGTGACCTTGCTGCAGGGCTACAAACGGAGAGGAATGGGCCAAATTTCCTATCCATTGTTTTTAAAGAAAGTAAGTCCGGCAACATCTGACTTTCATGTCATATTTGTCGTATGATCAATAGAATCATTCTAAATTCTGAGGCTCAGTTACCTTCAGTGTTCTTTGATCAAACCTGTCACCCTAAGGCTAATGAGTATCAAGGCTGGGGGTGGAAAATGATCAAGTTCCCCTTCATAATTTACTATAATATGGCAGGCTTGGACAAAAAGAAAAAATTAGAATATAATTCAACTGAGAAAAAAGTAAACTTGCTGATTTAGTGACATGACAGGTGGCTGTGGCCATGATTTGAAAGAATGTAGGGGTTATGGGGTATCAAGTGCCAGGGAATTTGGAAATTATTTTATTGGGAAGCAAATAACTTTAGTTGATAAAGGTGGTGGTGGCAAAGCAGAAACAATGAGGGTTGGATTAAGAAGAAGTCAATAGACTTCTAAATCACTTCGTTGACACTATTTTATATGTCCTCAATGCGTATGTGAAGTAACTGACTCTCTTGGCTCTGATAGGGGTGAGGAAATGGGAAGGTGAGGTATGATATATAATACAAATACATTTTTTTTTTGGTCCCTTGTTCCTGGTACACAGTTTCAAAAATTCTTGGGATTTTCTGACTACAAAGGATGTCTTTAGGCTGGATGCAGTGGCTCACACCTGTAATCCCAGCACTTTGGGAGGCTCAGGCGGGCGGATCACCTGAGGTCAGGAATGTGAGACTAGCCGGGCCAACATGGCAAAACCCTGTCTCTACTAAAAATACAAAAATTAGCCAGGCATGTTGGCGGGTGCCTGTAATCCCTGCTACTCTGGAGGCTGAGGCAGGAGAATTACTTGAACCTGGGAGATGGAGGTTGCAGTGAACCAAGATTGTGCCACTGCACTGCAGCCTCGATGACAGAGTGAGACTTCCAGCTCAAAAAGAAAAAAAAAAAGTGTCTTTGTTATACTAATAGATGAGTTTTGGTAGAACCTTACATAGTTTCAAGACGGAAGATGGTCATTTGAAAGATGAAACATATGGCTTAAGGGTTAGACTTTCATCTGCCAGACATCCTAGGAAAGCAAGGGGTTGGAAATTAGATTAGATTATGTGGCCAATGATTTAATCAATCATGCCTACATAATGAAACAACAACAACAACAAATCTTTGGACACTGAGGCCCAGTATAGTGTGCTAGTTGGTGAACACATTCACCTGGTTGAGAAATACTGATATGCAGGTAGAGTATGCTCTGACTCCACAGGGAAATGGCACAGACACTCTCTTACTTTATATATATCCTTTATAATAAATCTGTAATCTTAAATATAATACTTTCAATGAGTTCTGTGCATTGTTCTAGCAAATTATTGAACAGGCATGGACTGTTAGAATATCTGTATTTTTAGCCAGCCAGACAAACACTTACACTAGATGGTTGGCATCAAAATTGTATTTCAGTATCCTCATTTGGTGTTATACCAATGAAGATAGAAACAGAATAGAAGGGGAAGAATCCTGGTTTTCTGATAAGTGTCTCCTGATTAAGGATGCATAGAGATAATGTCTTTGAATATAAATAGATATTTTTCTGCTTTATTTTCTGGCAAAGTCACTTCCCATTATAGTTAAGAGGAACTTTTTGGAAGTACTTTTCAATATAAGGTGAGAGCAACTTGGTAAATTGGTTTTTCTGAAAGCTGATGCATAGCCAGTAAGGAGGGCTGTGTAGTGGGGTGAAATTTGAAAACAGTCACTTAAGAGTAAAAATAAAGCTTGAGAGATTAAACAAGACTTTTATTCTGATATCCATAGGATCCCACTGAATGACTTTGAGCAAGATAGCAACACTTTTAAAGGACCACTTTAGCTGCTATGTTGAGAATAGGAAAAGCATAGGAATGGCAAGTGTGAACACAGGTGACCAGTGAAGATGCTATTGCAATAATTTGTGTAAGTGATGATTATAACAAGGAGACAGCAGTTGCTAAAGTAAAGGGAAGGGTCAAAAGTAGTATATAAAGTTTTAAATGAAATTACTCATGTAACCAAAAGCAATTTTAAACTTTCTAAATTACCAGGAGTAAAATACACACATACACACACACATACGCACACACGAACTTCTACCTATCTGTAAGTAAATGCAATCTCATCCCAGATATTGAAAGATAAAGAACATTGTATGTGTGTGTGTGCATATATATACGTGTGTGTGCATATATATATGTGTGTGTGTATATATATATATATATATATACAACACATTTTCCTTGTCTATTAATATCTGTTGAACAACTGGGTTATTCTCATATCTCCATATATTGGCTATTGTGAATAATGTTGCAATAAAAATGGGAGTGAAGATATTGCTGTAGAAGTCACACTTTTGATTATTTTGTATGTGCTGGATTATATGATAGCTTATATTAACTTTTGGAGGAACTCCATACTGGTTTCCATAGGTCCTGGACCGTTTTACATTTCTACCAAAAGTACACAAAGAGTTCTAATTTCTTCACATTCTCACTGTTATTTCTTTAAAAAAAACCAGCAATCCTAAGACACATAAAGTGACATTTAATTATAGTTTACTGAAGAGTACTAATACTAAGCTTGTTTGCATATTCCTACTCTTCATTTGTATGTCTTCTTTGAAGGAATGTCTATTCCATCCTTTGCCCATTTTTAATGAGGTTATTTTAATTTATTCCATTTTATTTTATTTTAATTTATTTGCTATTATCAGATATACCTGTTGGAAATATTTACTCCATTTCCCTGGGTTTTGGTTACATTCTGTTGATTATTTTCTTTGCTGTGCAGAAGTCTTACAGTTTGATGTGCTCCCACTTGCTTATTTTTTTCTTTTGCTGCTTGTGCTTTTCACATTAATCCAAAGAAACTATTGCCATAATAAATATCATGAAGCATTCCCCTATGTTTCCTTTAGGAGTTTTACAGTTTCAGGTCTATACTTAAATCTTTAATTCATTTGAGTTGATTTTTATGTATGGTGTAAGCATCTAGTCTCATTCTTTAGCATGTGGATATTTATTTTCCTCTGCACCACTCCTTGAAGAAACCATTCTTTCTCCAATGTGTAGCCATCATCCCTTCAGAACTAGAAATCTTTAGCTAATCAAAGTGATCTTTTGACTTCTTCTTCACTATATATGCCTAGTTATGTGCCAATTCCTCTCCATTTTTCTTCCCAAATATTTCCCAACTGGAAATCATACTCTGTTAACTAGCTCCTGCTTTACTAGGGGCTACCACTAATTCTTACTTGAGTAACAAAAATAATTTTTTTTAACAAGGATTCCCCCATTCCCCATGTCTCCTCTCCAGTCTATTTTTTATTCTGGACCAGTTATATTTCTAGAAATATTATTATGCCATTCTTCTGCTAAAAATCTATAATTGCCTCTCCATTGTATATAGGAAACCACTCAAACGTCTTCATGTGGCTTTCAAGGTCATTCTGCTTTATGCTGACTTTTCCAAATTCGTCTCTAGCTACTCATTCCCACTTACATTTTAAACTGTAGCTATCCCTCCTATTTATTTCTGGAGAGGGCCATTGTTTTCTCTTTGCCATCAGTTTTCTGTCTTAGTACATTCCCTATTGCTTATAACAGAATACACGTGACTAATTTACAAAGAAAAAGATTTATTTCTTACAGTTATGGAGGTTGAGAAGTCCAAGGTTGAGTGTATGCATCTGGTGAGAGTTTTCTTGCTGGTGGAGACCCTCTGCAGAATCCAAGGCAGTGCAGATCATCACATGGTGAGGGGGCTGATTGTGCTACTCCAGGACTGTTTCTTTTTATAAAACCACCAGTCCCACTCCCACAGTAACCCAGTAATCCAACTCTCAGTACTGCCACATTGGGGATTAAATTTCAACATGATTTTGGGAGGTCACAAATATTCAGACCATAGCACTGTCCTTCCACTGCTTCCTCTCATCCTCAATACCTTCCTTCCTTCTTTCTTTCTGTAATGTACCGAATATGAGCTGTTCTGCTTTATATGATGTATTTTCTTTACCCCCCTTCACTCCTGACTCCTGCTCCTTTCTTATATCTTGCACATATCAATTTGTCCATTCCTCAGGAAAACCTTCCTTTAACCTTCACATCTGGTATCCTAACAATATATCCTACCTGTCTCATTACACCATATTTTTAACATATATATGTTATACTTAAAATATATATATTTGAACAAATATGTTTCTCATACATTAATATATTCTCTCTCTATATATATTTGTCTCTACAAATCTTTCATTTTTGCGAATAAAAAAGTTCAATTAATTACTAAAAGTAGGAATAATATAAACTATTTTCTCTCAAAAATGCTAGATGCTGAGAGAGAGGAGAAAGAGACAGAGAAAGAGACAGAGAGAACTCCTGAAAATTAAATATGTTTTTCATAAACAACTATTGAATAAAAGAAAAAAGATAAAAGTTGAGATTGCAAAATATCTAGGAAATAATGATAGTGACTAAGATGATGCTGAAAACAAATCATAGACTTAAATGCTCAAATAAATAAATGCATAATGATCAATCCTTGAAAACATCTCAATTCTCAGTCTTTACAATCAGCTCTGGCAATCATATAAAATTTTTAGAGAAGAATTTTTGGCAACTCCTGAATTTGGTATCTACTTATATTTCCTTTAATTATTATTCTATATTAAGTGTATGAGGCTTCTGTTTGATATGTTCCATGTTTCATGGCTTTCTATTCTATCTTTTCTTCTCTTTATCACCTTTTCTTGCAGATGTTAGGAGGGCAGGTTGTCTGTAGTTTCCAGGACACTTAGCTCAGAAACTGAACCACAGAATTCTTTTTTGTTTGTCTATTTGTCTATTTGTTTGTTTTTTTGAGATGGAGCCTCGCTCTGTCGCCCAGGCTGGAATGCAGTGGCGTGAACTCGGCTCACTGCAAGCTCTGCCTCCCGGTGAACCACAGAATTCTTAAGCCCAGCATAGATGATTGAGATGACTAGAACTGGCTAATAGGCTAGGTTTTTTTGTGATGTCCACATGGAAATAAAAGAAAGGGAGGGGCTTTTATTAAAAAAAGTCGGGGTCGATTTAGGGAATTATTCATTCATTAGGATATAGAGATTTAAAATACAGGATCCTAATATGGGTCACAAGAAGCCCTAGTGGGTAAAAATTTCATAAACTCCACTGGGAAAGAAATTTTGAATCCCCTGAATTCAGCTTGTTATAATAGCTATATTGATCAATAACGGCCATCTTGTCATTCTCTTTTTTTCCCCTAGCCCTCCTTTTAAGATACCTTTGTGGGGAACTTGAAACATGTTTGTTTGAGGCAGACCACTGGCCTCTATCTGTGTGACGATGGATGGGGAAAGGTGAAGATTCCAATTTTTTTTTTCTATTTAGCATATAATAGGTAATTAATGATTTTTGACATATGATAATGAGCATTAAGATATATGTTGATGGCCCCCTTGAGTTATAAAGGATTAAGACAAGGTCACAGAAAAGATACAATCATAAGCCTCTCACTTTGTGTCACTTCTTATGAGGGTGACTTGAAGCATGTTTTTAATATTGGAGCCATAACATCTTTGAGCAAATGGCTTTCTTGGTATCAACCATTAACTGGGTCATTGACTGAATCATAATATATGAAAAATGCTAACCGATCAATACAATACCCTCCGTATCTATAGCCAATTGAGGTTTCTGTTATTTCATGACATCCTGTACACCTACCCGCTGCAACAAGACTACAAATAGAATATGTTGTCTTCTGGTTCCAATCTCAGTATTCTTTGATGGATATTTATTTCCAATTATATTAAACCTTATTTTGTGAGTAAAGGTGCATACATTAAAATGATATTTGGTACGTGTTTCTGACTATACTTTGTTATCATTGATCAAAATTAGGTGAAAGAGAATTAAGAACAAAAAAATAATTGCTTGCCTACAAATAGGCCAATATGTAATCTCCCCACTAAACTCTTCTCAAGTAATGTGGCACAGATTTGTTTTTGAATATTCATTAATATTAGATGCTATAGGAGACCAATGAGAATAAGGACACACATTTAGGTTAATTACATAATATATGGGTACCTATATATTTTGTATTTTGCTGGAGACTTTTTCTTGTAAACAAATACGTAAATTTCTACCTGTCTACTTATTTCTGGATTTGTTGTTCTGATTAGAAAAATCAATTTGCCCAAATATTATATAAATAATCCACATATTTAAACAACAATAATTGTCTTTACTTGAAAGGAAAACACTGCTAACTTCCTATTTAAAATTCTCCTAAAAATCAGTAAGAGAAAGACTAACATTCAAGAAGTAAGAACATAGCATCATCAATCAGCTATATTTTTCAAGATATAATCTCAATATATGCCCTTCGATTTTAATACAATATTGAATATGTGCAAAATTTTCCATCAACCAGGGATGGTTAAGTGAGTACGGGACATCTAAAAATGCAACACCGTGGAGATAATAAGTGGATGGTGAAGATTGTTTTCTCACTCTCTTCCTTTTTAATGTTCATCAAAATAAGTCATGTTCTCATGGTTGGACTTCAGAATATTTATTTTTAAATTATTTTTTCTTTACTTTTATTTTTTAAAGATATTTTTCTTATAAAGTTAATTTTAACAAACCAATACTTGAAATTAACTCTATTAATCTAATTGTTTAATCTTCCAGTTTTTTCTATGTATGCTTTTTCATACCTTATTGGAGTTAAATAAAAAGTATTATAACATTTATATTCCAAGTCCTAATTTGTGTTTGTGGATATTAGATGTTCCTACTTGCCTTAGTTTTATGTATATAACTTAAGGTTCCAATCATTACTTTCATATGGACCATTGAATTTCAAAATAATTTCATAAATTCACTTGCTAAAATTGAGGAAGCCTCTCAGGAATATAAAAGCATTTTTAATGGACTTCATGTTAGAGCAAATGATACTAAATAAGCCTGAAATGTTACATTGTTTACAAAAAACAGCTCATTGAACCTCCTCTTTCAAACTGTCTTTTTTGCACCATAAAATTTACCAGAATCCAATGACCATGTCTCTAAGTTTTTGTTGTTGTTGTTGTTATAGTTAACATGTAAAGACACATATCGGTTATATATTTAAATGTCAAATTTTCAAATCGTACCAGGGTTTGAAGTCACTATCTTTAATCTCACTCTGTAAGTCAAGAGTTTTCGATGTAGTCATACTTCAGTCAATGTTTATGACTTTCTGTATATGATTATAAATGATATTTTTCCAGAAGGTAGACAGATTTTACAATGATTACTTTCTGGCAATCAAAATCCTGAATTTCGGCCGGGAGCGGTGGCTCACGCCTGTAATCCCAGCACTTTGGGAGGCCGAGGCGGGCGGATCACCAGGTCAGGAGATCGAGACCATCCTGGCTAACACGGTGAAACCCTGTCTCTACTAAAAATACAAAAAATTAGCCGGGCGCGGTGGCGGGAGCCTGTATTCCCAGCTACTCGGGAGGCTGAGGCAGGAGAATGGCGTGAACCTGGGAGACGGAGCTTGCAGTGAGCCGAGATCGCGCCACTGCACTCCAGCCTGGGGAACAGAGCAAGACTCCATCCCCCCCCCCAAAAAAAAAAAGAATCCTGAATTTCATATTCTGCCGTGGAGTGTTTCAACTACACACAAACTACAACTAGAAGCTGAGTTGCATCATGCATTCCTATTGTGAGAAAGCTGTCATTCTGAACATTTGCAGCTATTTGAAAGCTTTTATTTTCCAAACAAATTGTACTTTTTATAGCTTCATTCTAGCTATTAATTTTCTAAACTTTTGCCCTGTCCATTGTTGTTATTGTATTATTGGGAATAACATTTTTTCTTGGGTGGGAATTTGTTTTATGTGAGTTTGTTTTATATCTTCTTTGAAGATTAAAATCTTTGTGTTGATAGCCCATAATTTGTCTATTAAGAGACAATGGACATGTACAGAAATAAAACGATCAATTGCCATGGAGATGAGCATATCACCATAGCAACTTGCATCACGTATGTGTGTATGAAAAATCCTGAGGGGTGGGTCAGAAAGACAGTGTGTTTGTGTGTGTTTTTTGAATTCTCAAAGACTGAGGAAGAGTCATTTATCTTCTTTTAATTAGAGACTATCTTAGCAATTTGTTGAAGAAATAAATTAACAGTCACCTTGTCAGTTTGAGTGTTTTGCTCTGTGTTTAAAACGTACTCATTCTATAGATTAGTTCTTCTCTTGCTGATCATAATATCCTGATATTTTGGAGTTCATAAATAGCATTTCCAATTATTTGCACAGTGGGTCAGCTTAATTAATAATAATAATAAAACACTGCAGGGCATTCCGAACACCGTAGGACACAAATAGAATATGATAGAGAATAGGCAATTAAATTTCTGAGATAAAATGGAGACAGGGACAGTGACACAGGTAGATACCAACAAAGAAATGAAATTTCTCATCCTGGTTAAATTTTACATTTTAACGATCCCAAACTTAGAATTACAGTGAGAAATACAAAAGTGGTATAGATTGTATTCACAATTAATAAGCCCCCTCTCCTTCCACTTGCCTGTAAGGATATTGATTATACATCTTTGCACGCTGCCATGTGACTTCAATGCAGAGAAATATACCCCCCATTACTTTGACTTTGGATTAGGTTTGTAACCTGTGGTGACCATTGGAATGTGAGTGGAGTTCACCAATGCTATGTGAGAGCAGGAGCTTTAAGAGACATTGTGGTGCTCTGCCGGCCCTTTACCTCTCTTTTTCTTTGCGCAAAAATGATGTCTCAATCCTCTCAGCCTGAGTCCTAGAATAGAGGATATGTGGAGTACAGTTCTTGCAACTTACTCTCAACCACCATTATGTACTCTGGAATAACATGTATTACATAAGCTACTTTTTTTTTCTTATGATTGCATAGTTAGCAGATATATTAGTTAAAGTGACTGACTTATTTATGTTGTTCAGTCATTTCTCATCTCTCCTCCCTTCCCGATTCTTTACGTGCTTTCAGTAGAGCTGACTCTACCCCAGCATTGTGGCTTATGCTGGATGGACCAGAGTATTGCTTTCTTCATATGGTCTACTGAGACAATAGAACCTCAGCTGAAATTGTTGGAAGACAGGCATCACATCCCTCATTGCTACATGGGGACAGAGAGTGGAATACAAGTTGGTCCTGCTGCAGCAACTTGTATCAATGAAGAGAGAGCCAAACTAAGAAGAGCTGTTAAATCAAGCAGTATCTGAAGCCACTAACCTTCAATTATTGGAAATAAATATTTTCTATCCTTGAAACCTATCCAGTTGGGTGTTTTGGTCACTTTGCTCTAGAGAATAAACAATTGTATTTTCCTAAATTTCTATTATTTATCTAAGTTTGGTTATATTAATGCTGCAGATTGGCACATAATGATTAATGACTCAATCTTTATGTGGATTTTGATTTTAATGAAATGTATCTACTGTGATTTTATTTTTCTAGAGTTCTATTTTGTCTTATGTAATCATTGTTGTACGCACTGGCTACATTTTATTATGTGTTACCTCATCTTTATGTTTTTGTCCTTTTTTCTGTCATTTGATTTTAAGTGTTTCAAGAAAACAACAAATATATGAGTGTTGTTTTTGAGCGAAATGTAATGTTTATCTTAAATAAGTACTTTTATATTTCTTATTTTTTTTTAATTTTTATTTTAAATTCAGTGGGTACATGTGCAGGTTTCTCATGCAAGTATATTGCGTGATGCTAAGGTTTGGGCTTCTATTGATCCCGTTACCCAGATAATGAATATAGTACTCAATATAAGTTTTTCAGCCCTTTTTCCCCTCTCCCTTCCTCTTTTTGGAGTCCCCAGTGGCTATCATTTTCATCTTTACATCTGTGTGTACCCAGTGTTTAGCTCCCATGTGTAAGTGAGGATATGCCATATTTGGCTTTCTGTTTCTGTGTTACTTCGCTTGGGATAATAACCTCTAGCTGCACCCCTGTGACTACAAAGGACATTATCTCATTCTTTTTTATGGCTGCATAGTATTCCATGGTGTGTGTGTACCACATTCTCTTTATTCAATCCACCATTGACGGGCACCTAAATTGATTCCATGTCTTTGCTTCAAATACTTTTAAAGTGATTGTGTATTTTGAGGTTTTATTTTTCCTTTGTGTAGGTTTTAACTGTTCTCCTTTGCTGTTTCTTAAATTATAATAGATCCATTATTCTTTACTTTTTTTTTTTTTTTTTTTGCCCTACGTGTAACTTAAATCATCTAGTTTGGTTCTGTTGGTTAATTCCCTTAGGTTATTATATTTTAAAATTATATTAGCCCATACTCTACGCAGTGTTCTCCATGATGCTTTTTTACAACATAAGAAAATAAGATGATTGCCCTTTTATATTGATCACTTCAGAGCAATATCCACATACTTACTTTAATTGCTTCCTAGTAAGCTTTAGTTAGTCATTTTTTTAAATAAAATCTCCTCATTTCACTGATTTATTTTGAAATGCAATATTGAAGTGAATATTTCTGTGCATGGAGATTTTTGTGAAGCAATCTAAATATTTCTTTAATGGAAATTACTGTAACTTTATATCATAGGTCAAACAGTATAGGTTTTTTTAAAGCCTTTGTTACACATTGCCAACTTACTCTCCAGAATAGTTCCACCAATAAATGCTGCCACTGTGAGTGCATGCAAATGCCTTTCTTCTCACACATTCATTCCAACATTGTCCATCTGATGAGTATAAATTATCTTCATGCTTAAAATACGTTTCCATAGATAGTTCTCAATCAAAATCAAGAATACACAAGTATCTTTTAGTGAGGAATAGGATGGGAAGAATTCCGACTCAAAAGTAGACTGCAGAAAAATCAAACCCTGTCTTATCTGTTTTCCAGCAGTTGACTTACTTTTATCTGTATAATGGGGGAAATATAGGTTCTATTTTATAGGGTATGTGTGAAGATTAAATAAGTAGAGTGATTAGCAGACTGTCTGTGTATAGGAAATACTACATAAGTATTGATTACTGTTATTATTATATGTAAGATAAAATGTTCAAGATATTTCGATTTTCTTCTTGCTTTTTATTATTTTTCTTTACAAAATTGTAGAACTTTTTACTTATATGTTGTTCTGCACTTTCCTTCCTTGTCTTTCATTTATTATTTTAAAAACATTCATTAAAATGTCAGCAATCATTTATGCTTTATAAATTACTTTTAATCGTTTGGTTGTTTACCATAATTTCTTCTCAAGCAGTGCACTTCAGAACTTAAATATGTACATTCTTATGCTCTACTCCAGATACATTGAACTAGACATGCTGGAGGGGGGAAGGTCCAATCCATGGTTTACAAGCTTTTCAGGTGGTTTTGATGCATACTCAAGTTGAGAGCCACCACTTAAAACTACTCTGTAGGGAATAAGGGAAGCAAAGGAAAGTGTTATGACTCTAGTCTCTGAATCAGGTAGTATAGTTTGAAAACTGGGTCTATTATTTAGCTATGTGACCTTGAGCAAGTTAATGTTTCCGTCTCAGTTTCTTTTCTTTTTTTTTTTTTTGTAAAATGGAGATAAAAGAGTTATGAAAATTATATGAAATAACATTTTTAAGCAGTTCAAGCAGAACCTACTCCAAGGAAATGCTTCAGTGAATACTAACTAATTTATCTGCCCTTTGCGTGAGTCCTCGGTAGTTCTTTATAACTTAGTCAATAGGACTATTTGGTCAACATACAGGATTTTCTGAATCTATCATTTATTTTCTTTCCCATGCAACATGAAAATGTTAACAAATGAGAAAAAGGAGAAAGGTATAGGATCAATACTTTAGTACATATTCTTGTCTTATTCCTGGTTAAAGATAAGTATCTTTAAGTTTACCTAACTCGCTAACTCAGTAATTTCTTCTGTTTCTCACTCCAACTTCAGTCAGAGCAGTTCTTCTTTTATCTATATTGATAGTTTCCACATAAAATTTTATTTAAATAAAGAACTCTGCCCAGAAGAAAAGATAAAATATCCAGTAATCTAGTCTAATCCTTTCATGTTAAAAATGAGGAAACTGAGACTCTTTAAAGTTAAGTTTCATATACAAGGTCACAAGGCATAACAAAAAATCAACATCAAAGTGCTGGAACTCTGATGTCTTAAGATTTTATTTTTCAGTAGTTCCACTTGGCAGCATGTGGCTAGAAACATGTCTATGTGCTTGCTAGCTTCTGATGGAAAAGGGATTAGAGTGTCACAGTATGTAAATAAGTAAAACTGTTTAATTTAGGCCTTTTCCTATATTCTACAACATATAGCCACTAAGCAAATGGTAAAAAGGCAAGAAATTTGAGATTTCTCAGTCTTGAGATTTTCTGCCTAAAGACTCCCTATTTGGGGAAGTTATCTGCTGTGTTTCTTTCTCTATTTTTATTTTATTTTATTTTATTTTTTGAGACTGAGTCTCGCTGTGTCACCCAGGCTGGAGTGCAGTGGCCTGATCTCGGCTCACTGCAAACTCCACCTCCCGGGTTCACTCCATTCTCCTGCCTCAGCCTCCCAAGTACCCGGGACTACAGGCGCCCGCTACTACGCCCAGCTAATTTTTTGTATTTTTAATAGAGACGGGGTTTCACCACGTTAGCCAGGATGGTCTTGATCTCCTGACTTCGTGATCCGCCCGCCTCGGCCTCCCAAAGAGCTGGGATTACAGGCATGAGCCACCGCGCCCAGCTGCTGTGTTTCTTTATTATTGACTCAGTTAAATTATACCTATAACTTTCTATTATAGCCTGAGATTTATACAACTGCTTTACTATATTCATAGTTTATATGTTATATATACTATTTATGTATTATAGATATATTTAATATATATTTAACATTTTTTTAAAAACCTTTATGTAAGTTTAGTTGTACATGTGCAAGTTGGTTATTGGTAAATTGATATCATGGGGATTTAGTATACAGATTATTTCATCACCTTGGTGATAAACATAGGACCTAATAGGTAGTTTTTCAATCCTCATCCTCCTCCCATCTTCCATCTTCAAGTAGGCCCTGGTGTTTGTTGTTTCCTATTTTATGTCTCTATATTCTCAATATTTAGCTCCCACTTACAAGACAGAACATTTTATATGTTTTTCTGTTCTGTTCCTGTGTTAGTTTCCTTAGGATAATGGCCTCCAGCTCCATTCATTTTCCTGCAAAATATGTGATCTAACTCTTCTTCATGGCTGCATAGTATTCCATGGTGTATACGTATCACATTTTCTTTATTCAGTCTACTGTTGATAGGCACTTAAGTTAATTCCATATCTTTGCTATTGTGAATATTGCTGTAATGAACATACACATGCATGTGTCTTTGTGGTCGAATGATCTATATTCCTTAGGATATATACCTAATAATGGGATTGCTAGGTCAATAGTAATTCTACTTTGAGTTCTTTGAAAAAATCTCCAAACTGCTTTCCACAATGGCTGAACTAATTTACATTCCCATATGTACATAAAGTGTTCCCTTTCCTCACAACCCTGCCAGCATGTTAGTTTTTTACTTTTTCATAATAGCTATTCTGGCTGGTGTGAGATAACATCTCATTGTGCTTTGGATTGCATTTCTCTAATGATTCGTGATGAGCTTTTTTTATATATGCTTGTTGATCATGTGTATGTCTTTTTTTGAAGAGTGTCTGTTCATGTCCTTTGCCCACTTTTTAATGGGTTTTTTTTTTTTTTTTGCTTGTTGATTTAAGTTCCTTACAGATTCTGAATATTAGACCTTTCTCACGTGCATAGATTGCAAATATTTTCTCCCACTCTATGGGTTGTCTGTTTCCTCTGTTGATAGCTTCTTTTGCTATGCAGAAGCTATCTATTTTAATGAAGTCTCATTTGTCAGTTTTTCTTTTTGTTGCAATCGCTTTCAGCATCTTTGTGATGAAATCTTTGCCAGGGTATATGTCCAGAATAGTATTTCCTAGGTTATCTTTCATGGTTTTTACAGTTTTAGGTTTCAGATATAAGTGATTAGTCCACCTTGTGTTGATTTTTGTTGTATGGTGTAAGGAAGTAGTTCAGTTTCAGTCTTATGCATAGGGCTAGCCAGTTATCCCAACACTACTTACTGAGTCCTTTCTCTATTGTTTGTTTATGTTGACTTTGTGAAGATCAGATGGTTTATAGATATGTGGTATTATTTCTGGACCGTCTACTCTGTTTCATTCATCTATGTGTTTGTTTTTGCAACAGTATCATGCTGTTTTGCTATTTGTTGCCTTTCAGTATATTTTGAAGTTGAGTAATGGATGACTCCAGCTTTGTTCTTTTTGCTTAGGATTGCCTTGGCTGTTCTGGCACTTATTTTTCTGCATGAATTTTAAAATAGATTTTTCTCATTCTGGAAAGAGTGTAACTGATAGTTTGATAGGAATAGCACTAAATCTGTAAATTTCTCTGGGTAGTATGGCCATTTCAGCAATGTCTCTTCATATCCATGAGCATGGAATGTTTTTCCATTTGTTTGTGTTGTCTGATTTATTTGAGTAGTGTTTTGTATTCTTGTTTTGGAGATCTTTCACCTCCCTGGTTAGGTGTATCCCTAGGTATTTTATTCTTTTTTTTTCTGACTATTGTGAGTGAGATTGCATTCTCGATTTAGCTTTCTGTTTGGATATTATTGGTATATAAGAATGCTACTGATTTTCATACATTGATTTTGTATCCAGAAAGTTTCCTGAAGTTGTTTATTAGATCAAGAGTTTATGGTCAGAGATGATGGGGATTTCTAGGAACAGAATTATATCATCTATATACAGCAATAGTTTTACTTCCTCAATTATTATTTGGATGCCTTTTATTTCTTTCTTTTGCCTGACTGCTCTGGCTATGACTGACAGTACAATGTTGAATACGAGTGGTGAGAGATGGAATCCTCATCTTGTGCTGGTTTTCAAGAGGAGTGTTTCCACCTTTTTCCCAATCAGTATAATGTTTGCTGTAGGTATGTCACAGACGGCTTTTATTATTTTGAAGTATGTGTGTTCAATGCCTAGTTTGTTGACTTGTTTTTTTTTTTTTTACATAAAGTAATGTTGAATTTTATTAAGAGCCTTGTTTTTAGTTCTATTTATGTGTTGAATCACATTTGTTGATTTACATATGCTGAACAGACCTTGCATCTCAGGGATAAAGCCTACTTGCCTATGATAGATTAACTATTTGATGTGTTATTGATACAGGAACTAAAAATAAATTATTTTTCCAGATAGTGAGGTTAATGAGTCTCAGCAAGGCTTCCCTTTTAACAAAGAGCAGCCTGTAAAATCAAGCTGCAAACATAGATAAGCAAGCTGAAAACTTGCACAGGTGAATGCTGGCAGCTGTGCCAATAGGAAAAGGCTACCTGAAAGCCAGGTATGTTCAACATGGAGACTCCATCTTCCCTTTCCTTTGTCACCACGTGTACAGTAAAAAAAAAAAAAAAAAAGAAACAACAACAACAAAAAAAAAACAGGCAACATGGCATGAACTAAGTAGATAACCCATCTGTATAATAAAAGATTAGAGTGGGGCAGCCAGCTTCTTTGTGTACTATGCAAATGGTACACCTGGTCCAACCAATCTTTCATGCCCTATGTAAATCAGACAAGCTCATCTAATAACTTCCTGCAGATTTTTTTTATCAAAGACCCTTTTCTGCACAGATAGTTTTTCTCTTTCTTTCACCTATTAAACTTCCACTCTTAACCTCACTCTGGTGTGTCTGCATCCTAGTCTGCCATGGCCATGGGACAATGAACCTCAGGCATCGCCCTAAACAATGATGCCACTTCACTATTGGATTCAGTTTGCTAGTATTTTCTTGAGAATTTTTGCATCCATGTTCATCAAAGATATTGGCCTGAAGTTTTCTCTTTTTGTTGTGTCTTTGACAAGTTTTGGCATCAGGATGACGACAAATGAGTTAGGAAATAGTCCTTCCTTCTCAATTTTTTTGAATAGTTTCAATAGGAATGGTATCAGCTCTTCTGTTTACACCTGGTAGAATTTGGCTATATATCCATCTGATCCTGGGATGAATTTTTTGGGTTTGTAGGCTTTTTATATCTGACACAATCTTAGATCTCATCATTGTTCTGTTTAAGGATTCAATTTCTTTCTGGTTCAACCTTGGGAGATGGTATGTTTAGAGGAATTTATTCATGTCTTCTAGGTTTTCTAGAATGTGTTCACAGAAGTATTCATAGCAGTCTCTGAGGGTTTTTTGTATTTCTTTTGGGTCAGTGGTAGTATCTCCTTTGTAATTTCTGCTTGTGTTTATTTGGATCTTCCCTCCTTTTTTTCTTTATTAATCTAGTTAGTAGTCTATATATCTTATTAATTATTTCAGAGAAAAAAATTAATAATTCATTGATCTTTTGTATGGTTTTCAACTTCCAATTTTCTTCAGTTCAGCTTTGATATTGGTTATTTCTTATCTTTTGCTACATTTGGTTTTGGTTTGCTCTTGGTTCTCTAATTCCTCTAGTGGTGACATAAGGTTGTTAATTTAAGATCTTTCTCAATTTTTGATGTGGACTTTTACTGCTGAAACTACTCTCTTAACACTGCTTTAGTTGTGTTCCAAAGATTCTGGAATGTTGTGCCTTTGTTCTCATTAGTATCAAAGAATTTATTGATTTCTGCCTTAATTTAATTATTTACCTAAAAGTGACTCAGGAGCAGGTTGTTTAATTTCCATTAAATTTTATCATTGTGAGTGATTTTCTTAATATTAATCTTGTTTTTATTGCACTGTGATCGAAAATATGCATGCTATGATTTTGAATTTTTTAATTTGTTGAGTATTGTTTGTGTCATTTGTGTGTTTGGTCTTTGAGTATGTGCTATGTGCAGATAAGAAGAATGTATATTTTGTTGTTTTGGGTGGAGAGGTCTGTAGATGCCTATCTACTATATACACATGACAGGTTCATTTTGTCACATGTCTAGTTCAGGTCCTGAATATCTTTGTTAGTTTTCTGCACTGATGATCTGTCTAATACCATCAGTGAGATGTTGAAGTCTCCCACTATTATTACATGGTTATTTAAGTCTTTTCAAAGGTCTCTAAGAACTTGATTTATGTATCTGAGTGTGCCTGTGGTAGGCACATATATACTTAGAATGGTCAGGCCTTCTTGTTGAATTGAGTCCTTTACCAATATGCTATGTCCTTCTTTGTCTTTTTAGATTTTTGTTGGTTTAAAGTCTTTTTTTTTTGTCTGAAATTGAATAGCAGTCCCTGCTTTTTTCTGGTGTTTTATTTACTTCGTAGATTTTTCACCATCTCTTAACTTTGTGCCTGTGGGTGTTATTATTGTATCTAAGATGGATCTCTTGAAGAAAGCATACTGTTGGGTCTTGCCTTTTTAGCCAACTTGCCACTCTATGCCTTTTCCTAGGGGAATTTAGTCTATTTGCCTCCAAGGTTAGTATTGATATGGGCAGATTTGATCCTGTCATTGTGTTTTTAGCTGGTTATTATGCAGAGTTGGTATGTGGTTGCTTTATAGTGTCACTGGTCTATGTACTTAAGTGTGTTTTTGTGGTGGCTGATAATGGTCTTTTCTTTCCATTTTTAGCACTCCCTTAACAATCTCTTATAAGGCAGGTCTGGTGGTAACAAATTCCCTTAGCATTTGCTTGTCTGAAAATGATTTTATTTCTCCTTCACTGATGAACTTTAGTTTGGTTGGAAATGAAATTCTTGGTAGAAATTCTTTTCTTTAAGAGTGCTACAACATAGTATTAGAAGTTCTGGCCAGGGCTATCAGGCAAGAGAAATAAATAAAGGGTATTCAACTAGGAAAAGAGAAAGTCAAATTGTCCCTGTTTGCAGATGACATGATTGTGTATTTAGAAAACCCCATTGTCTCAGCCCAAAATCTCTTTATGCTGATAACCAACTTCAGCAAATTCTCAGGATACAAAATCAATGTGCAAAAATCACAAGCGTTCCTATACACCAATAAGAGACAAACAGAGAGCCAAATCATGAGTGAACTCACATTCACAATTGCTTCAAAGAGAATAAAATACCTAGGAATCCAACTTACCAGAGATGTGAAGGACCTCTTCAAGGAGAACTACAAACCACTGCTCAAAGAAATAAAAGAGGACACGAAAAAATGGAAGAACATTCCTTGCTCATGGATAGGAAAAATCAATATCGTGAAAATGGTCATACTGCCCAAGGTAATTTATAGATTCAATGCCATCCCCATTAAGCTACCAATGACTGTCTTCACAGAATTGGAAAAAACTACTTTAAAGTTCATATAGAACCAAAAAAGAGCCTGCATTGCCAAGACAATCCTAAGCCAAAAGAACAAAGCTGGAGGCATCATGCTACCTGACTTCAAACTATACTACAAGGCTACAGTAACCAAAACAGCCGGGTACTGGTACCAAAACAGAGATATAGACCAGTGGAACAGAACAGAGCCCTCAGAAATAATACCACACATCTACAACCATCTGATCTTTGACAAACCTGACAAAAACAAGAAATGGGGAAAGATTCCCTATTTAATAAATGGTGCTGGGAAAACTGGCTAGCCGTAAGTAGAAAGCTGAAACTGGATCCCTTCCTTACACCTTATACAAAAAATAATTCAAGATGGATTAAAGACTTAAATGTTAAACCTAAAACCATAAAAATCCTAGAAGAAAACCTAGGCAATACCATTCAGGACATGGGCATGGGCAAGGACTTCATGTCTAAAACACCAAAAGCAATGGCAACAAAAGCCCAAATTGACAAATGGGATCAAATTAAACTAAAGAGCTTCTGCACAGCAAAAGAAACTACCATCAGAGTGAACAGGCAACCTACAGAATGGGAGAAAATTTTTGCAATCTACCCATCTGACAAAGGGCTAATATCCAGAATCTACAAATAACTTAAACAAATTTATAAGAAAAAAAAATCAAATAACCCAATCAAAAAGTGGGCAAAGGATACAAACAGACACTTCTCAAAAGAGACATTTATGCAGCCAACAGACACATGAAAACATACTCATCATCACTGGCCATCAGAGAAATGCAAATCAAAACCACAATGAGATACCATCTCACACCAGTTAGAATGGTGATCATTAAAAAGTCAGGAAACAATAGGTGCTGTAAAGAATGTGGAGAAATAGGAACACTTTTACACTGTTGGTGGGAGTGTAAACTAGTTCAACCATTGTGGAAGACAGTGTGGCGATTCCTCAAGGATCTAGAACTAGAAATACCATTTGACCCAGCAATCCCATTACTGGGCATATACCCAAAGAATTATAAATTATGCTACCATAAAGACACATGCACACATATGTTTATTGCAGCACTATTCACAATAGCAAAGACTTGGAATCAACCCAAATGTCCACCAGTGACAGACTGGATTAAGAAAATGTGGCACATATACACCATGGAATACTATGCAGCCATAAAAAAGGATGAGTTTATGTCCTTTGTGGGGACACGAATGAAGCTGGAAACCATCATTCTGAGCAAACTATCACAAGGACAGAAAACCAAACACCGCATGTTCTCACCCATGGGTGGGAATTGAACAATGAGAACACTTGGGCACAGGGTGGGGAACATCACATACCAGGGCCTGTCATGGGGTGGAGGGACAGGGAAGGAATAACATTAAGAGAAATACCTATTGTAAATGACAAGTTAATGGGTGCAGCACATCAACATGGCACATGTATACATATGTAACAAACCTGCAGGTTGTGCACATGTACCCTAGAACTTAAAGTATAATAAAAAAATTTTAAAAACTTTTTTAAAAAGAGTGCTGTATGTAAACCCCCAGTCTCTTCTGACTTGTAGGGTTTCTGCTGAGAGATCCACTATTAACCTGGTAGAGTTACCTTTGTAGGTGGCCTATCCTTTCTCTGTAGCTGCCTTTAACATGTTTGCTTTAATTTTGACCTCAGAGAATCTGATGACTGTGTGTTTTGTGGATGGTCTTCTTGTATAGTATTTCACAGGGGTTCTCTGCATTTCCTTAATTTGAATGTTGGCCTCTGCAGTGAAGTCGGGGGAATTTTCATGGATGATATCCTGAAATGTGTTTTCCAAATTGTTTGCTTTCTGTTCCTCTCTTTCATGGATGCCAATGAGTTGTACATTTGGTCTCTTTACATAATCCCATATTTCTCAGGGGTTTTGCTTATTCTTCTTTAGTTTTTTCTTTATTTTTGTCTGGCTGAGTTATTTTGGAGAACTGGTCTTTGAGCTCTGAAATTCTTTCCTCAGCTTGGTTAGTTCTGGTGTTAATACTTTTGATTGTATTCTGAAATTCTTGAAGTGAGTTTTTCATCTCTATCAGTTCAGTTTTGTTCTTTCTTAAAATGGCCGTTTGATCCTTCATCTCCTGTATCATTTTATCATATTCCTTAGAATCCTTTGATTGGGTTTTGATTTCCCACTGAATCTCAATGATCTTTTTTTTAATTTATATTCTGAATTCTATTTTTGTCATTGTGGCCATTTTATCCTCGCTAAAACCATTCCTTGGGAACTAGTATGGTCATTTGGAGGTTAGGAAGACAACCTGGGTTTTTAGTTGCCAGAGTTCTTGCACTGGTTCTCTGTCATCTTTGTGGGCTGATGTTTCTTCAGTCTTCAAAGTTACTGTCCTTTGGTCAGGCACAGTGGCTTATGCTTGTAATCCCAGCCCTTTGGGAGGCTGAGACAGGCGGATCACCTGAGGTCATGAGTTCGAGACCAGCCTGGCCAACATAGCGAAACACCATCTCTACTAAAAATACAAAAATCAGCTGGGCATAGTGGTGTTTGCCTATAATTCCAGCTACTCAGGAGGCTGAGACAGGAGAATCACTTGAACCCAGGAGGTGGTGGTTTCAGTGAGCCAAGATCACACCACTACATTCCAGCCTGGGTTACAGAGTGAGACTCTGTCTCAAAAAAAAAAAAAAAAAAAAAAAAGTTGCTGTCCTGTGATTTTTTTTTTTTTTTTTTTTTGGCTTTTATCTTCTTTGATGTCATTGGTGGTTTTACTGTAGTATAAGGTGGGTGGACCGCATTAATTTCTAGAAGATTTTAGAGGGCCGAGATTCAGCTCAGCATTGCTGTGCTGCGTGCTCTAACTCCAACAGGATTGCATCAGCCCTGGCTCTGTTCTCTGGCCCTTTGAGGCTAGAAACCTGCTGTGCTGGAGGAGCTGAGATATTCTGGATCAATGGCCACAACACTGCAAAGGGTGGTGACAGCCAAAACACTTTATTGAGTGGTGGAACCAGGATTTGTGCTTGTTTGTGTGTGCCAGGAGCTGCAGCAAGTTGAATGTTCGTCTACTGGGGTGAAGTACTGGCAAACATCCTCTGTGCAGGTTTTTGTAGCTGTGGCAGTGGTGGAGCAAGGATAAATATGTTGGTGGGTGCAAGGCTGGCAGTCTCCATGAACATATTCATGCCGGTGGCAGTGGCAGTGCAGGGTGGAACCAAGGGGGTCCGTGCACATACTCACGTCTGCCATGGTATCAGCATAGTTGTGGGAATTTGGTGGACACAAAGCAAGCAGCTTCTGTGTGAATATTCATACTAGTGTCAATGGTTGCATGGGATTGCTGGTCTCTATGCATGCATTTAGATCGGTAATGATGGTGCAGTAGGGAGGGGAGTAGGGTACACTCATGCTGGCAGCTATGGTATGGTGGGGTGCATGCATCAAACACACACACTGGCAGGGAAGGAGAGATGAGATCTGCCTGAGCACACATGCATTGGAAAAGTGATGTGGGGGTGACTGTGGGCAAGTGTGTGCTGGCAAAGTGGTGCAGAAGAGGCTGCAGTGGGGGTAGTGTGCAGATGTGCTAAGCCACATCAGTAAAGGCCACTCTGGTGGAGCTCTCCGACAGTCAGGTGTGGTTTGCCAGTGCAGAAGGTATGATACAGGGTCTCTGGAGGCACATCAGCAGGGCATCCAAACCTACACTGCAAGCAAGCATGGCAGTATCAGGCCCTGAGAAAGGCTAGAAGACAGAGGAGTGCTCAGGTTGGAGTGGCAACATCTGATAGGTAAGGGTGCCCTGCTCTGTTCAGATCCAAAAGTTCCCCTAAGGCTACAGTCTCATAAGGAAGCATGGCAAGCCTTGGGGCGAGGGGATTGGGGAGTGATGGGGGTATCTCTGCCTGTGTTCCACTGCAGATATTCCTGCACAGACTTGAGTACTGCCCCTACCACCTCTTTAAGCAGCTGTCCCTGCCAGATCAAGTGTCTATGTGGGTTGTAGGGTCTCCTGCTGCCAAGATTCCAGAGGTTTGTGGCAAGAGCAGATTGCTCCTTGCTTACCTTGCTCACCCCTTCCACAATAATTGTTGACAGCCAGAAACAAGTCCCAGTGCATTGTAACCCTGTGTAGGGTTCCCCATTTCTTTCCCCTTTAGCCCATCATCTGTGTCCTTCTTCTGTCCATTCTCAAATGAATTCCCTCTGGAGATCTGCTTGGAGTGCCTCAGTCTTCCCAATATTCCAGTTCCTCAGTGGCTGTTTCTAGTCAGCCATCTTGCCTCTAACATACTTTTAAAAATTCATTCAAGTTTTGCAGTTGATATTTTCTGTTGTCTTTTACTTGTATTACTGTCTGATACGGTCTGGCTCTGTGTCCCCACCCAAATCTCATCTCGAAATGTAGCTCTCATAATTTCCATGTGTCATGAGAGGGACCTGGTGGGAGGTAATTCAATCATGGGACTGGGTCTTCCACATGCTGTTCTTGTGATAGTGAATAAGTCTCACAAGATCTGATGGTTTTATAAAGGGGAATTCCCCTGCACATTGTCGTGCTTGATGCCATGTAAGACATGACTTTGCTCTTCATTTGCCTTCCATCATGATTGTGAGGCCTCCCCAGCTATGTGGAACTGTGAGTCAATTAAAACTCTTTTCTTTATAAATTACCCAGTCGTGGGTATATCTTTATTAGCAGCTTGAGAACAGAATAATACACTGTATATAGTTAGATTGTATCTAATTATAACATGACTGACTTTATCATTTATTTAACTTTTTTCACTTCAAGCTCTTTTAATGCACCTCAAATATTATTCAGTTTAACATTTATTTTATCAGTGTTTCATCTCATCTATCTGATATTCTTAGTTATATTTACTGATTTGCTGTGTTTCTTATAATGTTTATGATTTAATTTTTAACTCATATAGTTGCTTGAATCTTGCTTTGGCTTCTTTTGTTTTATTTATTTTAGCTTTATTTTGTATTTTTGTTACTCAGTGTATTTTTAGTATCACATTTGTTTTGTTTACTTTGCTTAGGCAATTGGACACAGGACATGTAGCTATAGGGAAAACTTAGGATGAGTTGGTCTCCAGGGATCCTTTTCCAGTTTCAATTAAATAACTCCACATTGTCCTCAGTGTTGAAACCCCAACCATAACTACTTAAACTAAAAAGGAATTTACTCCAACTCTTTTAAAAAGTTAACTTTATTGAAATATCATTCACATACCATAAAATCACATGATTCAAGCAAGCAATTCAATGGTTTTTCCACAAATTTGTGCATTCATAACAATAATAATTTTTTGAACATTTTCATTACGCCAAAATATATCCCATGCCCCATTGCTGTCACTCCTCATTCCTGCCTCCCTGTAGACCATAGGCAATCACTAATCTATTTTTTTTGTTTCTATAAATTGGCCTATTCTAAGTATCTTATGTGAGATAATACAATATGTGGTCCTTCACAAGTGACTTATTATTATTTTTTTGCATCATGAACTGTTTTCTAAGCAAATCCATGTTGTAGAATATATCAGTATTTCATTTTTATTGCTGAATAATACACCATTGTTTGAATATATTTCATTTTATTTATCCATTCATCAGTTGATGGACCTTTAAGTTGTTTCTATTTTTTGTCTATTATAAATAATGCTGCTATGTACATTTGTTTGGTATATTTTTCATGGACATATGTCTTTATTTTTCTTGGTTACATACCTAGAAGTAAAATGGCTGGGTTATATGGTAATTCTATGTTTAACCTTTTGATGAGCTACAAACTATGTTTAAAAGTACCTGTACCATTTTATATTTTCATCAGCAGTGTATGAAGGTTCCAGTTTCTCCATATCTGTGCCAACCATTGTTCTTATATGTCTCTTTTCATTATAGCCCTTCTAGTGGGTGTAAAGTAGTATCTCGTGACATTGAGTGTTGTGGTGTTACAAATTCTTGATAGCTAATTACATTGAGTATCTTTTCAAGTGCTTATTAGACATTGTGTTTCTTACTTGGAGAAGCATGTGTTCAGATCCTTTGCTCATTATTTAATCAGATTGTCTTTGTATTATTGAGTTGTAGCAGTTATTTATATATTCCAGTAACATGGTTTGACTCTCTGTCCTACCCAAATCTCATTTCAAATTGTAATCCCCACATGTTGAGGGAGGGCTCTGGTGGAAGGTGACTGGATTATGTGGGAGGTTCCACATGCTGCTCTAGTGATAGTGAGGGAGTTCTCACGAGATCTGATGGCTTTAAAAATGGCAGTTTCCTCACACTCTCTCTTTCTTTCTTTCTCTCTACCCTGCTGCCTTGTGAAGAAGGTGATTGCTTCCCCTTCTGACGTGATTGTAAGTTTCCTGAGGCCTCCTCAGCCATGCAGAACTGTGAGTCAATTAAACCTCTTTTATTTATAAATTACCTAGTCTCAAGTAGTATCTTTATGGCAGTGTGAGAACAGACGACTACATCTAGACACACATGGTTTGCAAAATGTGTTCCTTTTCAGATATGGGGTATGCAAAATTTCCTCCCACATATGTGTTTTGATAATTACATTTACTGGTGCTCTTTGTTTTCTGTTTTAGATTTAAACATCCATCTAAGTGTACATGTTTTCGGCCTGAAGATTTCCTTTAGTAGTTCTTGTCAGGAGGGTCTGCTAACAACAAATTCTTTTAGTTTTACTTTATTATGTGAGACTGTATTTTTGCTCTTTATTTTTGAAAGATGTTTTGCCTATTGCCTCTATTATTTCTGCTGAGAAGTCAACTGTTGATGTCATCTTGGTTTCTGCCATGTGACAGTTGTCTATCACTTGCTTCTTACAAGATATTCTCTTCACCTTTACCTTTCGACCATTTTACCACATTATGTCTGGATGTGGACCTTTTGTGCCTTTAGCCTGCTTGGAGTTTTTTGAGCTTCCTGGATGTATAGATTAATGTTTCCAATGTTTATCATCAAATTAGAAAAATTTCAACCATTGATTGTTTCAATATATATATTTTTTGCTGTTTCTTTCATTCTCTATTCTTCAGTTTCTGCTAGTGTGACCCTCATGGTGACATGTGGTACCCCTTGCTTGGAAACTGATGGGAGAAGTAGCCCCATCTTTTCAGCCACAGCCACTGCTTTGACATATCTCTGGAGCTTTCTCATATATTGTTAGTCATTCCATTTTCATGCCCACATGTTAGCAGCTTATTATAAGCTTCTTGAAGACAGCATTGGGTCTTATTTCTTTCTACTTATTCAGTAGAAACAGAAAAGTATTTCGGATGTACAATGTAAGTGATAATGAAAAGTGGTGATATAAGTGTATAGTATAAATTAATTACTTTCAAAGATTCCATTTTCTTATTTTGATATGTTTATTGTTACTTTACCAGAAATAGGTGACTAATCTTTTTGTTATTTAGAAGTAAATCATAAAAAATTAAATTCAAAGATTATTTAAAGTCACTCTTCTCTGCAGTATCATTTGTGTGATAGCTTGAAATGTTTGTTGGCTAATTACCCAAGGTGTCACTGGTGTCTGAAATTCTTCCAATTGTGAATATTCATCCAAATATTTACATATTTCCTCTTACTTTATACCCAAGAAAAAAGGAAGAAAACTGCCTTGCCATAAGCAAACCTTCATGGTTTATAGTCTTCCACAGGTTATAATCAAAGGAAAGACATGATCTGCTTCTGAAATTAGGATATAAAACACTGGAAATAATTTAAATTTGAATCCAAAGACAATACATAGTTTTAGAGATATATCTTTGAAAAGAGTCTTGTTGGAATTTTGATAACTCAAGCATTTATGTGGACAATGCAAAAAAATACAGGTTCTTTAAGAAAACTCAGGATATATGTTCAGATAGTTGTAGACCCACTTTCTTGTCTTCTCAAAAAACATCTGACATTAATATTTGGGTGTGTTGTTTAGAGAGTCAGTTTTATTTAGAGTAACTTTTTGCTGAATGAAATTTTTGCTACTGAATCAATTTATATATGTTTCGCCAATATTAAATGACATTTTAAAATATCAATAAGATGCAGGCTTCAGGCAAGTTTAATTTTAATCTATACTTGAACTCAGAAGAACTTTCCTAAACACACCAAGCCATTATTGTTTCATAATTTTATTTCTTAAACAACCTGTAAAAAAGATTAAACACAAATATGCTGGCTGGGTGCACTGGCTCACCCCTATAATCTCAACACTTTGGGAGGCTGAGGCAGGTGGATTCCTTGAGCCCAGGAGTTTGAGACCAGCTTGGGCAACATAGGGAGGTATTCATATATTAACTCTAAACAAGTATCTGCAGCACATATTAAAAGGAAGGGCTTAATATTCAATACATAGATTTATCATATATAGATATCAAATACCTAGATAAGAACCTGTTAAAATAATAATGATAATAATAAATTTCACAAAAAATATTCTTTTTAAAAAAGTTTACATATTTAAAGTATGGTCTTTACAATGCCCACTAAATGATTATACGTGTACACACACACACATTCATATATACTCATACATGCATACAAAAACATCTAAAAAAATTTTCAAAGCAAGAGTGTTTGTCACTAATACACAGGAAAAAAATTTAAGTATCAATAGGAGTGCTGCAAACAGGACTAGATTGAGAAAAGTACTAGCCAAGCAAGAATTCAAAACATGTGAATGATAAAATGAGTTTTTGGAAGCCACAAGGTCTCTTGGAAAACATTCTAAATCTCTTGATCTTGAAGAAACATTGAGTAGAGCTTAATGTTTACAACAGGCTACAATGTACAGTTTAAGCACACAACAGGCTAAGACGTGTGCTTAGGAAGGAGAGACATTAACAACACTGATTCTAAAAAGAAAGTCATCTGAGTATGAGGAGATCAGCCTAGCTGACCCATAGATGTCACAATTCCTGCAGAGAAATATATATAGGCTGATAGGCTCATAAAGACATGAAATGGTGGAAAGAACTAGATGTGCTCCAGTCAGTGCATGTGGAGGTGAGAGCAAACTGCAAATCCATGAATGAGTTCACACTGTTCAGCAATGAAATGACTAACCTTGATATTTACTCAAGCATCTTAGAGAGCATATTCAACAAGCTAACTAAAGCAGAATATATCCAAATTGTTGATAGATGATTGGCATTTTCTCATTTAATTTCTGACTTAAATAATTGAAATAAAAAGAAACTTTGTATCTGGTAGAGATTCCTTTCTACCCTTCAAAATTAGTAAATACATAATTTAATAATAAACAAAAATAGAATATATGTATACATGTAGATGTATTTCTGGCCAAAATCTCTGAAAGGCAAACACAAGATTTTAACCTGTATTAGTTCCCAATGACAGGGAAACTGATCTTCATCTAAAAGTACAGCAAGCAATTAAAAATATCAATAGAAATTTAAAAATGATAGTTGTTAAAAGTAGAGAAACCTACATAATCAATTAAATATTTTTCCATATAACAGACTGAAGATCTCACACATACTATAAGATGTATGAGATGTACTGGATAATACTATTTCAATTGATGTTTATATTAATTTTATATTACTATAAATTTTACGGTTTAAAACAACCCGCAGTTATCTCATAGTTCGGTAGGTCAGAAGTCCAGGCAGGATCTGTCAGGTTCTCTGCTCAGTCTCTCAAGGCTGAAATCAAGGTCTTGGCTGAGGGAGCTGTTAGCTGGAGGCTCTTGGGAATAGTTAGTTTCCAAAGTCACTTCTGTGTTGTCAGAATTCAGGTTCTTAAGGTTATAGGTCTGAGTTTTCCCTTTCCTTAATGGCTGTCTCCTGGGGCTACTGTCTCCTATTAGTGCCGGTTTAAATTCCTTCTTTTTCCTTTTTCCCATTTTCCTTTTTTTTTAAACACTTATTTTAAGTTCACGGGTACAAGCGCAGGTTTGTTACATAGGCAAACTTGTGTCATGGGGACTGTGGTACAGATTATTTTGTCACCCAGGTATTAAGCCTACTACCCATTAGTTATTTTTCCTGATCCACTCCCTCCTTCCATCCCCACCCTCTGATAGGCGCCAGGGCATGTGGTTCCCTACTGTGTGTCCATGTGTTCTCATCATTAGCTTCCACTTACAAGTGAGAACATTTGGTATTTGGTTTTCTGTTCCTGTGTTAGTTTGCTAAAGATAATGGCCTCCAGCTCCATCCTTGTCCCTGCAAAGGACATGACCTATTTTCAAAGGTGGCAGCAGCCCATTTGGTCCTTCTCAGGCTTCAGATCTCTCTGACTTTTCTTGTCTCCCAACAGAGAAAACTCAGCTTTGAAAGGGCTTCTGTAATGAGATTGGGCCTATCTGATAATCCTTTGCTTGCACACTTGCTCAACTGGCCCATCAGACTTCACTTAAAAAACGTAAGTTCTAAGGCGAAATTATTAAGTTTAAAGAAGGTGAAAGCAGAGCATTAAACCAAGTGCAAACTCCTTCTGAGCATGAGGCCCCTGCAGCTGCGTAGGCTGCCCGCCCTTGAAGCCGGATTTGACCAGGCAAACCGCGAACACTTTCTCCAATCTTATATAAGCATGTTGAATAATTTAGGGTGACAAGCAAAATTATAGAACCTCTAGCTGTAATTCCAAACCTCCAAGGAAAAATGGGGGAAGAGAAAACTGTTTCAAAATCATGTGATGCAGTGTGGACTGAAATGATTCACTCTACATTCATGTTAATGGTTGTCGTTGTAAAGATTTCAGGATATAATCAAGGACTCAGGGAAAACGTCGAATTGATTAATTTGTAAATTTTTATTTTTTAATTAAAAATCTAACAAAATGCAATATAAAAATATTTGTTTATTTGGGTTGGTAAATACTTGTGTGTAAACAGTAGTCTCTAAAAATGTATGTGTGTATGTGTATGTGTATAGTAAAAATAAAATAAAATAACTTCAGTTGTAATCCCACCAACTCAGGAGGTTGAGGTGGGAGAATTGCTTGAACCCAGGAGGCAGAGGTTGCAGGGATCATGCCCCTGCACTCCAGCCTGGGCAACAGAGCGAGACTCCATCTCAAAAAAAAAAAAAAAAAAAAAAAAAACACAAAAGCTAAACAACTTCAAATCACTTTTGATATCCATTAAAAAACAAATAAAGATCTCAAACATGGAGCTGCTATACTAAAATTAAAATGAACAATAAAATCAATTAATCATGTAATAAATAGATACATGTAACCATGATCTTAAAATATTTTAAATGTGGTAATAATTATTGAAAGTTCATATGAACATTGCAAAAAGTAATATTAATTGATTCAGTGTATATTTTTTAACATCTGTAATCTAATTGTCCCAGTATATTGACTGATTTCTGTCATGGATAGAGGATGCTTTTGATAAAATTCAACACTTACAGAAGATTAAAAAATAAACCCTGCCAGACCTGAAATAGAGAAACTTTCTTACCCTGATAACTATGAAATATGTACAAATGGTACTGTACCTAAAGGGAAACTCTAGCATTAGAACAAGAGAAGGCTACAACTTAACATGGAATTACTTCTAATGCAGTAAGAAAGAAAAAAGAAATAAGAGATATCAGAATAAAAAAATTTTAAAAAGTGCCATTATTTGCAATATTTGTAAATAATGATATTAAATAATTTAATATGATTATCTCCTAGAAAAAAATGGAAATAATAATCAACAAAACATGGTCACTTACAAAAGAGTTTGGTAAAGTCTCCACAAAAAAAAATGTATATTTACAAAAATGAATTACAACAAACTAACCACAAATAAAAATAAAGATATTCTTCATATTAGCAACAAAAATATAAGGTCTTTAAAATAATACAGAAAACCTCTTTGTATAAGAAATTAATATTTGATCAGAAAACATAAAAGAAGATCTGAAGCAAATTAAGCCATTTTATACTTTTCACGGGATGAATCAACAGTATCAAACATTGTTTCCCTTCAACATTTTAAAAGAAGAAACTAGGAAAGGAGTGAAGGAATCTGCCTCTCAGATTGTAAGGACTAGAAAACCCACTGATAGACCAAGGCATGTGTAAGAGTATGGTTTATAATGGAGCTGAGACAGACGGAGAGAGAGAGAGAGAGAGAGAGAAAACAGTAGAAAAAGATGAATAATTTAATAGTTTCCGAAGGTGGACTCAGTAATATCTTCCATCACACATGCTCTTCTGCAGTGTGACCTGTGACTGAACAGATAATTAGAAGAGAAAAATCCCAAAGGCCTTGAAGCATATGAAGAGATGCTGAAATTCATCCGTAATTAGAGCCAAACAAAGTAGTAATGAAATACCACACTGTTCCTATCAGATTGGCTTAAGTGAGAAGTTTTACGTTATCAATTGGTGGGGGGTGTCCCCTCATTCAGGCTGGCACATCCAGTGAATATTACAGTTCAGAGCAAAAATGAATATGTGGATAGCCTTTTGGCCCAATAATAATAGCACCTTATGGAGATCCAAAAGGAAACATACAAAGATGTTTGTTGTAGTTTTGTTTATGGGAATTAGAATTTTGAGGCAATGAAGGACCATCACTCGGGCTTGATTAAGTAAAATATGGAGGATACACTGTATAGAATATTCAGCAGCAGATAGATGCATGGTATTGAGAGTAGATTTTAAAAAGGGTTCTCTCTCTCTCTTTCTCTCACCCTGCTTAAAAACATGATCACATTTTTGGCAAATACCATTCATATAAAACAAAAATACACGCATACAAATTTCTAATGTATATTTTACAAGAGCCCATTTTAAAAGTAAGTCTGTTACATATATTAGAATGATTGCACAAGGGAATGGGGATAATAATTATAAATAAACAAATCAACAGTGAACCATGATAAAATAGTGATATAAGATGAAAGGTTTGATTAACTGAATCTAATACTAATTAGATTGAAAAGAAATTTATATATTTTCTCAAGACCTAGCCAATAATAATTGAGAGAGAGGATATGCGTTCAAGTATTTCTGATCATTTAATTTATTCACTTAAATCTTAAGTAGTCCCCCATTTTCCTGTGGCAACTACTAACGGAGTGGAACAATACATTTGTGCCTTTGGGATTACAGACCTGAAGTGAATCCTAGCACAGTGCAAGTTGCTGGCTGAGGCAAAGCTTCAGAGCTGCTCCTATATTTCCCAGGCCAAGTCTCATTTCTCAGGTGCCTTTGTCTTCCACATCTGGGAATTGCATTTGCCCCAGCACCTACAGCAGAATGGAACCCACTGTTCTTTTTCATTTATTTACTTCATGTCTTATTTCTGAGTAGAAAGATGTCACTAGCATTCTAAAGACATGAATTCTAGCCTCCCTTCTTAGCATGCTATCGTTGGGAGAATCATCATCAAACATCCAAAACAGAGGCAACGGTTTTCAAGCTCTAGCTCATTAGACAGAACATGGAAATCAGCCATTCTCCTAGCCTGCTTCATTCTGATGACTTTTGCTTTCTTATATTGTACATGCTGGGTTACGTGTACAATTTTGCTTTAAAAAAAAACCAAAAAGTCTGCTTCTGCAAATATGTAGGGCCATCTACTTTGTGCCAGAAACTGTGCATGGTAAGGACGGTCTTTTCTATAACGTGACAGAATTTTTAAAATCATGAAACATGTCTCTCTTTTCTTCCTTCCTTTCTTTCCACATTTACTGAGTATCATCAAATCATCTGTGGCTGGCTACTGACTAATAGAGACACGTTTTAATATTGTGCATTGTTTTGATCATTGGAACTGTGACCAAAACACAGATAATTAATTATATATGTGTTTCATGCTTAAATAATTATTAATTATTTGAACATATCTAGTTATGGAGGCACAAATGTGCAAGTCACGAGCTATGGATTTTCAAATCTGAGGATTGATACCACTCAGCCGTCCTTATTAATAAATATGCTGAAGTTCCCACAGTACTAAGAAAAGGAGCAGAATATTTTTGTAATAGAAAAAAAGGAAAGAATTGATTATAAATGCCTACCTCATTTTAGTTACCATGTAAGGTCAATGTTATTCTGTCTTTTTTCACGGAGGAGGAAATCCTTGAGATCCTGAGACTTTCAGTAACTTCTTCACAGTTACCAAAGCTCATAAGTAGAACAAAGACGCAGTAACAGCCATCCGTTACTGGGAGGTTGTTAGACATGAGGAATTTCAGGCCTCGCCCTTGACCTTCTGAACCAGAATCTGTTGTGCTGGAGCCAAAAAAATTGTGTTTTAACAAACCTTCCAGATGATTTTTAGACACACTAAAATGTGAGATCCTAAAGCTATGCTGATTTGTCTCTAAGCCTGTGTTCTCTTCATTATGCTATGAGAAGTTTCTACAAGACTTTATTCTCTTTCCAGCATACTTAAAAATTTTTGTCCTGAAAAGCAATATAAGGACACAATGGACTAAGGAAGACTGGAAAGAAAATATTTTTGGCCCGGCGCGGTGGCTCACGCCTGTAATTCCAGCACTTTGGGAGGCCGAGGCGGGCGGATCACGAGGTCAGGAGATCGAGACCATCCTGGCTAACACGGTGAAACCCCGTCTCTACTAAAAAATACAAAAACAAACAACAACAAAAAATTAGCCGGGCACGGTGGTGGGCGCCTATAGTCGCAGCTACTCCGGAGGCTGAGGCAGGAGAATGGCGTGAACCCAGGAGGCAGAGCTTGCAGTGAGTGGAAATGTGGCCACTGCACTCCAGCCTGGGCGACAGAGGGAAGCTCCGTCCCCCGCCCAAAAAAAAAAAAGAAAAAGAAAGAAAGTATTTTTATAGTATTATTTTTTCATCGATCATTCCAAAGAGGAAAACAATGTCACCTGAGTAACTTACTTTATTATGCAGGGGAATTCCATTGCATACTTGTATTAGAAAGCAAAGAAAATTATCTTTCAAATGATTGTCATTTATGGAGAAATCCTGAATCCTCTTAAGCCAAAGTTGGGATTTAAAATGAAGTACAATTCTTATATGAACTGATGCAGTTGATCCCACCCTGATTAGTCCATTAGTTCAAGGATTAATTGTGCCTTTCATTTCTCTGTTAAGTAGTGAATGTTTAATTTTTGGCTGCATTTGAAGTGTAATTTCATTTGCAGCACTTGCCAATGTAGGATCAGCCCTTATTTCTTTTCAGCTATGGTAATATTTTAAGTGTGATACATGAAATTTTTATCTACTGGTATAGGGTCCAGAAGTATCTAACAGCTGATTATTTAGAATTCACTATAAACGATTGCATGCCACACAGGGCTTGATTTAAGTGAGTCCGAATTGCCAGTAAATTTGGAAGGCTGATTAAGATTTATAAAAGACTCTATCAAGGTAGATACACAGAAAAGAAGATATTGCAATTTAAATAAAGATGGCAACTTAGTCGGATATGGATACATTCCTCTTCTTTTAATTAACTGTTGGGTTAAATTTGTAGTTGCTTGATAGTCTTGGTTCAATTTCCCTGTCATATGACCCCTACCTTCTTTTAATATTAATACATTTGAAATACTATTGTCTTTAAAAATATGCTTAAATATACGTACTCTCCAATATAGAGGCTTTTAAAATGCTCTTTTCTAATGTCCAGGTGCTGGAACCTCTCTCTAATATCCCTCAATACATGGTCAGCCAGCATCTCCAACACATTAGCCCACTGACTTGTATTTAGTTTGAAGGAGTTTAGACGACACCATTCCAAGTGTGTTGCTCAAGTATATTGAATACTTTTAGTTTAAGGCACTTGAAAAATAGCAGGTACAAAAAGAACTTCCTTCTTGTTCCTAAAAACAGGAGACCAAATTCGCATGTGAAAGATATTCACCCTAAACCTGAAGGAAAGTATCATTCCTACCAATGACAGGAAGCTGGGGACACAGAGAATCTGTACAAAGAAAACTTATTAACCCTTTCCTTCCTAGACTCTTCTCCACCCAACTAACACAAGCCCTTTCACTTTATCATATTTTCAAAATTTACTACTCTTTGTCCAACTCAGTATGCAAGTGTTCAACTTTAACTGGTTTACGTAGGAATCCATATAACATAAAACTTAAACTGAACAAATGCATATACTTTTCTTCTCTCAGTCTTATGTCAATTTAATTATCAGACCCAGCTGAAAAGCTTAAGAGGGTGGAGGTAAAATTTTACCTCCCGTACACATTTAAGTTGATCTGATCTATAAATATATTATCAAGTTTTAATTATGCTGCAATGTCATCATCATTGCAATTTTGATGAGTTATGATCTATATAAAGCCCTTTACAACAATTTCATACTTGTCATGTCAAGTATTATTTCTCTGTGTACTTCTAGATATCAAAGTCGAGTTCCATAAAACATCTAGCCACAGAGTCCACTTTATAACCTATGAATGTTTCTGTATTAATACAAATATCTAATCGTATGTTGTAAAAATATTTGCTCTGATTTAAGTAAATATATAAATAGAGTTTTGTATATTTAAACAAAATTGCTAACGTATACATAAACATGTATTTTCTGGCCTAGTTTAATTTTTCTTTATAGAAGGGATTATACTGTGTATACTATCTTGAAACTTGACTTTTTTACATAATGATCAATCATAGACAATTTCCAATAGCAGTACATTTAGGTTTATATAGAAAAGTACAGAATTTATATATTCTAATTTTTGTTTCTCATTATCTAACTGTAGAGGTTGGGGTAAACAAAAAAATACAAATGATGATAATATGTTAATTTGTTGTTTGTTTTTTATTCTTTAATTAAACACTATTATACTTTTCCCCTACCTCCTGTGAAAAAATTAAAAATGAGGTTATGATTTAAGTGTTTAGACTTTACATACTATATAGAATTTTGTTTAAACTATTGGTGAAATAAAAGTTTCATTTGGCTAGTCAACCTGACTAGTAAGAAGATATTGCAGTTTACTAAATTTGCCTTTCTGTGATACATTGGTCTGAGTAAATTGTAACTGAACTGTCTCCTTTTGGCTATCGTGTAAGTCAATTAAAGATAAACCTCTACTTCTGATGTGGTATCACTGGAAGAGAGAAACAAATAAGAAACTTTTTTATGTGTTAAGTCGATAACAGCTTATACTGCACGTTTGGCACATCTTTAACCCATTGGCTTGTGATACACTGAATGACATTCCTCATTCTTCAGCTCTCCCTGCATTCCAGTATATAAAACCCAGAGATCTATGCCAGGGTTCAGAGGGAGCCATTAACACAGCATCTGGCATCAGATTTATCAATCACAAAGGAAAATGACCAGACCTGGGGGAATATTGTATGCCAGGACCAAGCATGCATGTGGTCACGGGTGCTGGTGAAGTGGGGTGGGAGGCGTGTGAACAGGAGACGACTAACTCGTGGTGTGATACTTGGCCTTTTATATTCAGTATAAGTAAATATGTAATTTGGTTGAGAAATGTGTATCCCTTAAGATAGCAGTTGGCAGTTTTTTTTTTTTTTTCACAGAAGATCTGTGAGTAAATATTCTAGGCCTGCCAGCCTTACTGTCTTTGTAACAACTACTGATTTCTGCAATGTGGTGTGAAAGCAGCCGTATACAAAGATAATACATAAATGAATGGATGTGGCTGTGTTCCAGTGCAACTTTATGGACATTGAAACTTGATTTTTATATAATTTTCATGATTCATGAAAGAATCTCCTATTGCATTTTTTCAATTATTTAAAAATGTGAAAACGTATCTTAGCTCATAGGCCATAGAGAAACAGCACTTAAATAAGCTTATATATGTAAAATTTGAGTTTTAGCCCAAAGGACATATTCTGAAAGAAATAAAACGTAATCTTTAAAAACAATTTATGACTTATATTTAAATAAAAGGGATGAATAGATGATGTGTATCTAATAGGTGAAATAGGTAAGTAATTGATAGGTATGATATATGTCACACAGAAAGATGTTTATTCAGGAAATATTTACTGACGCAGATTATAGAGGAAAGATACAAGATAAAATCCCAACCCCTAAAGTAGTTTTAGAATTTATTGGGTGAGAATCAGCAATAAATATTAATATAAGAACAAATGTGATAAATAGTATAAAATTTGTATATTTTCAAATATAAAGAAGACAGATTAATTTTGATTAACTAAAGCAATAGTTTAATAGAAAAGGTAGCATTTTATATAAATTTTAACAGATGAGTAGAATTTCAAAATAAATAAAAAACTACTTTCAGGCAGATGGAGTAAGAGCAGCAAAAGCATTGAGATATTTAAAGTTTATGGAAACTGAAAGTTAAAGCTGAATGTTGTTTGGAGTCTTACATGGGAATTAAAGACTAGGTGGTACAAAATAATTTGAAATGAGGAGCTATTACCTTTATGGATAAAAAATTAGTTATAAACATAGATAATTTGTGTGTGCATGGAAAATATATTGGAAGAGATAGGATATTTAAGAAAGAGACAGGTATTAGAAAAGCATTAATTCAGTCTTGGCATGAATACATGGTTAAACCAGGGCATTGGCAGGGGAAATGAATTTGTCAGTTTAGAGAAATGTTCTTGAGATATTGTTTATTCTATAGAGAGATGGAGAAGATAAGTTATGGCTACATTAGCTTTCAGCCTTGGCGACAGGAAGGTGTTAATCCCAAGTGTTTAGGATTTTACAATTCAAATGCATTTCCACATATGGTATTTCATTTAAACTTCAATTGACCCAAGCAAATCAAGCATTGATATTTCCCCATTATTATTATTATTATTATTATTATTTTGAGACAGTGTCTCACCCTGTCACCCAGGCTGGGTGATCTTCACTCACTGCAACCTCCACCTCCAGGGTTCAAGTGATTCTCCCACCTCAGCCTTCTGAGTAGCTGGGATTACAGGTTCGTGAGCCACCGTGCCCAGATAATTTTTTATATTTTTCAGTAGAGAAGGGATTTCCCTATGTTGGCCAGGCTTGTCTCAAACTCCTGGCCACAAGCGATCCACCCGCCTCAGTCTCTCAAAGTGCTGGGATTACAGTGTGAGCCACCATGTCTGGCCTCTCCTTTCTTGAAAGAAAATTTAAATTCAATTAATTAAAATTTTGGTTATGTGGTACCATAAGGGCAGATAACAAAGTATGTTTGAGTCTAACTCTATTATCTTTTTTCATCATTTGAATGTTCCCTAACAGTATAAACTTTGGACAGGCCGAGTTTAGGACTAAAGAGACTTTTTGAAAGTTAGAAATGTAAGAAGTGTGAAGTATAGATTTTAATGGATGTTATTATCGAGACAGTAGCAGAAGTAGGGGGAATGAATAAAATTTCCCCAGGGCAGAAAGTCTAAAGTGATAGGAATACAGAAACTAATGTCTTTTTCAATAATGTTTGTGATGTGAACTTGAAATGAAAATACAGGGTGACGCGTGTCATGGCAATACCCTGCTTATTGACTTTGGGGCATTGCTTGATAAAATTCCTGATGAATGCTACATGATCAAAGTAGCATTTATGTGATCAAATGAAATAGGCACTAGTCAAGTGGGAGAATGCAAAGAAATAACCACAAGGAAAAACAACTTAGAGCAATTTTCTATAGCTATAGAGAGCTGCAGAGGGCATGAGCAGGTCTGTTAAACTTACATCCTCCCATTAGCAATAGAGGAGGTTTGCTGGGAAAACTGTGTATCTCAGACAATGATACGGAGTGTTGAAGAGCATAAATATCTGGATTTTATGACATCTAATATAATTATTTTTAAGATGAACCACACTTATAAATCAGTAATATAGGCAATCTACTGCTAATTAAATGCTGACAAAACAAATTTTTGTACAGAATTTTGTTTTGTGTTTAATAAATAAGTCTTTAGAGGGATCTTGATTTATATATAGCTTTGTACATACGTAAGTGGAAAATATAAGCAAAGTAAATTCAGGATATCATTAAAACTGTGTCACACTCATGGTCTGACCTACTGATGGGTCACTTTTCAATTTCACGTTATCATTTGTCAAAATAGCATCGTCTATGCTGTTACAAAAGTTGATGATTTAATATTTTATTTTAAAAAGTATTAAATATTGCTCTATTGGCTCTGGAATTTTTTTCAAAGATGTTGAATATCCTATGGGGATATGATGTATATGACATGTTCTCAGATGGCTTAGGAAAAGTAGATAGATGATTGATAGACTCTGGTGCAACTTCCTGGAACCACTGAATTGGCTCCTCTGTCTACTTCCTTGGTTTAATTTTCCCGTCTTATCTTTTCGTTCTCTAAAGTTACCTTTCTTTAATTTGAGTACAACTACATACTCTTTAAGATATATTGTCCCCCTCCCCCGCCCAGCATAGAATTGTCTATATGCTTTCTAGACAGGAAAGTTGGGAGTTACTTCTGCCCTATTGCTGGAACAAGAATTATCTCTTCTAATAATTGACACATTCTCATTGAGGACTGAAGAAAATTGCTGCTGCTGTTACTACTAAAACTGACAGAGAAGGAAAGAAGTCCATTGCAAATAGTAAAATACGAAAAAGGAAAGCAATTGCAAATGGCTTCGGGTTGAAAACTTGTACAATCAGACCGAATACTATGTACTGTTTTTCCTGCTTAGTAATCAAACTATCCATGGTATCTTATTATTTATGAACTTGTTCACAATGCCTTTAGATTTCTGTTTAGACACAGGAAAAAAAGTAGTGAAATGTACTTCTCACAGAATACAATATTATTTTCAATTAAAAATAAGATTAACATAATATATAACTTTCAAATTTAGATTTTTAAGTGAAAGGAAGTGATATAAATGATTACAATTACAAATACATGTTTATGTGTGTGCATAAAAGGTGTTTACGTATGTATTTGAAAATTGTATTCAAGAACCAATAAAACACTTCTTAAAAAATATATTTGCAGCCATTTATTTTTCCCAAAAATATACATCAAGTAGTTAAGGGAAAAATATTATCTATTGTTACATCCACCATGCCTGAGTACTGGAAGAAAGTACTTCCTTTTAGCAACTTTACCCTAGCTCACTGTTTTACCAAGCACTCTCTTGTAGACTGGCCTTGGAAAAGAAGTGTTAGTGACACATAGTCTGGAGAGTATCAGAAAAGGAATAAAAAAGTTATTTCTAGTTGTCTTCTTGATTTAACCTTGCATAGAAGTGAGAACTCAGTTTGCTGTTTGTATGTTTCACGTAGTATCAAATAAGATTGGAACAGAAGTGTGCAACACTCAGCAGAGGTCTACCAACCTATGACCGCTTATATTTATGCAACTAATAATACTCATTTAACAGATAAATACAGTATCTCACACAAATATTAAACTACATGGATATTGCAGTGGCAGGTGTAAGTCATCAGTTTTAGGTAAATGGGGAAATATCAACATAATAATTATAACTTTTAGTAACATTGTGTGCTTTTATATGCTGTTCTTTCCTTAACTCTATTACAGATCTAAGAATAGTTACATTTTATCAAAAGGAAAACTTTCCTATAAAATGTATATTTACACTTATTTTTAACTTTGCAGTTTAACCCTTAATGTGTAAAAAAAACAACAACAACAACATGATTTGGATAATGGTATTTGGCTTTTCCAAAGGAACATGCATTTTAATCATACATTTTTATACTTAAAATATATTCCTCACTCAGCTGAGATTTTCAGGTTGGTGCAGTATTAATAATCCTCTCCTTAAAAAATTACTCAGTAACATTGTTCATCTGATGATGGAATCAGTAGCATCAAGAGTGCATTGGGCCAATAAGGGAAGAAAATCATAACTTGTGTTTTGAAAAAAAATGTATTGCCCATTGTGATATTGCCTAGTGTGATTTTTTTTTTTTTTTTTTAGAGAAACCATAATTTCTTGGTAAGGTGTTATTAACAATGTCCAAAATGCCAGCCAGAAACCAACAAATTTAACAATTAGATTTGGGAAAGAATCAAAGGTAATTTTTCATTCCAAGTGGAAATTCTTTTCATATGTATAACTTTTTACTTTTTGGAATTATTTTTTAAATATGTATTTCAGCCTAAACTATTGCACACAAACTCAAAATATTTTGAATAATTTTTCTTAGCCCAATATTTGAGTTTAATATATATTTCTAGGGTATTGTAATCTACTTATAGAATTGCCGGGCGCGGTGGCTCAAGCCTGTAATCCCAGCACTTTGGGAGGCCGAGACGGGCGGATCACGAGGTCAGGAGATCGAGACCATCCTGGCTAACATGGTGAAACCCCGTCTCTACTAAAAACTACAAAAAATTAGCTGGGCGTGGTGGCGGGCGCCTGTAGTCCCAGCTACTCGGGAGGCTGAGGCAGGAGAATGGCGTGAACCCGGGAGGCGGAGCTTGCAGTGAGCTGAGATCCGGCCTCTGCACTCCAGCCGGGGCGACAGAGCGAGACTCCGTCTCAAAAAAAAAAAAAAAAGAATTGTGATAATATTTATCTTGTATACCTCTTCTTTTATATATCAATTACAACTTCTTGCTATATAATTTATATTAGTTTTTAATATTCAGACTGTTTCTATTTTTTTTTCTATTGCATCAGTGGATTACCTGGAAATTTGAAAAATGATCACCAAGTATAAAATAAAATATAAAATTGAAAAATGGACACTGTTTGTTTGAAGTGAAACTTAATCAGGCTCAGGATAAAATGACATGTCATACTGTACAAGGACCAAATGTTTCTTCAACTAGCTTAAATTTCCCTGACAATGTCATTCAGAGTTGATAACATATCAAAACACCACACAAAGTGACTAGGAAGTAAATATTAAAAGCGTATAATTTTGACTAGTTAGTGGTTATTGTAAATTCCCAAGTCATTGAAGTATCCTTAAAATGTATTGATACATAATAATCATACATGTTTATGGGATGCGTGTAATATTTTGATACATGCCTGCATTTTATCATGATCACACCAGGGTATTTAGGATATCCATCTCATTGAACGTTTATCACTTCTTTGTGTTAGGAACACCTTAAATCTTCTCTTCTATCTATTTTGGAATATACATTAAGTTATTGTTAACAATGGTCACCTTACTGTGATATTGAACACTGGAATTTGTCCTTCTATCTATCTAAGTGTTTATGTGTACCTGTTAACCAACCTGTCTTCCTCTCCTCTCTTGATTGAATTTAGAATTTAACTTTAACACCAGTAGTGGGAAAGAAGAAAAAATGTAGAAACAAAATCCCATCAGGAGTAATACATAACGTCGTTAATTAAGTGTTATTTGGCTTTGGTTTTGAATTTTTCCATATTTATTATGTCAGCTACTTTCTTGTTTTTCCCAAGAAAATGATACATTACTTGGGATTTCAAATATTAAAGGAATTAATTTACATTGCTCTAAAAAGGTCTATATACTTAATTATATTTAAACTTATGTACAAAAAGAATATGCCCTCTCTCCGACTATTTTATGATGTTTGGAAAAAAAATGACACGCCCAACTGAAATGTTTACTTTTTAATTAATGATAGATGTCTGTGTTTTTAAGCACTTTTCTTGGTTTAATATTGATGCCTAAGGAGCTTTTTGTATCTTAGATGACTTAAAATTAAAGTCTTAAATTCCATGGAGGCAATTATGTTTCTTCATACCAAGATTCCCTTTTAAAAATTTTAACAAAATCACTATCAAAGACACTAATGTGTTATTATCTTCTCTTTTCAAGCTAGTTATGGGACTTTAATAGCTTCTATTCCTTTGACAGTATCATTTTTTCCCGACAAGAAAAAATAATCATCCAATCAATTTATGGAAACATTTTTCCTCTTTTTGATTTCCTATTTAGAATGTCCTCTAAATTTAGATAAAGGACAATCTTCTTTAAATTTGAAATGATTCTCAAAATTGATTTATTTCCCTGCTCCCTACTTTTATTATTGCTTCCATTCCCATGAGCTCACAAATTCTTTATAAATATTTCTATTTAAAATCCTCTAAAAAATCAAATGTAAAGAGTGGTGCTTCTGGGACAAGACACTTGACTGTCTTAGATATCTAAATTTCACTTTGAAATAACTCAATCAATATAAAAAGTCATCTACTATCATCACTGGAAAGTAGAAAAGGTCCATCCACCTCCCTAAAATTTAAAGAAGCATTTTTCAAAATAAAAAGTTCAGAGTGAACTGAGAAAAATGGAACACAAGCCAAACATATTTCGTTGGGTACCAAAGGAAAGTCTACTGCAATAATAAGTGAGAAGTTCCCATCTTTTCTCCTGCTATCTGCTTGCATTCTATCACAACAGCAACCAGAAGTAAGGACAGGAGGCAGTGTGCATCGCAGGAAGAGACGGATCTTAACCACTCTCAGATCATCAAATCTGCTCCACTGACCATGGCAAGTGGACAGCCCAGAGATCTGTTCACAGCTTTTTCTCCCCACCTGATGTGGCCTCATGTTGGTCATTTCCCCACATCATGTGGAAGTAGGGCTTCTTTCTCTCAGAAAGCCCGTTTTCCCTATAGTTCAAATCCTTCTGCAATGCAGTCTCAGAGCATATTGTACCCCCCCACACACACACTTTGCAGAATTGTTGAGAATTATTTTATATTTGTTTGCATAATTATATGATTAATTTCTGTATCTCATGCTAAACTGCAACTTTCGTGAAGGTAAGTTTCTCATCTGCTTTTGCTCACCACTTTATTATAGCCAGCACAGTTCCAGTTATATTGTAGACAATCAATAAACATGTTGAAGAAAGGAAGAGTCGCTGATCTTTATTGGTAGTTTTGAGATAACAAAGTATGAATGCACTCCAGCAAAACAACTTGAAATTGTGTATTAGAAACCATTGCTTTAACATCCATCAGTCATTCTCTGCCATAGGCAATATTTCCACTGGCTATGTCACACTTAGATTCCAAATTACTACAATCTTATTCATTATGGGCTTTCTACTGCTACCTCAGGTTCTAGTCAACCAAATCTAACTCCTTTTCTTTGCAAAATAAATACTTTGTAATTTTATTTTTGCTTTTGTATCTTCTTATGAGCTTGCTATTAGATGAGGAGTGTTTCCGATTTACACTGATGGTCATCACAAAGCTGTTTTCTCAATGAATGGTGACAAAGTATAAAATCAGAGTGGTAACTATTTTTCTAAATGAAAATTTCCAAATTCATATATTTCTAAATTAATGTATTTCTTATTCCTATATGAATTTCCAAATTCATATATTTCTTATTCCTGTATTTTTGTGTTCTATAAAACCATATACATATATATATGAACACATACATGTGAACTTAAGATCAGTTATCTCAATGATGAATATATATATCTCTAAATGGTGAATATCTATATATAATATTAATATATTAATATATATTACATATAATATTAATATATAAATATTCACCATTTAAAGATAACTGCTCTTAAGTTCACATGTATGTGTGTGTATATATATGTGTGTGTATATATATAGTGTGCATGTATGTATGTGTATATATATAAATTTATGTGTGTGTGTGTGTGTATATATCCCAGGATAGATATGGTAGGTCTTTAGGGGTATCATAGAAGGTGTTATCTGAAGCAAATAGTCAACTCTATTGCTGAGCCTAGTGGGTATTGGAACTTCGGTTATAGAGTAGATTGTTGGAATTTCCGAAATGTAGTTTCTGAAATGTCTACGGTGTACTTAGGTAATAGTAAAAAAAGTTTGCATTTATAAAAAGGTTTTAAAGAACTAAATTTTGATGATCATCTCTTTCCTCTTATTCCCAATTTTTCAATAAAGCAATCCAAGTACATCTTATTTGATACAGATTTCTAAACATCAGCTCAAATCATATCAATTATGAAACATTAATAACTTCACTTACCATGTAATTTAACTCACACTATTAAATTAAAATGCTTAAAACAGAACTCACATGATATCTATTTTCTTCCACCAATACTTAAATTACTCTCTCTCCACTATACATATGTTTAGAATAAATAAGACGCTCTTATCACCAAACATATATAATTTTTTTACTGACAAAAATCAAACACTGAAGGAGGCAATGTATCTTTTTATTCTCAGATAGCCTAGCCTATTCACCACTGATGAAGCCGTTACTCATAAGGATATTCATGCTACTTGGAACCTCCATACATTTGAGCTAAGCTTCACTTCTGTGTAGTTCCATATCTAAAATAGGGAGCTCTGTTTCAGCATAGGTCCTGCATGGAGCAATGGACTATAAATGCTTTGCTATGTCATTCACTAAATCTGCACCAGAACCTTTTCTCTATAGCCCTGGCACTAAATAATCTTTTCTAATTCTAACAACAATTTCATGAAGTCTGGGGGTGGGGAGTGGGTGGAAGGGGAGGTGAGAATGGAGGAGTTTGCATTTCTTCTTTAAAGATAGACTGCAATAAATAAAAATACCAAGGAGTGAAGGCAAATGTTCCAACTAGATGTTATGAACAAATAATTATTTTTCCCCACCTTATAAAGTGGGATTTCAATGGTTCCGGGGGGAAAGAAAAATGAAAGAAACCTAAGGAGAAGAATAAAGAAACCAGAAATCAGAATCAAAACCAGACTGAAACTATCCTTAGGAATAGACTCCTTAATTTTAATGACTATTAGGGAGACAGGAAACAGGACTTTAGGAACATGCAACATACATTTAGGGTTCAAAGTTGTATAATCCATGTGATCTAAAAACCTTAAATTGTGACATTTATTTATTTATTTTTATTTTTTTGAGACAGAGTCTCACTCTGTCGCCCAAGCTGGAGTGCAATGGCGTGGTCTAGGCTCACTGCAACTTCGACCCCCTGAGTTTAAGCGATTCTCCTGCCTCAGCTTCCCGAGTAGCTGGGACTACAGGCGCCCGCCCCCACACTCAGCTAACTTTTGTATTTTTAGTAGAGACGGAGTTTCATGATATTGGTCAGGCTAGTCTCAAACTCCTGACCTTGTGATCTGCCCCTCTCCATCTCCCAAAGTGCTGGGATTACAGGCGTGAGCCACTGTGCCTAGCCAATTATGGCATTTATTTAGGATACCCGTGTGTGGTAGCTCCCCTAGTTACATTCCAAACATTCATAATAAAACTATAAACATTAATATTTGGAAGTCATAAACATCAAGCTGCAAATTCAAGAGTATCTACCTCTGGCTGCATGGGAGAGGAATGAAACTGCAAAAAAGTTTTACAGAGAACTGAACATAGTCTGGCAACATTTTATCTCTTAATCCACATAAAATTAGCATATTGTTTTCTGTAAGATTCCTTTTTAAACCTTTTTATATGTCTATAATATCTTCTAATAATTTACATTTTAAGTAAGAATATAATTAATTGAACAATTTGTGTGATGACATTAAACACGTCAAAAGCAATATATTAAGAAAAATATGAATACTATTGTCTTGATAAAAGATTTTTAAAATTTTAAAAATTTGCATTTTAATTAAAAGACAAGTAAAATCCAGGCTATCTTTGTATCATATAAACAAAAATGGTTAATACTGATGAATTTATTTTATTTTGCTTTTAACTTAAAACTATTATTACTTATTTTTTTTTTCATTTTTTTCTGAATTGGTGGAATACTGATATGGAGCACAACCCAAAATACACAAAAGGAATAGTTATCTTAGAAGACTATGAAGAATGTAACTGATTTATGAACCTACCAATAATGAATAGAGAAGAAACATGAATAAACAGTTTGCAAAAAATATTGAAATGGCTGATGTATGAAACTAGCATGTAGATTAGTTTCTATAGGCTAACCTTTTGTCTTCTGCAGTGAATTTCAAAATACGTTAATAGAATAAATTAGAGAAATTAGAATAAATGTTCAATATTCAGTTTAGTATTCAATTTTTCAGCATAAATTTAGGAAATGTTTGAAGCTTTATTTAGCCAAGAGCAAAGACTCGTAGCCCTGTCTCTTCCTAGTCCTCTTTGACCTCTGTCATGTATTTCTGTCCCAGAAGAGGACTGTGTTTTCTTAAGTCACTCTGCTCCTCTTCATTATTTGTTTGCAAGGTCCCTCCAGGTCTCCCTTTCTTTTCTTATTGAAAATGTACGTGAACATCCTCTAGTGCTGTTCTAGCTGTTCTGCTATTGCTTGAGTTTTTTTTTTTTTTTCTTCTTCTTCTTCTCCTTTAGATCCTTAAATGTGAATGTGCCATGTCATTCCATGTTGTAGCTGATTTTGTCATTCTTTCATTTCTTCTGTTTCCTTACTTATGTCTCTTGATGGTGCCTCTAAGAAACTGTTTCCCTGACTAGATGAGCAAGGAATGGCAAGGCGAGAGCACACAAGGACAAACCTGGGGATGCTGGGACTCTGGGTCTAGAAGAGCTCCACCTGTACCTTGAAGAGTTTATTACACTAGTAATGAGAAACTCTTTAGACCTCAGTTCTACCTTTCTCTTCCTGGTCATCTTGCATAAACTTATTGAACAATTCTCAGTCAGCATGGAGCTTCTACTGATTTCAAAGGTTTTCTCTTCATATTAAATTCAAAGAAAATGTTGTTATCTCATAGTAAATACAAAAATAAATTGTGCTAAGAACAAACCTTGAGATGTTAAAGATAAATTGAATTTTCTTGTGATTGCTTTCAAATTATTTTGGGGTACACTTTTAACTCAAATGATATTTAAACACATTAGCATGGTGAAGATTTTGATGAATAGAGGATTCCCAAAGTTTTATAGAGCTTGGGAGTATCAACAATAGTAATTTTTCGTAATTAGTATTTTGTGAAACATTGGCGGATTTTTCTCCAGTTCACATAATGTAAACCAAATATCTGAATGTTGTAAAAGTTCCGAAAATATTTAAACATTTAATATTGAAGGAATGAGAGCATTTATAGCTAGTTCATTTAAGGTCAAACAAAAAAATAAGATTTAGAAAAGTTAGAAGAAAGTTAAATACACACACACACACACACACACGTTGTCATATGACTCTCCATGATGAATACCACATACATATTTATATTTTATGATTTACTATATAATAAAATAATCAAGCTTATTAACTTATAGGCACAATTATATTTTCTAAAATGTGACATGTGGGACAGCATTGTTTATGTTTTGAAATGAACAAACACAAAAGAGATAAACTATGTCTCCATTTTTCCTTAAGGCATCCTCTAGGATCAAGCCGTTTCATTTCTGCTTCCCTCTATTTTCTGAAGCTTTGTGCTCAAATTACTTTTCTAATTAAAAGCAAATTAAATCATAATTTCTTCCCGGCAAACACACATAGACACATAAACAAGAATGATTTGCATTACAATTAGAACTCTTTCCATAGTTAGTCAAAGATAATGAGAGTTAAAGGATTCATACACTTGGATAATACGCAAAATCGTAATTCAAAATATAAATCAATGTACTCAGAGGGTATTAGAAATTCATTTCAAATATCAGCCCAAATTGTCAGGTAATTAAACTAATGCTTTATTGTAGGACATGATTATAGAGACCGCCATATTTTCAGTTGTTCTGACAGCAATGAAATGCCTTGACAACATAGTTACTGAAGGCAACTTCCAGTAGGAAAATAGGCTTTAACATTTTTTTCAAAAATAAGAAAATGTACAATTTCACCAATGATATCTCAAATAATAATTTTTTAAAATAGGTAAATAATAAATTTGTTGTAAATGTGATGCTGTTTAGCTTTGAAAATGTTTTCACAAAGATTAATTGTTTTGATCAACTATGCTAGTAAGAACATGACCATCATTCTTATTAGGAAGATTAGTGAACAAGTAATTAATTACATATCATTACATGTATTAGATAATTAATAAACTATTTAATGATATAATTGCAAACATTCCAGTCAAAATTGAGCTCAATGATTCTGAGCCCAAATTGTTATCATGTGTTTATTTTTAAATGTATAATCTCAACTTCCCTTCATTTGAAAGGCTTTTAAATTACTGGTAGATAAAAAAGGAGCAAGATATCTTGCATTTAAACCTAACTTCATTTTTATGTTTGGTTAATACATGGAAGATACTTAATCATTCTGAGTTCAATATTAATGTGTATCTTAGATTTCAAGTGATAAAAAGCCAACTCAAATCAATTTTCAAATAAACAAAAAAAGGAAAAGGGACATTTATCTGACTATGCCATTTTAAAGGCAAAAGGTATGCTAATACAACTGGATATGGACCTCAAAGATTCATTTGCTCTGGCTCTTTCTCTTTTCTCTTGATTTTTCCTCCCATAGTAAATCAAATTCATTCTCAGAAAGACTCTTCTTCATAAGGAATATAGTTATCACTAGCTTTCTATCCCTCACAGTAAAAAATATAGACATTTTTAAAAGATGAGATTCCCAAGCTGTCTTGGGAATGAGATGAGATAGTCTCAAGAGAGTATCTTGGGATATTCTGTGGAAAGTTACAAGTAAAACTCTGGTCATGCTTTTATTTATTTATTTATTTATTTATTTATTGCCCATCTTTGAAATAATCATCAGGGGAGTGAATTCAAGTATTCCAGCTGACCAGGTTGAGCTACCTATACTCCATGTGGTGGCAGTAGCAGGCATCTCTGTATGCTTGACAGCTCCTTAAAATTATGATAGTGAAAGAGAATGAGTCACGTCAGACCCATGTGTTGCAGATTGCTTGACAAATATTTTATATATACCACATTATTCTTAGGACTGCCAAGCATTCCTACACGCTTCTTTCTATATATGCTTGCATACTTACACCAAAAACTCCCCCGTTATATACCATAACACTATGTACCCTCATCAAAAGAAGCTGTCTTCAAGTTTTTCAAGTTACTCGACTCAGTTTCAAATCTCCGCTGCTAGGGTGATACTCATTTGTGTCCACCATTGCTTGCCAAGTGATGATGAAGAGATAAATATCATCAACGCTAATACACTCAAAAAGTTTTTAATAACCTATTTATAGGTTACATATAAAACAATATTTAGTAGAACAGGGAGGAAAGCCTTTGACAAGAATGTTTTTTAACTTACAAATGTGGGTGTGCAAGAAAATATCACATTATTTTATTTTCTATGAGTCAACGTTTTATTTCAAGTCCCTACTCTTTCAAAATAGTGAGAAATCCTACCACGGAGAGCATTGTCCTTCTTCAAGTCCTAATAGCTGTGAGATTCAGAGTATTAAGATATTGGGAGTGGGAGATACAGAAGAACTACTTGTAGGAGAGAGACCCCCATTGATGATTATGAGGACATGCGATATCCTTTATCTACATGGCATGTCTTCTTAAAAAAATCTTACAATATTGTCTTCTAACAATTCATTTCATCCCCCAAATGGAGGTTCTGTTAACATTTTTCTTGCATGCAGTGCAAACCTAGATATTTTTGGTGAAAATTCCTCCAGGATATCCAAATCATAGGTAGTTGAATCTGCACACTTATTATTTTACAAAATAAAAGGTGAGAAATTTCTCATTTTTGAAGAACTTTCTCTTTCCTTGTGATTCATATCACAGAAAGTTATTTCTGTATTATATATTGAGAGGGTTAGTCTAATATGGTAGGCAAATATTCAAAATGAGGTCCTGAGGAATTTGCAAACTATGCTGTATGTTATAGTTTAAAAACTTACTTTAATGATTATGCATGGTGAGATATATGTAACATGTAGATATCTTGGTTTCATGTCTTCCAATAGTTCCCAGTAACTCTGAATTCAGTCTAATTTTATAACTTATCATAAGTACTACTTTCAGTGAGACCGAGGTCAGCCCCTAATGTATTATCAGATGAGGAACTAAGTCTGCCAAAAAAGTATTAATATTTTTCAAAGTATAACTCTTTCTTGATAGTAATCTTCAACTCAGACTCTGGTTTACAGAAGATAGGTTGGATTAGAAAACTGTATTGCTTTTAAGAACAATGAATCAGAAATTAGATCTTGTATTCTTACACTTGTGTAATTGTAATTTTCAATACATCTGTGTATTGCACATAATCATGAATAATTACAGACTTAATAATGTTAGTGTGACTATATATATGCAGATGAATGTAAGCAATATAAACAGTCAAATTTCTGTTTCTATCAAAGGTCACTCTTGTCATACTTTTATCTATTATTTTTGCTTTTTGTTGAAGTCTCTGATAAACCACTGCTACCTGGAGAAACAAAGTAACATTATTCTCCATTTCATTTGTGGCATGTGCTGCCTAATTATGACCATTGAAAGTCATAATTAACACATTTTCAAGACAATTCTTAAATTCAGTAAAAATGCACATTAGCTTTTGTGTGTGTGAGAGAGTCAAGGAATGAGAAATAGGTAGAGAAGATTTTTCACTTGCAGTCTAAGGATTTATGGTTTCTAAAATGTGTTCTGCTCATGTTAGTGGGCATTACATATACTTGAATAGTTCTGGGAATCAAGAAGTTAAAGAAAGGCAGAGGTTGCTTTACTCTTGTAATTCTCAAAGTTTTTCTATTCTAAAGTACAATTTGAACTTCCAAGATGAGTAGGAGAATTCTGTGTTTCTCAGGCTATTTCACAATGAGCCATTTTTATGGCTTATCCCATTGAACAAATATGGGAAATTTCAATATAGGCATATTGTATTGGAGTTGTAAGTATCCTTGCAAATTACCTAGCTGAGCACATTTATTTTATTAATGAGAAAATTGAGGCCCCCCTCAAAATATTCTAAATTTGCCTAAATTCTACTTGATAGAATAAGAAATATTCTCATTTCAGATGAGGGATTTAGAATAACTTCTAAAACTGAAGACTTGTTGGAAGAATCTCTCAGTTCTCAGCTTTAGAAGTTACTCTCACATTGCTTTAGAATATTCCAGTATTGGCCAATCGTGAGTTTAATTTTAAAGATTGCTTTCCTATTCAAGTCAGGATAAAAAATAAACCAAAAATATTAAAGTTCTCACTATCAAATATTAGAGCCTGGAAACTAGGGAAAGGTGACATTTATACTCTCAAACCTTGAAATAATTTTAACAGGACATGTAACAGTTGAGACAAGACTACAGGATACTTCCTGTAATGCACGTAACCATGTGGGAGGTAAGGAAATGGGACCTTAGCAGAATTGCAATAACAATGCCAAGCTCAGTAGAGAAAGGAATGACAGTGAGGGTATATGAAAAATAATTAAATGGAGCAGGTTTCTTTAGACCTTGAATGATTTATCCCCAATGAAAGCTTCATGGTTGGAAAGGGGGGAAAGTCTTAACTCTGGCTAATTCTTAATGAGGTTAGATTTACCAATTAGTAGTGTTAGTACTAGATAAGCAAAGTCTTTGTAACCTATGTATTTGATCTAGAAAGAATTTGAGATAAACCTGGAATACAGAATACATAAATTCTACCCCCACTTAGCCACTGATTTATGTGACATCACTGAGATACAGCACTGAGGAGAGATAAGACAGTTCAGGTTTTTCCTGAAGGCGAACATGGGAAAGAAGAATATGTGTGTTTCAATTCATTCTCTTTTTCAAAAAAAAAAAAAAAAAAAAAATGTTTGTTACCCAGGGTCAGAGTTTACCATATATATATTTGTAATCTCTTGGTCTACCAGTGATTTCATGGGTCAACTCCCCATACATCCACTTGGAGTCAATGAAATGGAAAATTCAGTCTCTCAAGAGTCTCTTTGATTTTTCCTTCAGAAACCTGAAAGATATCAGGGTTGGGTATTACTTCAATTCATTTTAATCCAAAGCTACACTGTACAGTAGATCAATACACCAACCACTTCATTCTCTTCTCAATTTCCCACCTTGCTAGTTTACAATGAACACTAATTTATTGTGCTATATGTGCACATACTACAATATCACTGACTTTTTTTTTCAAATTTTCTATCATCCTTTCAAAGCAAGCATGTTGATTCCACAGAAAATATCTATTTCCTGAAAATAAATCTGCCATTTATTTTCTCAAAGAACTATTATTGCTTCATATTATAAAAAAGGAAAACAGCTTCCCTTGTCCTCTTGTTCTTCTTTTTTGTCTGTTTCTTTATCTGTCTCTTTACCATTTTATTTCCAGGAAGAGATCCTTATAGAGGTCTTTCTTCAAAGAAAACTGATAAAATTTCTTTATTATATTTTTTTCTCTGAACCAGATTATCTTCTGCGTCATGACTTTCCAAAGCTCTAGAATATCATAGTAATGCCTAGAAAAGTCACATTTGTCACCTTACAACCTCTTAATTTAGAAAACACAAGCAAATCCTTAGCAACAAACATGAATACCACAGAAGCTAACATTCTATACAACCTTATACAATAGCATCATCATCAAACCAAAGTTATGCCTTGAGGATCAATACTTAATATAATACAGACCCAAAATTCTCTTACTCATCAATGGATAGTCTAAATATGGTATTATCTGGGGAGAAAAAAAGAGAAGGATAGTTTTTATTTTCAGGCAATACATGAAAGTTCTCCAAAGTCCCACTTATGAGCATATCCTCAAAATGTTAATTAGGACACTAAAATTATATTATGGTAGGCAAATTTTTTAATAGCTCTAAAAATTATTTTCTCTCTGCAATAAGATCTCGTATAATTTAGAAATTTTTAAAATGTCGGCTCTAGTTTGATGATCTTTCTTGAGAACACTTTCTTCACTTATATTTACGTTGTTAAACATCCATTTCCATTTTCTGGAGTGCCTTTCCTGTAATAAGCTAAAAAAGGTATTTCTTTCATTCAGAAACTTGAAAGTCTCACCCTTTCTTTTTAAATCCAACATTAATAATGAAAATACTGATATCAGTTAGATTCTTCTTTCATTTGACTTTTTGACTTCATTCTTTTTCACGTGTTTTTAGATACTTTTTTTTTTTTTAATTTTAAGTTCCGGGATACATGTGCAGAATATCTAGGTTTGTTACATAGGTATACGTGTGCCATGGTGGTTTGCTGCACCTATTGTCCCATCTTCTAAGATCCTTCCCCTTGCCTTGCACCTTACAAAAGGCCCTGGTATGTGTTATTGCCCTCCCTGTGTCCATGTGTTCTCATTGTTCAACTCCCACTCATGAGTGAAAGCATGCAGTGTTTGGTTTTCTGTTCCTGCATTAGTTTGCTGAGGATGATGGCTTTCAGCTTCATCCGTGTCCCTTCAAAGGACATGATCTTATTCCTTTTTATGGCTGCATTGTATTTCCTGGTGTGTATGTACCATATTTTCTTTATCTAGTCTATCATTTACGGACATTTGGGTTAGTTCCATGACTTCACTCTTGCAAATAGTGCTGCAATAAACATACATGTGCATGTGTCTTTTTAATAGAATGATTTATATTCCTTTGGGTATTACGTAGTAATGGGATTTCTGGGTCGAATTGTATTTCTAACTAAACTAAAGAACTTCTGCACAGCAAAATAAACTATGTTCAGAGTGAACAGGCGACCTACAGAATGGGAGAAAAGTTTTGCAATCTACCCGTCTGACAAAGGTCTAAAATCCAGAATTTACAAGGAACTTAAACAAATTTACAAGAAAGAAAACAAACAAACAACCCCATCAAAACGTGGGCAAAGGATATAAACAGGCACTTCTCAAAAGAAGACATTAGGAGAAATACCTAATGTAGATGACGGGTTGATGGGTGCAGCAAACCACCATCGCAAGTGTATACCTATATAACAAACCCGCACGTTCTGCACATGTATCCAGAACTTAAAGTATAATACAAAAGGAGATATTTACGCAGCCAACAAATGTATTTTTAAAAGCTCAACATCGCTGATCATTAGAGAAATGCAAATAAAAACCACAATGAGATACCATCTCATGCCAGTCAGAATGGCGATTATTAAAAGTCAAGAAATAATAGATGCTGGCGAGGCTGTGGAGAAATAGGAATAGTTTAAAACTGTGGGAAAGTAAATTACTTCAACCATTGTGGAAGACAGTGTGGTGATTCTTCAAGGATCTAGACTTCATTCTTTAAGTGTTTTTATTGTCTTTTTTTTAAGCTTAGTGTTGTTTTCTTCCACAGCTATTAATTTTTTTGTAAATATTTGTTTCTCTTATCATCTAAGGAAATTTCCTTGTATTCTTTAATTTATTTCTATATAAATCATTTCTACTTTGTTTTCTCTATTCTTTCTGGAACTCCTAGTAGTTCAACATTAAACTCTCTACAATGTTTCTCTATATTTTTTCTCTTTTAATTAAGATTTTTTATGTTTAGGCCTCATAGAATGAGTTAGGGAGGAATCGTTTCTCCTCAATTTTTTGGAATAGTTTCAGCTGGAATGGTACTAACTCTTCTTTGTACAACTGATAGAATTCAGTTGTGAATATCTCTAGTCTTTGGCTTTTTTTTTTTTTTTTTTTTTTTTTTTGGTTGCTGGGTTATTTATTACTGCCTCAATTTCAGAACTCATTATTAGTCTGTGCAGGGATTCAATTTCTTCCTGGTTCAGTCTTGGGAGGGTGTATATGTTCAGTAATTTATTCATCTCTTCTGAATTTTTTTGTTTATGTGCACAGAGGTGTTCATAGTATTTTCTGATTGTTGTTTGTATTTCTGTGGGGTCAGTGATAACATCCCTCTTGTCATTTCTGACTGTGTTTGCTTGAATCTTCTTTTTTCTTCTTTATTAGTCTAGCTAGTGGTGTATTTTATTAATTTTTTCAGAAAAACCAACTACTGGATTCATAGATTGTTTTGAAGTTTGTTTCATGTTTCTATCTCTTTCGGTTCAGCTCTGATTTTGGTTATTTCTTATTTTCCACTAACTTTGAGGCTGGTTTGCTCTTGGTTATCTAGTTCTTTTAGTTTTGATGTTAGGTTGTTAACTTGACAGCATTCTAACTTTTTGATGTAGGCATTTAATTCTATTAATTTCCCTCACTGACTTAGCTGCATCCCAGAGATTCTGGTACGTTGTATCTTTGGTCTCATTAGTTTCAAATAACTTCTTGATTTCTGCCATAATTTCATTATTTACCAGAGAGTCGTTCAGGAGCAGGTTATTCAATTTCCATGTAATTGTATGGTTTTGAGTGAATTTCTAACTTTTGACTTAGAATTTTATTGCCCTGGTGTCCGAATAACTGTTTGTTATAATTTCAGTTACTTTGCATTTGCTGAGGAGTGTTTCATATCTAGTTTTGTTATTGATTATAGACTATGTGCCATGTGGCAATGAGAAAAATGTATAGTCTGTTTTTGGGTGGTGAGTTCTGTAGATAGCTATCAGGGTCATTTGATTTCGTGCTGAGTTTAGATCCTGAATATCTTGGTTAATTTTCTGTTTCAGTGATCTAATATTTTCAGTGGGGTGTTCAAGTCTCATTTTCTGAGGCCAGCATCATCCTGAAACCAAAACCTGGCAGAGATACCAAAAAAAAAAAAAAAAAAAAGAAAAAAAAAGAAAACTTCAGACCAATAACTTTGATGAATATCAATGCAAAAATCCTCAACAAAATACTGGAAATCCAAATCCAGCAGCACACCAAAAAGCTTATTCACCACTATCAGGTGAGCTTCATCTCTGGGACGCAAGCTTTGTTCAACACACACAAATCAATAAATGGGTTTCATTGCATAAACAGATCTAAAGATGAAAAACACATGATTATCTCAATAGATGCAGAAAAGGCTTTTGATAAAATTCAACATCCGTTCTTGTTAAAAACTCTCAATAACCTAGATACTGAAGGAACATACCTCAAAGTAATAAGAGCTGTATAAGACATACCCATAGACAACATCATACTGAATAGGTAAAAGCTGGAAGCATTTACCTTGAATACTGGCACAAGACAAGGATACCCTCTCTTACCACTCCTATTCAATATAGTGTTAGAAGTTCTGACCAGAGAAATCAGGCAAGAAAAAGAAAGAAAGTTCATCTGAATAGAAAGAGAAGTTAGACCATTCCAGTTTGCAGATGACATGATCGTATATCTAGAAAACTCTATAAGCTGATAAACAACCTCAGCAAAGTCTCAGGGTACAAAATCAATATGCAAATATCACCACATTTCTACACACCACAGCAGTCAAGCCAAGAGCCATCTTACAAATGAACCTCCATTTACAGTTGTCAGAAAAAAAATAATAAAATACGTAGGAATACAGCTAACTAGGGAGGTGAAAGATCTCTACAAGAAGAAATGCAAACCACTGCTCAGAGACATCGGAGATGACACAAACATATGGAAAATCATTCCATGGTCATAGATAGGAAGAATAAATATTGTTAAAATGTCTGTTCTGCCCAAAGCAATTTGTAGTTTCAATGCTATTGCTGTTGAACTACCACTGAAATTCTGCACAGAACTAGAGAAAACTCTTAAAATTCATATGGAACCATAAAAGAGACTGAATAGCCAAGGCAATCCTAAGCAAAAAGGACAAAACTGGAGGTATCATGCTACTCAGCTTCAAACTATACTACAGAACTACACTAACCAAAAGAGCATGGTACTTGTACAAAAACAGACACATAGACCAATGGAACAGAATAGAGAACCCATAAATAAGACCACACATCTACAACTATAGGTTCTTCAACAAACCCAACAAAGACAAGCAATGGAGAAAGGATTCCCTATTCAATAAATGGTACTGGGAGAACTGGCTAGCTATATGCAGAAGATTGAAACTGGACTCCTTCCATACACCATATACAAAAATCAACTCAAGATGGATGAAAGACTTAAATGTAAAACTCAAAGCTATAAAAACTCTGGAAGATGACCTAGTTAATACCATTCATAACTTAAGCAAAAGCAAAGATTTCATGAGAAAGACATTAAAAGAAATTGCAACAAAAGCAAAAATTGACAAATGGGACTTAATTAAACTAAAAATTCTAAGTCGGCATGGTGGCTCATGCCTATTTTCTCAGCACTTTTGGAAGCTGAGGCAGGAAAATCATGTGAGCTCAGCAGTTTGAGACCAGCCTGGGCAACATGGTGAAACCCTGTCTCTACAAAAAAATACAAAAATTAGCTAGGCATGATGGAATGCAACTGTAATCCCAGCTACTTGGGCGACTGAGGTGGGAGGATCACTTAAGCCCCTGAGGTGGAGGTTGTGGTGAGCTTAGATTACACCTTTGCACTCCAGCCTGGGCAACAGAGTGAGACCCTGTCTAAATAAATGAATAGCTTCTGCACTGAAAAATGAACTATCAACAGATTAAACAGACAACCTACAGAGTGGAAAAAAATTGTTGCAAACTCTGCATCCAACAAATGTCTAATATCCAGGATCTCCAAGGAACTTAAACAAATTTACAAGAATAAAGCAAACAATCCTGTTAAAAATAGGCAAAGAACATGAACTGACACTTTTCAAAAGCAGACAAACGTGACCAACAATCGTATGGAAAACAGCTCAACATAATTGATCATTAGAGAAATGAAAATCAAAACTCCAATGAGATACTATCTAGCACCGGTCAAAATGACTATTATCAAAAAGTCAAAAACTAACAGATGCTGGTAAGGTTGTGGAGAAAAAGAAATGCTTTTACATTGTTGGTGGGAGTGTAAATTAGTTAAGACATTGTGGAAGACAGTGTGGCGATTCCTCAATGATCTAAAGACAGAAATACCATCCAATCCAGCAATCCTATTACTGGTATACACCCAAAGGAATATAAGTCATTCTGTGATAAAGACACATGTGTGCAAATGTATATTGCAGCACTATTCACAATAGCAAAGGCATGGAATCAACCTAAATGCTCTTTAATGATTGACTGGATAAACAAAATGTGGTGCATGTACACTATGGAATATCATGATGCCATACAAAGATTGAGATCATGTCCGTTGCAGGCACATGGATGGAGCTGAAGGCCATTATCCTTAGCAAACCAACATAGGAACAGAAAACCAAATACCGCATGTTCTCACTTATACGTGGCAGCTAACACATGAACACATGAACAAATAGAGGAGAACAACACACACTGGGACCTTTTGGAGGATGGAGGATGGAGAGTGTGAGAAGGGAGAGGATCAGGAAAAATAACTCTAACGGGTACTAGGCTTACTATCTGGGTAATGAAATAATCTGTACAACATACCCCCGTGACACAAGTTTGCATATATAACTAACCTGCACTTGTGCCCCGGAAAGTAAAATAAAAGTTAAAAAATATTCTGTTTTTTTCATTACCTTCAGACCCTTTCTTAACTTCATTTTCTAATGATTTATTGGTTTTAAAAATTGGAAATCATATTTCTAATTAATAATGATACCTTTTTGTTTTTGTTTCTCCTTTTAGAAATTATATTGGTCTTGTTTAATAGATGACTAATGTCTTTAATCTTCCCTTAATTATCAGGAAGAAAGCTTTGTCTTATCTTTTCCAACTCTAGCCAATTCTCTTTAGTTATCTGGGCATTTCTTTGCCACAATTTAGGCTTTTCAGAAATATACAATGATTCATGGTTTTCCATTTATTTTTCTTAATGTGACAAGAATAAATCTGCTCTACATTTTACCTGAAATTTATATTTCTGTAGGCACAATTCCTGTTTTATTTTCTGCCTGGAATTCTCTATTTTTAATTGCTATATATCTCATTTTAAAACTGTTTCCTTTATTGTTTCCATCTAACATAGATTTTAAGTTCCTTGATTTTTTTCTATGTTTGTCTCTGCAGATCTCTCTTTCCCTGTCTTGACACACATTTTTTTTTTTTTTTTTTTTTTTTGGCTCTTGCATTTCACATAGCCAAATTGTGTTTTCTTGCTATTTCATTTGTGGCTAATGCTTTCCATTACAAGTGTGTATTTATTTTATTGTGGATTATGTAAACACTATTTCCTTGTCTCACTTTGAGTCTCATGATGGTGACTGAGTGTTAGAAAGTCAACTTTTCCATTGCTTGATATAGTAGTGCTGATGAGTGGGAAGGCTCAGCCATGAATGGTGGACATTGAACTCCATTTTTCCCTTGGATTTTACTAAAACTATAACAGCATCTTTCATTGAAATACTCTAGGGGATACAAACTTACTTTAAGTTATTCTCAGGAAATAATTAGCCCCAGGCTGCAAGTTGTTGTTGTTTAGTTTTTTTTTTTTTTCCCCTACATGTTACCTTTTCTTTACTTGAAATTGATACTAATTTCAGTCTTCATTAGAGAGAAAATAAGAAACTTTTTTTTTTTTTTTTTTTTTTTTTTTTTTTTTTTTTTTTTTTTTTTTCCTGAGAGGAGGTTTGCCTCTGACATCTACTTGTGCAAAGGTCTAGGTTATGCTGCATAACCTCAAAGTTAGCATATGTTACTCTCCCTCTCACCTGTACAGGAAAGTTTTTTTCTTGTCTCCATGTAACAAGGGAAAAAGCAGTAGTTGGGTACTTAATCAAACTATCCAAGGTAATTTGCAAATATTGCAAACATATGAAGTGGGAATACCTACTGGACCTAAAGTCTATAATCCAGAGTCAGTGCTTGCTTTCTGCTTTTTTTGTGTTTTTGTTTTTGTTTTTGTTTCACTTTGGTACTTCTAAATTTGTAATTCATTCTGAAGAGGTAACTGGATTTCTCAAAGTGTTTTTCAAAAAGGACAGGTAGAATTGAAGCGTATCCTTTCTTACTCCCAAACCAAGTTTATTTCACTGTTTCTCAAACAACTTTAAACAACCCAGATCACAGCTGAGGCAGGGGCACGCAAAAGGAGGGTGGCATTAAAAATCCATTACAGAAAATCAGTTGAAGGCTCTTTACACTTTGGAATCAAGTAAGGTTTAAATGCTTGATCATGAAGTCAAACATTTTTAGATGCATACACTTCAAGCCAGCCTGTGCATACTATTTTACTACAACTATAACAGGAACTGTAACAGATGGGTTGAAACATTGATGACCAAGGATGGCAGATCCAGTTATCCCTAAGGAAATGTGATTTAAGAAGTATCTTGATAAAGACAGAAAGACGAACTGAACAAAAACAGCTGCAATTGCCAAACAAAATAACAACTCAAATATGTCCTCTATTTGATGTGTATTCTCTTGACAATATAACTGTCCACAGAAGAAATGTGTGTGTCTGTGTGTATGTGTTTGTGTATAATCTGCAGACTTGAGACAGAGTTTGCACAAAGAACAGTATCAGCAGTTACTTTTCTTAAGAAATTGAATGGTAAGGATTTTTCATTGTTCTTGATGTTATCTTAATTCATTCTAATGCTTCTTAGTTCTACAATCTCCCAGACACACACATAACAAATTGGCTAACTTTATTGTTAGCATATGGTTAAAGAGTGACTTTTCATGAGGATGAGTTAATTTATGCGTGCACCTGGTGAAAGCAGCTAGAGAATCTTTTGTCTAACCAAAAAGGTTGGCTAGTAATGGAAATGGAAAATAATGTTCGGCATTATTTTGGAAATCAAGACTAATATTACTAGAAGGTAACTTAATCAGAACCTTAGCATGGAAGCAAAAATTTAGCTACTTAAATACCGTGAGTGGAAAAAAAAAAAAAATCTTGTATTCATTGCCAGGTCTTTGCTGAATAAAATGGTCAGCTCTTGCCAAGGAAATTTGCCAGACTCCAAGGTCTGACTCCATCAAAGCACATCTATATCATTTTAATTGATGTCCTCCATAAACAGATAGTAGAGAATCATCTTTTTTACTGTATATTATTTTACAAGCCAATGCACCTGACCTTGGTTCAGGCACACTATATCAGACTTGGAGATACAAGGACAAACTTGCAAAGTAATCCTGTCAGCAAACTACCCATAGGGGATTTTTGAGCTTTAGGTATCATGTTATCATTGAGCTTTATGGATTCCTTATACTCTGACTTGATTCTGAAGTTTACCTTTTGATTAGAAAACCCAATAAAGGTAAAGTGTCATTGTAATGGCTAATTATGGATGGAAACAATTCTATTTGGAGGTTTTTTAGCTGAGTCAACAACTGTCAAAAAGTTTCAGTACAAAAACAAATAATTTAAAGTAGAAGGGGAGGCATAAAATGAATAGAAAATGTAAGAAAATGTTATGCTAATACATTACCCAGGAGACAGGAAGTCTTGAAAAAGTTTTCTACCTGTCTGAAATGTAGAAAATGCTAAGGATATTTTACCCACTCCTCTTAGAACCTCTGCAGTGCCATTCTCCAAGTTAACATTTCAGATCTCTCTATGGAATTACACCGCAGAGTTTTTATATTTGGTGTTACCTTAGCTAGAATTATATAAAACTTGGGGAAAGTTGCCCTATATTGAAAAAGGAAAGAATATTGTAATTGAAGAGCAACTTTTTAAACTTTTCTCATTTTTTGATGCTTGGAATAGATTCATGGCTAGTGATTGAAAGAGATGTTCAAATATGCCCCCAACAAAATGTGGTGATGACGTTTGCGTAATTCTTTTGCTTTTACAAGGATTGCCTCAACCTAAAATAGAAACAAAAACAAAACAAAACAAAAATTCTTGGCTTCAGTTAATAGATAATTTGTTTCTTCACACAAATCCAGGATTTTTAGAATATTTTGTTTTTCACAAAGTATATGCTGTTCTTGCAAAGTCTTTTCTGCCTTAATAACTCAAAGCACTGAATCTTACTGGCATATTGTTTTTAGCTGATATATTATTTTAAATTTATTAGGAAGAAAGAATGCACACATTATGTCTTGTCACTTGCAGGACTCTTGGGGGCCACAGAATTTGTACACTTAATGTAATACCTACTTGAAAACATGCTTTTATAATGTGTTTTCATGTATGAAATAAAATTGTTGCTGTGCACTTTTATTTTTATTTTTTGAAATGGAGTCTCACTCTGTCACCTAGGCTGGAGAGCAATGGCTAAATCTCTGCTCACTGCAACCTCCACCTTCCAGGTTCAAGCAATTCTCCTGCCTCAGCCTTCCAAGTGGCTGGGATTACAGGTGCATGCCACCACACCCAGCTAATTTTTATATATGTAGTAGAGATAGTGTTTCACCATTTGGTCAGGCTGGTCTCAAACTCCTGACCTCGGGTGATTCACCTACCTCAGCCTCCCAAAGTGCTGGGATTATAGGCGTGAGCCAACCGCGCCCGGCCAAGAACCACTTATTTAAAGAATAACTGTAGTTCTCCAGCCCATGGCCCCCTCTAAGGCTCCCCATTTCATCTGTCACAGGGTCTGTCCCTCTTGGTCACTGGTAGGCATGGTCACTCACTTGAGGAGAGGCCAGACAAGAGGAACCACGGTGGAGGGAAGGTGAATAATGGCTTGTGGGAGCTTAAAAATAAAATGGTATGCATGGCTGAAACCAGGTAAGCAAGACTGATATTAATAAACATTAAAGCTTTTCTACAATGTATTTTAACCAGGTTTTACTGCTTAAAAAAATTGTATTGCAAGAAAGAAGAAGGAAAGCAATCATCAACCAGGGAACTCACACACAGCACACCAAAATTCTTTATCTCAACACAATGTCAGGTTTTAATGTATATTAGAGTATAACCAAGACCCTCTTCAAGATTTTTCGCACCGATTGGCAGGGATAGAGAGGACTTTTAAATTTCAGTTTATAAAGATGAGACATTCTACTGCTCAACAGGGAGGCATGACGCCTGCATGAAAAGTTATTATCAAATAAGAAAGTTATTTTTGATGTGTTACTCCCTTGAACAAGCTTCCCGAGTCTTTTACAGATCTTCAATGTCCTACCTCCTTTGTTCTTCAGAACAAATATGGTAACTTCCTTTGTTTTTACGTATAAATATGACCCCCTTTCAAAGGCATAGTTGACCTTTCAAATATATATTATCAATGCAACTTTTAAGTAGCCTCTTAAAGTTTGGTAACTTATGGCTACAACTTTTTTTTTCCCATCCACTTGGAATATCTGTTTATTATTTAAACGTGGTTTTCATCATAAGCTGTAACTTTTTAAACTAAAATGCCTCAGATATAAAATCTTATTCTTCTCTCATCTAAGCTAAATGATTTGAATACAAAAAGAACTCACAATTTATAATGCGGGCAATTATAATTTTTGTACCTTAGAAAGAATAAGCAAAGAAAACAAATAGCATTAGGGATATGAGTATAATAAACAATTAAATATAAATGGAATAACCTGAACATTAGAGCAAATATACTTTCATAAATCATTTTGGAAAAAATAAAGTAAATCCTTTGAAAATACTTTGTTTTTAATTGGAATCCTGTGAACCTTTATATTACATATGATCTCAATTTAAAATTGCTGCAATTGAGCAAATGTGATTTTCAGAAACTATAAAGAATCTACACACAGGATTTGGAGACATGTCAGAAAATTTTCTCCAAAATCATGCAAAAGAATATAGACATTAAAAAGAAATCTGTGATTAGTCAAAGACAGAGCTGTAACTAGAGAAATAGACAAAATTATAGGTAGAAATGCTAACATTTAGATACAGAATTTTGAAATTATAAGGAACTAACAAATTAAAGGACCACACATATGAAAAAGTAGTAGTCAAAACTGTAAGAGAAGGAACTAATCCTGAACTGAAAAAAGGAGAAAAAGGGAGTAAAAATTTCATACATATACATTTCAGTAAAAAATACATTGCATAAGTAGATACATACTGATTAAATCTTGAATACTTTTGCACAGAAAAAAATAATGTGAGCAGTCAGACATTAAAACAAATAAAACAGATGACCTAACTCCTTTCACCACTCTCCCAACCCCTTGAAAATAATCTGGGCAGCAGTCTCATTGACAATAAAAAATAGTTTAGGATAATAAAATAGATTCAGTATTTGTTGTTACAAAATTGTTATTGTAAGTTTGTTGTTATAAATTTGTAAACTAAACATACTAATGTTTATATAAAAGGACAAACTAAAAGGCAATTGTTCTCATGTAGGTTTTCTTTTTGTTTTTTGATAAGTTACATTGTAGTACACCTACCAAACAGTCAACAAAACATCAATGACTTATAAAGGTAACATGTTTATTTTCCATTCATACAAAAAAGAAAATATGATCAACATCTCAAAACCCCTCTTTATACATCAATCTGACCACAGGCCTCTGTCATTCCTTCAGGGCAACAGTATCATGATTTTTATTGTAATATTTCCTTTCATTTTCTTCATCATTTACTACCAATGATTATACAATCCATTTGCATTTTAAAAACCATTGTTTCTTTTTTCCTCCTATTTTTGCATTTTAAATAAATGAAGTCATGGATTATTGTGTTGGTAAATTTATGTGTCTTGTTTTTGTTTTACTCTAGTTTGTGTACAAGGTTGTAATGGATAATATGCCACCATTTATCCATTTGGCTGTGAATGGGCATTTTAGTTGCTTTCTTTTCGCGATTGTAAGTAACATATCTTGTATAATATTTTCTGGTATGCACAAACACTCATTTCTGCAGGGTAGGTAACAAGTAGAATTGTCAAGACATACTACACAATAGTCTCAATTTTGCTAGATAAGTTTTGATTTCCTGTCCGGATTACTCAGGAAGTTGGGCATACACACACACACACACACACACACACACACACACACACACACATATACATATATATATAATTATTATTATTATTGATATCAAGTCTGGCTCTTATCCTCCAGGCTGGAGTGCAATGGCACGATCTCGGCTCACTGCAACTTCTGCCTCCTGGGTTCCAGTGATTTTCCTGCCTCAGCCCTCCAAGTAGCTGGGATTACAGGATCCTGCCACCACTACCGGCTAATTTTTGTATTTTTAGTAGAGACTGGGTTTCACCGTGTTGGCCAGACTGGTCTAGAACTCCTGACCTCAGGTTATCCACCCGCTCCCAAAGTGCTGGGATTACAGACGTGAGCCACTGTGCCCAGTGCACCTTTTTATATTTTTTCTGGTCATTTGAATTTCTGCACTTTGTGATAATTGAAGTTAAGTCTTTGGTGCATTGTTCTACTGGATGGTATGCCCTTTACCTGGAGTTAAGACTTAAAAAAATTACACTGAGTGAGACCCTTTGTTAATTTCCTGAGTTATAAATACCTACTCCCACTCTATGATATATCAGTATATTCTGTTGATGGAGTGTTTGATGACTAGAGGATTTTAATTTTAGTTATCTCATTTGCCAAACTTTTTCTTGGAAGTGATTGTACTTTTCTCTTTCAAACTTTACTGTGGTCTAGTTCTAATGTAATAGTCTAACATTTATGTACATAATTCAACTGGAGTATGTTTTATATTTATGATATGAAGTATGACTCCAATTTTATTCTCATCCATGTGTGCATCAAGTGCGCAAGTTGTTTATTGGAAAAACTCTTCCTTCTCCACTACCATCTTTTTTAAATTATTGTATGTCCGTATATCTGCGGTTCTGTTTATATGCTCTCTTTTTTATTCATTTAATCTTTAGCTAAGCTGGCAACCTTACCACACCTATTTCCATAATTTAAGCTTTATAAATCTCCATAACATTTTTATCTTCAAGAATGTCTGCACATTCTTATTCCTTTACATTTCTGTATGCATTTCAGATTCAGCTTGCCATTCTGAACATGACACACATTTACACACACACACACGCACATTCCACCTCACCACCTCAGTAGACACATCTGTTAGCAAAGGATTGAGATTGCACTGTTTGTTAATTATGCACTGAATCTATAAATGATATGCAGAGAACTGACATCTTGACAACAATGAATCTTTGAATCTAGGAATCTAGTATATATCTGTATTTTTACACTTAACTTCTGGGCTTTAACATATTTAATGCTTTTTAAATGTTTTTGTGTGTCTTTATTTTAAGATAACACACATATTTACTGTGTTTTGCTGCAGTTTATTATGTCATATCAAATTTATGTCCAGTAAATTTGCTGAACTCTCTTAATTTTAATAATATGTCTAACGATGATTTGGATTTTTTACTGGCATAATTGTAGCATATGTGAAATAATGTTTCATCCATTAATTTTAAACATTTCCTTTTAAAAAATTATGGATTCATAGCCCTAATTTAAATGTATATAAATTATGTTCTAGATATTTGGATGCATCCTACTTTGCTTAATGCACAGTATGTTTATCATTCAGATAATTTTTTTAAATTTTTTGTTTTGATCTCTGAGCAATGGGTTACTAGAAATGCATTTTTCAACATTCAAGGATATAGATATTTCTACATATCTTCATTGCTGATTTCAAGTATTGCTTTGAATCAGACAATATATTGATTGTTGTGTTATTTGGTGACATTTGCTTTATGACCCAGTATACCTAATTTTAGTTAATGTTACAAGTACGCTTGTAAAGCATGCATATCCTATGGCTGTTTGTGAATTATGTGGTTCAAATCTATAACCTATTTTTTTGGTCTGGTAATTCTATAAATTACTAAGAAATGTGTCTTAAAATCTCTCACTATAATGTAAGGCATGTAGACTTTTCTTTTGTTTTTCCTTGGAGTGTTTTTCTATTTAGATTACTGGCTGAATAAAAATTACAGATTGTTTTATCTATCTTGATCAAACGAAGTTTTTATTATCATAAACAGATCTTTATCTCTAGTAATACTTTATTTTGTATTAAAATCTATTTTGCCTATTCTAATAAAATTATTTTGCTAACTTTGTTTGATGTTTAAATAATAGCTTGTCAGTTTTCATCATGTTTTTTGAATCTTTCTGAATGTTTATGCTTTGATGTGCCTCCTATGAACAACATAATATTATAATTCTATTTCTTTTTTTTGTTGGCTTCTTTTATTTTTTTAAGCTACATTTTATTACAGAGAAAGAAAAATATACAAGATGTGAGGAAACAATTATTTGCTTCTACCAAAAAGATTTTAATATATTTTTTGAAAAACATTATAATATATCATAAAAATATTTATATTTCTTTTAAAGATAAAGTGAAAGTTAAGTAAAAATGGTAGCACTATTTCATATTGCTCAAAAACTCTAGCCTGTAGATATCTACAAATTTTAGTCTTTTACGGATAACTAATGCCTTTAAAAATAAATTACAATAAGATTAAAATATTGTCTAAAGTAAGAATTTCAGTGAAATTTTATAAAATATAATACTCCATTGTTCATCTCCTCCACAGGAACATCAAATTGAACAACTTTTTATGTTAAACAAACAAACAAAGCAAAACAAAACAAAAAACACTTTCACAAGAGCTAAGTAAACCAGGCGAGAGATCACAGGACCTGGTTTTAGCATAATAACAAGAAAAGACACATTGAAGAGGGTAGAAAGAACACTTTCACATTGCCTACACAACCCTTCACCTAACCACAGGCAGCAGATAACAGTGAAGAAATCTGTTAACTTGGGGAATCAGGAGGAAAGTGTGCATGAGACTTTGCCTTGGAACTGGCCAAGGCACTGTGAGGATGTACTTGCATCCCCTGATTCCAAGCTGGTGCCCATGGATGGATTTCCTAGACTCATCTATGACAAAAGTAAATTTGTTGCCCCAGAAGGATGAACCTGAATCCTAGCTGACTCCCCTGACACCTGTCTAAAGTGGCCTCAGGCTCCAAATAAATTTCATTGGCAGGCAGGCTATAGCGACTATGGCCCTTGAGTGAACTTCAGTGCTATTGTATTCTGGGAGGTCATGAGCTTTGACTGCATCCCAGCTAGGTACCAGCTGTGCTAGACACAGGAAAGCCTGCTACACTTATCTCCTGACTCCAGGTAGCACAGTGCAGAGAAATTTGAGGGGAAGGAAAGGGAAGCGAGTGATGGACTTTGCATGCTAAACTAGAGAACTCTCCTTGAACTTACCCATGTCCTTCAGGGATAAAGACATCAGAATATGCTATAGAGTCTCAGCAAACAGAGAATTAAGCTGCCCTATAGTGCTGACATAACTGTATGACCCCAGGCTTAGGGCTCAACAGTCAGTTCCCTTTACATTCCTAGAAGGCCCTCTAAACAAGGAAGGGTACAAACAAGGCCACACTGTGACAAATGCAATAAATACTTAATTCTTCCATACACAGACATCAACATACATGTACAAGTATCAAGAACATTCAGGGAAATATAAATTCACTAAAAAGACTAAATAGGGCACCCATGACCAACCCTGGAAAAATGAAAATGTGTGATTTATCAGATAGGAAATTCAAAATAGTTGTTTTGAGAAAGCTTAGTAAATTTTGCACACACACACAAACGCACACACAGACAAAAAAGCAACTCAGAAATTATCAGTGAAATTTAATAATGAAATTATTTTAAAAATTATACAGAAATGCGGGAGATAAAAAATGCAATTGCTATACTTAAAAATGTATTAGAGGATATCAGAGCAGAAATGATAAAGCAAAAGAAAGAAAAAGTGAGTTAAAAGACAGGCTATTTGAAAATACACAGTCAGGTAAGAAAAAGAAAGAATAAAAAGGAAAAAAGAATGCTTATGATATCTATATGATAGCATCAAATAACAAATGTTAGTCATTAGTCTTCAGAAGGGATTAGAGAAAGAGAAAAAGGTAGAAAGCTTATTCAAAGAAATAATAGTACAAAAATTTCCAAACTTAGAGAAAGGTATAAATATCCAGTTACAGGAAGGTCCAGTATCACCAAGCAGTTACAATCCAAATAAGGACACCTTGAGGCGTATAATAGTTAAACTCTCAGCCGAGTGAGGTGGCTCATGCCTGTAATCCCAGCATTTTGGGAGACCGAGGCGGGTGGATCATGAAGTCAGAAGGTCCAGACCATCCTGGCTAACACAGTGAAACTCTGTCTCTACTAAAAATACAAAAACAAAATTAGCTGGGCGTGGTGGCAGGTGCTGGTAGTCCCAGCTACTCGGGAGGCTGAGGTGGGAGAATGGCGTGAACTGGAGAGGCAGAACTTGCAGTGAGCCAAGATTACACCACTGCTACCCAGCCTGGGTGACAGATTGAGACTCCATCTCAAAAAATAAAACAAAATAAAATAGTTAAACTCTGAAAGGTCAAGAACAAAGAGAAGATTCTAAAACCAGCAAGAGAGAGAAAAAAAAGGATAACATATAAAGGAACTCCAATATATCTGGAAGGAGATTTCTCAGTAAATCTTTACAGGTCAGGTGGGAGTGGTATAACATGTTTAAAATGAAGAAAACAAAAACAAAAACCCCCTGCCAACTGAGAATACTGTAGCCAGTTATTCTTCAAATGTGAAGAAGAGAGATGAGGTTTTCCCAAGAAAATGCTGAGAGAATTCATCAATAACAGAGCTGTATTTCAAGAAATACTAAAAGGAGTTCTTCACTCTGAAATAAAAGGACATTAATATGCAAAATATTAGAAAGTATAACACTAATTGGTAAAGGTAAGTGCACAAACTGAGAATAATACTGTAACTGCAGTGCATAATCCATTTGTATTTCTAGTATAAAAATTAAAGATAAATCTATCAAATATAATAATGACAGCAACTTAAGAGGCAACATAAAATGATGTAAATTTACACAATGAAATATCGAAATATGGAAGGATGAACTGAAAGAGTAGAGATTTTAAATTTTTTGCATTTTTTAGTTTTTGTTTGTTTCTATTTGTTTCTCTGTGATCAAAGGCAAATTGTCATTTATTTTTAATAACTTGTTATATTTATTAATTGTTTTTTGTAAGTCATAGGCAAATATCTATAGTAGATACACTAAAAATAAAAATGAAGAACCTAAAGCATAGTACCAGAGGAAATCAATAAGATACAAGGAAGACAGTAAGAAAAGAAGATAGAAGTTTCAAAATAACTGAAAACAAGTAGCAAGATACCAATAGTAGGTTTTTACGTATCAACAATAACCTCCATGGACTAAATTATTTAATTAAAATGCAGAGCAGCTGAATGGATTTAAAAAAAAAAAAAAAAAAAGACCCAACTATATGCTGCCTACAAGAAACTAACTGTCCTATACTGACACACCAGGTGAAAGTGAATGTACAAAAAGGATATTCCCTGCAAATGAAAACCAAAAAGGAACATGAATTGCTATACCTAGATAAATTTGACTATGTCAAAATATTTTTTAAAAAAAACAAAAGGCTATTACATAATGATAAAGATGGCCAGTGGATATAACAACTACACATTTGCTAAGATTTGCTTTGTGACCTAAGGTATGGTGTGTCCTGGAGAATATATTATGTGCTGTTGAATAAAAGGTGTGTATTCTGCAGCTGTTATGTGAATGCTCTGTAAATTTCTGTTAGATTCATTTGGTCTGGAGTGCTGTCTGTCTCTGATGCTTCTTTGTTAATTTTCTGTTTGGATGTTCTCTTCACTGATAAAAGTAAGGATAATGAAGTTACCTATTTTTATTGTATTACAGTTGATAACTACCTTTAGGACTCTTAATGTTATCTTTATATATTTAGATGCTCCAGTGTTGGGTTCATATATGTTTATAATTGTTATATCCATGTGATGGTATAATTGTTATATCCACTGGCCATACATACATACCAACAAATTGGAACACCTAGAAGAAATGGACAAATTTCTAGACACACAACCCTTACCAAGATTGAATCATAAAAATAGCATATTTTAGCATACAAATAGGAAGTAACAAAATTGAAGCCATAAAAAGTTATCCCATATGAGAAAAGCTTAGTACCTGAGACTTCATTGTTAAATTCTACCAAATATTTAAAGAAAAACTAATACCAATTCAGTTCAAACTATTTTTAAAAATTGAAAAATAGGAAATAATTCTAAACTCATTTCACAAGGTCGGTGTTACCCAGATATCAAAACCAAGCTAGGATAAAACAACAAAAGAAGAAATTTATTTATCCCCAGATAAACAAAGATGCAAAAATTCCCAGCAAACATACTAGCAAACTAAGTTCAACAAAACATTACAAAATTGATTTACCCTGCTCAAATTAGATTCATCCCAGAGTTACAAGGATTTTTCAACATAATAAATTAGTTAAGATGATACATCACACTAACAGACTCAAAGACAAAATTCATGTAATCGTTTCAATAGATGGTGAAAAAACATTGAAAATAATTCTCTTCATAATACAAACTCTTTAACAAATTGGATATAGAGCAACATACCTCCGAACAGTAAAGGTCACATAAGACAAAACCACATCTAACATCATACTTAAAGGGGAAAAGTTGATAGCCTTTACTTCTGAGATAGGAAACAAGGCAAGAAAGTCCATTCTGACCACTTTTGTTCAACATACTATTGGAAGTTATAGCCAGAGAAATTTAGGTAAGAGAAATATATAAAGGACATTCAAATTAGAAAGGATGAAATTAAATTGTCCCTGTTCACAGATGACATGATCATATATACAGAAACCCTACAGACTCCACTAATCCATGGTTAGAAATAATAAGCAAATACAGTAAAGCTGCATTATTATAAATCAATATACAAAAATCATTAGCATTTTTATATGCCAATAGCAAACTATCTGAGAACAAAATTAAAGAACAAAATCAAGAAAACAATAACAAAAATAGGAAATACATTGAAATAAAACCCAAATGAATGGAAACATAGCCTATGTTCATGGATTGGAATAATTAATATTGTTAAAATGACCATATTACAGAAAAGCAATCTACAGATTCAATACAATCCCTATCAAAATACCAATGACATTCTTCATGGAAATAGAAAAATCAATTTTATCATGTATATGAAAATAGTGGATTTCAAAGTAGAAAGTAGAATTGTGTAACCAAGAGGCTGGGGAGGGGAGAGGGGAGGGAAGAGGATGGAACTGGGAGAGGTTGGTTAATGAGTAGAAAGTTGCAGTTAGACAAGAAGAATAAGTTCTGCCCTTCTATTACACTGTAAGTTTACTATAGCTAATAATAATGTAGTGTGTATTTCAAGGTAGCAAGAAGAGAATATGTCAAATAGTCTCAGTACAAAAAAAAAATAAATGTGTAAAATGGTGAATATGATAATTACCTGACTTTTTATACAATGCATACCTGCATCAAAACATCAAACTGTACCCCATAAAATGTACAATTATTGTGTGAATTATAAATTAAAATAATTAATAATAATATAATGAACTATTGATATATGTACCATAGATTAATCTCAACATCATTGAATAAATTAGAGATTGTACCAAATAAATACACATATACACATAATGTATGTGTATATATTACTTACATATACCTATATAAGTATATTTTTGTAAATAATATATAAAAATGTGTTTTTATAGAAGAAAAATAAGCTGAAATAGCTACAGTATCTGATATCTTCAATGGAAGATTAAATGTAACCTTATGTTGACTTTGATATATGCTATGGTGGTGCTAAATGAGAGATAAACAATCAGAGCTAAAAGTTCCATTTCTTTTGGTGCTGTGTATTTTTAGAAATACAGTTTAGTGTAATTATTTGAATATTCTGCTATTTGTAAATGCAAGTGATCAATTTAAATTATGTTCATAATATACACTTCACAGGCCAAATCTATTGATATGCTATGTATGCATCCATCCTATATGTATTTAAATACATTGTATATGTATAAGCAATATTTATTTATATATGTATAAATAATATGTATTATATGTATAATATAGCTACATAATAGGTATACCTATCTATACATATACATATACAATACATATTTAGGCATTCCAAATGGTGGCTTTTAATCACATTTGAAATATCATATGGACTTTACATCATTAAAATTGTATTCAAGGATGACTATTTATAAGAAAGAAACAGAAAATAACAAATGTTAGAGATAATGTGGAGAAATCAGGCCTATTGCTCAATGTCTGTGTAAATATATAATGGCACAGAAACTATTGAAAACAGTATGATGGCTTTTCCAAATAGTAAAATAACTTAGCGATTTTACTTCTGCATATATACCCAAGAGTTGAAGGTAGTGTCTTATAGAGAAATTTGTATACCCATGTTCAAAGCAGTATTATTCACAATAGCCAAAATCCAGACAGAGTCAACCCAAGTGTCCATCAAGTGATGACTAGATGAGGAAAATATGATGTATATATGCAATGGAATATTTTCCAGCATTAAAAGGAAGAAAATTCTGATATATGCCACAACATGTATGAACCTTGGGGACACTATGCTAAATAAAGTAAGTCAGTCACAAACAGACAAATGTTGTATGATTTCACTTACTTGAGATACATAACATAGTCAAATCTGTAGTGACAGAAAGTAGAATGGCGGTTGTCAGAGGTCAGCAAGAAGGGGCCATGGGAGTTGCTGTTTAATGGACATAGAGTTTCAGTTTGCAAGAAGAGTTTTAGAGATTGGTGCACAGCAATATGAATGTATTTGATGCTACTAAACTGTACATCTAAAAGTACTTAAGATGGTAAATCTTGTTATATATATTTTACTAAAATTAAAAACAGTCAATAATGAACAAAATAGTTCTTTAAATGTTAAAAAAAAATTGCCACCTAATCTAAAAAATTGTCATTGTTTTCCTATAACTTGTGATCTCAGAGAAGTCACTTTTTTCGGACTAAGTATTGATCCAAGAACAAAATGTAACACCTTAAAATCTTCAAAATATACATTCCCACAAAGCATCTGTGAGTGCACTGAAATTCTCAAGATTTTTTAGGGAGGTAGATCATGGCAAGAGAAAGCGCTGTTAAAGGTTTTTAAAGCAGAGTCCTTAAAATATCCATCAGCAGTTCAAAACTGTGTAACTGCACTCACCTCTCAATCTGTCTACACTTCATCGTGTCATCCTTTGTCTTCCTTCTTTCTCTTTCCTTTTCATGACATTAGGTTGTAAGAATTCTAGGAATCATGAATGATGGGTTATCTTTTAACACAAGTACTTATTACACTACTCTTTCAAGCAAAGGCTGTACTCTCTTCCTAAGATGAATATGATGATTAGAATTATTTCCCTCATAGCTCTTATAGAACAACTATATTATAAATAAAATATTGGCAAATGCCCTCAGCTATATAAGAAAAATACAACCCTATAAGATGTTTCAGAAATGTATTAGTCTGTTCTTGCACTGATATAAAGATACTATCCAAGACTAGGTAATATACAAAGAAAAGAGGTTTAATTGACTCACAATTCTGCATGGCTGGGAAGACCTCAGGAAATTTACAGTCATGGTGGAAGGTGAAGGGGAAGCAAGGGCATCTTACATGGTGGCAGGAGAGAAAGAGAGAGCACAGGGGAAAGTGCCAGACACTTATCAAACAACCATATCTCATGAGAACTCCCTCACTATCAGGAGAACAGTAAGAACTGTGCGATCCAATCACCTCCTACCAGGTCTCTCCCTTGACATGTGGGGATTAAAATTTGAGATGAGATTTGGGTAGGGACACAGACCCAAAGATATCATGTTTAGACATTAAATATTTGAAAATACGCAATATTGTATTTTTTAAAAGTAGATTCAGGGAATACATGTGCAGGTTTGTTACCTGGACATGTTCCATAAAGGTGAAATCTGGGATTTCAGTGTACCTATTATCTAAATAGTGAACATTGTATTCAATAGAAAATTTTTTTCAACTTCACATCCTTCCTGCCTCCTACCTTTTGAGTACTCTGTGTCTATCATTTCCCTTGGTATGTCTATGTGTACTCATTGTTTAGCTCTTACTAATTGATGATAACATGTGATATTTGATTTTCTGTTTCTTTGTTATTTCACTTAGGATAATGGCTTCCAGCTCTATTCATCTTGCTGCAAAAGACATGACTTCATCCTTTTTTATGACTGTGTAGTATTATATGATGTGTATATAACACCTTTTCTTTATGTAATCATACACAGATGGACACTTAGGTTGATTCTATAACTTTGCTATTGGGCATAGTGCTGCAATAGACATATGAGTGCAGGTTGTTCATTTTTTTCATATAATAACTTGTTTTCCTTTGGGAAGATACCCAGTAGTGGAATTGCTGGTTGAATAGTGGTTCTATTTTTAGTTATTTGAGAAATCGCCATACTGTTTTCTGTAAAGTTTATACTAATTTACATTCCCACCAACAGTGTGAAAGCATTCCCTTTTCTCCTTATCTTCACAACATCCATTGTTTTTTTTAACGTTTTAATAGTAGTCATACTGACTGATGTATGAGTTGGTGTCTCATTTTGGTTTTAATTTTCATTTCAATGATGATTTGATGCTGAGCATTTTTTCATATGTTTGTTGTCTGTTTCCTCCAAATATAAAATATGAAAGAATTACTAGAATTTCTTTGTAGAAAGAATTGTAGTCCATGTTATAGCAACATAATTTTTACATTATAATCAATTCATTACCAGTATTTTGCTTTATGTGAGAAAACAGGCACTTTCCCACCAAATAATAACAAAACTTGTATCTGCTATCAGTACAATTATTGAAAAATTTTGATCATTCCTATTAATTTGTTTTGACAGCAGAGCAATTAAAAGTTTATAAAAATCTAAATGGTGGATGCAACCTATATTTTCAGATAATTGTTTATCTATTAAATTCAAGAGAAACAGGTGAACAATTGACCAATTATACCTGCTGAAGCAATAATTATATCATTAATTTTTGCCTGTTAATTCAGACTTCTAAAAATTCAATTTTCGTGTTTCATTTTTTATCCGAAATTATTATTTCTTTTGAAATAATATGATAGCTAACATTGATTAAGTATTGCTACGTTGGGGTTTGGCGAAGCACTTTATATCAGTAATTTCATAAGTAGATATTATCATTATCTATCATTGACACATTTTTAGTGAGTTTAAAAAAAAGTCTTGTTCACAGAGTTTTCTAGTTAGATTTTGAACATCCCAAATTCAAAATCCTGCCTTAATAATTCTGTTTTCCTATCCCCACTAGATTAAAAATAAATTATTTCTTTCACATGATAGATTTAAAGCCCAAATTTTATTAAATGTTATTGAAACTGATCAGAATAAATTTAACATTGTCTTTTACTTGAAGTGTGAGTCATTTACAATTTTTTATATTTACCTCAGTTCAGATTCTTACCATAGATGAATGAGGTACTGTTTTTGATATGAAATATTAAAGGAATAACGTGAAATGCCATCTTAAAAAAGAACTGCTTGTCCTCATCTAGGTAATACAGAAATTTGAAATTATCATGAGTTTAAAGAGCGGCAAAATACTTTCTAAAGTTGTCCATCCACACTAAAGCTGTGAAGGAATTGTCAAAAACCTATGATACTTAATTTGAATTGCTCATGTTGAATGTCCACCATAGTGATGTGAATGTTCCTTCAGTATTCCTTCCTCTAATCATTGTCTGTGAAAGCAGTTTCAACTTCTATCTAGAACAGAAAGTACAAGTGATCGATATGGCGTACCGAAACCTGAAGAGCTTAGCCAGAAAACTAAAGTCTTTCATTTTATTTTTGATAGTAGCCCTGTTTACTTCAGAAACAATATTTTAGGCCTGTTGTTTTAATAATATTGACAACAATAATCTCAAGACTAACTCTAATCTTTGCCATAGGCTAGTGAGATGTTACAGTAAGATGATGATCTGATTTTATCCTCAAGTCTTCTAGCCACTTTTGTTATCCATGATCAGTCCAAACCCTTTAATTACAGAATATTAAGGCAGTTTCAATCTGTAATAAAAAGAAAGCTTTTATACACAAGCTGAATTCTGATGGTGCTTGTTTACTGCATTTGGTAGGCAAGACCATCACTTATTTTTAACTCCAAAATCATTCTTCTCTCCAGAGCCCTCTTTCAATTAAGCATAGATGTACTTGCCTCCTTCTTTCTATTTAATTTTTCTTTGTCAGCATTAACACATTCAATATCTTAATTATTGAAATCCAACATTGGTTTTAGAGACACATCTTCTATAGTGGACCAAAGATCTCTTCCACAGGTTTTCCTGTTCAGTGCCAATTTAGGAATAGTCTAATTTTTGTATGCTTTGAATTCAATCTAAGTCATGAGATGACGTACTGAATAAATCCTGGTACATTGAGGCATGTAATGTGATGATACAAAGATATGACATGGTATCATATGATTGATATGATATAATTAATATATGAAATAATATGATATAGTGTGGCTGTTAGTATCTGGCCATGTAAAAGAATCAACACAGATAACTGTTCTAAACATCTCAAGATCTCTGGCTTCCACATGTCCTAACAATAAAAATTCAATATTTTAGATTTTCTTCTAAAGTGGTAATATTGTAACAGCTGCAGCCCTTCTAATTCTTCCCAGGTTGGATGATGTTCCTGATATAAATACTTTTCATTTTTCCTCCTCTTAGTTTGTCTAAATAATTGAAACCAATTTAAAAACTGTATGTTTGTTCTATAATCATATACAATTTATCGGAACAGCTTATTGAAATTTCTTTCTGGAATATTTGCTAGTGGGCCTAATAGTAATTTTAATAATGCCTTATGAAGATATTCTCTACACATAACATATATGATAAATGGCTGGCACACTGTCAAACTTAACTACTTTAACAAGAGAAATAAACCACTGTTGTGTGCCTTTTTTTTTTTTTTTTTTTTTTTAGGTCTTCAATTAGTTTTAATTTTATCTTTTCAAGTTGTGTGCTTTTAATGTGAAAATTGGCATCTCGAAATAGATTAGCAATCACAGATGCAATATCCTCACATAATATGATAATTAAAACTGATTCAATATGGTTACAACAGTCATAGATGAAAGAAATATATTAAGACCATTAGTTAGTTTGTGTCACCAGGGTTTCAATTGACCTAGTTGGTCCAAATAGCAAATTATTATTTTCAAGTTTTGTATCATAAAGGGAAATATTTCTGACTTCAATTTCCTATGTTCCTTGAGATAATGTGTTAGTCAATTTTCACACTGCTGATAAAGACATTCCGGAGACCGGGTAATTTTAAAAAAGAATTTTAATGGACTCACAGTTCCACGTGACTGGGGAGGCCTCACAATTATGGTGGAAGACAAAAGGCAGTCTTACATGACATCAGGCAAGAGAGAATCAAGAGTCAAGCAAAAGGGGAAGCCCCTTATAAAACCCTCGGATCTTATGAGGCTTATTCACTACCAAGAGAACCATATGGGGGAAGCTGCCCCCATTATTCAGTATCTCCCCACCAGGTCCCTCCCACAACACGTGGAAATTGTGGGAGCCACAATTCAAGATGAGATTTGGGTGGGGACACAGCCAAACCGTATCAGATAACATTAAATGTTTTTGGTCAGTTATTTTTTTTTTTTCCTACTGTGTCAGTAATGGTATTTCTTTTTATATACATATAGAATATTTTTGCCTGTAATCCCAGTACTTTGGGAGGCCGAGGCAGGCGGATCACGAGGTCAGGAGATCCAGACCATCCTGGCTAACACGGTGAAACACCGTCTCTACTAAAAAATACAAAAAATTAGCCGGGCATGGTGATGGATGCCTGTAGTCCCAGCTACTTGGGAGGCTGAGGCAGGAGAATGACGTGAACCCGGGAGGCAGAGCTTGCAGTGAGCTGACGTCACACCACTGCACTCCAGCCTGGGTGACCGAGTGAGACTCTGTCTCAAAAAAAAAAAAAAAAAAAAGGATATTATTAATATATTTTACATATAACATACATAATTTTTAAAACTTAGAAAAAATTTCAGATTTACTGAATTATTAAAAATAGTGTTCCCATATACTCTATGCCCTGTTTCTCCAGTATTAATGCCTTAAGTTAGTGTGGTACATTTAACACAATTAATGAACCTATACTGATACATTATTGTTAACTAAAGATCACACATTAGTTAATCCTATATCCTCAGTATTCCCTCAGGTTCTTTTTGTCTTCCAAAATCCCATACAGGGTACCAAATTACGTTTAATATTCACGTACGCTTTAGCTACTCTATATTTGTTTCCTAGGGCTGCTAAAACAAATAACTATCTGTTGGGTGGCTTAAAACAACAGAAATGTATTCTGGCACTTCCAAAGCCTACAAGTCCAAAAACAAGGTGTCAGCAGTACCACACTCTCTCTGAAGTTTCTAGGGAAAAATCTGTTCCATTTCTTTCTCTTATTTTTAGGTTTTGCCTGCATTTGTTAGTGTTTCGTCAACTTGGTGTTTAATGTACCTCAGTGTACATTAAATATTCTTGGTCAGTCTATTTTCTAATATATTCATATTGGCATTTCATTTTATATCTAAAATATATATAAATGGATGCAGCCCTCTAATCTCTGCCTCCACTGTAACCTGACATTCTCTCATTTGTCTATTTCTCTTCTCTTCTTGCTATAAGGGTACCTATCAGATTATATTTTTCTCTAGTGTACTAAGTTGTAAACTTAGGTTATTTTATAACCTTCCTCTTTTCTGATACGTGATTTGAATGTTATAAATTTCCCTGTAATGACTGTGTTCTCACATCCTACAAATTTTGATGACTTGTATTTTTATTACCATTTACTTCAAAACGCTTTTTACTTTCTTTTTACCTCTGTGCTATTTAGAAATATGTTGTGTAATCTCCAAATATTTGGTTACTCTCTAGCTATCTGTCTGTTATTAATTTCTAGTTTAATTTTGTTGTGGTCTGTATAATATCTATTCTTATATACTCTGTATAATATCTATTCTTTTAAATTTGATAAGATATGTATTAGGGCCCGAATATGGCTTTAATAAATATTCCATGAGAGCTTTAGGTGGGTATGTTTTTTGTTATGTTGGATGTGGTAGTGGCTAGATGTTAATTAGATTTATTTTTAAAGAATACTGTACAGATCAGCTATATTCTACTAATTTTAGCTTAATGGATTTATCAATTACTGAAAGAGAAAAATGTTAAAGTTCCAACTATAACAGATTTGTCTCTGTCATCTACGAGTTTTATCAGTTTTTGCCTCATTTTTTTTTGATACTTTATGATTAGTTATATACACATATAGAATTATTACATCTTCCTGGATAATTGATCCCTTTATCATCATATAATACCTGTCTTTGTTCCCAGTAATCTTTACTGATCTCAGCTTTCCTTTTCTAAAATTAATACTGGTTTTTAAAACAGTGGTGGCTTCATACAACTTTCTTCATCTTTTACTTTTAAATTTTATGAGTATTAACATTTAAAGTTGGCTTTTGTAAGCAAATTTAGCTGGATCATTTCCCTCCTCTTATTCACAATATATCATTTAATTGGCATATTTAGACTATTTACATTTAAAGTGATTGTTAATATAGTTTTATTAATATCTACAATATCTCTGCTATTGATTTTGATTTTGTTTCTTCTCCCTTTTTTGTGCCTTCTCTACTTTTAATTGAGTATTTTATATGACCCCATTCTATCTCCTTTAGCATAAATTATACTAAAGGATAATACCAGGGTATTGGTAATTACCCTAGATGTTGCAATTCACATTTTAACCTAAATAAGTCTATCTCCAAATAACACTATACCTCTCCACAATCAGTACCTCGTACAGATAATTCCCAATTTCTCCCACCCTTCCCTTACACTGTTGCTATCAATCATTTCATTTACTCTTATGCTACCATCACACAATGCATTGATACTATTATTGTATTACCAGTTATCTTTATATTTTATTAAAATAATTGAAATAAAATGTTTTATTTTACTTTTATTTTTTCTCTCCTAAACGCTTTCTTTCTTTACAGAGATTCAAGTTTCTGACTTATGTCATTTTCCTTATGCTGAAAAAATATTTTAATATTTCTTGCAGGACTGAAAAGATGTAAAAATGGGAGTAACGATTTAAAAACATTTTACATATTGAAGCCGAATTTGGAATTCAGTAATTTAATTCTTAAGCAGATAATTTGCAGAATCTCCCTGCTTCTTTAAAAGTTTTATATTTCTCCAGTTTATCTCAGTGTTTCTTTTTCTTGGTCTATGTGTTTCTTACATGACCTTGTAAATATATCTAAATATCTCCATCTATATATGTTGTTGTTTGTTTTGTTCTGTTTTTGGAGTCATGGTCTCATTCTCTTTCCCAGGCTAGAGTACAGTGGCATGAACATGGCTCACTGCCAACTTGGCCTCCAAGGCTCAAATGATTCTCCTGTGTCAGTCTCCAAAGTAGCTGGGACCACAATCGTAAGCCACCATGCCTGGCTAATTTTTAAAAAATTATTTGCAGATACGAGGTCTCCCTATATTGCTCAGGCTGGTCTCGAACTCCTGGGCTCAAGCAATCCTCCCACCTTGGTCTCCCCATAGTGTTGGTATTAAAGGTACGAGCCATCACACCTGGCCTTATATATCTGTTTTTATTGAAGAAAGAAAGACTGCATTGGTTACTTTATTTATTGGCACAATTTTTCTCTGTTATTAGGTAGGTATTTTCTGCCCCCAAACTATTCTAGATGAATTAGAATATCTAACTGGGGCTCTATCAAAGGGTCATGGATCAGTGGCATGGCGGCTCATGAATTTCCATTTTTTGAAATTTATTTTCATTATGTATTGAAAAATTACAGTTGTATATATTTATGGGGGTACAAATTAATGTTATAATTTTTAAACATAATAAAGAATGATTAAATCAAGCTAATTAACATATCTATCACCTCAAATATTTAACATTTTTTTGTGATGAGAACATCTGAAATTTACTCATAAATCTTCAAAAATTGAGAGGTTGGCATTTACACTGAATCTCTTCAAATGCTAGAATGAGGAGATAATTATTCTAGTGATGCCAGTACCATACCAACAATATTATTTTTTGAAGGTAGTTAGTTGCATTTATTTTTTAAAATCTCCCTGATATTTTTCTAAGTAATAAACAGCATTGTAGTAAACTTCTGTCGACAGACTTCCAACTAATGGAACTGTTTTTATAGCATTTTCACATTCCAGACTCATACCATCAGTCATCTCTTTTAGGTTTCTATTCCTTCAGTTATTCTCTCTCCTACTAGTATTCAGGACTTCAAGAACTATGGTTTGAATAATCTGTTAGCAAGCTTAATCTCTTTTTCAGCTTTTGGAAATGTGCTTATCATTCTCATCTCATCTCTGCCTCCATACCTCCCCAAACGTCCCATTCCTATTTCCACGTCACTTCATTCTCTCTGCTTTCAGGGATTTTTCCACACTTTTATACATTTTCTGTCATATTTTGCACAGAGTTAAGTTGAATAGAAGCAAAAGGACTTTGTGGGTTTTTTTCTCAGAATGCTTTTGTGACTCAACAGAAATTCAAATGATGTTATCTGAACACTTTTTGTTTTATAATTAAGTCACGTTATATAGTTACAGCCAAAATTATCTGGTCCGAAGTTGGATAAGAAAGAAAATAATGACACTTGCTGGAACCTTGACTCTATGATACACTATATTTCCTGTCTTCAAAAATATTAACATAGAATCACATATTCTATCTCCTGTTATATTATTGTTGTTTGTGCACATTTAGTTTCCTCCACTTGTGGCTGCAAACCTCAAAGATAAACGATAGCAATGTGCACACATATATTACCTTTCTTCTTAGGTTGCAAGTTCTTGAGGTATTAGAACACACACTCTCGATATTTGCAAACTACACAGTGCCCATTAAAAAAATTTAATATTGATAACATTTCAAAGGGGTATGAACAGAATTGAAGCATTAAAAGCAGCCTGTTAAAATCTATACTGATATGGTCTGATCACATTAAGTTTTTAACTCAAGCTCCTCTAAATAGAGATATTTTCTGCAGTATACACAGAAAGAAGTAATTCTAAATCACAACGTTCTTATCCTTCTAATATCAGATTTTCTTCAACGATTTTGCTTTTCCCTCAATAACTCCTGCCCCTCTGTTTTTCCACCTCTGGTGCAGAGAGCAAGATGATTCCATTGGATTAACTTCGTATAGACCAACATGCCTGATAATAGATGTAATATTCGTGATCCCTCTTTGGCTCCAAATTTACTGCTGCTATCTTTAGATATTTATCCTTATAGACAAAATTATAGAAGTTGTGATTTGCTTTCAGACATCATCTAAATGTATCTGATGTGCCCAATAGACACCTTTTTGACCTCCTCCTGCTCTGGTCCTAGAACACAAAGCCTGGGACTTGCTGGTCCATTTCTCCCAACTCGGTAACACTGTAATGTTTTCAGTGACTCTTTTACTTCTAAAAACCCATCAGAGAAACTGGGGCTCACTTGTTTTTAGCTTGCTTATTTCACTATGTCTAAGGGAACAAGGTTGAATACCACCATAAGCTAAATTATTATGTCCAGATCTGGAAAATAAAAAGTTAAAGTAGTCTCTTATTTATTTACTCAAAAAAAAGAAAAAAAAATGTAGCTTGCTTTGAACATTTTGTTTAAATGAAAGAGGAGTATAAACATCATTTGGTGTGATTATACTTCTCCATTTGGCAAAATAATCAGAAACAACTTTCATTAAGAGATGTTTCATGTTCCTATACTCATCAACCAAAATGAATAAATCAGAAATAATTTAAAATGTCTTTGAATACACATGCAAGCCTTGAAGAACTGAGTTACACACACACACACACACACACACACACACACACACACAGACTCATACACATACACATATTTTCAAATATGGCTCAAGGGCAGAAAATTTAGTCACAACACTAAAGAGCTAACAGTGAAAGAGCTAAAAAGATTCAACACTCTGGAATGCACAGAAAAGGCTTAGATTTCTCTTTTCCTATGTTCTTTATTTATTTCTTTTTTTTTTTTTTTTTTTTTTTTTTTGAGACGGAGTCTCGCTCTGTCGCCCAGGCTGGAGTGCAGTGGCGCGATCTCGGCTCACTGCAAGCTCCGCCTCCCGGGTTCACGCCATTCTCCTGCCTCAGCCTCCCGAGTAGCTGGGACTACAGGCGCCCACAACCGCGCCCGGCTAATTTTTTGTATTTTTAGTAGAGACGGGGTTTCACCGTGGTCTCGATCTCCTGACCTTGTGATCCGCCCGCCTTGGCCTCCCAAAGTGCTGGGATTACAGGCGTGAGCCACCGCGCCCGGCCAGTAGCTTCTATTTCTTAGAACTAATGGCCTGTATAACTGGAATAATTGTAAAAACTTTGGCCTTCCTTATAGATGAAGTTTTTCCGAGTGTGGACCTCTTATTTTGATAAAAAGAGACTTCTGGATCATATATTCCCTTCCTCAGCCCAGTTCTCCAGAAGGAGGTCATTTAGGGGTTAAGGCCAAATAACTGTATTCATTAGTGGTCTTTCAGCAACACATTGCTCTCAGGAATATGTGGTAAAGGTAGTTTTCTATTGCCCTGTAATAAATTACTACAAATTTAGCAGCTGAAAATAGCATGTATTTATAATCTGGAAGTTTCCATGAATAATGAGCCTGGGCAGAAGTTATCTGGGTTTTCTGCTCAGGGTCTCACGGGATGCAGTAAAAGAACTGACTGGGCTGCTTTTTCATATCAAGGCTCGACTGAGGAAGAATCCACTTCCATGCTTATTCAAGTTTGTTTCAGAATTCCTTTCCTTTTAGGTATAAGGCTGAGGCCTCCAGCATTTTCCTGACTGGCTAAAGACTACACTCAGATCCTAGGGGCTACCATAGTTTCTAGAGGCTTCCAGCAGTTCCTTGTCACGAAGGACTTCTTAACATGGCATTTACTTCATTAAACCAGCAGGGATAATCTCTCTCTTCAGCCTGCTTAGATGAAGTCAAATAACATCATGCAATCAATCAAGTGATATCTAGTAACCTTTGCTTTGTAATGTAACTCTATCATGTGGCTGCCATTCCGTCACCTTTGCCATGTTAGACTGGATAGAAACAAGCCATAGGCCCCACCTGTCTGCAAGGGGAGGCATTATACAGGGTGTGAATATGAAAACACTTAAGTGTTTGTCTGCCACCTCCTGATTGGGTTGGTATCATCAATACTGCATCCTGATTGTTTCTCTTTCCATCAGAAGTTTTCCTATCATTTGCTGTACATCATCAATTTGAGGTCAATGTATACATAACACATTATAATTTATGAGAGGGAGCTTTCGAAAAGCAGGATAAATAATTGACAAAATCACACACGGAGGGCAAAATTTCAAAATTGGGGCAAAATGATGTGGTTGGACTGAGATATTGGCAGGACGCTTAGAGTGAAGACATATCTGCATATCTAGTGCATTTTTTACACTATCGGTAATCTATTTGGAAGGGAATTGGATTAGTTTTAAGGACCAGGGCAGCCTCAATTCAAGGATGCACAGTTTATGTGTACAAGTATTTGAACTGATGGATGATATATTGTTTACTAATCAAGCTACCTGTTTTTTATTCTTTTACATAATGACAGCTGAGACACTGAATGGCACCAAGTCTTCAATATTCTCATATATATTTATGATTTGAAATATAAATCCCAACATAATATATTTAGGAAAATAATATTTTTAAGAAATAAACAGATAAAATTAATGTGAAAAATACTATGTATACTTTCTGTATTGAGAAGATCAGGAAAAAATGGAATTATCAGAAAGCTAAGCATCAAGGAAAAAGTTAGAAGACCTGTTTTTGGAACACTTTATCTCAAAGAATTAGATTTGCCAAGAGGCAAAAGGAAAGCCACAGTTAGCAAATTAGAAAAAAAAAAAAAAAAAAAGTCTTCAGAATTTTGTAGTGAACAAAAAGAAAAGCTCAGACTTTGAAAAGAGGACATCAGAAACTCAGGAAGATATAGGATCAACTTAAAAACAAATTTTGATCTTGTGGTCAAGACAAAACTTCTAGGCTAGAAAGAGAAAAGAGGATCCAACAATTCTTTTAACCTACATGTGGTAGAAGAAGAAAGAGACCAACTTGAGAAAGAGGTAAAATTTTTTAAATATAGATAAACTTTCATAAAGAAGGCAGATATACAGTATGTAGAACTGAAATGTAACAGAAAGTTTCTGCTACATAAAAATACAGTGGGCATATGCATGCCGATGCTGCTTTCAGTAAGAGGAAGTTTCTTCATGGCCTTGGATATTCAGGTACACAAGTGTATAAGGAAGCACACATGGAATATGCTGCTTCCTACAGCTTTAGGATACACAACAACAGCATTCCCAATTCAGTAATTTGTTGTAGTGAGTACCAACTAGGAAATGTTGCAAATTAAATGTTAAGTTTCTTCAGACATGCTGGATGTAAAGGCTGAAGGAATTGAGAGCCAGAGACGACAGCGTTGCAAAAATAGAAGCAAATGGAAAAAAAAAAAAAAAAAACCCAAAAATTCCTACCAATATTTTTAACGGTAAAATTAGCCATGGGTGTCTATTATCAGAAATGCAATACTTTGGACATCGAAGAGTAGATAGTTAGAAATATGAGTTTTCCTGTTAAAGAAAGAGAGAGACAGAGAAAGAGAAAGAAAGAGGCAGAAAGAGAGAATTTCTGGGCAGAAAAAAAAACCTATTAAATCTTGGAAATAAAAGGAAGGTAAAAATGAAAGTAGATATGAAAAGGGAAATTAGGCAACTTTCATATTGAGGATCATACGATGAAAAATATTGCATACATTTAGGACCATACTGTTACGGGATCTCTGGGGTGTCGATTTTTCTGGCCGGAAATTTCTGTGGCTGTGGCCCCTTTGCCTGAATTCTAGTCCTGCATCCAGGAAAAATGAAGTATACAGACAAGTGAAGGGTGAAGAAGATGAAGAAGAGTTTTATTTAGTGTTAGAACAGCTTAGAGGAGACCCACAGTGGGTAGCTCCTCTCCACAGGCAGATCTTCCCTTGGAGTGTTCAGCTACACTCAGTAGAGAGTAGGCCCTCTACTCCTCTCAGCAGAGAGGAGGCCCCGCATCAATACTAGGGAAACTGACCTCAGCATCACATACTCTTACATTTTGTCAAAGGAAGGTAAGCTATACCAATGGTAAATTTCTCCCCTAGATATGAAAATATTAGTGTTACATTTTAGATATTTAATGATAAATTACTTCAAATTGAGGGTCTTTCTTTCTTTCTTTCTTTCTTTCTTTCTTTCTTTCTTTCTTTCTTTCTTTCTTTAAAGAGAAGAGGTCTAAATGTGTGCCCAAGCTGGTCTTGAACTCGAGGCTCAGTCTCCTGAGTAGCTAGGATTACAGGGGTGCACCATCACACCAGGCTCTGAGTTTTTAAATTCAGAAGAAAGTTGGGTACACAAGAGAAGCTGAGTCTATTGAGATATTCTTCTTCTCCTTCCCTATCCCCTCTTATTTTCCTGGCCCCTCTCCTTGTCTCTCCTTCTCATTCTCCTCCTTTTTCCTTGTACATCCCATCTTTCCTAAGTGATATTCAATGTGTGTGATTGGCAGACACAATATAGGTCTAATAGCAACAAGTACTAAATTCTGACTTACATATTTTACTCAGAGAGGGGTATTTTGCTTCTTTTTTAAATAACTGAAATAATGTTGTTTGCTTCTTGGCTATTTTAATGTAATATTTGACACATTGACTAATGTGTCAATTAGTATATGACACACATGGGTATGTGTCATATCCCAACAGTCATCACCAAGATCGATGTCATGGAGATTTTCCCTTCTGTTTTCTTTTTTTTTTTTTTTTTTTTTTTTTTTGAGACGGAGTCTCACGCTGTTGCCCAGGCTGGAGTGCAGTGGCGCGATCTCGGCTCACTGCAAGCTCCGCCTCCCGGGTTCCCGCCATTCTCCTGCCTCAGCCTCCTGAGTAGCTGGGACTACAGGCGCCCACAACCGCGCCCGGCTATTTTTTTTTGTATTTTTAGTAGAGACGGGGTTTCACTGTGGTCTCGATCTCCTGACCTTGTGATCCGCCCGCCTCGGCCTCCCAAAGTGCTGGGATTACAGGCTTGAGCCACCGCGCCCGGCCCCCTTCTGTTTTCTAACAGAAGTTGTATGGTTTTGCAAATCGTGCTTCAGTCTTTAATCCATTTTGAGTGAATAGTTGTGTATGGTGTAAGATAAGGATTCAAACTCATTTTATTTGTGTGATTATGTGGGTACCTAGTGTTCCCAACATCATTTATTTAAAAGACTATCTTTTTTATTGTGTATTTTTGACACCTTTGTGGAATATTATGACCTTTGACCTGGAAGCACCTGCTTCAAGTTGCCCGGCCTTTGCAGACCAAACCGGTATACATCTTACACGTATTGATTCATGTCTCGTGTCTCTCTATAATGTACAATCAAGCTGTACCTCGACCACCTTAGGCTCATGTCTCAGGATATGTCATGACGTGTCCTTAACCTTGTCATAATAATCTTTCTAAATTGATTGAGAGCTGTCTCAGATAATTTTAGTTCACAAGTCTTTTAATATGCTGTTGAGTTTAATTTGTGAGTATTTTGTTGAGAAGGTTTGCATGTGTTTATCAGGGATATTGGCCTGTAATTTTCTTTTCTTGTAATTTTCTTGTCTGGCTTTGGTATGAGGATAATGCTGGCTTTGTACAATGAGTTTGGAAGTGTTCCTTTCTCCTCATAGATTAAGTGACTATGTTTCAAGTGATATTTCTTGATATTCACAATAGTATGTTTACACCAACATAGATATTGGTATTAATGTAAGTGAACCATGATTTTTACAATGAATTCAATAAGAGCACGTCTGAATAAATGTTTAATCCAAATCAGTGGTGATTTTTCTAGTAGTATTGTAGAAGACTATGAAAAGTAGCTTACTGTGTTATTAAAATGTATTTACATATTTAAATAAGTGGAAGTATAATAGTGAGAACTGATATTATGGTCCCTGTGGGAAGAGAATTGCCAGATTTGCAAAACAAAAATAAAAAATAGGTTTTAGGCCTAATTGACAATTTAAATATTGTCATGTTTGAAAGATTAATTGTTGATCCTCAGATGCTTAGGAGTTTAGCTGAGGAAGCTGTTTTTTTATATCCTTAATAAGCAGTTAATGGCCCACATCAGAAGATGGAAAATCTCCCATCAGTCTAATACTGTATGGGGTTTTCCCTTATTGCTCTACTATGTAATTTTTTAAAGTATGTTAATTGAGTTTTCTACTTCTCTAGAGGGAATCTTAAGATACAAACACATACATAAACAAACAATCAAACAAACAAAAACTAGACTGAATCTGCCAGTGTTTCCTTTAGTCCCTAGTAGGTCTTATTATTTTGTGTTTGCATTAATTTTAGTGGTTTTTTACTCCCTAGTTAATTATTAAATATAACAAACAAATCTATATTCCCCATTTATGCCAACAACAGTAAAGTATTATCATGTAGGTATTATTTTTTTCTCTCAACACTTTGGGAAGAAAAGACTTTCATGAACATATTTATGCCTATTGCATCTTCTAAACATCTTGACCTCTTTTCTTGTAAAATAACTCATTGAAATTAATCAAATTAATTATGTATTTTTCTCTTACTGTTTATATTTGATACAGATGGAATTGATACATTTGGTTAGAAACTGAGAAAAACATACTCCACAGGACCTAATTAGTTTTCAATATTGTACTCAGATTTACATGATAAAAAATTCAAAAAGAAAAATCAGTATACAAAGAAAGGTTTGAGACATTCAAAGAAACAATATCAATCTGAGGGAATAGAGATAATATTCCCTTATGAAACTGACATACCATTAGAAAGAGGTCCAAAGAGCTGGATAATAATCTTAAAAACGTATAATTTGTATTTATTAATGAGATTTGATATGGCATGTCATCTTTGACATGGGCATAATTGGAGATCAGAGAATGTTGTCTTATGAGCTGAAATATAACAGAGAGGGAAAATAGCACGTTGTATCATATAGAAATCCACATCAGTGTGTTGTCAAATGTTAGCCAATACTAGTGCTTCTCATTTTATCTCCATTATCATATGTTTTATTTTGGGGTAGCGACATCTTTTGAGTGGGTGAGTATGTTTTATTAGAGGACAAGCAATCTTACGTCCTTGATTATTTACTTAAGTTGTTTATTAAGCATTGGCACTAAGAAATACCTTTAAGGATATGTGTCCACAAACAATTCGTCTTTTACTACCTTCATATGAGCATCCATAATGTGCCAGATATTTTGCTAGGAGATGAAGCAAAAGTAATGGTCATAACATACAAAGTGTCTGTTCTTGTGGGGCTTACATCTCATTGAAAGAAACAGATAATGAATAAACAAATAAATATATACTATTTATATCATTTTGGTAGACTTAATAATGCCCCTTCAAAGATATTTTTATCCTAATCCCTGGAAACTGTGACTATGTTACTTTACATGGTGACAGGGACTTCTCAGTTGTGATTAAATTAAGGATTTTGAGAAAGGAATTATATCCTTAATTATTTAATTAGGCCCAATATAATTACAGGAATCTCTATAGGAGGCAGGAACTAAGGTAGGATAGAGAGAAGCAGAAGGAAGCAGAGTCAGAGAGGGATGATACACCACTGGCTTTGACAACGGAGAAAGGAACCATGAAGCAAGGAACAGCAGCCTGTAGGAACAAAATGGCTCTAAGTAAGAAAATGATTCTCCCTTAGATTCTCCAAAAGAAACACAAGTTTGCTGATTTGGTTGTAGTCCTGTGAACCTAATTTCTGGGAGACTTCTGACTCCCAGAACCAAAAGAAAATAAATGTGTGTTAAAGCACCGCATTTGTGGTAATTTGTTACAATCAGATTTAAATGATAGTAAGAAAAAATTAGACATGGTACAGAAATATAAAACATACCCATTTTAAATAATATGAGCAAGCAAGAAAGAACTTTCTGATAACATGTCATTAGTGTAGATGCATAAATGAAGAAGTGAAACACATAGCTACAACTATGTTCTGTGACAAGATAGTGCAACGTCCCTGAAGCCTGGTTGGTTGTATTCTAGGAATATGCACAGTACCATTGTGGCTAGAATATAGCAGCTTCGATGAAACAGAAAGGAGATACAGAAGAGAAGGGAGGGAAGCCAGAGCATTCAGGAACCCATGGACCATACTAGGAACTTTGCTTTTTTTGTATGTATATGGGATTAGAAAATGCTGAGATGTTTTCAGAGAAGCCATGACATGTAACAAGATTTCCTTAGGTGCTCTGTGAAGAAGAAACTATAGGATCCAAGAGGCCTGCCTGGTGCCACTGTCTGGACAGGAATTAGACAAACATGATTTTTATCCATATAAAAGCACTTTTATTTGTGTTTTTTAATATATTCTGATTTAACAAAGCCAGAGTAAATCCTTAATTAATAAAAACAACATTTAACATTTAATTCGGTACATGTATTAGAGTACAAAATGCATTAACTTTTCATTCATTCATTCATTATCTACAAATGGATAAACAAAATCTGGTATAGACACAAAGCAAAATATTATTCAGACTTAAAAAAGAAGAAAATTACACCATGTCTTAGTCCATGTGTCCTGCTATAACAAAAATACCACAGACTAGGTGCGTTATAAACAACAGCAATTCATTTCACACAGTTCTGGAGACAGAGAAATTCAAGATCAAGGTGCCAGCAGATTTGCTATCGCTTCCTGGTTCACACATGACCATCTTCTCACTGAGTTCTCACATAGCAGAAGAGACAAGGGAGTTCTCTGGGGTCTTTAAAATAAGAATATTAATTCGATTCTTGAGGATTCCACCTTTTGATCACTTTCTAATACCATCACTTTGGGAAGATGATTTTCAACATACGAATTTTAGGGGGACATAAACTTTCAGCCTATAGCAGGCAATGTAAAACAACATGGATAAAACTTGAAGAAATTACGCTAAGTGAAAAATGTCAGGTATTGTAGCACAAATACTGCATGATTTTACTCTTGTGAAATATTTAAAAAATCAAACTCATAGAAGCAGAGAATGGAATGGTGCTTACCAGAGGTCAGGCGGGAGAGTTCTCATCCAATGGATATAATGTTTCATTTACACAAGATAAATAAGTTCTAAAAATCTGCTGGATATCATCGTGTCTCTAGTTAAAAGCACTGTATTATGCATTTTAAGATTTTGTCAAGAGGGTGGATCTCATGTTAAATCTTCTTGACAATTTTTTTAAAGTAAAACTCTGTTGGCATATTTTATAGTGTTGTGTTTGAAAACATATTTCCGACATAGAACAGAAACTTCATCAACATATTAGCTTTAATGAAAGACTTGATACATAAAAAAAATCAACAATTAAATCTAACATAAAACATCTACTCCTCAAGTACAATAATCATATTTATGTGTACTGAAATATTTTCTGTTTTTAGAAAAGAATTCAAAAGACACAAAAAGCTATTATTAAAATATTTACTTTATTAAAATATTAGAATGACATATTATTCTCAAAATTACATTTTATTTTTCCTCCATTGATTTATTTTTAAAATAGTCCTGTAATCTGAGATGAATCTATGATAAAAATATTTTGCCATATCCTACATATACCTCTTTAAAATTTCTTTTGAAATGACCACACACACACACACACACACACACACACATACACACACACACATATATACACACACACATACAGTAAGAGTTATAGTAGTAGTATCAGCAATATCCTTAATTTACATAGAATGATGGAAGGAGCTTTGGGAAATATTTACAAGATTAGTGCTGTCAAGTATATATTTGAGACATCAAGCTGAAGTAGTTTGGAGTAGTCCTGGGGGGGTAAAGGGAAGACAACAATTGGAAGAGACCCATGCATTTTTGCAAAAGGAAAACTTGCCATAAACATCAAGATTGACTAACAGGTTTATAAATGAAGGAGATTTGTACTACAGTTGGAGAGGCATAAACCTTTAACATGGCCTGGCGGAAGTGGTGTTTAGCAAGCTTCTAACACCATCTCAATTTCTTCCCCTCCCTTCCTTATTGTACTCATGGAAAAGAATTCCCTGATTTCAGGTTATACTTAAAGTGTGAGAATTTATACTCTGAAACCTGATGGGCAGAGTGTTTACATAAATTATTTGAAATTCTTCTGTATAGGAAATTTGGTTATCCTCCTCCATTTATTTGCATAGTCAATCATGCATTTATATCAGTATAAACCCTTGGAAACTTATTGTATATTTTGGTCAAGGCTTCTGTAACCAGTACCTAAAAATGTGAAAGTGGCTTTGAACTGGGTAATTTAGGTAAAGGCTTGGGAATATTGAGGCTGGGATCACTGCCCCAGTGGTTCTAAAAGGAGAACACTGAACCAAGGATTGTTCTCAAGACTTGAAATCTAATGAAACTTGCTTTGCTAAGTTTTGAACTTGCTTAGAACCTATCACCTTTTTCTTGCCTCTGATTTATCTCTTTTAGGATAAGAATGTCTATCCTATGTCTGTTCCACAGTTGTATTTTAAAAGCATACTACTTTTTTGATGTCACACGTTCACAGCTGCAGAGGAATTTTGTCTCAGAATGAACAGTACCTTGAGTATCACACACATCTGATTTAGATGATATTTAAATTTTGGAATTTTGGCTTGAGAGTTGATGCTGATATGAGTTGAGTCTTTGGGGCTGTTGGGATGGAATGAATGTATTTTTCATATAAGAATATGAATTTTGGGGGACAGGACTACAGTTCACTATGGACTGAACTGTGTCCCTCCAAATTTCATATGCTGAAGCTATAACTCCCAAGATTAGTGTTGGTTGTATTTGAAAATAGGGCCTTTAGGAAATAATTACGGTTAAATGAGGTCATAAATATGGAGAATTAATCTGATAGGATTTGTGGCCTTATATTAGGACTATATGTGGCTTTATATAGGTTGGTGTAAAAGTAATTGCAGTTTTTGCCATTAAAGGTAATGAGAAAATCCTCAATAACTTTTGCACCAACCAACCTAATAAGCAAAACTTCTCTCTCACTCTCTCTCTGCCATGTGAGTACACAGGGAGAAGTCATCTGTCTGCAATCTGGGTACAGACCAATCTCCAGTAACCAGACTTTGCTGGGCCTTCATTTTGGACTTTCCAGACTCCAAACTGTGAGAAAATGAATCTTTATTGTTCAAGCCATTCAGTCTATTTTGTTATGGCAGCCCTAGCCAACTAATACAGGTTTATAACCCAACACAACATAATGTATTTTATGCTCAAATTATTCTAGCTTTGGCCATTGGGAGCTCTTTCAGGTGACTTCAGTATCCTTTTTAAATAGTCTCATTACTGTGTGAGGTAGGGATGTATGCGGTTTGTGTATGTGTGTGTGTGTGTGTGTGTGTATCTGTGTGTGTGTGTCTGTGTGTCTGTGTGACCACATGCTAAATATAACCTTACTTTCTGGCATTATAACATACTTCAGGCTCATAGTACATATTTTATGTTCTGCCAAGTCTTAGAATAATTCAGTCATTTCTGCGAGAAGATTTGGTACTTTGTATTGAATATTAGTATTAGAAATAAGCATTTCCTTAATAATATGTTCTATGTTCCTATGCTAGTTTAATTCTAGGCCCTATCAGCTGATAGATTTAAAAAAATGTACTTATAGCCTCTGTACACTCACCTGAACATGAGTTCATAGTGATGTCACCAACTGTAATTAATTACCATGTGTATCATTCTAGCTTCTTCCCCTTATATGCAACTTCCCCTTTCAACTGTGAAAAAAAATGGTTCTTACCATTCACCATCCATTATTTAATTGTTAAATTCAAGTACACACATACGGTGGTAAAATGGTGGTAAAAGAATTGATAATCTATACATCCATGGGGAACAACTTTATTAACTACAATATAGTATTTATATCCAGTTTATTTTGTCTTGAGTCTTACACACTCCTTTCATATCAAAATCAGAATTATATACCACAACCAAGTGGGGTTTATTCCAAGTATACAAGAATAGGATAGACAATTTTAAAGATGTTTACATGTTCTTGTTTAAACTGAAAATCTCTCATATAATTTTAATTTTTATGATGTTGAGAATATTTACTATGTTTTTCAACCATTTGTACATAGGGTGTGTGCGTGTGTGTGTGTGTGTGTGTGTTTAAAAAAAAAATTAGTCAATGGAAAGGAGATAATATTTGAAGTATATATTATTGATAAAGGACATGCAACCAAACTAAACACAACAGGTCAGTAAGAAAAAGACAAATAATCCAATAAAAAAAGATGTTCTTGATATAATTTATTTCTCCACTATTCAGACTTATTTACCACATATACAAAATATCACCTCATGCCTGGTGCTGTGGCTAATTATTGCCTGTAATCCCAACACTTCGTGGGGTGAAGGTGAGACAATTGCTTGAGCCCAACAGTAAAGACCAGCCTGGGCAATGTTACAAGATCTTGTCTCTACAAAAAAACAGAAACAAAAACAAAAAAACACTTAAAAAAAAAAAAAACTAGCCAGTGTGGTGATGTGTGCCTGTGGTCCCAGCTCCTTGAGAAGCAGAGACAGCAGTGAGCTATGCCACTGCTCTCCAGCCTGGGCAGCTATGCCACTGCTCTCCAGCCTGGGCAACAGAGTTAGACCCCATCACTAAAAAAATAAATAAATAAAAATAAGCAAATAAATAATCTCCTAAATCTATTCACTTATCTTATTCTGCACTTTTATTATCTAATACAAAATGTTGTCATCTTTTACATGAACACTATCAATTGCCTGTAAATTGTTTCCTTTCTTCCAAGCTGAATCCACAAATTTTTATCCTCTGCAGTGAGCTGAGTGATTTTTAAAGCACAAACATAAATCACATCTATGCTTTAAACTCATTAGTACCTTCCAATTGCACATAAGATAATATTCACAATTCATATTACAGTCTCCAAAGCTTAATATGTTGTTACCACTTCAACTTCTTACACCGTCTCCTACTCACATATATGCTTTATCAATTCTCGCCTTTGTATTGTTTCCCACATACACTGACTAGTATGCCTGACTTACATGATTTTCTCAGCCTGAAATTATTTTATTTTTGCATAGTGAGCTCTTCTTTGTCATTGAGATTTTAACTTGTGTCATTGACTAAGAAAACCCTTTACTTATCATCTAATTTAACATAATCTATGTTAATTCAAATGCTTATAGCTATATGTAAGAGAACCTCTTATGCAAGTGGCCTACATCATAAGAATAATATGTAATTCACTTGATATGAAGTCCTGAGTTGGGGCTAGCTCTAGTACAATTGCTAACGTGACTCTGTCATCAGAGACTCCATTTTTTCCATTTTATTACCAAATCATTTTTATGGCATCAGCCCAGGAAACATTACAGAGAAGGCACAATAACAGCTGGACAGGCAACTCGTGATGCCAGCTAATTGCAATCCTTGCTCTTAACATACATTTTTTGATAATCCCTTATTGTATTTCTCATTCTATTTCTCAGCCTAGGATTTATTACTATTTGATATTTTCTTATTTTTTTTTTTAGAAAAGGAATTATATAATGACAAAAGTTACAGATTCTGGAGTTTCCTTGCTTACCTTGAATGTCTGACTTGACTTTTTCCTGTTTAACCAATGTATCTAATCTCTGTGCCTTAGTTTTCATAGTAAAATAGGAATGGTTATATTGGGTATCCATATTAAAACGTTGTAAGGATTGAGTGAATTAATATAGGTAAAACACTTAAAGTAGCACCTGGCATGTATTAAGAGCTGTGGCAGGGTCTACTATATATTATTACATATAACTTATTGCTTTTTTAGTCTCCCCCTCCACAGTTACACACACACACCAGAGAATAAGTTATAACAGAGCAAGTTTTATTTATGTGACTTTGTGCAGAAAATAGTTAACATAGCAGATCTGAGATTGCTATCCTTATGAAGTCTGCTTACAAAGTAGGCTGTTGTCTGGTATTTGGAAACTTGGATTTCAGAATGGTTCCCACAATTCCATAACTGGTAAGAATGATTCACTCAGTCTAGACTGTGCGAGCAATATGGTTTATGCTAACTACTTGCTTTTCTTCTGGGACTCTGAAATGTTGTATATGTTAGGCAGAGTGTGCTTTTGTGAGGAACATACAATAAAACCCCTGCATACTGAGTCTTTAATGAGCTTCCCTGGTAGACAGTATTTCTCATGTGTTGTCACAGCTCTGCTGTAGAAATTGTATTCTGTGTGACTCCACTATTAGAGGCCGTACACCTTGTCTTTTCTAGACTTTTCATTATGCACCTATTCTCTTTGCTGGATTTTCTTTGTTTCTTTTTGCTGCAATAAATCATAGCCATGGGTTCAACTGTATACTGAATATTGTTAGCCCTCCTGGTAAATCACTAAACCTAAGAGTGTTCCTGGGGGCCCTGACACACACTTGTTTACCAAAATCTAAAACAGTGACTGATTCATAGTATTAGGTTCGTGCAAAAGTAATTGTGGTTTTGCATTACTTTCAATAGTAAAACCCACAATTACTTCTGCACCAACCTGATAGATTCTCAATGGAAGTCAAATACATAGATGAAATAATAAATGGATAGCTATCACTCTATATGGTCACACACCCATTTGGACAAACAACAGCATCAACCTTTAGCACAGAGAGCAGGTTGTTTCCACTGAAGAGACTGTGCTCTTTGATGGTTGTTTACTTACCACCATTTATCATAAATGACTCAAATATCAGAATGCTAGGCCATGAGGAAATTGGGGGGAAGGACAAATCATGATTCTACAAACAACTTACTATCTCTGCAAGCTGTTTTGGTCAATGTCTTAACCATCGGCTCAAAATTAGTGTGGAATATAATTGCTGGAGTGCTATAATAAAAAGCTACTTATAAAGATATGATAAGCATTATGGTAAAATCTGATCTTTAATTCTACCCTAGGTGACTAGCAAGGGGTAAGTGAGACAAGTGAGGTCATTTTAAATCAATGGAGTTAAGGAAAAGGGAAAAAACTCAGCAGTGATTCCGGAAGATGCAGCGGACTACGGTCCCTTGTTCCATGCGTGAGCTCAGCAGTTTCTCATTCTCTTTCCATTTTGAAAAAATTAAACTGTTAAATTAGTATGTTATTTATTTACTTTTTAGGCTGGATTTGAATACATTTAAGAGTAGCCTACACGATACTGTTGTTGATTTTTTCTTTCTATTTCTATTCCCTAACATAATGTTTGACAGACAGTAATTGCTCACCAGAGGGAAGTTTAGAATCATGGCTACCGGGGGTGTTCAATCTTCTGGTTTCCCTCGGCCATACTGAAAGAAGAATTGTCTCGGGCCACACATAAAAAATGCACTAACACTAACAATAGCTGATGAGCTAAAAAACATTGCAAAAATAATCCCATAATGTTCATGAATTTGTGTTGAGCCTCATTCAAAGGCTTCCTGGGCTGCATGCAGCCCAGGAGCTATGGGTTGGACAAGCTTGATGTCTACCATCTAGCAGGTGAATTCTCTTGGAATAGATTTCCCTTCTAGTCTTAGCACATTTAGGCAGTATTGGACAAGTAATTTGTACTGAGATTTTCTTTACTTATCTGTAAATTGTAATTACATTTAGTTTTCTGTGTCTGTGGGTTCTGCATCTGTGAACATGGAAGCTGACTGGGGGACTTGAGCATCTGTGGATTGTGGTAGTTGTGGAGGAGTGGGTAATCCTGGAACCCGTCCCCAACAGATACTGAGAGATGACTGTAATCATAGAGCATTTGTAAGAGTTAAATTGAATACTATAACTTAGAAAATACAAGCACTTTAGAAAGGCTGGATATTATTATTATAATCTAAGAAAGTAGTAAGAAATTAAAGAGCAATGTTTTGTCAGATTACATAAGGACTTGAATGTTAGCATTTATTTATATGACAGCAATAAAATTTTCAGCAGAAACGTGGCATAGTTATTGTTCTGATTTTATTTATATATTTTTATAGCCAAATCTTATTACTGCAAAGAGTATCTAGAAAAAGGTTACCAAGTTCGTTGTGAACATTCAGTTGATAAGAAATTAGCATTAGTGATGATTAGAAGAGAGGATCCTGATCTTTTTAAAAATACATTACATGTTTTGAGACATAATTATGTATGCCAGGAACATGCATAAGTATTATATGTCAATTAAGAAAAATAAAATTTTTCAAAAGAGTGGAAATACAAAGAAAATTGTGGGTAGACCACTTAAAGAATTTATCTATATTTTGATTCCTCTTAATTTAGCCTTTCATTTTCAACTAAACAATATCCTGTTTATTAATTTATACTACATATTGCCTGGTATAATTATTTCTTTATAAATTTAAAAATTGGAAAAATTTCTTCCATTATATTTCAAGATTTCTGACAATAACTATTTAGGAGTATACAATTTGTTTTTTAAATTTAGTTTTATTTTATTTTAGATTCAGAGGGTATATGTGAAGATTTGTTCCATAAGTATATTGTATAATGCTGATCGGCTTCCAATGAACTCATCACTCAAACAATGAACACAATATCCAATACATAGATTTAAAAACCTTGCTTTCTTCCCACGTTCCCCTCTTTTGGAGTTCTAGTGTCTATAATTTCTATCTTTCTGTCCATGTGTAACCATTGTTTACCTTCCACCTAGAAGTAAAACATGTGGCATTTGACTTTTTGTTTCTGAGCTATTTATCTCGTAATAATGGCCTCCGGATCCATCCATGTTGCTGCAAAACACATGATTTTATTCTTTTTGATGGCTGCTAGTATTCCATTGTGTATATATACCACATTTTCTTTATCCAGTCAATACTTGATGAACACTTATGTTTGTTCCATGACCTTGCTATTGTAAATAGTGATGCAATAAACATATGAGTGCAGGTGGCTTTTTGATAAAACAATTTATTTTCCTTTGGGTAGATTTCCAGTAGCAGGATTGCTGGGTTGAATAGCAGTTCTATTTTTAGTTCTTTGAGGAATCTCCATACTGTTTTCCATAGGAGTTGAAGTAATTTACATTCACACCAACAGTATATAAATACGTTTGTTTCTTTAAACAGCCCACAGCTTTTTAGATGGGTTTTTTTTTTAATACAGTCTACATTTAACAAATAATTTTGATAGAAAAAATCAATTGACCAATTAATGAATCATTGATTATTTTTAATCACAGGAAATCAATAGATGACAACCAAATCTTAACAACCCTTCAGAAGTTAAATCTACATTACTGTGAAGAAAGTCTAATATCTTGGTTTTTAAAAGTTTTAATTTTTTTTAATGGCAATAAGTTTTGAGAAAAAAATGTGCTCAATGATTTCTTAAAGGTATTATTTTTAGGTCATTTGAATTTAATAGTTTATAGGTAATGAAGTTTCACTTTTTATTTCTGCATGTTCAACTGTTTGAGGAAAGAAGGCTGAAAGTCAAATATGGTAACATTTTCTTTCACTTAATTCAAAAGGCCTCTGAAAAATAATAAGATTTATTCTGTAAATTACTTTATAATTGTTCTTTACCACACTGTGATATTTGATAATGTCAGAATGATTTTGCTTTAGGGAACGTGATTTTAGCCCCTGAAGAAAATTAATTACTCTCCCTAAATAAATAGCATTTTATATATTTTATATGAACTTAGGGAATGTTTTTAAGGTTAATTAATCTGTCTCTGACGATTGCAGAAAAATTGTAGGAAAAATTACTTATGCATTCAGGTCAGTTTGCTTATGCTAATATGCTAACCCACAAGAAAAATATCACATTCATTCAATCATATTTGAAGAAAATTACTTCCATTTACTCTGAAATCTAAGATATAACTCTATTGTGTTATCCAGTTCCCAATGTGGTTTCTTTAAAACCTTGTACCAAAAATTGTGCTAATCAATTTACCAAATGCTTCATTTACTCTAAAAAATAATACATATATTGTTTGCTTACTTGATATTTCATCCCTTAATAATCTTTTGTATATTATGCTAAACTCACCAAGGCTTTGCAGAGAGATATATGGAGATATATATATATATATAAATAGAGTCACAGATTAAAAATCCATAGGAAAAGGTCAAGAAGAATTACATCAATCTGTTCATTGTGCGTATCCTTTGGAAAGAGCAATGAGATGCAGGGGGAAGTAAGGAAAATCTACATGAGCTTTTAAAAATATATATTTTTTTCGGCCGGACACGGTGGCTCACGCCTGTAATCCCAGCACTTTTGGAGGCCGAGGCAGGCGGATCACGAGAGCCGGAGATGAGACCATCCTGGCGAACACGGCGAACCGCCCCCCCCGCCCCCCCGTCTACTAAAAATACATAAAAATTTAGCCAGGCCCAGGGGGCGGATCACAAGGTCAGAAGATAGAGACCATCCTGGCTAAGACAGTGAAACCCCATCTCTACTAAAAATACAAAAAATTAACCGGTCGTGGCGGCGGGCGCCTGTAGTCCCAGCTACTCGGGAGGCTGAGGCATGAGAATGGCGTGAACCTGGGAGCCGGAGCTTGCAGTGAGCAGACATTGAGCCACTGCACTCCAGCCTGGGCTACAGAGCGAGACTCCGTGTCAAAAAAAAATATATATATATATAAATTTTTTTCCATATTATTTATTTCTCATTACTTTTCACATTGTTCTAATTAATTTGAGGATTTGTACACATATTTTACATTTATTATTTGTATATGTTTTTAGAAGAATAAGAAAATCTCTTCCTCTGTCACTCCTGTAGTAAATGTTCATGACAGAGAGTGGGACGTCCGGCTTCAGAGCAGGAACCATCCTTGTGCCAGAGACGAAAAATAGAATTAAATATGGGTGATGTTAGAAAGGCAAGAAGGTTTTTCGTTCAGAAGTGTACCCAGTAACACACTATGGAAAAAGGAGGCAAGCACGAGACTGGGCCTAATCTCCATGGTCACTTTGTGCCGAAGCCAGGTCAGGCCATTGGATTCTCTTACAGAGACGCCAATAAGAACAAAGGCATCACCTGGGCAGAAAGGATACACTGATAGAGTATTTGGAGAATCCCAAGAACTACATCCCTGGAACAAAAATGATCTTTGCCGGCATTAAGAAGGCAGAAAGGGCAGACTTGATAGCTTATCTCAAAAGAAGCTACTAATGAGTAATAGTTGGCCACTGCCTTATAAAACAGAAGAAATGTCTCATGACTTTTGTATATGTACCATACTTTAATAGATCTCATACGCCAGAATTCAGATCATGAATGACTGACAGAATATTTTTTGGGCACTCCTGATTTAAAACAAAGACGGGCTTATGGTTAAATGAATATGTTCAGTTATTGAATTTTAATAGTAATTCCAATTCAGTAAATGCTATTACTGTTTACTCCTTCTAAAGATATGATTAGACTTCATTTGTAATGTCCAACTTTTCACAAAGATGATGACTGCCATCTTAAAACTTACTGGAAATTGGTTTATATTTAGATTTCTATAACTGGTCATGTGAATATATTTAAATACTGGGGAAATTCCTTCACTGTCTCAGAACCAAGCAAGATTCATCTGTGTTTTGTGCTCATTTGCCTCTTAAAGGCAAGGGTTGAAGATAAATAAGGTAGCAAAGTCTACTTAATATTTTTGGCCTTAATTATGCCAATCTAATTAGAATTCCCTGTATTTAAAATGGTTCTTTTTACTTATTGAAAGGCATTTTAGTGTGGTTTATGTGTAATATCAAAGATTATTTAACACTTCTCACATTTTATAGATGATCTATAGGGTCACATGTGTTTAAAATAGTAGCAAGTTAAACTTCACTCTTGAATTCTTTACAATCTAAGTCAAACTAAGTTACAATTTAAGATTTTCTAAACAGCCATTCAGATACATAAAACTGCAGAACTGCTCAGTATGTGTGATTGTGAATAGTGTTTCTGCCAACTTAAAAGAATTAAAGTAGAGGAGATATACATAAATTTTAAAATTATGTGTGATCATAAGACTTAAGATAATTCAAAAGAAACAGATCATGGAAAAAAAAAATGTTCATGGCAAAGAAAAGACATACTCTAAATACATTAATAATTACAAATGTGTCAAAAATACAATTCTAGAATTTATGATATAGGCATTAAGTTCATAATATACTATAATGAAATATGTAATTTAATTTAAATAATATTTAGAAATTATATCCATATATTCAACAAGTAATTATTAAGTGTATTTATGTTCCAGATACCATTCTAGGTGCCTGGGATGCATCAGTAAACAGAATACATCTAGTGCTGCATGAAGGAGCTTCCTTTTCAGTGAAGGAGGACATTAGACACATATGTATAAATGAGTCATTGAACAAGATAATTGCTGGCAGAGATGGATTCTATGAAAGAAATAAATCAGAGTGATGAGAGGGAAAGTGACAGAGACACAGCTTTAGGTTGGAGGCTAAAGTGAGGCCTTTGAAAAAATGATAATTCATGTGAGACTTGAATGACAAGATAAAATGTGTAGAGAGTTAGAGGCTGAGGATTACAGGCCAAGGAAATAGCCCCGTGCATATGTTGTGAGACGTAGCTCCAAGACATAGACATGCATAAAGTTTAATTCAATTTGATTCTTCCAGAAATGCATTGAAGGTCACTAGGCCTGGAGTATCAGGAAGCAGAGGAGAAGCTGTGAGAGAAGAGGTTGAAGTGAGATGTCCGTGTCATTTAATGAAGCAAATCACATGAAAAATATCATTGGCATTTATGATTATATGACTTATTTAAAAACAGCAGTAAAATTTACTTCCTACTTTATCCTAAGGTTCTGAAGACCTTTCGATGGTATTCTTGTGGGAGAGTTTACAATTTTGGTGTGTATCATGATTGTAAAGATACCCTGATCTCTTTATAAAATAGAAGTAAATCTAGAAATTATAAAAATAACACTTTCCAGTTCTCTTAGTCAATCACTGACAGTATGCAAAATCATTGTCTAGTTGATAAATTCATTCGAGTCTTTCATTTTCAGTTCAAGGAGACTTTAGGTTCCTCCTTTTGGATTATAAAATGGAAGTTACCTAGACCCCTTTTGTATATACTATTCATGACTTACACATACCAGTTTTGTACATGTATTGTAAATAGCTACTATTGTAAAAGAAAAAATAATTTGCACAGGAATATTTTCTGTGTATAACAGAAATGGCTTACTTATATGTATTTGCTGAAAATATGTCCATAACTAATATAAGGAATATTCTGAACTTTATTTAAAAATTTTAAAAGAATATTTTTATGGATAAGCAATCTCAATATTATAAAAATGACTTCTCTTTCCATGTAAATGTAAAAGTTCCCATCAAATTCTGACAGAACTTAATATTAATGGATCTTGATACAGCACATAAAAATCATGTGAAATATAAGGGACCAAAAAATTGCAAAAATATTTTTGAAAATGAATAAATAAATTAGTGTGACTTAAGCCATAATATAATAAGTCTTACAGCACCTGAAAGTCATATTGTGCAGAGATAGAGAAATAGAAAGCTAAGTAAAATAGTGATTCCAGAAATCAATCAAAAGATGAACACATACACACATATATTTGATGTATGACTATTGCCATTGTAGACTAACAGGAAAAAGAGAAGCAATTTTTAAAAATGATTAAAAATTAGTTATACATATGAAGAAACATGAGATTAGATTAATAATTCCTTCCTTATATTACATATAAAAATAAATGCTATATTTATTAGTCATACTATGTAAACTAACATTAGAAAGATTTTAAAGAAAGTATAATAGTATGTCTTTGAAACAAGATATGAAGAGCATTCTAAATAAAAACCCCAACAGTGAATCATAAAAATGATTGATAAGTTTGATTATATTAACATAAACATTTTTTCCTGAAATATATATTCTTCCTGTGCATGCACATGCATCTGTAAATTTAAAATAAAAACAAATTCAGTATACTTTTTATTTGTAAAAATACTAGAAATCTTATGTGATGTTGTTCTGCAAGTACTAGACATTTTATATTAAGAAAGCATTGTAATACGGTGTTTAAATATTGATACATGGGAGGATATAAGATCAGTGTCTGTAGCTAATATGAGCATAAAGCTGTAGATCATGAGAGAATAAAGGATATTAGAAAACTGACACTGTTGATAAGCCAATTCTCTTTAAATGTAAGACAATCACAAAATAAAACTTTTCTTGAATTATTCGAATTGCATAATTTCTACTTACCGAAAATTATTAAAAATCGTCTGGAACAGTTAAGCATTTATGATAGCAGGAGGTTTATGAAAAAATAATTTTGAAGAGTCACTAGATCTTTCAGATAGAGTTAGCATGCTTTACTTATTAAAACTGAATAATATTGTCATAGAAATAAACACATTAATCAAAAAGAAGTATGTAGATGAATTTTATGATAAAACTAGGATTTCCAATCATTAAAGAAATAAAGATAAATTCTTCATTGAATTGTTTTGAAAAAAATAATATGGCTCTATATTTCAAACTTATGCATTATTTTAAGTTAAATGTCACAAGGAAGAAAACTTTAATGTTAAAGAAAGAAATTAGAGAGTGACATCAGCAAGATGACTGGCAAGAGATGCCTGGCACTCATCCTCCCACAAGAAAATACAAAAGCAATAAACAGATAGATTAGATTTGCCTGAAGGGTCGGGGGCAAATGTTGGACTGAAGAGACACTTATGCAGGAGGGCACGGTGGAAGCACCCAACATCTGCAGCCCAATTTCTCCACCTTGATTGGATCTGCCTGGAGTCAGGAGGAAATTTCTGTTGTGGGCAAAAGGTAAGCATAAGTTCCCCAACATCCTCTATTGCCACTGCCGATAACTATAGTCCTTACTACAGGAGAATCCCACGGTCTGCACAAGCACTGTGCCCACATTGGAAAGATGCCAGGAATTCACACAGCAGTTTTGCCTTAGATTAGGAGCACAAGGTGTGCACTTCCACCCCCACTGACTCCCTGTGAGCCAAGCTGCTGCAGCACAGTACCATCTTGAGACCAGGGCCACCTCTGGAGTGCACCCTGCTCTGGGGACCAGGCCACTGCACCTCTCCAGCACTGGGGCTCCATCTTCATTATATTAATACCTGCACTATGCAAGGGGCTGAATACCACAACCCCAGTAGCATGGAGCCTGGACCCAAGACTCACTGTGATCCTAGTCCTACAAAGTAGGGAAATCAGCCCCTGCCACCCTCACTTCCACCTAGGGGAACAATCTGCCAGTCCCATGCAGGGCGAACCCCCCTTGATCTGGTCAAACCACTGAGCACCCCCCTGTGTCTGGGAGCGAGCCCTGAGCCTCTGAGCAACTAACCCACTCCTGAGCCAGTGAGTGGCTGTATACCCATGCCTGGGGCCTGAGAAACAGCCCTGTAGGCCATTCCTGGCAGACACTCAACCATGCAGGCCAAGCAGCCATGCACCCATGCCCCAGGACTGCAAAAAAATCCTGCAACACCCCCTGATAGGCCTTCCCCCAAGCCCACTAAGCAGCTGTGTGCCCATGTCTAAGACATCCCAAGAGACAACCCATAGGCCACCCCTGTGAGGCAGGCTTCCAGATCAATGGAGCAGTCTTGCACCCATGTTCCAGACTTGAGAAGCACTCCCACGGGCCACTCCTGGCAAACATGCCCAGAGGCTGGATGAGCAGCTATGCTTCCACCTCTTTAGCCTGAGAAACAGCCTCTTGGGCTACTCTCAGTAGACATACCCCTAGGCTGGCCAGGAAGCCTTGCACACCACATTCCAGGCCTGAGAAGCAGCCCCATGAGCCAATCCTGGCAGACCTGCCCCCAGGCAGGCCCAGCATTCTTTAGCTGTCACTGGGGGCCTGAGAAGAAACTCCCACCAGGAAATCCCCAGTCAGGAAGCAGTACAATCAAGCCTGGGGCTTGAGAAATTGCCCTACAGGCTGCTCATGGCAGGCATGCCACCAGGATGACTGAACAACCACGTGCCCATGCTCCTGGTCATAGCACCAGCCCTGTGGCCCCAAGTTGTGGGGCCCCACATGCCCCCATCCTGGGAAACAGCATGACAAGCCCACTCATGGAAAAGTCATATCACCACCACCACAAATTATCTCAGCTGAAGTCACTGAGACACGTGCAAACATCACTCGCAAGGATTACAGTTGAAAAAACTACATGGAAACTACACTAGTGCATCTACCTAGAAACAAAGCCAATGTACTCCACCCAACTGACACCCGAGATCCATTCACACAAGTAAGTCTTTCCCTGTGCAACCTACTCCATAAAATTAGACACCAGATGTGTAGAAATCAGTGTAGCAACACATCACACAAGGACACATAGCATCTCCAAAGAGATCCAATAATTCTCCATAACAAACCCCAATCATAAGGAAATATATGAAATACTAGAAAAATAATTCATAATAATAATCTTAAGGATACTCAGTGAGATACAACATAATACAAATATTTTTTATTTCAATGAAATCAGGAGAACAATTTGTGTTGTTGCATCCAACAACCAGTCAATGGATAAAGAAAAAGTTGTATATGTACACAAGGGAATGCTATTTAGCAATAAAAAAAGAATGAAATTCTGTCCCTTGCAACAATATGAATGGGAATGGAGGATATTATAAGTGAAATAAGCCAGGAACAGAAAGTTAAACACCACATGTTCTCAGTCATAGACAGAAGTTAAAAAAAGTTGATCTCAGAAGTAAACAGCAGAACAGAGATTACAAGAGGCCAGAAGGGTCATGGGAGGAAGGGAATAGGGAGAGATTTTTTAAAGGATACAAAATTACAGCTAGACAAAAGAAATAAGTTCTGGTGTTCTATAGCACAGTAGCATGGCTCTAGTTAACAAAAATGTATTATATAATTTCAGATAGCTAGAAGGAGGATATTGAATATTCTCAACACAAAGAAATGCTAAATGTTTGTGATGATGAGTATGCTACTCACCCTGATCTAATCACTATACATTGTATATATATAGAAGCATCTTTATGTCTTCCATAACATGCAGATAGCTCAGTGGGCCTGTCCCCCTTCCACACAATAAAAGTTATAACTCAGTATGAAGTTCCAGGACAAATTGAATTAGAGTTATGCAGAGGTAACTTAGAATTCTATTTCTCTAAGGATTCCTTGCGGTGGTGACATCAACCAAACTTCATACAAAAGTGGAACATGAAAGAAATTTTGCACCCAGGGCCAGAAGATTCTTTGAAAAAAAAAAAAAAAAGGCATAAAAGAAATGCACCCTCTGTCAGATACTTCAGCTGCTGCTAAACTCCCACTGGGAGCTTTGAGAAACAGAGAGCCACTCATCTAGAGGCTGCCCTAAAAGGCTTTGGGCTCAGGGTATCTCTTAAAGGTTGAATAAGTAAGATCTTAGACCAAAGTAAGATCTATTAATGACGTGGTAAGATTAGAAGATTAAATGTAAGTGACTGAAAAATTAAAGGTGACAAGAAATGATCATATGTCATTTAGAATATGTTAGCAGAGATACATGTCAAAATACATGGAAAAAATAATTTTAGGAAAAAAGTAACAAAAAAACTCAGTAAGAAGTTAGAGAGTTTATATCGCAATGCGTGAAAAAAAGGAGGCATCTGAAAAGGACTTTGCAGTAATTATATTTCAAATTCTTTCAAGAGATAAATGACAGAGTTGTAGTTAGAAAATAAGATTAATAAATTACCATGAGAAATAAAAATAACAGAGACTAGATAATAATGTAAAAGACAATGTTTGGGCTTCAAGGTGGAGTATAGAGAAAGAAATGAAAAACATCAAAGTGAAACACCATGAAAAATAGAGTGAAATATCTAGAATAAGTAATAGAAGAAATGATGGAAAGGCAATATTTTAAGAAAAACTGGCTCTAAAGTTTGTTGGATTGAAGAAAGATAGGTGCTCAGTTACAAAGCACACATAAATAAAAATAAGTGCATACCCAGAAACACTGTAGCTATGTTGTAAAATATCAATGATAAAGAGAGAACCTTAAATGCATCCAGAGTAAAAAGACAGATTATCAATGGAGGAAGAGCAGAGAGACTTACAACAGGCTTCCTGCAGAAACTTCAGATGCCAAGTGATAGTAAAACCTTCAAAGTACTGAGAGACAATAATTTCCAATGAAGAAATCTATGCCTATTAATACTAGCATTCAAGGAAGAAAAGAAGATACAATTTAAAATTACCACCAAAGACACTGTCAGAAATAATCCCAAAGGGTGTCAGTAAGAGTGACAAGAATAAAAAAAGGAACAAATGGAGAAAATGTGGAAAGAAAAGAGAAATAATAAGTTAGATTATTGATAAAAATAGATATAATCCAGTTTTGTAACCAGTCAAAAGTTATTTTTTTTCTGTTGTGAAAATGCAATTAAAATTCTCGATTATAATAGCATGTAAGGTAGGTAGTCACAAAAATTGTGAAGCTATAAACCTGTTCACTTAAAATCAAGATATATTAAATGAAACCATTAAAAAATATATACCTGTATATTTGAAAACATAACAGAAAAGATATAATTTTCTACAATGACCAATAAAAATTAAAATATTTAATTAGTAACCAAACTCTGTCAAACCAAAAATAACTGACCCAGTTTTAAAAATTCAGTAAGAGTTAATGATTTTTATTTGAATTATTTCTGAGATCTAAAATTTTAAGGCTGCCTAGTTTATTTTATGAAATTAGGTAATCTTGATACAAAAACTGAATAAGAACAATATGATAAAATTTATTTTTAATATTCAATTATAAACATTAGGACATCCACTAACAGTTGTGGAATTCTGGGCTATAGTCCAAATGGAAATTACATGTAACATATATCTAAATATTTGAAAGTTACAACTCAAATTAAAAAACCCAATTACTATTTATTTTTTGTTACTACTTTGAAAAATATATCAGTTTATTAAGGATCTGGGTGGCCATACTGATATTTAGAATTCGATAATTTCTTTGAGTTTCATGTGGGAATAAATTACTTTAGGGAGAGCTGGTCAATATTTTCTAGTCATCAGCTACCCCTTGTCTTTCAGCACTATTTCTTTATTGTACAGTGAATGGTTCTATGTATACTTATGGCCAACATCGATGTTTGCATGTGCAAGCTTTGTCTACGTACTACCAAATTAGCTACCCTTTAGGTACAGGCTCTTGTATCCAGGTATGCATACCTACCCATAAAGTAGTTCAGCGTCAGCAGGAAAGACAAGGAAAAAGTCTGTGTTAACCCTGGTAGTATGATCAAGGCCATTGCAGAAAGGCATTCAGAGATCATAAGAGCTCAGGTAAGGCATAAGGGATTGTGGGCATCGTTTGGTCACATCTCCTTGACCCTATGACCTTCTTACCTCCTTGAAAAAAGCAAGTCTGAGCCTAATGATGTTTCCAATAAATGCCAATGCAAATAATCTTAACAAAATGCTTGGTAAATTAAATTTAAAAATATAATGGTACATTTATCATAACCAAACAGAATTTAAAGTACACATGTATAATCTAATATAACTGTGGATTAAATAAGCAAACCATCTTACAAGATGATAAAAAACATGAAAAATTAAATCGTCTTAACATGATGAGAAAGATAATTCTTTATAAATTAAAAACGGAGGAGTACTCTCTTAATTCAATTTGTTAATCATATATACCCACAACCAATCAGAGATATCAAACTTACGATAAACTTTGACATCGATTCTGAGAAAAACAAAGATGCCTCCCCTTGCCTGCATCTTTTTCAAAATAGCTTTAGTGGCCTTTATTCATTAAATTAAATTAAATAAGAAAAGGAGACAAAACAAAAAATAATTTGCACGTTATTTGCTATTTTGTGTACCAAAAATTCCTAACAATGTACAGAAATGATTGAAACTGGCAAATTAATTCATCAAGTTGTAGAAGAGAAATAAATGTAAAAATCAATAAATAATTTGTGTGCAAATAATCATTAAATCTAAAAAATACAATTTTAAAAGCAGATCAACTATAACAGCTACAAAACTCATGAATTCGTGAGTGGACAAAACTCATGAATGGAAAAATTTTGGTAAAAGATATTCAAGAGCCCTATGAAGACTATAAATGAAACTAATGGAATTCATGAAGAGATATATGAGATACTAAGAGTAAGAAATATAGAGAAATGAATTTATAAAACAATAGAGACACAGAAATTTTTAAAGTAATAACCTTATTAATGTTACTAATGGCAAGAAAAGAAAAAAGAGTAAAGAAAAAAATCATTAAATATAGAACTTTTAAGAAAACTACATAGTAACACAAGAAAACAATTCAAAAATAGAGAAATTTAACAAAAAGATTATGATAATAAAAAATTAGAAATCTAGGTGCATTTTCCCCAACTTCATCTCTAAATATAAATTTAAGTAATTTTAATCACCAACAATGAAATAAGATGCCTAAAATTCACATGTAACTGTAAATACACCGAAATACTCGAAAACCTTTCTTAAAAACAAAAACAAAAATGAGGAACTTTTTTTCTACAAGGCATTCAAACTTGTAAAAAATTAAGCATAGCAATTATTTAACTTTTACATAAATAGTAACTGCGAAAAAGCTGCTGTTACCATAGTACGGTAATTGTTACAATAAATAGAGTCAAAGACAAAGAGTAGTGTTAAAATAAATTACTTAAAAATAACACATGCCAAGGAAGAAATAATAAAATGAATTATTTAGAAAATACTGCTATTTAATGCTAATGCTATTTTATTATATTTGTTTTTATTTGTCTTTTAAAATGTATGTATAGCTCACATTTATGTCCATTTTTTAACTTTTTATTTCAATCGGTTTTTGGAAAACAGGTGGTATTTGTTCATATGAATAAGTTTTTTAGTGGTGATTTCTAAGATTTTGGTGCACCCATCAACTGAGCAGTGTACACTGTACCCAATGTAGAGTCGTTTATCCTTCATCCTTTCCCCACTCTTTCCTCTGAGTCCCCAAAGTCCATTGTATCATTCTTGCCTTTATGTCCTCATTAGCTTAGCTCCCACTTATGAGTGAGAACATACGATGTTTGGTTTTCCATTCCTGAGTTACTTCACTTAGAATAATGGCCTCCAATTCCATCCAGGTTGCAACAAATGCCATTATTTTGTTCCTTTTTATGGCTGTGTAGTATTCCATGGTGTGTATATATACCACATTTTCTCTATCCACTTATTGATTGATGGGTATTTGGGCTGAATCTGTGAATTGTGCTGCTACAAAACATGCATGTGCTATTATCTTTTGTGTATAATGACTTCTTTTCCTCTGGGTAGATAGCCAGTAGTGGAATTGTTGGATCAAATGGTACATCTACTTTCAGTTCTTTAAGGAACCTCCATACTGTGTTACATAGTGGTTGTACTAGTTTATGTTCCCACCAGCGGTGTAAAAGTGTTCCCTTTCACCACATACACACCAACATCTATTATCTTTTGATTTTCTTACTATGACCATTCTTGCAGGCATAAGGTGATATCTCACTGTGGTTTTGAGTTGCAGTTTCCTGATCATGACTGATGTTGAGCATTGTTTCATATGTTTGTTGGGCGTTTGTGTATTGTATTTTGTGAATTGTCTGTTCATGTCCTTAGCCTACTTTTTGATGGGATTGTTTCTTTTTTCTTGCTGATTTGTTTGAATTCCTTGTTGATTCTGAATATTAGTCCAATGTCCGATGCATAGTTTGTGAAGATTTTCTCCCATTCTGTGCGTTGTCTGTGCTGCTCCTTATTTCTTTGGCTGTGCAGAAGCTTTTTAGTCTAATTAAGTCCCATCTCTTTATCTTTGTTTTTCTTGCATTTACTTTTGGGTTCTTGGTCATGAAGTCTTTGCCTAAACCAATGTCTAAAAGGATTTTTTCAATGTTATTATCTAGACTTTTTACGGTTTCAGGTCTTAGATATAAGTCTTTGATCTATCTTAAGTTGATTTTTGTATGAGCTCAAAGATGAGAATCCAGTTTCATTCTTCTACATGTGACTTGCCAGTTATCACAGCACCATTTGTTTAATAGGGCGCCCTTTTCCCAATTTATGTTTTTGTTTGCTTTGTCTAAGATCAGTTGGCTGTAAGCATTTGGCTTTATTTCTGGGTTCTCTATTCTGTTCTATTGTTCTATGTGTCTATTTTTATACCAGTACCATGCTGTTTTGGTGACTATGGCCTTATAGGATAGTTTGAAGTCAGGCAATGTGATGCCTCCATATTTGTTGTTTTTGCGTATTCTTTCTTTGGCTCTGTAGGCTCTTTTTTGGTTCCATATGAATTTTAGGATTGGTTTGTCTCGTTCTGTGAAGAATGATGGTGGTATTTTTATGGGAATTGCATTGATTTTGTAGATTGCTTTTGACAGTATGGTCATTTTTACAATATTGATTCTATCTGTTCATGAGCATAGGATGTATTATTATTTGTTTGTGCCATCTATAATTTCTTTCAACAGTGTTTTGTAGTTTTCCTTAAAAATGCCTTTTACCTCCTTGTTTAGGTATATTCCTAAGTATTTTATTTATTTTATTGCAGCTATTGTGACGGGGATGTGTTCTTGATTTAACTATCAGCTTGGTTGCTGTTGGTGTTTAGCAGAGCTACTGATTTGTGTACATTAAATTTGTATCTTGAAACTTTGCCGAATTCATTTATCAGTTCTAGGAGCTTTTTGGATGAGTCTTTAGGGTTTTCTAGATATACAATCATATCATCAACAAAGAGTGACATTTTGACTTCCTCTTTACCTATTTGGATGCCAATTGTTTATTTCTCTTGTCTGATTGCTTTGGGTAGGGCTTCTAGTAGTATGTTGAATAATAGTGCTGAAACTGGATGTCCTTTTCTTGTTCCAGTTCTCAGAGGCAATGATTTCAACTTTTCCCTGTTCAGTATAATGTTGACTGTGGATTTGTCATAGATGGCTTTTATTACCTTAAGTTATGTCTCTTCAATGCCAATTTTGCTGAGGGTTTTAATAACAAAAGGATGCTGAATTTTGTCAACTATTTTTTTCTGCATCTATTGAGATGATCATGTGATTTTTAAAATTCTGTTTATGTGGTGTATCACATTTGAATTGTATATGTTAAACCATCCCTGTATCCCTGACATAAAACCCACTTGTTCATGATGGATTATTTCTGTGATAATGCTCTTGGATTTGGTTAGCTAGTATTTTCTTGAGGATTTTTGAATGTATGTTCATTAATAACATTGGTCTGTAGTTTCCTCTATTTTTTTCTGGTTTTGGTATCATCGTGATACTGGTTTCATAGAATGATGTAGGGAGGATTTCCTCTTTCTTTCTTTTTTCTTTTTTCTTTTTTTTTTGAGATATTGTCTCACTCTGTTGCACAGGCTGGAGTGCAGTGGCACGATCTCGGCTCACTGCAACCTCCACCTCCCAAGTTCAGGTATTCCTCCTGCCTCAGTTTCCCAAATAGCTGGGACTACAGGCACGCGCCATCCATGCCTGGCTAATTTTTTTTTTTTTTTTTTTGTATTTTTAGTAGAGATGAGGTTTCATCGTGTTTGCAGGATAGTCTCAATCTCCTGACCTCATGATCTGCCTGCCTCGGCATTCTAAAGTGCTGTTATTACAGGCGTGAGCTGGACAATTTCCTCTTCCTCTATCTTATGCAATAGTGTCAATAGGATTGGTTCCAATTCTTCTTTGAGTGTCTGATAGAATTCAGCTGTGAATCCATCTGGTGCTGGACTTTTTTTGTTGGCAATTTTTTTATTACCACTTAAATATTGCTGCTTCTTTTTGGTCTGTTCAGAGTTTATATTTCTTCCTGGTTTAATCTAGGAGGGTTGTATATTTCCAGGAATTTATCTGTTTTTTCTAGGTTTTCTAGTTTATACATGCAAAAGTGTTCATAGTAGCCTTGAATCATCTTTTGTATTTCTGTGGTATCAGTTGTAATACCTCTTGTTTCATTTCCAGTTGAGCTTATTTGGATCTTCTCTCTCCTATTTTTGGTTAATCTTGCTAATGGTCTATCAATTTTGTCTATCTTTTCAAAGAACCAGCTTTTTGTTTCATGCATCTTTTGTATTGTTTTTCATTTGTTTGTGTTTCATTTAAACTCTGATTTTTGTTATTTCTTTTCTTCTTCTGACTTTGGGTTTGGATTGTTCTTTTTTCCCTAGTTCCTTAGGTGTGAGCTTACATTGTCTATTTGTGTTCTTTCAGATGTTTGATGTAGGCATTTAATGCTATGAAGTTTCCTCTTACTTCATAGTATTGAACTACCATCTTTGCTATATCCAAGAAATTTTGATAGGTTGTACCACTATTATTGTTCAGTTCAAAGAATTTTTTTCATCTTGATTTAATTGTTGACCCAATGATAATTAAGAAGCAGGCTATTTAATTTCCATGTGTTTGAATAGTTTTGAGAGTTCCTTTTGGAGTTGATTTCTAATTGTATTTCACTGTGGTGTGAGAGAGTACTTGATATAATTTCAATTTTCTTAAATTTATTGAGACTTGTTTAGTGGCCTATAATATGGCCTATCTTGGAGAATGTTCCATGAGCTGATAAATAAGGTGTATATTCTGCAGTTGTTTGGTAGAATGTTCTGTGAGTATCTGTTAAGTCCATTTGTTCTAAGGTATGCTTTAAGTCCATTTTTTTTGTTGTTGACTTTCTGTCTTGATGACCTGTCTAATGATGTCTGTGCAGTACTGAAGTTCTCCACTATTATTGTGTTGCTGTCTATCTTATTTCTTAAGTCTAGTAGTAATAATTTTATATATTGGGGAGATCCTATGTTAGGTATATATATGTTTAGGATTGTGATAGTATCCTGTTGGACAAGTCCTTTTATTATTGTCTAATGTTCCTCCCTGCTTTTTAAACTGCTGTTGCTTTAAAGTTTATTTTGTTTGATAGAAGAATAGCTACTCCTGCTCTCTTTTGGTGTTCATTTGCATGGAATGTCTTTTTCCACCCCTTTACCTTAATTTTATGTGAGTCCTTATGTGTTAGTTGAGTCTCTTGAAGACAGCAAATACAAGGCTGGTGAATTCTTATCCATGCTGACATTCTGTATCTTTTAAGTGGAGCATTTAGGCCATTTACGTTCAATGTTATTATTGAGATGTGAGGTACTATTCTATTTATTTTGCTATTTGTTGCCTGAAGACTTTTTTAAAATTGTGTTATTGTTTTGTAGGTCCTATGAGTTTTATACTTTAAGGAGTTTCCATTTTGATGCATTTCAAGGGATTATTTCAAGATTCAGAGCTTTTTAAAGCAGTTCTTGTAGTGGTGGCTTGGTAGTGGCAAATTCTCTCAGCATTTGTTTGTCTGAAAAAGATTGTATCTTTCCTTCATTTATGCATTTGTTTGTCTGAGAAAGATTGTATCTTTCCTTCATTTATGATGCTTAGTTTCACCAGATACAAAATTCTTGGCTGGTAATTATTTTTATGGAGGCTAAAGATAGGACTCCAATTTCCTCTAGCTTGTAGGGTTTGTACTGAGAAATCTGATGTTGATCTGGTAGGTTTTCCTTTATAGGTTACCTGATGCCTTTGCTTCACAGCTCTTAAGAATCTTTCCTTCATCTTGACATTAGATAACCTAATAACTATCTGCCTAGTTGATTATCTTTTTGAGATGAATTTCACAGGTGTTCTTTGAGCTTCTTTTATTTGGATGTCTAGATCTCTATCTCTAACAAAGCCAGGAAAGATTTCATCAATTATTCCTTCAAATATGTTTTCCAAACTTTTAGATTTCTCTTCTTCCTCGGGAACACTAATAATTCTTAGATTTAGTCATTTAACATAGTCCCAAACTTCTTGGAGACTTTGTCCATGATTTTTTTTTTTTTTTTTTCATTCCTTTTTCTTTGTCTTTGTTGAATTGGGTTAATTCAAAAGCCTTATCTCTGAATTCTGAATTTCTTTTTTCTGCTCGTTTGATTCTATTGCTGAGACTTTCCAGTTTATTTTGCATTTTTCTAAGTGTGCCCTTCATTCTCAGAAGGGGTGATTGTTTTTTATTTATACTATCTATTTCTCTGGAGGTTTTCCATCCATATCCTTTACTTTTCTTTTTCTTTTTTTTTTTTTTTTTTTGAGACAAGGTCTCACTCTGTCACCTAAGGTGGACTGCAGTGGCATAATCTTTGCTCACTGCAACCTCTGCCTTCTGGGCTCAAGCAATTCTCCTGCATCAGCCTCCTGAGTAGCTGGGACTACAGGTACTAACCATTGTTCCTGGCTAATTTTTGTATTACTTTTGTAGAAATGGGGTCTTGTTATACCCAGGCTGGTCTCAAACTCCTGAGCTCAGGTGATCCACCCACCTCAAACTCCCAAAGTGCTAGGATTACAGGCATGATCCACTGTGTTTGACTATTTTGTTAAATTTCTTTGAGTTGGTATTCACTTTTCTCTGGTGCCTTCTTGAGTAGCTTAATGATTGACTTTCTGAATTATTTTTCTGGCAATTAAGGGATTTCTTATTGGTTTGGATCTATTGCTGATGAGCTAGTGTGATCTTTTCGGGGTGTTAAAAAAACTTGTTTTGACATATTCCTAGAATTGTTTTTCTAGTTCCTTCTCATTTCGGTAGACTACATCAGAGGGAAGATCTGGGGCTCAAGAGCTGCTGCTCAGATTCTTTTATTCCACAAGGTGCTTCTTGGATGTGGGAGCTCAGGGATGTGACTTCCTGAGAACCAAACTGAAGTGATTGTTATTTCTCTTCTGGATCTAGCTGCCGGATGGAGCTACCAGGCTCTGGGCTGGTACTGGAGTGTGTCTGCCAAGATTCCTGTGATGTCATCCATCTTCAGGTCTCTTGGCCCTGTATACCAGTACCTGCTCTGGTGAAGGTAACAGGGGTATGAAGTGGATCTGTGAGGGTCCTTGGTTGAATTTTTGTTTACTGTGCTAGTTTTCAGTTGGTTTGACACCAGCCAGGAGGTGGCACTTTCAAGACAGCATCAGCTGCGGCAGTATAAGGAGGATACAAGATTCCCCTAGGGTTACCTGGATGTGTTTCTCAGGTCGTGGGCAGAGCCATAAAGTTCCCACTAAATTGTATCCTTTGTCATTGGCTACCAGGGCAGGTAGAGAAAGACCATCAGGTGGATGCAAGGTTGGGTGTGTCTGAACTCAGACTCTTCCTGGACAGGGCTTGCTAGGGCTGCTTTGAAAGATGAGGGTGTGGTTCTTAGCCCAACAGAGTTCAGTTCCCAGGGGGGATTATGGCTGCCTCTTCTGTATCATGCAGGTCTTCAGGGAAGTGGGGGAAAACCAGCAGTTAGGGCCTCATCCAGCTCCCATGCAGCCTGAAAGGTCAGTCCCACTCCCACCATGCCTCCCCCAACAGCACCAAGTTCATTGCCAGGCAGTGAGTGAGCAGGGCTAAGGACATACCACAGGTTCCAGGCCTCCCTACTGGGAAAACAAGCAGGACTTTCAGGTTTTGCACCTCACCACCTGCCACAACTTCTGAGCTGTGTCTGCACTCTCGTTTCACACTCTCCCCCAGATTCTGTCCAGGAAACTCTGCATTTGGTTGAAATTGGTACAAAGTAAAGCTGGAAGTTTCCTTCTCCATGTGGTCTTTTGTCTATTCCACTGGCAGCCCACCTGAAAGACGCCTTCATTGAGCAAAGTCAGAAATGGCTTCCCTGGGGACTGAGAGTGCCCACAGGGCTCTTCCTGCTCCTTTCTCTTCCTCTGCATTTTGCTCAGCTCTCTAAGTTTGTCTTAGCTCTGGGTAAGGTCAAATCCTTCTCCTGTCATCTGGACCTTCAGATTCCCCAGTGGGGATGTGTGTTCAGGGACAGACGATCCCCCTTTCACACTTAAGGCACTCACAATTTTTTGGCTGTCTCCCAGACCCTGCAGCAGCAATCCTAATTTAATGCTAATGTTATCTTAACTAGTGTGATGTAACTGTGTATAATCTAGTGTGATGAGTTCACATAGAACCTGAAAAGATATTTATAATAATAGGTTTTGTAAAATGTTGAAAATGAATGAATATACAAATTAGGAAATCACAGAAAAAAAGAAAACCAAAGAGAATAAAAGGCAAAATATAATAAAAATTTCAAAAAATAATGTGATAAATCTGAAATATAATTAAAAAAATTAAACAGGTAATTTTCAAGGAACCTGTAAGAAAATATATCTTAAAAAACTAAAACAAGCCAGACAGTGAAGACTGAAATAAATAACTAATCCTTGAATGTGAAGACATAGTTGTATGATCATAAGAAACAGGAGCAAAGAGGTAACCATGACATCCTCAGACAAATCAAGAAGCGAGTAACTGACCCTAATGAGACAATGATATATATGTGAGCTCTCACGTGAAGAATTAAAAATAGTACTTGTAATAAAACTACAAGATAACACAAAAAAGCAACTCAGAAATCTATCAGAGAAATTTAAAAAGAGATTGTAATAATAAAAAATTATAATTAAAATATCAAATAGAAATCCTGGAACTGGAAAAAATACATTTGTGAAACTGAAAAATACATTTGAGGCTTTTAACAGCACAATAGACTAAACAGAAAAGAGAGTCAGTGAGCTTGAAAGCATGCTAATTGAATATAGAGAGTCAGAAAATCAAAAACAATAAAAAGGAACAAAGAACTATATCTTAGAGGATATAGAAAATCAGCTCAAAAGAGCAAATCTGAGAATCATTGAGATTCAAAAGAGAGCTGAAAATAGTAAGGGCTAGAGTGCTGATTCAAAGAAATCATAATACAAAACTTTCCAAATCTTAAGAACGATAGAAATACTCAGGTACAAGAGGGTCAGAGATCACCAAACAGATTTAGCCCAATTAAAACAATCAAAAGGCATATAATAATCAAAAACTTCCAAAGTCAGTAGAAAAAGACAGGATCCTAAAAGCAGCAAGAGAAAAAATAACCAACTAGCATCATGATGTTAGCATTAAATTCACACATAGCAATGTTAACCTTAAATATAAATGAGCTAAATGCCCCAATTAAAAGACACAGAGTGGCAAGTTGGATACTTCAAGAAAGTCTCAGGATACCAAATTAATGTGCAGTTGGTTACAAAGACAATGTGCAAATTAATGGTAAATTGGATACAAAGACAAGACCCCACCAGCATGTTTTATTCAATAGACACATCTCATGTGCAAAGACATACATAGACTCAAAATAAAGGAATGGAGAAAAGTTTACCAAGCAAATGGAAAGCAGAAAAAAGCAGAGGTTGCAATCTTAGTTTCTGACAAGATAAACTTTCAAACAACAAAGATAAAAAACAAAAACTACAACAACAACAACAAAAAAGAGGACATTACATAATGGTCAATGGGTCAATTCAACAAGAAGAGCTAACTATCCTAAACATATATGTACCCAATACAGGAGCACCAAGATTTATAAAACAAGCTCCCAGAGACCTACAAAGAGACTTAGACTCCCACACGATAATAGGGGAGACTTTAACACCCCATTGTCAATATTAGACAGATCATCAAGAAAGGAAATTAACAAAGATATTCAGGACTTGAACTGAGCTCTGGATCAAGTGGACCTGATGCATATCTACAGAACTCCCCATGCCAAAACAACAGAATGTATGTTTTTCTTGGGGCCACATGGCACTTACTCTAAAACTGATCACATAATTGGAAGTAAATCACTCCTCAGCAAATGTAAAATAACTGAAATCAAAAGAGTTTCTCAGACCACAGCACAATCAAATTAGAATTCAGGATTAAGAAACTCACTCAAAACCATGCAACCACATGGAAATTGAACAATCTGCTCCTAAAAACTCCTGGGTAAATAATGAAATTAAGGCAGAAATCAAGAAGTTCTTTGAAACCAATGAGAACAAAGAGACAACATACCACCATCTGTAGGATGCAACTAAAGCAGTGCTAAGAGGGAAGTTTATAGCACTAAATTTCCACATCGAAAAGCTAGAAAGATCTCAAATTGATACCCTAGCATAACAACTAAAAGAACTAGAGAACCAAGAGCAAACAAACCCCAAAGCTAGCAGAAGACAAGAAATAACCAAGATCAGAACAGAATTAAAGGAGATAGAGACATGAAACACCCTTCAAAAAATTAATGAATCCTGGAGCAGTTTTTTTGAGAAAATTAATAAAATAGACCACTAGATACACTAATAAAGAAGAAAAAAGAAAAAAATCAAGTAGACACAATGAAAAACAATAAAGGGGATATCACCACTGACCCACAGAAATACAAATAACCATCAGATAATACTATAAACAGCTCTATGCAAATAAACCTGAAAATCTAGAAGAAATGGGTAAATTCCTGGACACATACACCATCCAAAGACTGAACCAGGAAGAAGTCAAATCCCTGAATAGACCAATAGCAAGTTCTGAAATTGAGGCAGTAATAAATAGCCTACCAACCATAAAAAAGGAAAAAAAACCCAAGAGCAGATGGATTTACAGCTGAATTATATGAGAAATACAAAGAAGAGCTGGTATCTTTTCTTCTGAAACTATTCCAAACAATTGAAAAGAAGGGACTCCTTCCTAACTCATTCCATAAGGCCAGCATCATCCTGATATCAAAACCTAGCAGAGATAAAACAAAAGAAGAAAACTCCAGGCAAATATTCCTGATGAACATCAATGCAAAAAATTATCGATAAAATACTGGCAAACCAAATATAGTAGCACATCAAAAAGCTTATCCACCATGATCAGGTTGGTTGCATTCCCAGGAGGCGAGGCAAGGTGGGTTCAACATACAAAAATCAATAAACGTAATACATCACATCAACAGATCTAAATACAAAAACTACATGATTATCTCAATAGACACAGAAAAGGCCTTTGATAACATTCAAGGTCCCTTCATGTTAAAAACTCTAAATTAACTAGATTGAAGGAACATACCTCAAAATAATAAGAGCCATTTATCACAAACCCACAGCCAATATCATACTGAATGGGCAAAAGCAGGAAGAATTCTCCTAGAAAACCTGCACAAGACAAGGATGCACTCTCTTACCACTCCTATGCAACATAGTGTTGATTGGAAGTTCTGGCCAAGGCAATCAGGCAAGAGAGAGTAATACAAGTATTCAAATAGGAAGAGAGGAAGTGAAATTATCTTTATTTGCAGATGACATGATCCTATATCTAGAAAACTCCATTGTCTGAGCCCAAAAGCTTCTTAAGCTGATAAGCAACTTCAAGAAAGTCTCAGGATACCAAATTAATGTGCAGAAATCACAAGCATTCCTGTATACCAGCAATAGGCAAGTAGAGAGCCAAATCATGAATAAACTCATTCACAATTGCTACAAAGAGAATAAAACACCAAGTAATACAGCTAACAAGGGAACTGAAGAACCTCTGCAAGGAGAACTGCAAACCACTGCTCGAGGAAACCAGAGAGGACACAAAGAAATGGAAAAATATTACCTTATGATCACAGATAGGAAGAATTAATGTTGTGAAAATGGCCACATTGCGCTAAGAAATTTATGGATTCAATGCTATTCCTACCACTGATATTCTTCACAGACTTAGAAAAAAACTATTTTAAATTTCATCTGGAACCAAAAAAAGGCTTGTATAGCCAAGACAATACTAAGCAAAAAGAACAATGATGAAGGCATCATGCTACTGGACTTCAAACTATGCTATACAGCTACGGTAACCAAAAAAGTATGGTACTGCTACAAAAATGACACATAGACCACGGAAAAGGATACAGAACTCAGAAATAAGACCACACGTCTACAATTGTCTGATCTTTGACAAACCTGACAAAAGTAAACAATGGGTAAAGGATTCACTATATAATAAATTGTGCTGGGAGAACTGGCTGTCCATATGCAGAAAATTGAAACTGGATCCATTCCTCACACCTTATACAAAAATTAACTCAAGATGATTAAAGACTTAAATGTAAAATCTAAAACCATAAAAGCCCTAGAAGAAAACCTAGGCAATACCATTCAGAACATAGGCACAGACAACAATTTCATGATGAAATCGCCAAAAGTGATTTTGCAACAAAATTTTGCTTTGTTTTGCTTTTGAAACAAAAACAAATTTGACAAATGGCATCTAATTAAACTAATGAGCTTCTGCACAGCAAAAGAAACTATCATCAGAACAAACAGGCAACCTACAAAGTGAGAGAAAATTTTTGCAACCTATTCATCTGACAAAGGTCTAATATCCAGAATCTACAAGGAACTCAAACAAATTTACAAGAAAAAAAAATTAAAAAGTGGGCAAAAAACACGAACAGACATTTCTCAAAAAAAGACATTCATGGAGCCAACTAACATACAAAAAATATCTCAACATCACTGATCATTAAAGAAATGCAAATGAAAACCACAATGAGATAACATCTCATGCCAGTTAGAATGCTGATTATTAAAAAGTTAAGAAAAAACAGATGCTGGCAAGGTTGTGGAGAAATAGGAACTCTTTTACACTGTTGGTGGGAATGTAAATTAGTTCAACCATTGTGGAAGATGGTATGGTGACTCCTCAAAGATCTAGAACAGGAAATACTATTAGATGCTGCAATCCCATTACTGGGTATAGGCCCAAAGGAATATAAATAATTTTATTACAGATATATGTGCATGTGTATGTTCACTGAAGCACTATTCACATTAGCAAAGACAAGGAATCAACCCAAATGTCCACCTATGATAGACTGGATAAAGAAAATATGGTATATACACACTATGAAATACTGTGCAGCCATAAAAAGGAATAAGATCATGTATTTTACAGGGACATGGCTGCAACTGGAATCCATTATCCTCAGCAAACTAATGAATGAACAGAAGACCAAACGCGGTATGTTTTCATTTATAATTGGGAGCTGAACAGCAAACACATGGACACATGGAGGGGAAAAACATACACTGGGACCTGTCAGGGGTTGCAGTGTGGGGAGGGAGAGCATCAGGATAAACAGCTAATGCATGCTGGACTTAGGATCTAGGTGATAGGTTGATAGGTGAAGCAAACCACCATTGGACACATTTGCACTCGCCTATGTAACAAAAATGCATGTCCTGTACATGTATCCCAGAACTAAAAATAAAAAATAAAATAAAATGTATTTATGGGCACTGAAAAAAAAAAATGCTCTAATTTGTCCTGAAATGGACTTCTCAGAATTAACATTACATGCCAGAATGGAGTGGAAGGACATATTCAAAAATAAAAATACAAAAAATAAAAAAAAATACAAATACAAATAAAAAACAAACTGTTACTTGAGAATACTTTGTCTAGCAAAGCTATCCTTCAAACCTGAAAGAGAGATAAAGTTTTTCTCAAACCAAAGCTGACAGAATTTATCACTGCCAGACATGTTTTATAAAAAATGCTAAAGAATGTATTTCCATCAGAAAAAGAAGGACACTAACACACAAAAAGGAAACATTTGAAGGTATAAAACTCATTAATAAAGTAAACAGACAAACTCAGAATACTCTAATATTGTAATTGTGGTGTGTAATGCACTTGTATCTAGGCATAAAGACTAAGAGACAAACCTATCCAAAACAGTACATAACTAATTAAGAGATAGGTAATATAAAAATGTATGTAACTAATTTAGAGTTAGGTAACATACAAATTTAAATAGAGACAACAAAAATTCAAAATATAAAAGGATATGTATTTATTTTTTATTTTTTTTTTAAATTTATTTATTATTATACTTTAAGTTGTAGGGTACATGTGCATAACGTGCAGGTTTGTTACATATGTATACTTGTGCCATGTTGCTGTGCTGCACCCATCAACTCGTCATTTACATCAGGTATAACTCCCAATGCAATCCCTCCCCCCTCCCCCCTCCCCATGATAGGCCCCGGTGTGTGATGTTCCCCTTCCTGAGTCCGAGTGATCTCATTGTTCAGTTCCCACCTATGAGTGAGAACATGCGGTGTTTGGTTTTCTGTTCTTGTGATAGTTTGCTAAGAATGATGGATTCCAGCTGCATCCAAGTCCCTACAAAGGACTCAAACTCATCCTTTTTTATGGCTGCATAGTATTCCATGGTGTATATGTCCCACATTTTCTTAATCCAATCTGTCACTGATGGACATTTGGGTTGATTCCAAGTCTTTGCTATTGTGAATAGTGCCGCAATAAACATACGTGTGCATGTGTCTTTATAGCAGCATAATTTATAATCCTTTGGGTATATCCCCAGTAATGGGATGGCTGGGTCATATGGTACATCTAGTTCTAGATCCTTGAGGAATCGCCATACTGTTTTCCATAATGGTTGAACTAGTTTACAATCCCACCAACAGTGTAAAAGTGTTCCTATTTCTCCACATCCTCTCCAGCACCTGTTGTTTCCTGACTTTTTAATGATTGCCATTCTAACTGGTGTGAGATGGTATCTCATTGTGGTTTTGATTTGCATTTCTCTGATGGCCAGTGATGATGAGCATTTTTTCATGTGTCTGTTGGCTGTATGAATGTCTTCTTTTGAGAAATGTCTGTTCATATCCTTTGCCCACTTTTTGATGGGGTTGTTTGTTTTTTTCTTGTAAATTTGTTTGAGTTCTTTGTAGGTTCTGGATATTAGCCCTTTGTCAGATGAGTAGATTGCAAAAATTTTCTCCCATTCTGTAGGTTGCCTGTTCACTCTGATGGTAGTTTCTTTTGCTGTGCAGAAGCTCTTTAGTTTAATTAGATCCCATTTGTCAATTTTGGCTTTTGCTGCCGTTGCTTTTGGTGTTTTAGACATGAAGTCTTTGCCCATGCCTATGTCCTGAATGGTACTACCTAGGTTTTCCTCTAGGATTTTTATGGTATTAGGTCTAACATTTAAGTCTCTAATCCATCTTGAATTAATTTTCGTATAAGGAGTAAGGAAAGGATCCAGTTTCAGCTTTCTACTTATGGCTAGCCAATTTTCCCAGCACCATTTATTAAATAGGGAATCCTTTCCCCATTTCTTGTTTCTCTCAGGTTTGTCAAAGATCAAATGGCTGTAGATGTGTGGTATTATTTCTGAGGACTCTGTTCTGTTCCATTGGTCTATATCTCTGTTTTGGTACCAGTACCATGCTGTTTTGGTTACTGTAGCCTTATAGTATAGTTTGAAGTCAGGTAGCGTGATGCCTCCAGCTTTGTTCTTTTGACTTAGGATTGTCTTGGAGATGCGGGCTCTTTTTTGGTTCCATATGAACTTTAAAGCAGTTTTTTCCAATTCTGTGAAGAAACTCATTGGTAGCTTGATGGGGATGGCATTGAATCTATAAATTACCTTGGGCAGTATGGCCATTTTCACGATATTGATCCTTCCTATCCATGAGCATGGTATGTTCTTCCATTTGTTTGTGTCCTCTTTTATTTCACTGAGCAGTGGTTTGTAGTTCTCCTTGAAGAGGTCCTTTACATCCCTAGTAAGTTGGATTCCTAGGTATTTCCTTCTCTTTGAAGCAATTGTGAATGGAAGTTCATTCCTGATTTGGCTCTCTGTTTGTCTGTTACTGGTGTATAAGAATGCTTGTGATTTTTGCACATTAATTTTGTATCCTGAGACTTTGCTGAAGTTGCTTATCAGCTTAAGGAGATTTTGGGCTGAGACAATGGGGTTTTCTAAATATACAATCATGTCATCTGCAAACAGGGACAATTTGACTTCTTCTTTTCCTAACTGAATACCCTTGATTTCTTTCTCTTGCCTGATTGCCCTAGCCAGAACTTCCAACACTATGTTGAATAGGAGTGGTGAGAGAGGGCATCCCTGTCTTGTGCCAGTTTTCAAAGGGAATTTTTCCAGTTTTTGCCCATTCAGTATGATATTGGCTGTGGGTTTGTCATAAATAGCTCTTATTATTTTGAGGTACGTTCCATCAATACCGAATTTATTGAGTGTTTTTAGCATGAAGGGCTGTTGAATTTTGTCAAAAGCCTTTTCTGCATCAATTGAGATAATCATGTGGTTCTTGTCTTTGGTTCTGTTTATATGCTGGATTATGTTTATTGATTTGCGAATGTTGAACCAGCCTTGCATCCCAGGGATGAAGCCCACTTGATCATGGTGGATAAGCTTTTTGATGTGTTGCTGAATCCGGTTTGCCAGTATTTTATTGAGGATTTTTGCATCGATGTTCATCAGGGATATTGGTCTAAAATTCTCTTTTTTTGTTGTGTCTCTGCCAGGCTTTGGTATCAGGATGATAATGGCCTCATAAAATGAGTTAGGGAGGATTCCCTCTTTTTCTATTGATTGGAATAGTTTCAGAAGGAATGGTACCAACTCCTCCTTGTACCTCTGGTAGAATTCAGCTGTGAATCCATCTGGTCCTGGACTTTTTTTGGTTGGTAGGCTATTAATTGTTGCCTCAATTTCAGAGCCTGCTATTGGTCTATTCAGGGATTCAACTTCTTCCTGGTTTAGTCTTGGAAGAGTGTAAGTGTCCAGGAAATTATCCATTTCTTCTAGATTTTCCAGTTTATTTGCATAGAGGTGTTTATAGTATTCTCTGATGGTAGTTTGTATTTCTGTGGGGTTGGTGGTGATATCCCCTTTATCATTTTTAATTGCGTCGATTTGATTCTTCTCTCTTTTCTTCTTTATTAGTCTTGCTAGTGGTCTGTCAATTTTGTTGATCTTTTCAAAAAACCAACTCCTGGATTCATTGATTTTTTGGAGGGTTTTTTGTGTCTCTATCTCCTTCAGTTCTGCTCTGATCTTAGTTATTTCTTGCCTTCTGCTAGCTTTCGAATGTGTTTGCTCTTGCTTCTCTAGTTCTTTTAATTGCGATGTTAGAGTGTCAATTTTAGATCTTTCCTGCTTTCTCTTGTGGGCATTTAGTGCTATAAATTTCCCTCTACACACTGCTTTAAACGTGTCCCAGAGATTCTGGTATGTTGTATCTTTGTTCTCATTGGTTTCAAAGAACATCTTTATTTCTGCCTTCATTTCGTTATGTACCCAGTAGTCATTCAGGAGCAGGTTGTTCAGTTTCCATGTAGTTGAGCGGTTTTGATTGAGTTTCTTAGTCCTGAGTTCTAGTTTGATTGCACTGTGGTCTGAGAGACAGTTTGTTATAATTTCTGTTCTTATACATTTACTGAGGAGTGCTTTACTTCCAATTACGTGGTCAATTTTGGAGTAAGTATGATGTGGTGCTGAGAAGAATGTATATTCTGTTGATTTGGGGTGGAGAGTTCTATAGATGTCTATTAGGTCTGCTTGCTGCAGAGATGAGTTCAATTCCTGGATATCCTTGTTAACTTTCTGTCTCGTTGATCTGTCTAATGTTGACAGTGGAGTGTTGAAGTCTCCCATTATTATTGTATGGGAGTCTAAGTCTCTTTGTAAGTCTCTAAGGACTTGCTTTATGAATCTGGGTGCTCCTGTATTGGGTGCATATATATTTAGGATAGTTAGCTCTTCCTGTTGAATTGATCCCTTTACCATTATGTAATGGCCTTCTTTGTCTCTTTTGATCTTTGATGGTTGAAAGTCTGTTTTATCAGAGACTAGTATTGCAACCCCTGCTTTTTTTTGTTCTCCATTTGCTTGGTAAATCTTCCTCCATCCCTTTATTTTGAGCCTATGTATGTCTCTGCGTGTGAGATGGGTCTCCTGAATACAGCAGACTGATGGGTCTTGACTCTTTATCCAGTTTGCCAGTCTATGTCTTTTAATTGGAGCATTTAGTCCATTTACATTTAAGGTTAAGATTGTTATGTGTGAACTTGATCCTGCCATTATGATATTAAGTGGTTATTTTGCTCGTTAGTTGATGCAGTTTCTTCCTAGCCTCGATGGTCTTTACATTTTGGCATGTTTTTGCAATGGCTGGTACCGGTTGTTCCTTTCCATGTTGAGTGCTTCCTTCAGGGTCTCTTGTAAGGCAGGCCTAGTGGTGACAAAATCTCTAAGCATTTGCTTATCTGTAAAGGATTTTATTTCTCCTTCACTTATGAAACTTAGTTTGGCTGGATATGAAATTCTGGGTTTAAAATTCTTTTCTTTAAGAATGTTGAATATTGGCCCCCACTCTCTTCTGGCTTGGAGAGTTTCTGCCGAGAGATCTGCTGTTAGTCTAATGGGCTTCCCTTTGTGGGTAACCCGACCTTTCTCTCTGGCTGCCCTTAAGATTTTTTCCTTCATTTCAACTTTGGTGAATCTGGCAATTATGTGTCTTGGAGTTGCTCTTCTCGAGTAGTATCTTTGTGGCGTTCTCTGTATTTCCTGGATTTGAATGTTGGCCTGCCCTACTAGGTTGGGGAAATTCTCCTGGATGATATCCTGAAGAGTGTTTTCCAACTTGGTTCCATTTTCCCCCTCACTTTCAGGCACCCCAATCAGACGTAGATTTGGTCTTTTTACATAATCCCATACTTCTTGCAGGCTTTGTTCATTTCTTTTTCTTCTTTGTTCTTTTGGTTTCTCTTCTCGCTTCATTTCATTCATTTGATCCTCAATCGCTGATACTCTTTCTTCCAGTTGATCGAGTCGGTTACTGAAGCTTGTGCATTTGTCACATATTTCTCGTGTCATGGTTTTCATCTCTTTCATTTCGTTTAGGACCTTCTCTGCATTAATTACTCTAGCCATCAATTCTTCCACTTTTTTTTCAAGATTTTTAGTTTCTTTGCGCTGGGTACCTAATTCCTCCTTTAGCTCTGAGAAATTTGATGGACTGAAGCCTTCTTCTCTCATCTCGTCAAAGTCATTCTCCGTCCAGCTTTGATCCGTTGCTGGCGATGAGCTGCGCTCCTTTGCCGGGGGAGATGCGCTCTTATTTTTTGAATTTCCAGCTTTTCTGCCCTGCTTTTTCCCCATCTTTGTGGTTTTATCTGCCTCTGGTCTTTGATGATGGTGATGTACTGATGGGGTTTTGGTGTAGGTGTCCTTCCTGTTTGATAGTTTTCCTTCTAACAGTCAGGACCCTCAGCTGTAGGTCTGTTGGAGATTGCTTGAGGTCCACTCCAGACCCTGTTTGCCTGGGTATCAGCAGCAGAGGCTGCAGAAGATAGAATATTTCTGAACAGCGAGTGTACCTGTCTGATTCTTGCTTTGGAAGCTTCCTCTCAGGGGTGTACTCCTCCCTGTGAGGTGTGGGGTGTCAGACTGCCCCTAGTGGGGGATGTCTCCCAGTTAGGCTACTCAGGGGTCAGGGACCCACTTGAGCAGGGAGTCTGTCCCTTCTCAGATCTCAACCTCCGTGTTGGGAGATCCACTGCTCTCTTCAAAGCTGTCAGACAGAGTCGTTTGCGTCTGCAGAGGTGTCTGCTGCGTTTGTTTACTTTACTGTGCCCTGTCCCCAGAGGTGGAGACTACAGAGACAGGCAGGTTTCCTTGAGCTGCTGTGAGCTCCACCCAGTTCGAGCTTCCCAGCAGCTTTGTTTACCTACTTAAGCCTCAGCAATGGCGGGCGCCCCTCCCCCAGCCTTGCTGCTGCCTTGCCGGTAGATCACAGACTGCTGCGCTAGCAAGGAGGGAGGCTCCGTGGGTGTGGGACCCTCCCGGCCAGGTGTGGGATATGATCTCCTGGTGTGCCTGTTTGCTTAAAGCGCAGTATTGGGGTGGGAGTTACCCGATTTTCCAGGTGTTGTGTGTCTCAGTTCCCCTGGCTAGGAAAAGGGACTCCCTTCCCCCTTGCGCTTCCCAGGTGAGGCAATGCCTCGCCCTGCTTCAGCTCTCGCTGGTCGGGCTGCAGCAGCTGACCAGCACTGATCGTCCGGCACTCCCCAGTGAGATGAACCCAGTACCTCAGTTGAAAATGCAGAAATCACCGGTCTTTTGTGTGGCTCCCGCTGGGAGTTGGAGACTGGAGCTGCTCCTATTCGGCCATCTTGCTCCGAGAAGGATATGTATTTAAAGTGCAGACTTTTACTAAGTTTTTTCTTTGTGTCTATTCTCTGTGATCAAAGATAAGTTGTCATATGTTTAAAATAACTTGTTACATATATTAGATTTTTTTGTAAGCCTCATGGTAAACACAAAGCAAAAACCTATTACAGATACAATAAATGTAAAAAGCAACAAATTAAAACATACTTCTGGAGAAACTCACTTAAGCATGAATGAAGATAGTGAGAAAGAAAGAAAAGAAGACAGGAACTACAAGACAACCACAAAACAAGTAACAAAATGGCAGTGGTAAGTCCTTATCTATCAATAATAAAATGTATCTAAATGAACTAAATTATCCAGTTAAAAATATAGTTTGGTTCAATAAATTTTTAAATAACAAGACTTAATTACATACTACCTATAAGAAATCTGTGTCACCTATAAAGACACACACAGAGCAAAAGTGAAGGAATAAAAATAACAAATTTCATGTAATTAGAAATGAAAAAGAACAAGGGTACACATACTTATACCAGATAAAATAAACAAGTCAAACACCATAAAAAGAGACAAAGAAGGTCACTATATAATGATACAGGATCAGTTCAAAGAAAGGTTATAATAAATTGTAACTACATGTGCACACCCAACATCAGAGCACCCAAGCATATAAAGAAATCATTAATAGATCTAAAGAGATATAGTCTACAATATAATAACATAAACACACAGTCTCAATAAAGGTCACAGCTTCCAGAAACAAAACACATCAAAGTTAAACTGCACACTAGATCAAATGAACCTATTTGACATTTAATGAACAATTCAGTCAACTGGTGCAGAATACACATTCTTTATATTAGCACATGAAAAATTATTCAGAATACAGCATATAACAAAACAAGTCTCAGCAAACACAAAAAGTCAGAATAACATCAACTATGTTTTCTGATACAATGGAATAAAACCAGAAATCAAAAATGAGAAAAGTCTGGAGACTATACAAGCATATGGAAATTAATAATATGTTCCTGGATTATTAATAGGTCAATGAAGAAATCAAGAAGCAAATTTAAAATGTTATGAAAAACATGAAAATTGAAATACAACATACCAAGGTCTATGGTTACAGAAAAAGCAGTACTAAGGGGGGAGTTTATAGCAATAAATGCCCACGTCAACAAAGTAAAAAGACTTTTTAAAGTAAGAACCTGGCCGGGCGCGGTGGCTCAAGCCTGTAATCCCAGCACTTTGGGAGGCCGAGACGGGTGGATCATGAGGTCAGGAGATCGAGACCATCCTGGCTAACACGGTAAAACCCCGTCTCTACTAAAAAATACAAAAAACTAGCCGGGCGGGTGGCGGGCGCCTGTAGTCCCAGCTACTCCGGAGGCTGAGGCAGGAGAATGGCGTGAACCCGGGAGGCGGAGCTTGCAGTGAGCCGAGATCTGGCCACTGCACTCCAGCCTGGGTGACAAAGCGAGACTCCGTCTCAAAAAAAAAAGGAAGAAAAAAAAAAAAAAAAAAGGAACCTAATGATCCAGCTTAAGAAACTAGAAAAGCAAGAATGAACTAAACCCAAAATAAGCACAAAGAAGGGGATAATAAATCTCGGAGCAGAAATAAATGAAATTGAGACCAAATAACAAACAATATGAGAGAAGAATAAGATGAAAAGTTGGTTTTTTGAAAAGGTAAGTCAATAAACCTTTATCTAGACAAGCAAAGGAAACAAGAGGAAGACCTATATAAATAAAATCAGAAACAAAAAGAGGAAAGATAACAACTGACACCACAGAAATACAAAAAAAAAAAAAAAAAATCATTAGGAAACACTATAAACAACTATATGCCAAAAAATTGAAAAACCTGGAAAAATGGATAAATTCCTTCAGACATACAACCTGCCAAGATTGAACCATAATTAAATAGAAGACCTGAACACACCAATAAAGAGTAATGGGATAGAAGCAACGATAAAAAAGTTGCCCACCAAAGAAATCCCAGGCTTCACTCTGAATTCTACCAAACATTTAAAAAAAAAAAAAAACTAATACTACTTCTATTCAAACTATTAAAAATATCAAAGAGCATGGGATATTTCTGAATTCATTATTGATATTGATAGCCAGTATTATCCTTATGCCAAAAACAGACAAAGCCACAAGAAAACCACAGACAAATATCACTGATGGACGTAGTAGCAAAAATCCTTAGCAAAACATAAGCAAATCAAATTTAGTACATTAAAGAGGGCATTCATCACCATCAAATGGGATTCATCCCAGGAATAAAAGGATGGCTCAATGTACTCAAATGAATAAATGGCATATATCAGAGGAATCCATAACAAAATTTCTATGATTATTTCAATGGATGCTGAAAACACATTCACTAAAATTCAACATTCATTCATAATAAAAACCCTCAAGAAACTGGGCATTGAAAGGAACATATCTTAAATCAGTAAAGGTCATATATGTCAAACCCACAGCTAACATACTGAATGGAAAACAATGGAAAACCTTTACTCTGAGATCTGGAATAAAATAAATATACCCACTTTTACCATTTTTATTGAATATAATGCTGAAAGTCCTAGCCAGAACAATTAATCAAGGGAAAGATATAAAGGGCATTCAAATTGGAAAGAAAAAAGTCAAATTAACCTCATTTGTAGACATCATTACTTATATTTAGAAAAACCTAAACACTCCACCGAAAAACTTTTAGAACTGATACATGAATTCAGTAAAGTAGCAGGATAAAAAAGAAAACACGCACACACAAATTTAGTAGCATTTCTATACCCTAACAGCAAACAATCTAAAAAAGGAATAAAAAGTCAATCCCATTTATAAGAACTACAAAAAGTATACAATACTTCGTAATTAATTTTACCACAGAAATTAAAGATTGTTACAAAGAAAACTCTAGCACACTAATGAAAGAAATTGAAAACAACACAAAGAAAAATGGAAAGATATCTCATGATCATGGATTGGAAGAATTAATATTGTTAAAATGTCAATACTGCCCAAAAAACTTTACAGATTCAGTGCAATTTCTGTCAAAATATCAATGATACTAGTCACATGAATAATCTTAAAATTTGTATAGAACCACAGAAATCCCAGAATTATCCAAGCAGTCTTAAGCAAAGAGAATAAAGCTGGAGGTATTATACTACCTGATGCCAAAATATACTACAAAGTCATATTAACCAAAACAGTATGGTACTGGCATACAACAGACACACAGACCAATGTAACAGAATAGAGAACTCAGAAATAAATCCACACATTCACAGACAACTCTTTTTGACAAGTGTCCCAAGAACATACATTGGGAAAAGGCCAATCTCTTCAATAAGTGATGCTGGAAAAACTGGATAACCATTCACAGAAGAATGCAACTAGACCCTTATCTCTCACCATATACAAAAATCAAATTAAAGTAAATGAAATATTTAAATTTAAGACATGAAACTATGAAAGTACTAGAAGAAAACATAAAGAAAAATGATTCACAAAGTTGGACTGGGCAAAGATTTTTTTGAATAAGACCTCAAAAAGCACAGGCAACAAAAGCAAATATAGGCAAATAGAATTATATCAAACTAAAAAGCTTCTGTAAAGCAAATGAAACAATCAGTAGTGTGAAGAGACAACCTATAGAAATGCAGAACACATTTTTGCAAATTATCCTAGAAGGGGTTAGTAACAAAAATACACAAGGAACTCAAACATATTAGAAAAATAAAGTAACCTGATTAAAACATGCACAACATATATGAATAGACATTTTCAAGATAAGACATACAAATGGAAAGCAGGTGTATGATTAAATATTCAACATTGCTAATCATCAGGGAAATGCAAATCAAAACCATAGTGAGATATCATCTCATCTTAATCAAAATGGCTTTTATTAAAAAGACAAAATACAACAGATAGTGGTGAGGATAGGAAGAAAGGAGAACACTCATACCCTGTTGATGTATGAGTATTTCCACTATGGAAAACAGTATAAAGCTTTCTCAAAAAACTCAAAAAATAATATACCATAGGATCAAGCAATATCACTGCTGTATGTATGTCCAAGAGAAAGGAAGTACATGTATCAAAGAAGTATCTGCACTGTCTTGTTAATTGCAGCTACTATTCATGTTAGCCAAGATACAGAATCATTCTAATTATTTATCAATGAATTAATGAATAAAGAAAGTGTGGTATATATACACAAAGGAATATGCTTTAGCCATTAGAAAGGAAATCGTATAATTGCTGCAACATAAATAAAAATGAAGACCGTATGTTAAGTGAAATAATCCAGGCACAGAAAGAGAAATATCACATATTCTTGCACACACATGGGAGCTAAAAAAGTGGTTCACGTGAAAATAGAATGTTCATCAGAGGCAGGGAAGGGAAGGGGAAAGGGAAGATGAAGAGAGGGTGATTAATGGGTACAAAAATACAGTCAGAAGAAATAAGAACTTGTGATTTATAGTTCAGAGGTTAACAATAATTTATTGTATATTTCAAAATAACTAGTAGATAATAATTCCAATGTTTCTAGCATCTTAAAAAATCAGAGAAATGTTTGAGGTGATAGATATCCCAATTACTTTTATTTGATCCTTACACACTATATGAATGCATCAAAATATTATATGTAATTCAAAAACATGTACAATTCTTAGGTATCAATAAAAAGAAAGGTGGTCTTCAAAATACATATATCTGGCATCATGATCTAATGTAAGCATTTCCTTTAAAAATCAAGAATAAAAAACGAGAGTAATTGTTTTCATCGTGTTTATTCAAAATGTTACTAGAAGTTACAGTTTGCAATGTAGAATAAGATAATTAAATAAAAAGTTTAGAAATTTGAAAAGAGAAAATGAAATTCTTACTGGGAAATATAACATGATTGTCTACAAAGTATATGCAAAATTTATGGGAAAATATTACAATTAATAAAGTCTAACACAGTCAATAGGTCTCAAATTCACCTGTTTACACTTGCCACAAGTCTAAAAATATGATTAGTAGATCATAACTTATAACAATAAAGAAATATTAGAAAACTTTTTAAAAATAATAAAATAATAGATGTGTAAAACAAGAAAATTATAAAACCGTTAAAAACATTTAACAATAAATATGAAAATTTATGCTATTATCATAATGAGTAAATGTAATAAAGGTATTTATAGTCTATAATTTTTTTCTACAGATTTGATGTACTTTAAATTGAAATCTGAAAGGACATTATCTGGGGACTTTGATGGATGATTTTAACTTTTATATGGAAATAAAATCAGATATTGAGAAAATACGAAATTATATTCATTAAGTATGATGTCAATAAATTGCAGACAGAAATAGAATAGTGTGTTTTCATATGTAGTCTGTCTCCAAATGGACAATTGAGACACCACATGCAAAAACCAAATTAAAGTGGACTGGAACTTAAATGTAAAAAACAAAATTTAACCACTTTCAAAGTAATGTATTGCAAATGTGTTTATATACATGCATATATAAATATATACACACACATACAATTTGTATATATTGTAGTATGTGCACATATACTACACACACATGCATACCTTTATACATAACAAAAGACAATCTGTATACAAAATATAAAGGCAACCCCACTAAAATGTTAATAATAAATTTTTAAAACTAGGCAGGAGTAATAAAATATTAATCAATATTAAAAGACATTGTATTTAATGAAAGTAAAATATACTTTCACTGCATTGACAAACATTTAAATATCTGATAATGTGAAGTGTTAACAAGGAAGCAAGGAAAGGAAATAAGATATTACTAGGTGGATTATAAGTTGTTTTGGCTTTTGTTTGTTTGTTTTATTGAGACGGAGTCTCGCTCTGTCGCCCAAGTTGGAGTGCAGTGGCACGATCTTGTCTCACTGCAAGCTCCGCCTCCCAGGTTCAAGCGATTCTCCTGCCTCAGCCTCTCGAGTAGTTGGGTGTCACCATGCTCAGCTAATTTTTTGTATTTTTAGTAGACAGGGTGGAGTATAAGTTTTTATAGTAGTTTGGGAAAGTCATTTGGCATTTTCCATTGAAGCTGACAAACTAGCAGTACCTACAAAGGCTTTCATAACCCATGATTGTTCAATATTGTAATTAAGAGAAATCAAGTCAATACAGGGAAGTGTAAACTCCTTACAGCACTCCACTGGTAGGGTTAAAATGATGAGGGCAGCAAGATTTCAAGTGTTGGTAAAACTCCCAACTTCCAGTTATTTACCAGTAACAACACGAGCTGGAAGCCTAGGTTTAAATATCAGAGACGCACCGTAAGTCATGGACTGAGGAGGAATCACATGGAGAAACCAACCCCTATTTTCTCTGGTAAACTAGTAAAGAGGGTCCTCTGAAAAGAGGGCAATTAGTTGAGTTGCACACATAATCCTTAGAAATTTATTCTTCAAAACTCTCACAAGAATTAGTTCTACCTCCATCCTACCCCTCACCTTTTCTTTATCATACTGGTAGTTTTGTTTTTTTTTTTTTTTTTTAGCAAACAAATATAGTTATCTTCACATCCAATAATGTATTATATTCTAAAAACTGCATTGTTAACTCCCTAGATTTGCTTAATTTGAGAGTTATAATTAGCTTCAGTTTTCTTGAACAGAGTGAATGCAAAGTGTATTGGATTTTAAAATGCTATTTCATAGTTGATTTAAGTACTAAAATGTTATACACAAATTGCACTTTTAGTCAAATGACTCTCAAGTATTTTTTGAAGTGTATAATTAAAATATTTAAATGTGCCGTGATAAGCCACTTTCAGAAGCTCTGGAGTACTCCTAAAGGTGACTTGGAAAAAAACCCAAAACCAAACTTTCCTCCTTCCACAACACCTGGTAGCCACTTTGAATAATTGGTTTTTGAAGTACTTCAGAATAAGGACGCTTTTCACTAGTTATTAACATAACTCAGCAGAGTTAGTGTGGTTTCCATTTTACAGGCATTTAGAAGCAGGATATATTTTCAAAAGACTACACCTCATTACCTGTAATAAGAGCAACCTTACGCTCTTTCAATAGAAGCTATTCACAACCTTCATTGGCAAGCGTGATTTAATAAACGTGTTTATCTTATGCACATAATCATTGCCATCTCATCATAATACAACCTTTTAAGCCCTTGACTTTTCTTCAAAAGAACTTATTCTTAAAAATAAATAACTTCTATAATTTTTTATGTTTACTTTCCACATTTTCTCAAAGAGCTCAGGTTGCCTGCAAGATACTGTTTTGTCATCTAAGCTATGTAGCCAGCTGAAAGAGACATGTGGTATTATATTTTATCACATGATAAAAGTAAGGTTGAAAGGTGGTTGTTTCATTGATCCTCTTGTCTCAGTAATCTCATTGTTTACTCTGTTGTACTCTGTATTGGATCAATAATTTTCTGCACAACGTGTATCAGTTACAATCATTTTTCACACAGTGGTTTGTATGTTAGTCTGTGGGTTGAAATTTATCATAAATCCGTAGAAGTTTATAAACTATTCACCTTTTCCCTGATATTAACCCAATTTGAGAAATCCAAATTGTTATTTATTAATGTGAAGGACATCCATCTCCTTCTTGTCAAATGTGATGTAAACCTTTTCCCTTCTAGAACCCATTAGGGCATACAGTGTCTTTTAGCCTTAATTTATCTCACATACATGGTATGCAGACCAGCCCTGAATCAGATGCTGTCTGTGTTCTCTGGTTATAAGACAGAGATTCAAAACAAGACCACTTTCTGTCCTTCATCAAATAAAAAATTTTGTCTTAAAATGAAGGTTAGACTGAAAAAATATATCACTTAAAAGAAAAATTAATTATAGGATTGGTGTAATAAGCTTGAAACTCACTGATAGCATCCTAGTACAATTTCAACAAAATGAAAGTAGCAGCTTTAAATATCCATGCATTATCATCCATGAGTGTATATTGCTTGCCTTCAGGGTCATAAGTTAACAGCTAACACTCAAGTGCAATAATTTTCAAATTGCAGTCAATGATCAGCCTGAATCAGAATCCTTTGAGGTCTTGGTTAAGAATGCAAACTACCTGGATGTTCTCCAGGCCTACAGAATTGAATATGTGCAGTAACATGGATGTAAGTGGAGGACATTATGTTAAGTGAAATAACTCATGCATCGAAAGACAAACTTCACATGTTCTCATGTATTTGTGGGAGTTAAGAATTAAAACAGTTGAACTTATGGAAATAGAGAGTAGAATGATGGTTACCAGAAACTAGGGAAAGCAGTGGGGTGGGGGTAGTGAGGATGTTTGATGGGTACAAAAATATAGTTAGATAGAATGAGTAAGATATATTATTTGATAGCATAACAGGGTGACTACAGTCCACAATAATTTATTGTACCTTTAAAATAACTTAAAGAGTATAATTAGAATGTTATAACACAAATGATAAATTCTCGAGGTGATATATTACTCATTTACCTGATATGATTATTATGCATGGTAGGCCTGCATCAAAATTTCTCTTGTACCATATATATATATATATATATATATGTATATTTATGTACACATATATGTTTGTGTATGTGTATATATATGTATATACTATGTACCCACAAAAAAATTGAAAAAAAAAATATTTAACCAGCTAGACCAACAGTCTTCACTGTATGAAAGCCCTGGAATCAGAGGAGTAAGAGCCACATATATCAACCTGCCTTACAGCTGCAGATCTGAAGAGATGATGTGAACATCAATACAGTGAATAGAAAGTAAGGTAAAATTGTAATACCAATAATTCCAATAGAAAAACACAAAGTGAGGCCATACTCTATTTCTGACATATTTAAAGGTATGTTAGAAGTACCAACATGAAGAAAGCAAGTAAATATTACAAAAGACAGGTTCGAAAAGCAAAAATGCTGCAGAGCAAAGAAAAAAGCACCATGCTGGAAACTGGTAGGATGGTCAGACTTCTGAAAATTGTTTCTATCGAAGCCGAATTCTTAGACATCCTCTCTCAGAGGAAGCAATCCTTGTGTACTAGTGAAAGACCAGAAAGGCTCTTTGAGAACATACTCCTTCAGTGAGTCTTATGGAAATGGGCCTCTCCCGCTCCAAGGATGAGTGCTGGGATTTTGGAAGGGAGACAACAAAACAATGAAATTGACTAAATTGAATAACGCTTTGCCCTCCTGGGCAAATAGGGCCTAATAAGCTCCAAAGGGCGGTACTCCTAGCACAGGCAGTCACATCTTTTTTTTTTTTTTTTTTTTTTAATTTATTTATTATTATTATACTTTAAGTTGTAGGGTACATGTGCATAACGTGCAGGTTTGTTACATATGTATACTTGTGCCAAGTTGCTGTGCTGCACCCATCAACTCGTCATTTACATCAGGTATAACTCCCAATGCAATCCCTCCCCCCTGCCCCCTCCCCATGATAGGCCCCGGTGTGTGATGATGGAATACTATGCAGCCATAAAAAAGGATGAGTTTGAGTCCTTTGTAGGGACTTGGATGCAGCTGGAATCCATCATTCTTAGCAAACTATCACAAGAACAGAAAACCAAACACCGCATGTTCTCACTCATAGGTGGGAACTGAACAATGAGATCACTCGGACTCAGGCAGTCACATCTTTATTGGGTTCCTCGTAGTGAGAGCAGGCACAACAGACAGAACAGGCTTAGAGAAGCTTCTAAGTTAGAAAACTGTGGGAAAGACTGTGACGCAAAGAATAGATATGCCCTGAAGAATCACCAGAAATGAGTATTTCTCAAACAGTGCTGTATAAAGAAATAGAAGAGCATTTTGGAAAAAAGTATAATTTTGGGTTTTTTTTTTTTTGAGATTTAAAAAATGTCTATTTTTGAAACTAGAACAACAATTTACATGAAGAAAAATGTTCGTATTTATAAAGTGTGACCGTAAGATATAGTACAGGATCATAGCATTTTAATTATAATAGAGTGAGCATTTCTCAAACATAAAACAGAATTTCATCAGCAAAAAGAAAAACAAAAAGAGGGAGGATAAATGTATAGATATTTTTAATTAAGAGAGAGAATGATTGGTTTATATTTACTTAGTGGCCATTTTATTTTCATAACGCCAGACTTGTCTTTTGCTCTGGCTAACCTACCTTGGAACTGGGTTTTCTTGTCATCTTTTAATTTCTAATTGCTCTTTTGATATACATTATTTCAACTTTTTTTTTTTTTTTTTTTGAAATGCCGTTTCACTTCTGTTGCCCAGGCTGGAGTGCAATGGCACGATTCGGCTTGCTACAACCTCTGCCTCCTGGGTTCAAGCGAATCCCCTGCCTCAGCCTTCTGAGTAGCTGGGATTACAGGCATGTACCACCAGGCCCAGCTAATTTTTGTATTTTTAGTAGAGATGGGGTTTTCCATGTTGGTCAGTCTGATCTCGAACTGCTGATCTCAGGTGATCCACTGACCTCGGCCTCCCAATATTTCAAGTTTTTGGACATTCTATGCCATCCATGTTTTCTTGATGTTTATATTTGCTGCTGCTGCTGTTATTGTTGTTGTTTGTTTGTTTGTTTTGAGATGGAGTCTCACTCTGTAGCCCAGGCTGGAGTGCAGTGGCAGGATCTCAGCTCACTGCAACCCCCGCCTCCCAGGTTCAAGCAATTCCTCTGCCTCAGCCTCCCGAGGAGCTGGGACTACAGGCGCATGTCTCCATGCCCAGCTAATTTTTTGTGTTTTAGTAGAGACAGGGTTTCACTATGTTTCACAGGCTGGTCACGAACTCCTGAGCTCAGGCAGTCTGCCCTCCTCGGCCTCCCAAAGTGCTGGGATTACAGGTGTGAGCCATCGTGCCTGACCTATATTTGCCTTTTAAATGTGTTCATTTTATTTAAAAATAATTCAATGGAAAATATTTTTCTTCTATATCTTTTGTCTGATGACCATTTAACTCTACAGAGCAACCCCTATTGCCAAACTCTTAAGCATTTTGAAAGGAACATAATGAAAGAAAAATAATAAAAGGAACATAATATGTTTACATAATACATATCTATAAATGACCATGTGTATATGTGTGTGTATATCTATGTCTATATTTATCTATATGTCAATTTCATGTTTATGTCTATATCTACATATACTTTTGATTATCACAACAGGAATTGTACCTTCTGTCTGAACCTTGCTTTTTTTTATTATTATACTTTAAGTTCTGGGGTACCTGTGCAGAATGTGCAGGTTTGTTACATTGTTATACACACGCCATGGTGGTTTGCTGCACCCATCAAACCATCATCTACATTAGGTATTTCTCCTAATGCTATCCCTCTCCAGACCCCCACACCCCAATAGGCCCTGGTGTGTGATGTTCCCTTTCCTGTGTCCATGTGTTTTCATTGTTCAACTCCCACTTATGAGTAAGAACATTTGGTATTTGGTTTTCTGTTCATGTGTGTGTTTGCTGAGAATGATGGTTTCCAACTTCATCCATGTCCCTGCAAAGGACATGAACTCATCCTTTTTTATGGCTGCATAGTATTCCATGGTGTATATGTGCCTCATTTTCTTTATCCAGTCTATCATTGATGGACATTTGAGTTGGGTCCAAGTCTTTGCTATTGTGAACAGTGCCACAGTAAACATGCATGTGCATGTGTCTTTATAGTAGAATGATTTACAATCCTTAGGGTATATACCCAGTAATGGGGCTGCTGGGTCAAATGGTATTTCTAGTTTGAGATCCTTGAGGAATCGCCACACTGTCTTCCACAATGGTTTAACTAATTTACACTCTCACTAAAAGTGTAAAAGCATTCCTATTTCCCCACATCCTCTCCAGCATCTGTTGTTTCCTGACTTTTTAATGATTGCCATTCTAACTGGTGTGAGATGGTATCTCATTGTGGTTTTGATTTGCATTTCTCTAATGACCAGTGATGATGAGCATCTGCTTGTTGGCTGCATAAATGTCTTCTTTTGAGAAGTTTCTGTTCATATCCTTTGCCCGCTTTTTATGGGGTTGTTCTTTTCTTATAAATTTGTTTAAGTTCTTTGTAGATTCTGGATATTAGCCCTTTGTCAGATGGACAGATTGCAAAAATTTTCTCCCATTCTGTAGGTTGCCTGTTTACTCTGATGATAATTTCTCTTGCTGTGCAGAGCTCTTTAGTTTAATTAGATCCCATTTGTCAATTTTGGCTTTTGTGGCCATTGATTTTGGTGATTTAGTCATGAAGTCTTTGCCCATGCCTATGTCCTGAATGGTATTGCCTAGGTTTTCTTCTAGGTGAACCTTGCTTTTTAACATGCATTTATATATCTCAAGTATTGTTACACATCAACAACTTAGTACATTTTAAAGAATGATACAATATTATCTTAAATGAATACTAGAGAATTTATTTAACCAGTCTCCTACTGGAAGACATTGAGGTCATTTCTTATCTTTTGGTATTACAAACTATGCTGTGATAGTATCTACAAAAATAAGACATTTTGTATATTTTTGCATGCATCAATAGGATATAGTTTCATGTGCACCTATAATATCACTTCCTAGAAGGAGAATTGCTGAGTTATAGAGCATTGAAAGATATTATTTACCAAATGTTTATCATAAAGGTTTTCTATTTTATAATCCAATTATTAATACAGAAGAGCATTTATGCCCTTTCTTAGAGTACATTAAAAAATTCATTGATTTCTGCTAATCAGAAACATTAAGACTATTTTATTGTATTTCAGTATTTTTTCTCATTTGGAGTGTGTTGAGCGTAATTTCTCATGGGTGTAATTTTTATCTTTCCAGATCATTAAAATTGAATAAGGCTCTCATATTTTTTCTGGTGTTATTTACCTTTTGCTTTGATTACTATTTATTTCATTTTGTTCTATGTGATTTTTTTCCTGGTTTTCCCTAATCTTAGACCAAACAAGCAGTTGATTGCTTCTCTAGCTCAAAACTGATCACTTTTGTAACTTTATTATTAATATTTTGCATGATACATGGCATATATAAAAGTTTCTTATAGAGTAATGTATTCTAATCACTAAGGCAGAATTTTCTTTTCTCAGTAATTGAATTATTTTGAATTTTTTAAATCTACAGTGAAGTTGAAAGTACAATAAATACCCAAACATTTCTCTTCTAGATTTACTAACTTTGAAGATCTTGCCACCCTCTCCATATCTATATCATTTATATCTATGTCTATATCTACATCTATATCTGTATCTATATATCTATCTATATCTACATCTATCTAGATCTATAACTGTCTGTATTTATATCAAATATAGACATAGATCTGTGACAGACATAGGTTCATATATCTGTCGTCTATCTACCTCTTTATCTCTCTATATGTCTTTTCATCCACCCACAAACACTTCCCTTTTGCTAACTCATCTAAAGGTAACTATATTGATAGTCTATCCCTAAATGTTACCCCAAATAATTAAATTCTTCTATGAAACTATATCACATGAAGCATATAAGATAATCAGCATTATTTCAATGCCATCATCCAATATATGGCCCACTTTCAAATTTTTCCAAATACCTTCAAGATGTCTTTCATTTTTTTCAATCCAAAATTCATTCAATGTCCATGCGTTGCATTGGGTGTTATGTCTTATTAGCCTCCTTAAATAAAGAAAAATACCATTGCTTACTTCTTTTGAGAAACTCAGGCCAGTATTCCTGACAACATGTAATTCTGAATTCAACTGACTGTTTTTACTTGATTAAATGGAGGCTGGTAATTTTCAGCAAGAGTGACACATAAGTCATGTACTTGTTCCACTGCATTACATCACAATGGCAATGCCAAGTTTGACTGGTTAGTTAAGACCATACCATCAAATCTTTCCATTGTAAATTCCTTCCTTCCTTCCTTCCTTCCTTCCTTCCTTCCTTCCTCCCTCCCTCCCTCCCTCCCTCCCTCCCTCCCTCCCTCCCTCCTCCCCTCCCCTCCCCTCCCCTCCCCTCCCCTTCCCTTCCCTTCCCTTCCCTTCCCTTCCCTTCCCTTCCCTTCTGATGGAGTTTCACTCTTGTTGCCCAGGCTGGAGTGCAATGGCACTATCTCGGCTCACTGCAACCTCCACCTCCCAGGTTCAAGCAATTCTCCTGCCTCAGCCTCCCGAGTAGCTGGGATTATAGGCATGCGGCACCACGCCCGGCTAAGTTTGTATTTTTCGTAGAGACAGGGTTTCTCCTTGGCGATCAGGCTGGTCTCGAACTCCCAACCTCAGGTGATCCACCTGCCTCAGCCTCCCAAAGTGCTGGGATTGCAGGCATGAACCACCGCACCCGGCCATATTTCTTTTTTATAATTAAATGTAATCTGTGCAGTAATACTTTGAGACTTCGTGAATATTCTGTATCCTAACTTTTTGCCCATTAGTGTTAGCATCCATTGATGAAATTGCCTGATACAGTTATTATATTTGTTATTATGAAAAGATGATTCTGTTCTAATGAACTGAAAAGTATATGTGCTGTAATTGTTTAATAAAGAAGATAATGTTAGAATGATATCTGTATCATTCACAGTGATAACATCATAATATGATTTAAAGGCCTTATATTAAAAACCCTTTTAAAGCCCACCACCAACAATTCTTATCCAAGAAAATTCATCCACTTTTGAAGTCCTTAACTTGGTTTAATAGCTTTAGTGTTTATTCTATTTTAGAGTTTTTGTTCTTTAATTTTCAAATAGATTAACAATTTCTGTGAACAAATTAAGTTACAGAATCACATGCCTATGTTTATGATTAATGTTTTACTAATATAATCTACAGTATAGGCAATATTCTTGTCGATGATCAACAATTCCAGTCATAATTAGGGATGAACAACTTATTATGGCAGCAACAGGAGAGTCGTGAGGATTTTCCCATAGACAAGCAGCATTGGTAATGCTCTGAAAACAGAGAACAGTTTTAGGGCAAATTACATCAAGGTATAAAAATGTAGAGGTGAAAAAAATACCCAAGTATGGAGAAAATGTATAGGTAGCCATGTATCTATATGATGTGGATAATTGTTACAGTTCTGTAACTGAATAAGCATAAACACTATGATTTGAGTACATCATTCACTTATAAGGCACTGATTTATACCATTTTACTAAAATAAAATGATCAGCACATAATTCATAGCAGGATCTTTTCTTGTTTAACAAATTGAAGTACTTGGTTTGTAACTAGCCATGTGAAAAGCTCATAAATATTAATGAAATATTCTGAAATGTTCCGTTTATTGTCCGTGAATAGTCGTGGAAGATAGTAAAAGAACTTGATTGAAAATAAGCCTTAAACTTCTTTAATAAAGACACACTCCATTGGAAATTTTCCTGTAATGTCACGGTTTTATCTTTTGTTATTCTTTTTCATCAGTAATATAGAACAGTGCAGTGAGGTGACTGAGAAGTAAAGGTCTTAGACTACTTACCATAGCAAAATTCATTGCTTACATGAGGCTTAATGATCTTTACATTTGTTAAGTATTTGACTCTGTAGATAGTCCTTTACCATACTCAACCAGAATATGATACAGTTAAATAATTTATCTTTTTTAGTTAATTAGTTATGATTCAAGTATGGAAAGATCAGATTATTAGGAATTCCATCTCCTTCATGGGAATCTTCTCTTCACTTTTGATTTTCTGAAGACTACACGGATCTTGTGCTGCCCAAAAGAGGTGTCAGTCTGATTTCCATAAATAACTGGGAAAGGTCCAGTGCCTGAATTGCAGGCTACTACTCCTTATTATTTTGGTGCACAGTATCACTGCAGAAGCTCCCCAGACTGGCAGGTCTTTCCTTCAATATGAAACCATTCTAAGGCAGTCTTCTATTGTAGAAAAATAAGGAGAGTTATCCCACTGCTTCCAAGCAAAATTAGAAAAAAAAAAAAAATCTTTGTGAATTTGGATTTCACAAATATTTTTTTAGATAAGATACTAAAAGCAAAATTCATTTAAAAAGATGCATAGGATTTCATCAATATTAACATTTCTTTGCTTTTAAAGAAACTATTAAGAGATTAAAAACACAAGCTAAACCTGAGGAATAACACATGCAAAACACAAATCTGGTAAAACCTGTGTCTAGACTACATTAAAAATATTCATGTGCTGGGTGCGGTGGCTCATGCCTGTAATCCTAGCACTTTGGGAGGCCAAGGCGGGTGGATCACCTGAGGTCAGGAGTTCAAGATAAGCCTGGCCAACATGGTGAAACCTGGTCTCTACTAAAAATACAAAAATTAGCTGGGCATGGTGGCAGGCACCTGTAATCCCAGCTACTCGGGAGGCTGAGGCAGGAGAATCTCTTGAACTTGGGAGGCAAAGGTTGCAGTGAGCCAAGATCACACCATTGGACTCCAGCCTGGATGCCAAGAGCAAAACTCCATTTCAATAAATAAATAAATAAATAAATAAATAAATAAGTATTCATAGCTTCATAAGAAATAAACTCATAGTTCAAAGAAGAAATTCATAGCTCAAATAAACAACAGCAAACTAACAAAACAATTAAATAGGCTAAAAATTTGAGCAAAAGATAAATGGATGACAATTTAACACATTTAAGATGCTCAACATTATTACTCTTTAGTAAAATGTAAATTAAAACCATAATAAAATATCACTACACACATATTTGGATGGATTAGAACAAACATACAGCTGAAAACCTGGCTATATCAATTGAAAAAATATTAGAATGCTCATACATTATTGGTGGGACTGCAAAATAGGAAGGTCACCTCAGAAATATTTTGGCAGTTTCTTTTAAACACATTCAAGAAACAACAAGGAGGCTCTTTTAGTTTTTAAATATAAAAAATTTAAAAAAGAACTAGTGGGAAATTTGGAGACAATGCCCTCCATAAATTTTAGGGAAGGCCTTCCAGAAAAAAAGAAGCTTAATTTATTTTTTCTATGAACAGCCAGCTATTTGAGAGTTTTGATTGGGATGGGGGAAGTAAAAATTATGATTTTGTCTGTTCTTTAGTACCTCTGGATTATAGAGGTACCAAAAACATACATACGATTTCATCAACAATCTATAATCCAGAGGTACCAAAGAAAAATCACATACACAGGTTAGGTAACACTGCAATTGTCTATGAGGAAATCATCAATAGATTAAGTTTATAGATTTGTAGGTAGAGTGAAATGGAAGGATTTCACATGTATTTTGAAAGAATAAGAACAAATATTTTCTGATTTACAGCTTTTTGGCTGTAATAACTGCATAAATTATAGTACATTTGATGAGAAGGGTAATAATAGGGGAATAAAATGTTCAGGGAAGATGGAATTCTAGTGGCAAACAAGATTTAAGATTAATCTAATCAATCTTCAAATTTAAGAACTTCTCCTTTCATTAAGCTGTGTTTCTCAGTGTCCACATAGACACTTGCCAAAGTTTTCTAGGCATGGTTACTACAATGCCAATGGCCATGTCTATGTTAGGATTACAGAACTTCTTATCAAAAAGCACCTTCCTAACAAAAAGCACTGTGTGTCCAAACTCCTTTAGCACATCCAAATTGTATTGTAAAAAATAGACAGTGTTAAGATAAGTTGGGAAACAAGTACAGAATAAAGGAAAAGTGAAATCTTGCCAAAAGTATAGAGTAGATTAAGAACCAATAAGCCTGGAGGAATTCTTTGCAAATAACACAAATGATTTTGTATGTATTTAGAGTATGAGTTGCATGATTGCATTCACACAAATAGTAATTAAGTATGAAAAATGTAGCCATTTCAGATCAACTCCACTAAGCATGGCAGGCCCAAGTTTTCTTTTTTGTACCCAACAGAAATACATCACACTTTGGAATTTCTGATAGTGAATTTGGGGATCCTCTGGCCATTTTTTCTACACTGCAAGGATCTTCGTGTTTCATACTGGTCTAGGTGAGAAAAGATAAATCGTGCAGGTTTATGAAGAAGAGCAGATGAATAGGATATATTTAATTGATATCTAGAGGACTAGTTTTACATTAACTATGTTTCATATATAAGGCAATCTCACTGATTAATCTCTTCATTTGAAGAATTCTATATAACAGTCTTGTAATTTGAGATGTCAGTATGTAGTGGGTAGAAAGTAATCCAGCTTTTCTTTATACGTGGCATTGGGACTGGCAAGATGAAGGCATTTCTGTCAAGAATGGTGATATAAAAGGGCAGGTATGAATTTTTTCCAGTGGAGTAGGCTTCCTTCAGTGAGACTGAAAGGAGGCAATGCTAAGTAGTCCCTTTATCAATTCCCTCAAAAGTAGGTTTATGTTGTGCATGCCATGACTCACCATCTTTTTTCCTTCCTTTCTTCCTTCCTTCCTTCCTTCCTTCCTTCCTTCCTTCCTTCCTTCCTTCCTTCCTCCCTCCCTCCCTCCCTCCCTCCCTCCCTCCCTCCCTTCCTTCCTTCCTTCCTTCCTTCCTTCCTTCCTTCCTTCCTTCCTTCCCTCCCCCCCTCCCTCCCTCCCTCCCTCCTTTCTTTCTTTCTTTTTTTCTTTTTCTTTTTCTTTTTTTTTTTTTTTTGACGGAGTCTTGCCCTGTTCCCCAGGCTGGAGTGCAGTGCCATGATCTTGACTCATGTAACCTCCGCCTCCTAGATTCAAGTGATTCTCCTGCCTCAGCCTCCCGAGTAGCTGGGATTACAGGCACCTGCCACCACGCCCAGCTAATTTTTGCATTTTTAGTAGAGACGGGGTTTTGCCATTTTGGCCAGGCTGATCTTGAACTCCTGACCTCTGGTGATCCACCTGCCTCAGCCTCCCAAAGTGCTGATTACAGGCGTGAGTCACTGCACCATGCCATGACTCACCAATTTTAATACAAAGAGAGACTCAATACACTCATACTGAAGGCATGCGTGAATAATATAGTTGCATAAATTTTAGTACAACTTTGGGTCTTCATGAGGAAAGGAGAATGGTCTGCGTTAATGAATTAGTTTATATCTAATTCACTATCTACAAATTTTATTTTAGTAAAATTGGGAGACCATGAAACTCCCAGGTTTATCCACTAGGTTTGCTGCCCTGATATCTTCCTTCAACCCTCAACACTGCATATGGTCTCATTTAAGCTATATAGAAAAAAATTGGAACCCCATGTATAGATAGCTATTAAATATGCTTATGTTGGAGTCAACCACAATTTCACTATGTGAACAAATACACTAATCAGTGCTGTTAGGTGATTCAAATGTTCTCAGTAAGTGTCATGCAGACTGTAGAACATAAATATGACCACAATTCTGTATGTTCTCAGTTAAGAAGTAGAAGGAAATCTTGGGACGGAAATTTTGGGAAGGAAATCATGTGTACTTGGGACCTACTGCACTGAAGAACATTCTAACTTAGAAAAGAGATACCAACCTTCCGCCTACCCTGTCCCCCAAAAGTAGCTTAATTTTCTGCAGTTTGGAGAAACCGTGGTAGTACTCATAAAATTGTGTTTGGACAAGCATGATACTATACGTGTGCTCAAGGCCGAAAGACTCTGAACTACCTGCCACTTAATTCTGCTAGGGACACATTAAGTTATGTTAGATACAGAATCGGAGGGTGACTGACATTTCACTTTTTCTGAGACACTAAGGAGTAGAATTCTCAAGCAACTTAACACCTCAAATGATTATTTTCTCTCTAGGTGGATGAGAGAAAAATGCTAAAACCTAGTGAGTAGTATCCTGGTGTTCAGGATGAACACAGAAGCTTTTGTGTTTTTTGTTTTTTTTTTTTTGTTGTTGTTGTTGTTGGGTTTTTTTTTTTTTTTTTTTTTTTTTTTTTTTTTTTTTTTTGAGATGGACTCTCCCGCTCTCTCCCAGGCCGGAGTGCAGTGGCGCCATCTCGGCTCACTGCAAGCTCCGCCTCCTGGGTTCACGCTATTCTCCTGCCTCAGCCTCCTGAGTAGTTGGGACTACATGTGCACGCCACGACGCCCGGCTACCTTTTTTTTGGGGGGGGGTTGGGGGGACAGAGTCTTGCTCTGTTGCCCAGGCTGGAGTGCAGTGGCTGGATCTCAGCTCACTGCAAGCTCCGCCTCCCGGGTTCACGCCATTCTCCTGCCTCAGCCTCCCGAGTAGCTGGGACTGCAGGCTCCCGCCACCTCGCCTGGCTAGTTTTTTGTATTTTTTAGTAGAGACAGGGTTTCTTGATCTCCTGACCTCGTGATCTGCGCGCCTCGGCCTCCCAAAGTGCTGGGATTACAGGCATGAGGCACCACGCCAGGCCAAAGCTTTTGCTTTTTGCAAGTGGTTGTAGGGTAGAAGAATAAAATGCTGGAATCAGCTCCTTAAGAATTGTGAACCAAGATCTTCCAGTAACACTACTGAGAAGACCGTGGTAACTTCTTTTAATATGTCTTATATGTGGCTTGAAAACAAAACAAAACAAAACAAAAAAACTCTTGAAGATTTAAGATGTCTGTATTTGAATGTTCCAAAATTTCACTGTGATAAGCTTGGTATAGGTGTTTCATTCTCATTAAGCCAATTGGTCGGAAGACTCTTTCAGTCTGGGCACTAGCAACCATTAGTTCTAATAATTATTCTGATACATATTAAACTTTTCTGAATTTCGGCTCATCTGTTTCCTCTGTTCCCTCTTTCTGAGACCCCTAGATTGCATCCAATCCACTTTTCACATCCGTTCTCTCTGTATTTCTCTTTTTGTGCTCTTTAATTGTATTTACTAAATGATTTCTCTTTCAGAAGTTCTATAGCCTTTTTAAAATATATGGTATCATGATTTTCTTTTTCAAATAACTTTCTACTGACTTTCTAATTTCACCTTTATTGTGTTAGATCAAGTCTCTGCTTTCTATCATGTTTACTTCTGTTTCCTCTTAAATATCTTTCTCAGTAAAGGTGCATCGGTCATAACTTACAGTAAGCAACATTCTTATTTATATCTTTACTTTTCTTTGAAAGTTTAAGACTGTGGTTCAGTTTTCAATTCCTTCCACATAACAACCCACCATGCCCACGATCCGTATCTATAAAACCCAGTATCATCTCACTGGTTTCTCCTATGTAGACTGATTCTCACCACCACTGAAGACTTCTTTTGCATATCTTCTGCTTAGCATTTGGCTTTATTTATTCTCATCCTTTTATGCTAGTGTTCTAAACTGGTGGCTACTGAAAAAACATAATTGTCTACTCAAATTACTTTCTCATTACTCCTGCAAGCAGATACTGGGGTTGTAGTAGTGTTAAGAGCTGGTTTGAGTGGTTCCAAATTCTTTTACTATCTTCAGTATACCAATTTTTTTTAAATACTATGACATAAAACTGAAATACTACTCTTATGTTGATACTGATAATGTTTTCTGAATTTTACTATTTTGATTTGATTTGTTTAACTTGTACTGGTAGTAAGATTCTATGTATAACATCATTGTTTTATCTTTGACTGAGTACAAGTTTGTTTTTATAACAAAAACAGAGAACCCTAAGCCAGAAATTTTACCTATATTCCAAACCTAAGCAAAGATTATGATCTAAATCTACATTCTGATAAAATCTATTAACAAATTTTCTCAGATTTTTCTCTTTTAAATGATTTGAATATGTATTCAAAGAAAATTATCAGCAAAGCAACCCATAAGAAGTCAAATCATACCTGTAACCTTTAAAGAATAAGAACACAAGGACCGGGCATGGTGGCTCACATCTGTAATTTCAACACTTTTGGAAGTGAAGGCGGGGGGATCACTCGAGCCCAGAAGTTTGAGGCAAGCCTGAGCAACACAGCAAGACCCCATCTCTACAAAAAATAAAAGAAAAATGAACCAAGTGCAGTGGGGCATACATGTGGTCCTAGCTACTCAGGAGGCTGAGGTGAGAGTACCTTTGAGCCCAGCAGGTCGTGGCTGCAAGTGAGCCATTATCAGGCCACTGCACTCCAGCCCGGGTGACAGAGTAAGATCCTGTGTCAAAAACAAAAAAACAAAAAACAAAACACGGGGCACATTATTATTGCTTAACTACAACACACTTGGAATTATAGGAAGTTAATTAATTATTTTTTACTCAAGCATTTTCAAATGTTTATGGTTCTAGCACATATAAAGCTAGAATTCTATTAAAACATATAATTAAGCATATCACATTTTGGCTAAGGCACACACACTAATAATACATTTTGAGGAAAAAGTTTTCTAGAATATTTATGAAGAAACAAAAATAAATTACTTAAAAGATATTATTGTGAGCAATTGTTTAAAAACTTTTGACCTATGATTTATCACTTTTGTTGTCATATTTATACCAAATTCTCAAGTTCACACAATTACTGAAACTATTGGTATCATAAACATCCAATTAGAATGGAAACTTTCTGTTCTGAGAAAGAAAAATTGGAAACATAAATTTACAAAGGGTAGTTCTTTACTATTTATATTGAAAAGTTTGCTAGGCTTCATAGGAAGCTGTCTATTTATGATTATATTTATTGTATATATTTATGATTATAGATCTTTTTTTGTTTGTTTGCTTTTGAGGCAGATTCTTGCTTTAGAGCCCAGGCTGGGGTGCAATGGCACAATCTTTGCTCACTGCAACCTCCTAATCCCAAGTTCAAGGTATTCTCCTGCTTTAGCCACCCAAGTAACTGGGATTACAGGTGTGCACCACCACGCCCAGCCAATTTTTGTACTTTTAGTAGAGACAGGGTCTTGCCATGTTGCTTCGGCTGGTCTTGAATTTGTGAGATCAAATCATCCTCTCTCCTTGGCCTGCCAAAGTGCTAGGATTAGAGGTGTGAGCCATTCTGCCCAGCCTATTTATGATTATAATTATAATTATATTTAGGATTACATGGTTTTTTGTGTATAACTGTGGTAAGCAAGAGTAGCATGCAAAATTGTAAGAAGACAAAGAAGGCTCTCTCCTTTCCTTGCCTAACCACTTCTTTGGGATTTTTCATGTAGTAGCATTCCGTCTCTCAATATTTCTTTGGAAGGGTACTAGTTTATAAATTGTTGATTGAGAAACATGGAAATCAAATTCTATGTCTTTATTCATCGATGGTCATAATATTTATAAACTAATCAGAAAAAAAATTATTCTGTGTGGTAAAAATAATATATATTTATAATTAGAATTGCTTGAGATGTTGGTCATCTTTTCTTATTGTTTTCTTATTCCTTTGTATAATACATTAAATAACTACTTGTACATTAAGGTTCATCATAAAAGATGTATGCTTGATAGTTTTGATTTTCTAATTGAACACAAACCAGAAAATGAAGAGTACTCCTCAGTAAAGAAAAATGTTAGCTCTTTCAAAGATGAGTCCTTTACTAATATATCATATTTAGCAGCTGGGATGAGAGTGGAGGTATGGCAAAGAAGTTGACTGTTTCAGTCTAGGAGATAGCATGATTATGTTCCTATTACTTCCTCATTCTATTCAGCTCATAAAATCATTTTTTCATGTTTTCTTATGTAATTTGAATGTTTCCTAATATTTTCTAAATAGGTATTAGGTGTCTTTGTAAGCAAAAAAAAATCATCATGAGCCAGAAAAAAATACAAATTTGGCTAGCCAATGCTTTCAGCATAGATTAATAAGAAAACTTCAATATTAAAATCATGATATTTCAGTTGAGGTAATAATGTCTGCATATTTAATACACTGACTATGTTTTTGAGATATACCCTTTGAACAATTCACTCAAAAAATAAATAGAAATCGTCTTTAGAAATTCTATCATATAGTCAAGATGCTATTTATGCTGCCATTTTTTAATATATGTTCTTTCTCGTTTTAAAAGTATAAGTACCTTTCTCTTCAAATCAATTGTGCATCTATGTAAATTTAAAATATTCTATGTATATTTAAAATATATTTCCTCTTTGTTGGCATAAGGCATAGGAAATACAACTTGTCTTTATAAAAATTATCTAAGATTTCAGTTAACATCGAAACAACAAAATGAAGAAATGATAACTATTCTCTGTGAATAAATACTGTTCAGTAGATATCTAATTATATTTTTATTTGTATGATAGCACTTCTTCTTTACATATAGTTGATACTCCAGCAGCACTAATTTGAAAACACCTATTGAGATTTACATAATAGTTTGCAAAATAAACTTTAAACAAATGTAAATTTCCTCACAGTGTAATGGAGTTCCACAGATAAGGGTACAAAAACATTCATCATACACATTGATCTCTTACATTTGCCGCTTGTACGCCAGGAATTGTTTTGTAGTTTGCATATCAGAGGTTTAATCTGACTGTAAAGCAGTATATTTACTGGGTCATGTATGCATCAGTAACGGCTATTACAGATTGGGTGTCAATACAATTATGGAATGTGAAATAACACTATTTGATAAATTTTTTTTTCTAATAAAATATCATGTTTCTTTCCCAGCAGAGCACATAATGCTTTCCATCAATTTTGTGATCAGTATTCAAGTTTCTCAAAAAAAGTACACTGGTACAATTCCATCTCTTAGTTTCCTTTGAGAAAATACTAAAAATATTTTCTGGTTGTCCAGACACTTAAATTGTAACACCGGAGAGCTCCTTTTTGTAAACATGAAAAGTTTTCACACTCTTTCTCCTTTATTTGGACAAAGAGTTGTTTCGTTAAAACTATCACACAGATTCAATTCTCCAAGCCCAAACAGATTCATAATAGTTTGGTCTCCATAGGATCATTTTACTGTGCATACTTATTCTAAGTTGTAATGCTTATATTAATATTTTTATCTCTAGCTTTCTTTTTATTAATTCAGTTTTTAACTGGAAAAATGCACTGAATGACAAATAAAAATACAAAATTAATGTAAACAAGAATAATTCTTTACCTACCTTAACCAGCTAGAAAAAAAAGTAACACAAAATAACAATTTTTAAATGAATAGGCAACACAAAACTCCAATCCCTGAAAGAAGCTTTAAAAAACAAGTGAGCATGAAAATTTCATCAGATCACTATAACTGAAAACAATCCCAAAGCCATAATTCAGGAAGGGAAAATTCAAACAGAGGAAAGCAGTTGTTACGCTTAGCTTCATAGGTCAACTTTGCTAGGTTATGGTGTCTAGTTGTTTGGTCATACACTAGTCTAGATACTGATGTGAAGGCATTTCCTAGATGTGATTAATATTTAAACCGCATTGATTTTAAGTAACGGAGATTGCCTTTAATAAGATGAGTGGACCTCCTACAATCAGTGGAAAGCCCTAAAAGCAAATATTGGGATTTCCTGCAGAAGAAGAAATTCTGCTTCAAGACGTTAATATAGAAATGCTGCTTGAGTTTCGATCGTGCTGGCCTAAACTACAGGTTTCAGACTTGCCAGCTCTCACAATCATGTGAGTCAATTCTTTAAAATAAATAAAGAAGGTAAACAAAAGCACAAATATGATAAGGAAAAACATCAGGTACGTAAGTGATGAAATAAAAGTTCTAGAGATAAAAATATATCAGGGATTTTTAAAATACCCTGAAATGAATTAATATCAAAAGAAAAATGTCAATGAAATTAAAAATATACCAATGGAAATTCTCCAAATGATGCAAAAAATATTGAAGAAAATTAACAGAGGATCAATGACATGTGGGACTATCTCAAATTCTCTAAAAAAAAAATGCATAATAGGGAGAAGGATGTAAAAAATATTTGAACAAAATTGAACAAATGTGATAAAAATATAAACCAAGACATCTAAGAAGCTAAAAAGCTACTCAAGCATAATACACATAGAGGAAACCACATAATGCATTGTAATTGAAGTACATATATCAAGTAATACAGAAAAATTTCAGAGCAACCAGAAATAAAAATAATTTAGTTATAAATGAATGAAGAAAGATAGTGAACTTCATATTAGAATATGTGCTAGCTCGAGGCAACTGAACAGCATCATTAGAACACAAAGAAAAAGAGAAGACAATATATCAACTTGAAATTTCAAGCACAACAAAAACACCTTTGAAAAATGAAAGTAAAATAAGGCACTTTTCAGATAAACAAAAGCTGAGAATATCCATTGCCTACACACCTTCACTATAATAAATATCAACTGAATGTTTTTAAACGAAGGAAAAATTTGCCAGATGAAATTTTGGATCTGCCCAAATAAAGAGTGCCAGAAATTGCAAATATTTGAGTAAATTAAAAAAAACTCTCTTTAGAGGTTAATGGAAGGAATTCTGGGTATCCAAGGCAACAGCAGGAATTTAGCTCTGATATTCCCAATTTCTCTTCTACAAAACAATGAAAACTAATTTTTAGTATTGGTGTGAGGATATTTATATACCCAATGGAGATAAACACAAAATCCAGAAGTAAGACCACATACTTACATCCAATTGTTTTTTAACAAAACGCCTAGGTAATTAATTTGGGAAGTAATATTTTTTCAACAAAAGGGCTGAAAAATGTTACTTATATCAAAAAAAAAAAAAAAAAAACAGGAATAAGGTTGACATCATATCCTACATAGAAAAATAAAAATACACCATAAACCTAAAGGCAAGCGAAAACTAGAAAACTTCCAGAATGAAACAAGAGAATGTTTTTGTGGCATTATGATAAACATAAAGTTATCAGTTAAGACAGGGCAAAAATATCCATGATGCGTTAAACAAATGAATAAAATGATCTTTTTCAAAAATAAAAGTGTTTGCACTTTAAACAATACATTTAGGAAAAATAAAAGGTAGTTCCCAGATATGAAGACTATATTTATAATGTATGTATGAAGGATATGTATCTAGAATGTATTAGAAAGTCTTACCATTCAATAATAAGACAAATAAACTGATCCAAAAATGGGCAAAATGTTTGAATAGAAAGTTATGAGTTCTTAAAAAAAGAGTAGATATGCAAATGGAAAGTAAGCCTGTTAAAAATAATGTTTTCATCCACTGGGGCAATAGAAAATGAAATTATAGTGGCATACCACTACACACTGACTAGAATGGCTAAAATGAAAAAAAAAAAAAAAAAGAAAAGACAGACAAAAGCATTTGTTAATGAGAAAATGGAGGAACTGAAATTCTATATTGCTGTTGGAATGCACAATGACGCAGCCATTTTGAAAAATAATTGGCAATATCTTATTAATCTAAATATGTTTATAAGATATAACATTCACACTCTTAGATATTTATACTAGATAAATAAAAACATATGTCCACACAAAGGTTTCTACTTCAGTGCCCATAGCAATTTTATTCATTATAGCTAAAAATGCTGGAAAATACCATTGTTCCAAAAGAGGTGAATAGGTAAACAAAATTTCATATGTTGACATACAATTAAAGACCAATAATACAAGCAAAAGAATTACTGATACATAGAACAACATGGATGAATCACAGAAGCACATTGCCCAATAAAGGAAGCCCCAAACAAGACAATATATATTATGAAATTCAGTTTGTATGTAATTCTAGATTCTAAGGAATCAAATAAATCGTTTCCAGGAGCTCAGGTGGGCCTAAGGAAGTGTCTGCAATAAAAGACAAAAAAACTTTTGGCCTAATGGAAATATTCTATAACGTAATTCTGATGATGGGTACAATACTGTATAGATTTGGCAAAATTTACCAAATAGTATACTTAAAATCAATGTATTTTATTATATGTAAATGATACAAGAATGAGGCAGCTTGAAAAGAGAAATATATATTGATGCACTATTAATCACCAATTTAGTACAAAGACTTTTCTGTACTAGGCCTCAGTGTAATTTAGTGATGACTCAAGATCGGTATAAAACTTCTGAAACTGCTTTATGGGACTTACAAGGAGTCTGAATCTCTCTCTTCCATCAGCATTCAGATTGTCTTTCATGTTCATCCTTCCTGTTGTGTATGCCATTCTCACTTTCAATTCTGTTACATTTGTGTGTGTGTGTCAGGGGGGCAAATACTGGATGATAGGACACAGGTTTATTTCCTTTTAAGATAGGCAGACAAAAACTCAAGTCACAGTGTTCGCATTATTTGCCGTACAGAGATAAGTTTATTTACAGCAAAAAATTAATATTTGTTAGACCAGGTTATGCTAACCAATGATCATTTATTTATTCTTTATACTTTAAAAATGATAACTACGCACAATAAATGGGTATTTAGACTAATTTCTAGACTGTAGCACTAAAAATAATGTGGAGGAAAATTCTAAATAATAAACAGAATGTTTTCATCCTTTGCAAGAAGAGAACGTAAAATGCAAAATTTAAGAATTATCCCCTGCAGAATCCCAATTTAAAGATGAAGAAATCAAGGCTCACTGTAGCTAAGATATTTGACAGCTAATAGGTTGCAGACATGAAGTTATGATAGTCAATGAGGTGCCCTTTACATTAGATTTTTTTCAAATATATTCAGTCAATAATTTTTGGTCTGTATAGGCAGAGTGAAGATAAGTTCACCAGTTATAAGAGACATATAGATGTTGACAAAAAATTGTGACACAGCTGATTGCAGAGATGTGGGATTCTCCCTACCTGTCAGTGATTCCTAGTTAAAAATTAAAAGTTTGTGGGGTGCATGAATGCCACAGATGTGAACTGAAGGGGATATTGTGATGCGTCTCTATAATCACTGTTGATGCACATACATCATTCTTGATTGTAAATACACTGAAGTTAGTCTTCTGGAAATATTTCTTATCATACACTGCAAATCCATGGTTACAAGTTAAGTGCATGTGTATATTTGTGTGTATTTTATATATATATATATATATATATATGTATGTATTTGATACCTCACCTCATGTATACATATATAATGCATACACTAAATATACACACAAATGTACACGTGTGAGATATACATTCTCTATATACACATTTTAAAGATAGATATCTAATCTATTAGTACATATCCTAAGTGGTCAAAAGCTGTTCCTTAACTTTTAAATATTGGAGAAAAATAAGTCATTTAAACATGATTAACAAAGTTTAGGAGAAAAATAAATACATTTATATTGAATAACTTAATTTCAGATTTCAATTTTAAATAGTTTTTTTTCTCCATCAGTGTAAGTGCTTGATGCCAGCCTGTGTGATGTTTAAATTCATACTTTTGAATAAGTTTGAATATCTTTCCTCAACAATTTGACAGTTTAATCAGTAATGTCAGGAATAAATGTAAATTAACAATGAAGTAGAGTAAGATGCAGCTTTATAATTTTTCGTTAATATTTCTAGCGGTTACATTGTATTCAAAGAGATTATAAGATGCCTTAGTGAAATGAACAGGCTGTTATGCTCATTAAGAGCTCTTAATTAATTTACTTCCTTCAGGTGACATCCTTGCACACTGATTTAGGACACTGCACAAATGACAAGGATGCCACTGGATCATTAGGAAGGTTATTTAATGAATGCCTAACCTAATAAAGCAGTGTGTGGATCATTTAATTGGATGAGTTATTAAATAACTGTTTTGTTCTGTTTTAGTATAGTTTGGTTGTTTTTTCTTTCCTACTCCTTTCATCTCATGTACAGAGGTGACTTTTCTTTCTTTGTTATCATTTTAATACTATATAGATAAACAGAATTGAAATTGAAGTAACCTTTAAAATACCTATGCTCATTAGTCCTCAAAGTAATTTAAAACGTTAGTAGGGGCATTATTTCTTCTCTATATGATTTATTGTTTTTCATTGGTTTTCATTTACTATAAAAATAATGACATGTTTAGCTATTAATATTTGCTTGCGAAATACACGTATGTGGTGGTTTACAAATCACACTGATTTCAAAACACTTCATAAAAGAGAATAGCAAAGATGATGATAATTGACAGGATTTTCTGTTTAAGTAGTAACGACTGACTAGAATTGGCAATTCAACACGTGGGGACAAGCTTTATTGGTTCTAAACATGGTTTCTATTAATTTTTCAGATAACCAAGAAGGTCATTTTTTTTAAACATCTCGATCACAGCAAGGATGGAAAGTTGCATCAAAGAGGATTTACTTTTACTATAATTCTCCTTTCTCCCAAATCTCATAGATGTTAGAATAATGTTATTCCAGGAAAGATGATTCTGATAGATAGAATTGAACATTTTTGATATTAAAAATTACTCTCAACTTACAATGATTTTGGAAGAGTCAAATACATATATAACGGTTTCCTCTGTTTAAAAAATAACCTGGTATAGTAAGTCATCACTCATGGTTTATTCTATCTCTAAAACAAACTATTCTAAATATGTTTGGGTGTAATAGGAGTAATTTGAGGATGAGGGAAATTCATCCTGTTCTTCCTAATTACTTATTCTTTGATGTACATTTCCTTTGTCTTTATTCTGCTTTGCCCTGACAGTTATGAAATTTAATTCCTCTTTATTTTACTACGGAAAAGTTATTTTACAAAATCCTTTTGCCTCTACATGCTTCAAGTTTTATGTTTTCTTCTGACCTAGCTTTAGTTTATTAATTCTTCTTTTTCTTCATGAGAGCCTCTTGCAAAAATAAAGAGCTACGGTTTTTTTTATGATAGGAAAACACTATTTATATATGTTGCAATCACTGAAATTTACTTTTGTCATGTCTGTGTATTTCTTATTTACTGGGTTTTCTTGTTTCTTTCATTCTGAACATTTTCTTCCCAACACAAAATTCTTCTACACTTTTGTAGGTCACAATTTGCCAGGAATTCTAGGATGATTCTTTCTTTGTCAACCAAACTCCTTTGACAACACAATTTGGAACAGAAATTGAGTTGGTTAATAGAGCGATTCTACTGCTCTACTTCTTTTTTTTTTTTTTTTTTTTTTTTTTTTTTTTTATTATACTTTAAGTTGTAGGGTACATGTGCATAACGTGCAGGTTTGTTACATATGTATACTTGTGCCATGTTGGTGTGCTGCACCCATCAACTCATCGTTTACATCAGGTATAACTCCCAATGCAATCCCTCCCCCCTCCCCCCTCCCCATGATAGGCCCCGGTGTGTGATGTTAGCCTGAGGACATATTCTCAGACTATCTAGTTAAGGAGAATTTTTCTGGTAGTTAAACTTTTTAAAAGGTAGTTAATATTTACCTTAGTATTTGTCCCCAAACTCTTTTCTACTCTTTCTCTTCATAACTTGCATTTTTAAGCAAGTAAATCACGTAGTCTGACCTTGGTAGTTGCCTTTTCCTGTGTGTGCCATGTTTGTTTGACCTTGAGTATTATGTATGGTTTATGTATTGCTTTGGGGCTGTCTGCTCTGTTGTGACTATCAGTTTTGTCTTGTATTCTATTTGTGTTCCAGAAATTCAATAGTGTTTCTTTTTTTCTGTTGCTGTTTTGTGTATGTATGTTGGGTGGTGGATTTATTGTTCTTGTTTACATCTTTTCTGCCACTTCAATAGACTTTGAAGTGAGATGGAGGTAAATGTATCCCAGCCTTTATTCACTCCAACAACTATTGATTGTGGCCTAATTTGTGTCAAACATTATTGTGTTGGAGATATAATAGTGAATAAATACAAATTTCCTAGTCTAATGGCCCTGGCATCATAATATGTGTTAAGAGAGATAAATGCATATAATATATGGATAAAACTATACTATTTCAAATACTGTTTTATACTATTAACAACAACAAAAAATAAGGCAGGGTAAGCAGGTAGAGATTGAAAAGAGGGAGGTGCTGTTTCAGATACAATCATCAGGATCAGAGAAAGCTCCTTTGATAGCAGTCATTTTCTCAGTCACCTAAATGAAGTGAGGGGTAAGCAAAAAGGAAAAAAATCATGTGAAGTAGTCATAAACATATTAGATAATGGAATACAATTAAGGAAGGCAAATAAGGATAATTTTGGCATACGAGAGAGATCAAAGAGATGGTGGTTGCCAAAACTTGAAGCCTCCTTCCCCATCAGATAAGGAGCATTCTGAACCATATGGCACATTTGGAAGACTTACATCCTCCTCAATATCTAATGCCTTGGCTCAAACTTAATAATTCTTCAGGAGTGCTTCCTTGGGGAGAAGGTTATTAGAATTAATACTGCAGAGACAATATTTTAAAAGACAGCTTTAATACAGGAGCTATGGAATCTATGTCATTTTCAGAATAGCACACTCACAACAGCATAAGGAAATGAGATTTAAAAATAAAATGAATAAATTTCCAACAGTGGAGAGTTCTCTGATATCTGAAATTATTACCAAGGGTTTAGATTATTGAAAATCGAGAAAACAATGTAGATTCAAATCCTCATCACCATAGAATGGGACATTCTACAATGTAATAAAAATGGAAAACTAGCAACAAAGAACTTAGTACCAAGAATGTATGGAAATATGAAATAAAATGTTGACTACTGGCTAAATAGGATGAATTTAATGGATATAATAATTTCCTCTTTTTAAAATTTAATAAATGAGAAATAAGATAATGTATAAAGTAACATAGACAAATAAAACCAAATAGAAGATAAAGACACGTAAGTTTCTTTAAAATATTGCAGGATGGAAAATAGAAGGAAGGGAGATAAATCCTGCTAACAGCAGAGCAGAGGAAGTTGAAATGTTTTAGCTCTCAACAGGAAAATGAAGTTAAAAAATAAATTTTTTGTCATCCTTGTTTGTTTGTTTGTTTGAGACAGAGTCTCTGTCGCCCAGGCTGAAGTGCAGTGGCGTGATACCGGCTTACTGCAACCTCTGCCTACCGGGTTCAAATGATTCTCATGCCTCAGCCTCCCAGGTAGCTGGGATTAGAGGCATGCGCTACCACACCTGACTATATTTTTAGCACAGACAGGGTTTCACCGTGTTGGCCAGGCTGCTCTCGGAGTCGTGACCTCAAGTGATCCATCTGCCTTGGCTTCCCAAAGCACTTGGATTACCACGCCCAGTCCCTCAAAAAGTTTTTGAATCTCAAGAACCCAAATGGCTCTGAAATTGGTTGCAGAAGATACCTGTGAAGCTTAAGTGTTTATGGAGCTGAAAGGAGGTGATCCGGTTGACACTCTGTATGTTAATTAACACTTAAGATTTCCACCAACAACCCCCACTAGAGATATAATTGCTTCTCATCCACAGTTATCTATGACAAAGATTTACCATATGCAAAACATGTGCCTAAGAAAATGTAGAATTTGGAATATCAAAAACAACTGTGTTAGGCAAAGGGGACAGTAAGTCAAAATCTGCATACTGAATGGTGAGACATTGCACCAGCTGATTTCATCTTCCTGATTCCCATGGTGCAGTGTGCAGAACTGGAAATTGGAAGTGTCATTGGTGGAAAACAGTGAGTAGCCAAGTATTAATGTTTAGTGGTTTCTCATTAAAATACCAGACATGGCTGGGCACGGAGGCTCCCGCCTGTAATCCCAGCACTTCAGGAGGCCAAGGTGGGCAGATCACCTGAGGTCAGGAGTCCAACACCATCCTGGCCAACAAAAAAATCCTGTCTCTCCAAAAAAAAAAAAAAAAAAAATTAGCCGGCATGATGGCCAGTGCCTGTATGCTAGCTACTCAGAAGGCTGAGGTGGGAGAATCGTTTGAACCGGGGAGGCAGAGGTTGCAGTGAGCCGAGATCTTGCCATTGCACTCTAGCCTGGGTGACAGAGCAAGACTCTGTTTCAAATAAATAAATAAATAAATACATAAATACATAAATAAATAAATATCACCAGACATCTAGTTAATTAACGTATGATGAGGAAAGACAGTCAACAAACGCTACCCATGTAAACATCACCTGATTCCATTTTTAGTGCTCCTTTATTAAATCCAAAGGAAAAAAAAGAGGAAGTTACATTTGAGTGAGGCATCTAACTGGGAAAATAAGGTCTTAGAATAAATACCAGGAAAAAAACAGTAAAGTAGAGAAAATTAGTGAATCATCAGAAAACCTAAAAGCACACTGCTCTCTACAAAAACATCTGGAAGTCTCCAAAAAGAAACAGGCACTATAATCTGGAATATTCAAAGAACAATAGTAATATTTTGTCAATTAAAAATTTGAACCCATACCCAAAAACACAGAAGTGCTGGAATTTTAAGCAATCTCTATCCCACAGAAAGTAGAAAAATCCTAGTAACAAACATTGACAATATCAGCAAAAACTCTAAAAATCCAGTCAAAGAAGGCTAACCTCATGTAAACAGATAGGCTTGAAAGAAAGAACAGAGAAAATGAAGAAGATAAAATTATCACAAAATATGCAACAAAAAAATTCTATAACAGAAGAGTATGGGTCTTCACTTCAGTAGGATCTTCAAAGACTCAAGACAATAACTAAAAATAGAATCCCCAGATACACCATTATGAGATTCTAGAAGATAAGATATATGTATATATAGATACATCTTCTGTATATCTCTACATAGATATATGTTGAAGATATATGTACTATATATAAATATAGATCCACCATATCTATATCTACTATATATAAATATAGATATATAGAGAAGATATAATTTAGATATAGATATATAACATATATACTATATATTTATATATAAATGTATATCTTCTCTCTAGATATATCTCTATATGTCTTCTAGATATTCACAGAGAGATATATATAGAAGATCTATCTATCTATCTAGAGAGAGAGAAACAGCAGAAAGAAAGGGAAGGGAGTAAAAGAGTTACTTTCAAACATTCAGTAAGGAGAATTGCATTGGACTTTTCAAAAGTAATATTCCCTTTTAGCATAAAATATAAAATATATTTCCAACTTAGAGTTTGAGAGTTTTTAAAATAGTTACAAATATGTAAGGTAAAATTAAGACTTTTAAAGTATTCAATGTCTCAAAAATACCACCTATGTACTATTTTTCAGAAAGTTGTATAATTTTATGATCCAGTAAAATGAGGGCCTAGGAAATAAGAGTATCAACACAGGACAGAAAGATGGGTAATTTGAAGAATGATATGAAGGGTGAAATAAAAGGAAATCTCAGAGTCCTTTCCATCCAGAAATTCTAAAAGCAAACAGCAAGATGAAATGTGACCAGGATTCCAGAAACTTCCTGAAAATAGCCATACCTGAAGTTTTTTATAACACTGGATAGAGTTAAAGAAAAGTCTAGAAAATGTTAAGCAGATGTATATAAAGAGAAAAGAATGGAAGAAATCATTGTTCAGGGCTGGACACTTGAGTGTGCAAACTTGGGTGTGCATCAGAATCTCTTGTGTGTTTATTAAATTGCAATTTGCTGTATTGTGCTCTTCCCAACTCCCAGCCCCCAACATGCACACACAACACGCACATCTGCCCAAGGGTTTAGTGTAATACTGGGGAAAGTAATGAGACTGGTTATGCGAGTACCAAAGAAATGTGGGAAATAAAATAGTAATTTTGCATCATGAGAAAAAACCTTTTCTGGGTTACTGACTAAAACAGAAAGTGGGCAGGAAGGTATACGGCCCTTCCCCCTTTTCCAGCTTTGCTGTCTCCCTCAAGTACTTAAGACCAGGAATTAGACGTTAAGCTAAACTTACAGAATACCTTAAAATTTAAATATGAGACTAATGATGATGGGTATTAAGAAATTCATTTAGGAAGAATCCTACCAAAAGCTAAGTCGCTATACGGAGTTTCTCTAATGAGAGATGTGTTGTTTTGGAAATACAAGACACGGAGACAAAATAAACAAGGGAATTGTGTATGCTTTAATTTAGTTGTTAACAATTGCCCCCAAATAATACTAGCATTACCTTGTCTCTGACAAAAAAGGTAAACTGAAAGTTGGGTGATTTAGCAGCTCTGTGGAAATCAGGCGATTTCATTTCCGTTTCACTAGCCTAGCACTGGCTGCCATCTTAAAGGTTCTTTGATGCTCACCGAAAACTGAAGAAGCTCTAACTGTTCTGTGGTCTAGAGTGGCAGAAAGATTAAGGTAGGAGAAACACAATAGCACACTTCCCAACTTAGTGTCCTGCATGTGGGTTTTCCCCAAATCTCACACAGTTTCATGCCACACATTGCTGCTGGTGAGGCACAGAAACGCCATCTTTTAGCCAGGCTTTTTGCATGTCTAAATAAGTTGTAGATTCTGTAATTAAAGAATGAGGATGTAAATGTTATTGGCAGGCAACTAGCAGGTGTGTCCCTGAAGCCCAATACAAAAGCTTAAATAGGAGTACTGTGTAATATTTGCTATAGTTTGAATGTATTTATCTGTCTAAAATTCATATGTTGAAAACTTAATCCCCAAGGCAACCGTATTAAGGCTAGTGAGGGGGCCTTTAGGTGATGATTTAATCATGAGGGCTCAACTATTATGAATGAGTTAGTTCCCTTATGAAAGAGATGCAGGGAACTAGCTAAGCTCCTATGCTCTTCTGTCTCCCACTATGTGGATACACAACATTGGCCCTTTCTGCCATTTGAGGACACAGCAATAAGATGCCATCTTGGAAACTAAAAAAGGATCTCATCAGACACCAAACAATAAGTTTAGGGGGAAAAGAGAGTTTCAGGAGAAAGAAATGAACGTGAGAAATAAAGGAGTTTCCAGGAGTCCAGATAATGAGTTCTTTTCAAGGGACTATAAATATGTCCCTTCTCTAGCTTTGCCTAGAGAAGTTTAGAATATTTTGGCTGGGTGCGGTGGCTCAAGCCTGTAATCCCAGCACTTTGAGAGGCCAAGACGCGCGGATCACGAGGTCAGGAGATGGAGACCATCCTGGCTAACACGGTGAAACCTCATCTCTACTAAAAAATACAAAAACTAGCTGGGCGAGGTGGCGGGCGACTGTAGTCCCAGCTGCTCGGGAGGCTGAGGCAGGAGAATGGAGTGAACCCGGGAGGCGGAGCTTGCAGTGAGCTGAGATCCGGCCACTGCACTCCAGCCTGGGCGACAGAGCGAGACTCCGTCTCAAAAAAAGAATAATAAAAAAAAAAATACATATATATATACAAATTCCATTTCAAAATAAGCAACCTCCTGTACAGTTTTGGGGGATGATAGATATATTATCCAAGTAATGCAAAAGAATACATTATTAGCTGGAGTTTTTGGCTCCGAAGTCTGAGATAAAGCTACATTAAACAGGTTCAATCATCCGGGGCTTCTTTATATGCTAAACTCCTAAGCAGTCTTGGACTAAATGTGACAAAGCTCTATTTATCTCCCCCTACATTAATTTCCAAACCTGACTCTCAGGCCAAACCCCTCTGATGCAAGGACATATAAAAAGCAGATCAACACACACACACATCTGTCAACGTAAATGGAGAGGAGTCCTTGGTCTGGTGCCCAAGTGGAGCAGGCACAGTGTAGCTATTACGCACAAGTTGCCCTCACATTGCCATGCCTGGCCACAGAGTGCTTTCCAGGCTACACATCTAGTACTTAATATGAAAAGTTTTCAATTTTTCAGTCCATGACCTCACTGATTCTTTGAGGTAAGTACATTTACACAAGAAACCTGGATTCTAAAGAGATTATGTCTCTTGCCCTGATCAGAATGGTTGAGCTGCTTTGTAAAACAAGGCAGCCTGAGTCCATAGCATTCACTCTTTCCCACTATGCTACCATTAATGTCTCATTGACAAAGTATTTTCATTCATGTTCTTTCAGTTGACCTTCTCAGCAAAACTGAGAAACACAAAGTAGGTATTACCAGTATTTCACTATATAAGATAGGAAACCAAGGTTCAGGGGATTTTATTCAATGTCCACAACTGCTAACTGGCAGAGTGGGGGTGACATGTTTTATAATCCCAAATCCAATTATCTTTCCATTCTGCCATCTCTTAAAATTTGTAAGGTACTGTTGTTTTCTGTTTTTAACTCATATCTAGGCAGCTTCAATTCAGTCACATGCTTTGGAGAATAATATAATACATTTCTTGAATATCTGGGGTCATCTATCAGAATTAGATAGTGACTCATACTTGTACACTTATTTTGCACATTACGTTTTAGTTGATAATAAAAGAAGTGTTCTGAAAACAGTAGGATCATCAGAGGCTTTACTAAATCATGTGGATCACTTCCTATCTCTGTCTGGACATTTATAGATTCAGAATTCATTCATTTAAATGTCAGGGCTCCTAAGTCAAATACACACACACACACACACACATATATATATAGCTTATTACAGAATTTGAAGTAGAATATATGTCCTTTAGTTAGGTTGTGTTTAAAGTTTTCATCCTGCCTGTGGAGTCTGAAACAACAATGTGGAAGAATAAGATTTCAAACATATGAAACATTATTGTTGTAAAGCCAAATTAAGTAGATGGGAGATAATAAAATTAAGGACTAAACAGAAAATGTATGGGACATTGATTCAGGAGATCTCAGTGAACTATAGGGAATGTTGGAGGAAGTTGTTGACACATACACAAACAGTACTAGCGTAATGCTGAGTCAATTTTCAACTCCAACTTTTAAAAGTTGAAAGCAGTCTTTTAAAAAAAGTGGCATCTAATTAAGTTGCATTATTATCAGGAAAGACTGCCATTCCCAAACCTTTTACAAAGTCTTTATTAACTTACTCAGTCCCAATGAAGTCATTTTAAAGCCAGAGGGAAAACATAAAGAGGCATACATGTCTATTAAATATTTAAAAAGAAAAGAAACACTGTGCTCACTTAAGAAATATCACCACACTGAGTCATAATGCCAGTTATGAACATTCTGCTCTCTAGTTTTTTTCATAAACTTTATTAATCAATCAGTGATTTATTTTGTCTATCTATATGTGGTATATATATTCATCAGTATATCTTTTTATTTCCTATCAATAGTTCATATAAATTTTGTATAATATTTTCTCTTAATAACTTTTAAGGTGAGTTTCCACATATCCACAATAGAGACTACTTTTGTAAATAGTATTTATTTTTAATTTTATTTATGTGTTCCATAAAGAAATGTAATCAGCCAAAACCTTTTAATACTCCATCCTTACTCCAAGGTCCCATTATCTTAATACTATCTTAGACCTATCATAATACTATCATTTTCAGTCTTCATAAATAAGAAAATGATTTACTTTTCCAGTTTTTCAAGTCTTCTTTGACAGCCCTCAGTTGCAATCAAAACTTTTCTTCATTGGGAGCTTATACATTTCCTGCCAAGTTATTCTTTTTAGGTATATTAATTTTTGCATTAATACTGAAATGAATATTTTATTTCATTATATATGTACAATGGTTTTTACTTTATAGATATATATATATATGCATAGTGAGATAGAGAAAGATATATGTTTATGTTATATAATTAATATTGATTTTGTTTATATAGCTAACATACTAATTTATCCTATGTTTTATTTTGATTGCTGCAGTTTTCATAAATAGTTTTGACTTTAATTCTGCTCTGTAATCTTACATTTATTTAGCCTTTTTCCTATAGTGAAAGTAATTTGATGCTTACCCCTGATTTTTTTTTCCACAATTTTTCTAGGGAGAAGATTCCTCTAAAAGGTCTTGGATTTTCACATTTCAGAACCTTATCTCTTGCCTTTATCCTTGGACAGTAGTTTGGTTGTGTATAACATCCTTGGGTTACAGTTCTTGAGGGTTTTGATGGCATGGCCCCACAATTTTCTCATGCACATGCTGTTATGATGAAATCTGAACCTAGCTTTATACTTTCTTCTCTTTTTTTTCTCATTTGGTCTGGTTGTTCTAAATATTCTTCCTTGTTTTAAAGTTTAATAACTTTACTAGACTGGAGAGGAGTTAGGCTGGGGATGGTTGGAGAGGAGATCGGCTGCTGGACAGCCGAACTCCATGGGAAGATCATCCTCCCGCTCCATCCCTTTTCCAACGTCCCATCCATCCGATTTTAAATGAGGCAATTGCTTTTAACATGTGGATTTTCAGTTTCTATTTCTTTGAAAATATTATCTGTATTTTTATCATATTTACTTTTCTTGAGAGGCAAGGGATGGACTCCAGTGGTTTATATGCTGGTTTTTCTTTGCACATCTCTATTATCTACCATTTCTTCCTAATCAGGTTCATAATATTTTGCTCACTATTCTAATTTATGATTTGTGTACCTTTTTTTCTCCTTAGTAGTGACCATTCCAAAACTGCCTTTCTATACTACTGATACAGACAGGAAACAGGGAAATACTGGATAGAAAAGGGCAGTTCCCTGGCAAAGACCCCACCCTTAAGCCTGGAAACCCACGGCCCTAAATGGGAACAGGTATTCCTGTTTTTGCACCCAAAAGTTGCCTTTTGGCCCACAATTCCCCCTATCCTCTATCCACATAAGCCACAAACCCCAGGCTCGGCTCCTCAAGAAGACAAACAGACGAGGATGAAGAGAAGAGCAGAAGAATGGCAGAACGGCATGGCAGAGAGAAGAGATGGAATATCTGTATGCTGAGAGGACTTTGGCTGGGGATGGTTGGAGAGATCAGCTGCTGGACAGCCACACTCCATGGGAGGATCATGCTCTCACTTCATTCCCCTCCCAATTCCCCATCGATCTCCCTGAGAGCCACCTCCACCACTCAATAAAACCCCCACACTCATCCTTCATGTTTGTATGTGACCTGATGCTTCCTGGTCACCAGACAAGGACCTGGATAACAAAAGGGCACTGAGCTGTTTAACACTTAACCTCCATAGACAGCAAGGGCATCCTTTTAAGTGTGCAATGTAACATTGTAACATGTGACCCCACTTGGGCTTCGGGAGTCACAGGCTCCCACCCCTGGACACTGCTGTGGGGCTGGATCCCAGGGGTGCTTGCCCTGGCTCCTGCACCTGCCCTTCTTTGTGCTCTCCCTTCTACAAGGAGTTTGACAATGCGTGGTGACCAAACAGATGAGCCACATCCCTGTTGCACGTCCTCTGAGGGGAGTCAGGGAACTCTCCCATTCCACCACCTCTACATGCTTTGTCTTTCTGACACTATCTCTTTCAATACTACCTCTGTTCAAATGTCATCTCCTGGACAGTGTCTCAACATTTTCTACATGAGATCTTGAATACCCAGTTCCCTACTCTACTGGCTTTTTAAAGGTAATAGTTCACTTATATTTTTTTAAGTCAAAATATTTGGTCATAATTTTGTCTGTAGCACAACATTCTTTGGCGTTTTGTTTAATCAGTTATGTATTTGGTTTACGGGTCATATTATGTATATTTCCGTCCCCATTATAGCTTCAGAAATATTTCCAGGAAATTGGAAATGTTCACTTAATACCATAGTCTTCAAACTGAAATGTTAACTTTTTAAAATAGAAGTATTAACACATCATTTTTAGTTTTTATATTCTAATGAATTAATATAAGTTTCTAAAATGGACTTGAAGCACAGATTCCGATATTTTGTACCTATAATTTTTAACATACACTTTCCTTTTAATTGATAAGATTTGAAAAACGACCCTTATAAAACTCAAACACACATTCTAGTTTTTTTGTGATCTTTCGGTTAAATTGCATTGAGCTTAGAAAAAGTTGTGTGTATATGCTTATTTATTTGAAATGTGTTATGACTTACTTTGTGATCCATTATGTAGTCAACACTTTGTGAATGTTTGAGGTTTAAATAGAGTATCTACTTTATTTTCTGTAGAGTCCTCTCACTTACCATCCCCAAATATACATACATATATACATATACAGTTATGAAATAAAACATAGACTTTAAATGTTCTAATTTAAATTTTTTACCATCTAAGGGATTTGCTTCAGAATGCCTGATTAGTGTTTAATTAAAGAAAATTATATATTAGCATTTTCCTTTTTCTTAATTTCCCTTGTTACATATTATTTGCTTTATGATGTTATATCTGATACTATTATGACCACATTATCCTTTTTGATTGCTATTTGTATTAGCTACCTATAACTGATATATAAAATTCTAGCAAACAAAATGGCTTAAAACAAAAAAATTATCTTATACTTCTTGAAGGTCTCACTTGAATGACTTCTGGTGGACTCAAATTAAGGTGTTGGCAAAGCTATGTTCCTCGCTGGAGGTTCTAGAAAAAAATTTATATTGGTGCCTTCTGCTTCTAGAGGTTGCCCACATCCCTAAACTCATTGACCCTTCCTCCATCTTTAAGGCCCCCAAGAACCAATCAAGTCTTTCTCACACTGCATCACTTTGACATGTATTCTACGGTGTCCCTCTTCTCGCCTGAAGGATTCTAATAATTGTATTGGGACCACTGGATAATATAGTTTAATCCCCCCCCTTTTTTTTAAAGATCACTAACTAGCAATCTTAATTACATAAGAACTTTTATTTCTCTTTGCCACGTAACTTTGCATAATCACATGTTCTGGAAATTAGGACATGGACATATATGGGAAGATATCATTCTTCTTACCATGATGTTTTCCCAATTTTTAAATTCTATCACTTTACTTTCAAAGGTAGGGATTATGTTCTTTTATTATGCTTAAGGTAAACGAGAGAAAGCTGGGTTTCTCTGTTCATTTATTTTTAGCTTGATTTATTAACCTTTATTTTTGATAGGTGAAGTTATCAATTTGGTGTATTACAATTACTACTGAATTTGCTTAATCGTACTTTCTTGTTTTAATTTTCGTTTTGCCATACATTTTTATCATATCTTTTTTTTCTCTTCTTGCCTTTATATTCTTTATTCACACATCTCCTTTCTTTTTATTCTGGTTTCCTTTGACTTTATACACAAACCTAATCATGTACTTTAATACCGCTTATTTACTCCATGAATTCCCCATCCTAGAGTTCTTGATATATAAAATTATAATTTCGGCCGGGCGCGGTGGCTCACGCCTATAATCCCAGCACTTTGGGAGGCCGAGGTGGGTGGATCACGAGGTCAGAAGATCGAGACCATCCTGGCTAACACGGTGAAACCCCGTCTCTACTAAAAATATAAAAAATTAGCTGAGCGTGGTGGCCGGCGCCTGTAGTCCCAGCTACTCAGGAGGCTGAGGCAGGAGAATGGCGTGAACCCGGGAGGCGGAGCTTGCAGTGAGCCAAGACCACGCCACTGTACTCCAGCCTGGGTGACAGAGCGAGACTCCGTCAAAAACAAATAAAATAAAATAAAATAAAATTATAATTTCTACTTTATAAACACAAAATACCTTTCTGTAGTCAATAAATAGATTTACTGTGTTATACTGAATTTATTTTCACATGTTATTTTTAATTTCTCATTTTATCTTTCTGTCTTCATTTTTTATTCTCTAAATACTTCATCAAGGTTTTGAAGATAACACATTTCGTTAGCTTTTTATGTCTGAAAATATGTGTCTTGATTAATACATTTTGCTGAATATATAATTTGAAGTGATAGTTACTTTCCTTCAACATTTTGAAGACAATACTAATTGTCTTTTTGTATCTGGAATTGTTTATTCTGTTATTAATCTGTGATTTTTCTGTAATTAGCCTAATTTTGTGTCTTTGTATATCATTTTGCTTTTTTTAGGTGGTTTTAATATTTTCTCTCTAACATCGATACTCTCAGTTTCACTACATTTTATCTAGGTATGAGTTTATTTTCATATATCTTCGTTGGCACTTTTAATAAATATTCCATCTATGAACTCACTTTTTATCAATTCAGATATTCTTAGTTATTGGATCTTTGAGTGTTTAATCTGCCATTACCTTTATTTTTTCTTGAAACTCCTTCCATACTTTAATAAAAAGTGTGTTAATAATTTCCCATTGCCTTTTAAAACCTCTCATATATTTTATTGGTTTTTCTATGCATTACTATCTGGGTCAATTTCTTGTTAGTAGAATCCAGTTAGTGCATTTTCACTTTTGCCATGTTTAGTCTAGGTTATCGAAACAGTCTCAAAACTAAAGATGGCCTCTGACTTCTTGAGGGTTAAATTTATGATTTTTAAGCTTTATGATGGTATGAAAGTGAAACACATTCAGTAGAACTGTACTCTGATCTCCATAAAACCACTCTGTTTTTCACTTTCAGTATGGTATACAATAAACTACACAACATATTCAACACTATTATAAAATAGCCTTTGTGTTAGATGATTCTGCACAACCGTAGGGCTTAAGGGAATGAGATATTACAAAATGAAAAGAGAACTTTGAGTCCCCAAACTTCTATGGGCATGAAGATAGTTGAGAAAACAACTTAGCTGCAAATACAAAATGATTTTTTTATGAAAAATAATGGCTAATTTAAGAAGCAGAGCCAAGATCCTAGAAGGGAAGAACTGAGAGCCATGATGAATCATTCTCAAGCAGTAGGACTGAGAACTCATCAAGAAACTAGCTTTTATCTATCTGCTTAATATCTTCCATTGTCCTGCTTACGTAGGGAATTAGCATGGCAGTCTCAGGAAGTGATCTCATTTTTTTTTTTTTTCAGTCTACTGTTTTTTTGAGAGAGAGACACAACGTTGATCCACAACGGCAGTTTGATATATTTCTCTGGATAGAAAGAGATAAAAATGACCCAAAGACCATACAAATATTGACATATTACATTCCCAGCTCAACTCTAACTTAGGCCATGAAGTTGTTACCCAATGTGCATGTTTGCTTGATTTTCTCCGGAATCTTGAGAAATCATAGGCAGAGTGTCTGACAAACAAATCGATCCAGGGCTAGAAGTTTGCTGGTGAATATAAAGAAAAGAGAAATGGAGCAAAAAGTTGTGTATTCACACAAGAGTTGTTAAGCTTTGTATAAAGCAATGCTACAAACGTAGGCATGGAAATTAAAGTAGGAGAGTTTGACTAGGGCAAAGGTAGAGATCAGGGAATGAGGAACCCCCTTGCTTGGATGACCTAGCTGCTTCAGAACAAATGGGTAATGGATGGTTTTGTAGAAAGGTGGGTTTAGAAAATAGATGTCTGAATTTGATAATTTGGATTTAGACATTTTGGGATTATCTAATGACTCAAAATATGGTCATGTGAATGAGTAGAATGGAACTAATGTTTACCAGAATGGAATAGTTCCATTTAAAGCATTGGCTTGGGGATTCTCATAGACAGCAATTTCCCCAGCTTGATGGCAAGACCAAAGACAATTACCTACCTGATAGGATAAGTCAGTCAGTGGTAAGAGGTTGAGATATTGATAGTTTGACCAAATTGGTAACATGAGCAAGCAGTCATATTGTTATTTAGCAAAAGTAGATATTTAAACAGTATATGTATGTGAATGTTATAACCACATAAGTAAATAATGTGTGTGTGTATGTATATATATATATAGAAAATCCTTAAAAATGACAAGAATTATGTGGAACAAAATGTTAACCATGCTCAATATCTTTGTCTTTTGTAGTTTTGTACATTTTTTCCTTCACTGTTCTATATAGCTTTTTTATAATAGAAAGTGAGAAATACATCTCTTTAAACCATATTTATATACTTTGAAAAATTTTAATGACATCTATAAATGTTTTAACTGTCTTTACCTTATTTTCTTGTGTTCAAACATGTTATGGTTCTCATAAAAAGCAATTTATCATTGAGTGATATGATATTATGTAAGAAAAACTAGTCAAGAATATTAACTAGCTGAATATTTTCATTTTCATATTTCTTTGCCTTTAGAACAGTCATTTATCTCTGTCCTTTATGTTCACTATGTGTAAAAGAGTGAATTGTTCTGAATAGTCCTTAAAATGGTTTCCCAACTCTAATATTCTAGTATTTTAAGTGTTTGTTAATTACTTACAATGAACTAATTATTATAAATAGTCTCTAAGATAAAAGACATACTTTGGGAGGCCAAGTTGGGAGGATAGCTTGAGCCCAAGAGTTCAAGACCAGCCTAAGAAATATAGTGAGACCTCATCTCTACAAAACTTTAAAAAACTAGTCAACGTGGTGCTGCATACCTGTAGTCCCAGCTACTTGGAGGGCTGAGGTGGGAGAATCACTTGAGCAGGGGAAGTCAAGGCTGCAGTGAGCCATGATAGCACCACTGCACTCCAGCCTAGGTGACAACGTGAGACAGTAGCTCAAAAAAAAAAAAAGAAAGAAAGAAAGAAAGGCAAAGAATGAGATGGAATCCCTAACTATAAAGCTATTAAAATTGAGATGATCATATAGCCATAAAGTCCCAGAGGATATTTTCCTGATGCATGTGTGTAAGTATCACGTACAGTTTTGGGGGTGACCTTTAATAAGATTCTAATGTAATTATGCTTATCATGATTTTGCTTGAAAATAATTTTACTAGAAAGTTTAGTAATTTATTTATACCTAGGGCATATGAATAGTGATGGAGGTATCATATCTAAAACAGTGACATCTGGTGGCTTTAAATGAGTCTTGCAAAGTTACTATATTTAAATTATAATATAAATGAGAGTAATGAGGCTAAGGTCCGTAATAAAATGTGACAAATATGTTTACATCTATTTCTTTAAGGAAAGATGCAAATACTTGTATATATATATGTAGTTTTACCTTACATGATTATGATATAAACTCTATTATGAAAAAGCAAAAGACACAAGATACCTTTGGTCCAGTATTCATTTTTGTCATGCTATAGAAATTACAAAAGTCCCATATTACCATAATTTTATGTTTACTTTTTATGTTACCTATTCCAAAATGGAAAATCTTGATTTGAGAGGAAAAAGGGCTATTCATCTGAAAAGCCCTGTCATATTCCTTTACTTTATAAGATATAAGATGTAAATAATATGAAAAGGCTCTCTCTCCCTGTCAGACTATTTTTAAGGCTATGTTTTCCTTAAGAGCTTTATTTACCTTTCAGAACTATTTTTCTTTTCTTGTATCTACTGAATCAAATATCTGAATTATGATTTCTTCTGAATAGCCATAACTTCTCTCATCTCTACCCTTTCAACTCTCCAAAAGATTGAGATTATAACTAGAAAACACTTTAAGGGCATAATGCATCTTCGATTTCTCTGAATTCTTCCTTGGAATTTGTACAGTGCCAGTAGTGCTGAGAACAAAGTTATGTGTTCAATAAATTCTTACTGAAACGACAGTCATCCTGATTCTGCCTTATTCACCACTGTAGTCATTTCCCTCTCAACCCCAAAGTAAGCCCTCATTCATACAATCTTCCCCCTTCTAAGGCTAAACTTTCTGCCTAGTCTCTTGACCCCACCTCTGACTATCTCTTCAGGGAACTTGCTCCATTAATTACACATTCTCTTTCCAGACTTTTCAATCATTTGCCTTTCATTTGACATCTTTTGTTTTTCTGCTTTAAAAATGTCTCCCCTATAGTTGAAAACAAATCAAACCAGCCAACCAAAAAAGCAAGCAAGAAGCAATAAGAAACTTTTTACCTTAAACATAATTGTCTTTATTTCCTTTCATGGTCAAAATTCTAAAATGTGTGAACTTCGGTGCTTCTTTTGTATCCTCTGACTCCCAACTAATTTAAGTCTGTCTCCAGCACTTTAACAAAACTTTTTATTTGAATTACCTCTCTGAGTACTTTTTTGGTCCTAAAGAACGTATGTTGAAAATCCCACATTTATCTCCCCATGCCCAATTATATCTGCTATTCAAAGTGGCATTATGTACATTGTACAATCCTGTGCCTTTGTGTCTTGAAGATTCTGGAGTAATAGTGTATTTTACCTAAATTAATGTCTCATCAGTTTGTCCCTCACTGATGTGGGGCCCCTACCTGACAACATTTTGTTCAGGTCCACTTCCATCATGCTTCTTATACTTAAAAAAAAAAAAAAAAAAAAAAAATTGTTATTATTGTTATGAGTACTGTGACTTAAATTATCCTTCTTTTCCTCAAATTCTGAGGCTCCTTTCCACCAAAATCAAGTCTCAGTTCATAGAAAGTAATAGAAAAATTTGTTACTTTATTAAAATCAGTTGTAAATTCCACTGAAATCTCTTCCACACAAACACATTTGCCGATTTTTTAAAAAACAAATGTTTTAAAATCTCCTAAGTAAAAAAGCCAACAACTACTGAAACAAACTCACTGCTCTACCCCATCTTCATATTGAAGAAGTGAATGCATTAATTTATGTTTAAATAACAGTATTTTCAACCAGGTGTAGTGGCTCATGCCTATAATCCCAGTGCTTCGGCAGCCCATGGTGAGAGGATCACTTGAGGTCAGGAGTTCAAGACCAGTCTAAGCAACATGACAAGACCTGTCTAAAAAAAAAAAAAAAAAGAATTAGTTGCATGTGGTGGGGTGGACCTGTAGTCCTGGCTACTTGAGAAGCTGAAGTGAGAGGTTCATTTGAGCCTAGGTGTTCAAGATTACAGTGAGCTATGATTGCAATACTGTACTCCAGCCTGGGAGACAGAGCAAGATCCTATCTCTGAACAAAAAAAAAAACTGATTATGCTCCATAGCAATCATGCCAGGTATTTTCTATAGCCTAAAATCTTGACTATGATTTATCTAATATTATTCTCACTCCAGTTCACTTCCAACAAGATGTCTTTTTATTACTTCAGCCTTAACATTTATTACTTTATTCTTAAAATAGACTTCTATTTTACTTCAAATTGTCTGCTTTGTCTGATTTCCCTCTAGTTTTATACTCCTGTAAATAAAAACAATTTTTATTTATTTCTACTATGAGTTTCCCACATGAAAATGGTTCTTCATACATATTTCTTATATATACATAATTAGATTTACTTGGTTATTCACTTGTAAGATTCATTTGTGGACTTGGTAATTTATGCAATTACTGGACTCATCACATTTAATATTAAATAATAATGTGGTCATTTCTTATTAAACAGAGAAGTATGTGTAAGGTGAGACATTTATAGTGAACATTCTCTGCTATATTTCTTAAAATTTACGTATATATCAGGCATAATAAGTGTGTGTGTATTTGTACATTTTTCTGCTTTTTATGCATTCCATTGCATACTTTTTTTCTTGTAGGTACAACTTCAGAAACAATGACAAAAGGACTGACCTTGCTAAAGTAATATTCTGCAAGTCGTAATCAACATTTACCTGCACATGAGGAGGTTGATGTAATTGTATGTTGACTGAAGCTCACTTAAGTACTTCTCTTTAACTTATTTCTTTGCTCAGCACTTTGTAAATTCAATCAAATAATTATATATAAAGATGATTAGAAAATGTTATGTATTACAATATATGTATAACATGCATACAGACATATTCAAAATATATTTTTAAAATATAACAAAGTACAAGTTCTGCACAGATCTAATTACCACAATTCCAGCACAAGGTAATGGGAATAGCTTAGATCTGAATTTGATTTGAATCTTCTGATTTTATTATTTCAGCTAGTGATGCTCTATTGATATTTCAAAGTTCACATTAGTCTATGTCAGATGCTTAACCTTCTGCATCTGAACTCATAAATTAATTTATCTGTCACTCTCAAGTTGCTAAAAACTCAAAGGTTAAATGAAGAGTTGTCATCTATTTTTATATCTTCAGTTCCAATATTATTATATGTTTCACAGATTTATGCACATTGAAATGCCAAGCACATTTAGTGCTTCTTAGAGTGCTCTGAAAACAAAAACAAAAATCTTCTACCAAGTTCCTAACATCGTAACATCGAAATATCTTTGACCATGTTATGAGAGGATAGATGTTTATGCTGAGAGTGCACAAAGATTGAGGTCTGAATAATAAAGTTCTTCACAAGTCTATATTAAGTTCTGTTGTATAACTAAGGACCTCCAATTATGACAATAGAAAGTTTGCTGTTTAAATATTTGGCAACCATTTAGGTATATACTGTACAAGCTATTAATAGTTTTGAAAGAAAATGCAAATTAAAACTGATCAATAGAAAAACATAAGATAACATTATGAATATTCAAAAAGTGAGAAAGTTATTTCAGTTTGAGAGATGAGTTCATGAAGATGATATTTAATGTGTATCTTAAAGGCTAAATTAGTCCGATGTTTAATGTAAAGGGTAATCTAATCATCTACATGGCCTTTTCAAATATTATGCTTAGATCACATTTAAGAAGAACTCCCCAATCCCCTTTTGTATTTAGATTCAGTCTATTCTACCTGTGATTTCCCATGGAAATATATACCTCTAGCTTTGCTTGTATATTTTTGGCATAAGATGCCTCTCACTATCTCTTGTAAAAATACAATATTATATTATTGTATAATAATAAAGGTTCAATTCAATGAGAAAACTTAACTCTCCTAAATATATACGCACCCAACATTGGACCATCCAGATTTATAAAACAGGTACATCTAGACCTGCAAAATACTTACACAGCTACCCAATAATAGTGAGGAACTTCAATACCCCCCTGGCAGCATGGACAGGTCATTGAGAAAGCTAACTAAGAAGTTCTAGACTTAAATTTGCCACTTGAACAATTGGACCTAATAGACATTTAAGTAATACTGAGACAGCCAAGCGGGAAGGGCTATCTGGCAAAACTCCCACTGACCTGCACACTAGAAGAAATGTGCACTGGAGTGCAGCCACAGAAGTTTGCACCCTTTGCAGTGGGAAGGAGCCTGGCCCCACCTCTTCCTGTATGGGACCTGGGATTCAAACTGCAAGGTGGGAAGGGCAACAGCAGGGACTCCGGCTTTGCGGAGGGTCTCTGTTTCCGTTCTTCCGTTTCACCCAATAAAACCTTGCCTTACTCACCCTTCAAAGCATCTGCAAGCCTAAATTTTCATGGGGGTTTCGTAAAGAACCCCCATCTTTAGCTGAACTGAGGAAAAGTCTTGCAACACTTTTGCGGTCCAACGTGGGGCTTGCAAGGCGGTGAGTAAAATGGGAACTCAAAACCGCTAACTGGCCGGGCGCGGTGGCTCATGCCTGTAATCCCAGCACTTTGGGAGGCCGAGGCGGATGGATCACGAGGTCAGGAGATCGAGACCATCCTGGCTAACAGAGTGAAACCCGGTCTCTACTAAAAAATACAAAAACAATTGGCTAGGCTTGGTGTCAGGTGCCCGTAGTCCCAGCTGCTCGGGAGGCTGAGGCAGGAGAATAGTGTGAACCCGGGAGACGCAGCTTACAGTGAGCCGAGTTGGCGCCACCGCACTCCAGCCTGGGCGACAGAGAGAGACTCCGCAAACAAACAAACAAACAAACAAAATACATCTAACTGTCATTTCTAAGTCTTTTCATCCTGGAACTTCTGAGGTTAAGGGAAACCAGGCCCCAACCCCTGTCGCTGCAGGGGGTCAGGAAGGTCGGCCTGGGTCTCCATGGCCTTTTCATTCCTTTCTTTGGACAGAGGAGCAAGCAGTGGTTCCCCCTTCCCCTTCCCGCCGGGCTGGGGCACGTGGCTCCGAGGGCGCCGCACTGCTGTTCCCTGCCATGCACCAGCAGAGCCTTCCTCTTTGCAAACCAAGGGTTTCAACTCTATCGGACAGTAGTTAAACTTTTCTCCCCCCGTGGAAAAACCACTTGCATAAGAATAAAAGGTTCTTCCTCAGGCGTTTTTAAATTTTTTCTTTTGTTTTATCTTCTCCACCCTATCAGCAGTTAACTTTTAAGCAAGTTTTTCTTTTTGTAAGATCTTTTACTAGGGTAAGAATGATAAGAATCACTGTTTATAATCTCTGTAAAGTTTTGGTTGTGGAAAAGAATCTTGAAGGGACTGAGTTTTCTTCTACTTGTTTGTGTAACTATACATGCGTTGTGTATGATATCTGTAGAAAGAGCTCTAATTAATTTTACCTAAAGGTAGACAAGCACTTAGATCTAATATTTTTTAAAGGGATGATAAAAGTTCACATGACTTTAATCTTCGAGAAATAAATACAAATTTAACAACTATTGATAAAATGCAGGTGTCATCAAAATATAAATAGGTGGAGTAAATTATGGAGATCAGAAGTAAGATTTGCTAAGTGTTTTAAGGTTACAAACTGCTTTTGGGGTTTTGAGAACTATTTGACTTTCTGGCTTCACAATCTTTAAGGCCTGGGAACATATTGAACTAACCATGCCCTTAATTATGCTGAAAAAAGTCAAACCTTGGCTGCACTTAGCACACAATTAAAACAAACAACTTACCAGGTTTTACATTAAAGTTAAAAATTGGTAGGATTTACCATTATAACATGTAATCGAGATTACTGAAAATAAATTTACATGCAAGCTGTGTAAGAACAATAAAATGTGTTTTTTAAGTAAAAGATTGTAAAAAGGCATGAAAATATAAATTTTTGCCGAGAGTTAAAGGATTGTTTAGAGTTAGATAGGAAAAGTTGAAAGTTCAAACAGGTAGTAGAAGGATTGTGGAAACTAATCTTGCAGAAGAGGTTCTCTGTGTGAACATATTGAGTACACTCAAAAAAAGGATATTGTATGGTTTTTCTGGAAATTGAACATTGAAGTAGAAGCACAACAAGGTATTCTTAAGGTGCTAATCTGCTTTTTGGCAAAATTTGTAAAGGGTCATAAAAGGTTTTTGCTTCTTTAAAATTTCTGAGTCATCATTTTGGCAAAATAAATAATTTATGGTAATCTGGAAATATATTTCATAATATCAAGTGTTTTAAACCTTGAACATATGTAACAGACTTCCCCAAATCAAACTTGTTTAAAAATTGTCTTTCTTAACGCCTGGGTTTTTGGATACTCCAGAGGGCCCCTGGAATGTCCAGAAAAGAGAGGTAAACAGGATTATTTGACATGTTTAGGCACCTGGGATTGCCAAAATGATGTTGAATCTTCTTTAGGTTATATCTTGATAAATAATGCTAATATATGTTCCAAAATTGTATGGGATTTCTAAAATTCTAATTTCGAAGTATATGCTATCAATCATAATTAGGGTTGTTATGTTAAGTCATTGTAAATCACGGAGACAACCAAACTTCTTTGTCAATTGTGTTTCTAACTGTAACTATCCTGGACATTTTGCTATTCACAGACAACTGTGGTCTTGTTTCAATCCTTTTCAATAGATGGTTTATAATAGGCTATAGAACTTTAACAGGTGCTCTCAAATACAGGCTTCTGATAATTTCGGAGATTGTAACATTGGAATTAAGGAAAATGTACAGGACTCATGAAGAGCCAAAATGGTCACAAGTATCAAGCAAAACAAGAGTTAACTAAATGGACTGAACTCAGAGAGCTGAAGCAACCTTTCTGATTTTGCTTGGAATATTGCTGATTCTTGTTTTGTTTTTCAGAGTCAAGGAAACTTATTTCAAACTATTTAATAATTGCGTAAGGTATACTCCTGTGAACAACATTTGGAGCATGTTTCTCTCCGAAACTTTGTTGGTTCCTCTAGAACTTGAAAACGATCTGTCAGTGTTCTTATGGCAATATAGTTGTCTGCATCATTACAATAAGAATCAATTTTTCCTTTGCAACAGGATGCAATTAGAAAAACTGGTTATCTTACCAAGACTTTGAATGGAAGGGTATGCTTCCCTTTAAAGACTCGATGTCGACTTGCAGAGCTGGTAAAAGCTCCACGGGAGACTGATCTCATACCCTTATCTACACAGCCCCTGCACAGGGTTCCTGACCTGTGGTCAGTAGAGAATGTCACTTTCTAATAGGTCCAAGAACTCCAAATTTTTGGGGGGACCTTAAGAGGAAAGGATCACCCAACTCACAGGTGTTTGAGGATACAAACCCATGGCTGGGCTGGGTGTTAAAAGGTCTTATCTGAGATTCCTTGGGGAACAGAGTTCTATTAAAGCCAATCCAATGCCTGTGTAGAAATAATTATTCTTGCTGTACTTTATGCCAATCATCAGGCCAAGTATAAGACTAAAGTCTATTTAAACAACTCAGTCCTGTGATGATTTTTCTATTTTTAGCAAAAATGAAGATTAACAACAGAGAAATTATGTTTTAAAACTTATCATATATTTGTCATTAAATTCTAAGCTAATTAGTTGTTTATACATTTTTTTTTTCTTTTTATACTTACCCTGCTTGTTCCTGTGAACCAACCAGCAATCTCTGGCTGCCCCTCAGAAAAAAAAAAAAACAAGTGAGATGGGTAATGTAAAAATCTGGATTAATATTCTAGTTCTGAGCAATTATCCTGCACATCCTGCCAGGTGATGGGAATAAAAAGGGTGCCCATCACCCGCAGGTTTCCTTTTTGTGAAAGTAAGACCAAGGGAGCTAACCGAAGCCAGGAACCATGCACCCAAATCCTAGCAAGCTTAACTATAGCCACCAGTTATCTGGGAGTGTCACAAGATATCCTTTACTGTCCTTTTGAGGAGGACTCAATTCCTCCAACAAGGAGGCTTCGCCTTAGCATTTAGCTCACGATGAGGAGTCCATGCAACCACCTCGAGACACATTTTCATCCCAAACTTAATTCCAAGCTTCAGGTCAAAACCCTAGGAAGAAAACTGGATCTAAGGGATCCAGAGGCAACTCATCACAGATGTTAAAAGGCATGGTGCAGGTGAATATGGTTGATTCCTGCCGATTCAGCCTAGCCCAAGCTTCCTGTTTTACGGATAAAGGCCACGTTAGTATCCATGGTATAAATGAGGTCTAAGGAACTCCAAGGCTACTTATAGTAGGTGGGAAAGAGACATAGATGAGCGCAGATAATTCCTATTCTCTAGGTCCTCCTTGCTTTATGGGTTCAAGCTGCTTTGACACTCTTGGTGGTGCCTGCCAAGGTCCCCAGGACTCAGGGATGCAAGGACAGAAGAGGGAAAGAGGACACTCTTTCCTTTCTCCCTCCTGTACCCCAGGTATCTGCTAGGAAAAGAAGGGAACCAGAGATGCCTGCTCCCCTCTTTCTAGATGAGTAGTCATTCATCTTCAGTCTGTACCCCTTTCTAAAGCATCCTGATCCCCTGGGACTCCTTTGAAAAAAAAGTTCTCTTTTTTCCTTTCTCCTCCTCTGTCCTCTCTTCACTAATAGGTAATTGTGTCTTTGTGCTATGGGACATTCCCTTCAGATGCATCCTCCAAAATGGAAAGAGTTAATTTCTCAAACTTCAATGGCTTAGGACTAGGCTCAGGGAAGGAGAACCCAGAAGCCTAACATGCCGGCAAAAGGGTAAAATTTTTGTCCGTTGGGCTTTTGGCCTCCCTCTCCCTCCACGAACTAGTAAAAGGCTTCAGAATTTCTGAGCTGTCCTTACCCCTCCCCTTGTTTTGTTTCAATACATGTGTTCTAATAGTGTGGTTTGTCTGTTCTTGCCTTCAGTCCATCAGACTCCAAATGGTCATGTAACAGGAGCCTCAGAGGATGGCCCCTTCTGCTGGGAACCCTTAGATAGGCCTCTCTTGGGGAGATCTGACTTCTGTTTTCCCCAAAACATCACCCCCTGTCAGCAGGAATCAGTTAAGATCAGTCTTCATCCTCATCCTTACACTTATTCTAACAGCAGTTAGATATACTTCTTTAAAGGGGGTAACGAGACAGCTGGGTGGGAAGAGATCCCTGGCAAAACTCCAATTGGCCTGTGCACTGGGAAGAATGCGCACTAGGGTGCAGCTGCAGAAGTTTGCGCTGTTTGCAGGAGGGAGGAGCCTGGCCCCGCCTCTTCCTGTGTGGAACCTGGGATTCAAACTGCAAGGCAGAAAGGGCACCAGCAGGTACTGTGGTTTTGCAGAAGGTTCCTGGTTTTTTTCCACCCAATAAAACTCTGCCTTACTCACCTTTCAAATTGCCTGAGCACCTACATTTTCATAGCCATGTGATAAGAATACCTGTCTTTAGCTGAACTAAGGAAATCCTGCAACAATACTCCATCCATCAACAACAGAATATATCTTCTTCTCATTTGCATAAATAATATATTAAAAGATTGACCACATGCTCAACCATTAAGAAAGTCTCAATAAATCCAAATAATAAAAATTGAAACCTTACCAACCATACTTTCAGACCACAATGGAGTAAAAATTAAATCAATAGCATGAAGATCTCTCAAAACTGTTACAGGTGTTCCATCTAGAGTGACTCCATCTTGAATCGGGGCTGGGTAAAATCAGGCTGAAACCTACTGAGCTTCATTACCAGGAGGTTAGGACATTCTTAGTCATACGATGAGATAAGAGGTTGGCACACACAGTTAACAAAGACTGTGCTGATAAAACAAGTTGAGGTAAAGAAGCCAGCCAAAATCCACCAAAACCAAGATGGTGATGAGAGTGGCCCCTGGTCATCGTCTCTGCTGAAAAGTCACTCCTATCAGTGCCATGAAAGTTTACAAATGTCATGATAATGTCAAGAAGTTATCTTATGTGGTTTAAAGAGACAAGGAACTGCGAATTGCCCACCCCTTTCCAGAAAACCTATGAATAATCTACTCCTTGTTTAGTATATAATCAGGAAATAAAAATAAGTGTAAGCAGCTAAGAAGTCCATGCCACTGCTCTGCCTATGAAGTAGCCATTCTTTTTTTCCTTTAGTTTCTTAATAAACTTGCTTTCACTTTCCCTCTATGGATTTGCCTGAAATTCTTTTTTTGCATGAGATCCAAGAACGCGCTCTTGCGATATTGATCAGGACCCCTTTACAGTAACAAAAACTCACAATTACACGGAAACTAAATAAACGACCTCAGTAAAGTTTTCAGGATACAAAATTGATGTACAAAAATCAGTATCATTTCTATACAGCAGTTACATTCAGTCTGAAAGCCAAATCAAGAATGCAATCCCATTTACAATAGTGGCAAAAATATAAAATATCTAGGAATGCATCTAACCAAGGAGGTGGAAGATCTCTCCAACGAAGACTACAAAACATTTCTAAAAGAAATGACAGATGACACAAACAAATGGAAAAATATTTCACGCTCATGGATTGGAAGAATCATCATTAAAATCGCCATACTGCAAAAAACAATCCACAGATTCAATGCTATTCTTATTAAACTACCAATGTCATTTTTCACAGAATCAGAAAAAAAACTGTTAAAATTTATATGGAACCAAAAGAGAGACCAAATAGCCAAGGCAATCCTAAGCAAAAAGAATAAAGGTTGATGCAACACATTACCTCACTTCAAATTATAATATAAGTGTCAGGCCTCTGAGCCCAAGCCAAGCCATCGCATCCCCTGTGACTTGCACCTATACGCCCAGGTGGCCTGAAGTAACTGAAGAATCACAAAAGAAGTGCAAATGCCCTGCCTTGCCTTAACCGATGACATTCCACCACAAAATAAGTGAAAATGGCCGGTCCTTGCCTTAAGCGATGATATTATCTTGTGAAATTGCTTTGCCTGGCTCATCCTGGCTCAAAAAGCTCCCCCACTGAGCACCTTGTGACCCCCACTCCTGCCTCCCAGAGAACAACCCTACTTTGACTGTAATTTTCCTTTACCTACCCAAATCCTATAAAACGGCCCCACCCTTATCTCCCTTCACAGACTCTCTTTGCGGACACAGCCTGCCTGCACCCAGGTGAAATAAAAAGCCATGTTGCTCACACAAAGCCTGTTTGGTGGTCTCCTCACACAGACGCGCATGACAATAAAGTCACCTAACCAAAACAGCACAGTAGTGGTACAAAAACATACACATAAACCAATGGAAAAGAATAGAGAACCTAGAAATAAGCCACACACCTAAAGCATGTAATCTTCAACAAAGTTAACAAAAATAAGCAATGGGAGAAGAACTCCCTATTCAGGAAATGATGCTGTGATACCTGTCTAGCCATATCCAGAAAAATGAAACTAGACTGCTACCTTTCACCATATACAAAAATTAACTCTAGGTGGATTGAACATTTAAATATCAGATTTTGAACTAGAAGAATCCTAAAAGAAAACCTAGGAAACAGCATTCTGGACATTGGCCTTTAGAAGGCTTTATTACAAAGATCTCAAAAGCAATTGCAACAAAAAACAAATATTGAAAAATGAGACCTAATTAAACTAAAGATCTTCTCACAGCAAAAGAAACTCTCAGCAGAATAGACAGAAAACCTACAGAATGGGAGAAAATATTTGCAACTATGCATCTGATAAAGCTTTAGTATCCAGACTGTATAAGCAACTTAAACAACTAAACAAGTGAAAAAGAAAAAACAAATAACCCCATTATAAAGTGGAGAAAATCATGAAGAGACACTTCTCAAAAGAAGACATATAAGCAGCCAAAAAACATGAAAAAGTGCTGTGTATCACTAATCATCAGAGAAATGCAAATCAAAGCCACAAGGAGATATCATCTCATACTAGTCAGAATGTCTATGATTAAAGCCAATAAAGAACAGATTCTGGGAAAACTATGGGAAAAATAAAACACTTATATTCTGTAGGTGGGAATGTAAATTGGTTGAGCCACTGTGGAAAGCAGTTTGGAGATTTCTTAAATAACTTAGAACTACCACATGAGCCAACAATTCCATTACTGCGTATATATCCAAAAGAAAATAAACTATTCTACCAAAAAGACATAGACTCATATGTTCATGGCAGCAATATTCACGACATGAAAGACATGGAATCAACCTAGGAGCTCATCAGTGGTGAACTGGATAAAGAAAATGTGATACCCATACACTGTGTAATACTATGCAGCTAAAAAAAGAACGAAATCATGCTTTTTGCGGCAACTTGGGTACAGCTGGAAGCTATTATCCTAAGCAAATTAACAAAGGAAAACAAAACCAAATACCATATGTTGTCACTTGTAAGTGGGAGCTAAGCCTTGGATACTCATGGACATAAAGATGGCAATAATAGACACTGGGGACTACTAGATGGTGGAGAGAGGTAGAGACATAAGTGTTGAGAAACTATCAGATACTATGCTCAAAACATGGATGATGGGATCAGTCATACTCCAAACCTCAGCATCATGCCATATACCCAGGTAATAAACCTGCACATGTACCCCCTGAATCTAACATAAAAGTAGATATTATGAAATTAAATATATGCATACATACATACATAAATTTTCTATTGTAAACTTCTTCGTGTTTCTAAATATATGTTTTCTGAAAAATGAATTTCTCAATTATTTCTCCTACACTGATATTTTTTGAATATGCTTAGTAAAGATTCCCACTCTCAGTCCTTGAATTTCTAGAAGTAAGATTGCTTAAAATAGAAAGTGTTTCTAAATTTTTAATATGAGAAGTTATTATTAGCTGATGGAAATCTAGGTGCCAAGGATTATACTTCAAAATGTAAAATTACTGAGTTGAAGCAATATTCAGAAACAACTTTTGCCTCCTAGATACCATAGCTTGTCTTCTGTGGACATGATGTACACTGGGAAGGGACTTCAGGCTTCTCTGACTTGTTAACTAAATAGAAAAATAAATAAGCAAACAAAAAAGGGAGCCCATGCAGACTCCAATGTCCTCTCTCATTGCCAAGTGTGACTATGCCACATGTGTGGGTATCTTGCTCCAGCTGCAGATACATCTGCTCATGCTTTTTTTGGCATCACAGTAGATATCCCAATAGGATTTCACCAAAACAGCAATCTGTCAGTGCAAATGTTTACCAGCACCATTTTCTGGAAGAAACTGGAAGAAAAGTCTTATTTTTATTTTCAAGAGAAATAACAAACTATTAACACATTTTAATTGAAATAAATCATTTTTACTGAAATAAAAAGTCTTTCATTGTGAACTACTTCTATCTAGTTAGAAAAGATGGAAGAAAAATATAATAAGCACTCTTTCACACTCCTAGTTATACCAATATTGGTTATTATGTGATATTTATTCAGGTCTTCGAAGAAAAAACATGACAGAGATAGTTGAGAGTCTATGTTTTCTTATCTAATCTTTCCTTCCTTCTCACCTTGATGGTAACTTCTATCATAAATTCAATGCTTATGATTTTATGTACATTTTACTAAATATTTATAAATATTACTTATCATTATTTTGCATATAGACTATTATTTAGATAGCTGGAATCATACACCATACATATGTATGTGTATACATGCATAAACCTGCAAATTGGAATATTCTCTTCATTATTTTTTAAAATATATATATAAAATGTACTCATTTTATCTTTTATCCAGTAAAGAGCTTGTACATATATAACATTTTCTTTATCAGTGCTCACATTGATTGACATTTATATTGTTTTCAAATATATTTTTTAAATATTCAAAAATTCACATATTTGTAACTGTACGCATAGCTGTATGGTTTTCTAATATGTAGAGAAATAAAGGGAATTCTTCATTTGAAAATCTTCAATTTTACGGTGTATTCTTAGATATCTCATACAAGGATATAAGGGCTTCTTGTTTTACCCATCTTTTCTAAGAAAAGTATTTGTCAACCTTTCCAGGTTTGCAAATGCAATGGATATAAAATGATGCTAGTTGTAGAAATAATATATTGTTCTTAAAAAATTTGTAAAGTTTGAAATTTTTCAAATTATTGATCTTTCTTATTTTCTTTCCTACTTTTATTTTTAGTAAATTTGTCTTTGGAGCTTTAGATGCACTCTAGATAATTACAAGGCTACATAATAAGACAGTGGTAGTTTTTACCCTCTTTTGTTCTTGAATTTGATGAGAATGTTTCTTAAAGAAAAAGTTTAATGTTTCTATTTTTTTTAAATAAGTTTTTGTCAAGTCAAATAAGTTTTTTCTAAATGTATTTGGCTGAGTTTTTTAAAATTCAAGAATGTATTTTGAATATTTTCAATTGCTTTTTCTTTGCTGCAATAATATTTAATTATTTTTATCCTTGAATTTTATAATACAGTTTTTAAATAATTTTCTGGTATTACACTCTCTAATTTAGATCAGCTAATATTTTATCTGCAACTTTCTTCTAGTTTTTAATGTAAAATTGAGCTATTGTGTAGTGTTTCTGTACTATCCTTAAAAAAAATTATTACAGTTCAGTGTCCTCTTAAAGGAGAGATATGGCTATTTCTTTTTGTTATTTTCTATAACAATTAATATACACTTAATATGATCTAGGAAATTTTACAACTCTGGGGTAGCATGACAGTATTTGCTTAGTATTTAAATATTCCAGAATTTGTACATAAGAACACTAGAGGAACTAGATAGCAAATGAAAACCGACAAATAGCATTAACACTAAACTAGATGACAAGGTGTCCTCATGGACCCCAAAGTATAAGGAAGTGCAAAAGGGAAAGGAGGGCATAACAAAATGAAGCAAAAACAAGGAGAATAGAGGGGAAACCACAAATACCCAAGATTCCAATATTCACTGGACTGGTCATTGTGGTAATTTGAGAATGTCAGTTGTATCTGCTGCTAGATTTGCCTAACTGAATCATGGTTTAATGCAAGGAGTCAGCAGTAAGTTCTATGAAGCTTGAAACATATGGACTAATGTCTTGGAAACAGATACATAGAAGCTTCCTTACAGGACAAGATTAAACACTGAAGGAAAACTTCTGGGAGTAGAATCATAGACAAAAAGATAAGGACAACAGAGTTGAAGGCAAAGAAGGTGGAGAGAATAACAAAGCAAATAAATCTCAAAAAACAAGAGTCATATTTTGGAGCACTTCACAGAAACAATGGCTTATGGGACACTGGGAAGTTTGCAAAACTATCCTGTTCAACGGTCCTTCTATACAGGCAAAGAACCATCACATAGATTAAAAACGTCACTAAACAACAAAGAAACAAAATACATGTTAAAATTTTATTTTGATAAAATATTTCTGAAATTAAAAATATTAAAATACATAAACTACACAGTGAAAAAGCAAATCACATATCTAGAATGACTAATAACAAGCCATAGTCTAGTAAAACTACTGGATTTTCAAGAAAAAAAATTTCCTTTGGGCTTCTCTGAAAAGCATGATCCTTAGTGTGGAAAAAAATGGATACATATGTAACAAACGAGGGGTTAAGTAAAAACTCCATCGTTCTAAATTGAAGTTGTGAGTATGAGTGTAAATACAAGTGAATATTTATCTTTAGAAATCATAATATTGCCGGGCATGATGGCTCATGCCTGTAATCCCAGCACTTTGGGAGGCTGAGGTGGGCGGATCACCTGAGGTCGGGAGTTCGAGACCAGCCTGACCAACATGGAAAAACCCTGTCTCTACTAAATACAAAATTAGCCGGGCGTGGTGGCACATGCCTGTAATCCCAGCTACTAGGAAGGCTGAGGCAGGAGATTCGCTTGAACCTGGGAGGTGGAGGTTGCGGTAAGCCGAGATCGTGCCATTGCACTCTAGCCTGGGCAGCAAGAGCAAAACTCCGTCTCAAAAAAAAAAAAAAAAAAAAAAAAAAAGAAATCATAATATTGTCCAATGAAAAGGCCAAGAACAATGATCAATCAGTAACAATTAGCCTTCCCAGCATCCAGATTGTGAATATGAGTTAGCATTTTCATCTAAAAGGAAACAGAGTTTCTTGGATAAATGGATGATTCCAGGTCTTAAGCAGGAAATGTGTAAGCTTACACTAATGTTAATATACCACCACAGAAGTTAGTAATTGAGCATAGAAGTGCAGCTATTCTTATTTCTTTAACATACTAATTTAATTTCCTTTTGATATATACTCAGAAGTGAGATTACTGCATCGTATAGTAGTTCTGTTTTTAATTTTTTGAGGAAGCTCCATACTGTTTTCCTGAGTGACTGCACTAATTTACATTCCTGCCAATGGTGTGCAAAGTTTCCCTTTCCTCCACATCCTCAACAACACTGGTTACCTTTTTTCTATTTGTTTTTATTCTATTTTTTTTTTTTTTTTTTTTGTAGCTCCAAATTAATTTTGGAACTCTTTTTTCTATTTCTGTGAAAGATGCCATTGGAATTTTGGTAGGAATTGGATTGCATCTGTAAATCGCTTTGAGTAGAGTGGTCATTTTAATAACGTTAATTCTTCCAATTCATAATATGGGATATTTTTCCATTTATTTGTATATTATTCGATTTATTTGACCAATGTTTTCTAGTTTTCAGTATACATATCATACATCTCCCTGGTTAAATTTATTCCTAGGTGCTTTATTTCGTTTTGTGATGTTAAAGTGATTTTAAAAAATTGGGGAGGAGGAGTTTCATTTATTTGTGTATAGAAATGCAATTGATTCTTGTACGTTGATTTTGTATCTGGGAACTGTGTTCAATGTATTTAATACTTCTAACAGATTTTTGATAGAGTCTTTAGGGTTTCTATATATATAAGATCATGTCATCAGGAAAGAGAGACAATTTTATGTCTTCATTTCTGATTTAGATGTCTTTTATTCTTGCATAGTAATTCTGTCTTCCAGCCCTATATTGAGTAGAAGTGGCAAGAATAGGCATTATTGTCTTGTTCCTGATCTTGGAGAAAAGACTTTCAGCTTTTCACTGTTGAGTATGATGTTAGCTATGGGCTTGACATATATGGCCTTTATTAGGTTGTGGTACTTTACTTCTATACTTATTTTGTTGAGGTTTTTTTAATATAAAAAGATATTAAGTTTTGTCAAATATTTTTTCTGCATCTATTGAGATAATCATAGATGAACGATTAATTTCATCATTCATTCTGATAAAGTAGTGTTTCACGTTTATTCATTTCCATAAGTTGAGCTATTCTTACAATCCAGGGATAAATACAAATTAAACATGATATATGATCCTTTTAATGTGTTACAATTAAACATGAAATATGATCCTGATAATGTGTTGTAGAATTTGGTCTGCTAGTATTTTTTTTAAGATTTTACATCTATTTTCATTGAGAGGACTGGCCTGTAATTTTCTTTTCTTGCTGCGTCCTTGTCTAGCTTTATTCTCAGGATAAGGGGTAATTACGCCCCTGTCAATAAGTTTAGAAGTGTTCTGTTCTTATTAGTTTTTCTGAATACATGAAGAAGAATTTGCATTAATTCTTCTTTAAATCTTGGTGGAATTCACTAGTGAAACTGTCGTGTCTTGAGATGATTTTTTGTTGAAAAGTGTTTGATTACTGATTCAATATGCATACTCAATATTGGTCTGTTGAGATTTACTCTTTTTCATGATCCAGCCTTTTTAGGTTATATGTTTCTAAGAATTTATCCATTTCTTTTAGATTATCCAATCTGTTGGCATATAATTATTTATAAGAGCCTTTTTTGATACTTTGACTTCTATGATATCAGTCATAATGTCTCCTGTTTCATTTATAGTTTTATTTATTTGAGTCTTTTTTCTCTTTATCATAGTCCAGTTAAAGGTTTGCCAACTTGTTGATCTTTTCCAAAATTATCTCTTAATGTCATTGGCCTTTTCTATTGTTGTTCTATTCTCTTTCACTTATTTCTACTCTGATGTTCATTATTTCTTTACTTTTGCTGACTTTAGAGTTGGTTTGTTGGTCTTTCTCTAGTTCCTTGAAGCATAAAGTTAAATTGAAATCTTTCTTTTCTTTTCTTTTTTTTTTTAACTAATGTAGGCATTTACTGCTATAAACTTCCCTCTTAAAATTTATTTTGCTACATCCTATATTTTTGGATATTGTGTGTTCCCATTTTTATTTGTTTCAAGATGCTTTTTATTTCTGTTTTCATTTATTCTTTGATATATGGGTTATTTAGGAGTGTGATGTTTAATTTCCACATATTTGTGAATTTTTCAGTGGCCTCATGTAGGAAAATTTATGTAAGTCAAATAACTATATGTAAAGATGCACAATATTATTTGTCATTAGGGATTTTCAAATTAAATCAAAAATAAGATACCACTACATGCCTATTAGAATAGGTAAAATCCAAAAATACTAACAGTACCGAATGCTAACGAGCATGTGGAGCTCCAGGAACTTTTATCCATTGGTGGTGAGAATACAAAATTGTACAAACATTGTGTAATGTATCTTGGCAGTTTCTTACAAAGCTAAACCGCATCTCGTTAATATGATCAAACAATTGTACTCCTAAGTATTTACACAAGTGATTTTAAAAGTGATGTCTACAAGAGTCTGTATTTGTGCATTTATAATGGCTTTATTCACCCAAACTGGAAGCAGCCAAAATGTCTATCATGGATATAAAAACTGTGATATATTCAAATAAGGAAATATTCAAAACTAAAAAGAAATTAGATATTAAACAAAGAAAAGATACGGAGGAAACTTAAATATATATTGGTAAGTGAAGAAACCATTCAGAGAAGGCTCCCTAAAGTTTAATTCCAATTATAAGATATTCTGGAACAGGCAAAACTTTTCAATCATTAATGTTTGTCAGGGATTTGGATGGAGGTTGGGGGACATGAGTAGATGAAGCACTAGAGACCTTCAGGGTGCTGAAAATATTTTGGTAATATTGTAATGGTAATACAAAACATTAATTGGCCAACACAAAAGTGACTCTTAATATATGCAAATTAAAAAAAATCATTTAAGGGGTCAGGGATCCCTAGAGGGAATGCAAGCTTCTGATAACGGAATAGAAATGTATTACAAATATATGTTACCACCTCACTGGAAAGGGCAGAGGAAATACCAAACTCAGTAACTGTGGAAATGAGTGGAGTCTGTACGACTAAAGACAAAACAAATTGCATGCAAACACTGTACTCTCATTAATAAAATTGCTTCCTAAGGGAGTTCAGGTTAACCGTTCTGATACTGCTATGTATTCATAATGGAGTTTGTGAACATGTGTGTGTGTGATTATACATAAATATATTTTATTTATTTATCTGCCTGCTGAAAAGCCTAGAGATGATGAGACCTCAGTCACATTAAGCACACTAAGTACCCACATCTTTGTTTCTAATATTATTTTTCCATAAAAGAAACCTGAGAAACTGGGATAAATGACTGACTCTAGGACTTGGGTAAATGTATAAGATGAGGCTGTAGTATTTTATCAAGTCAGAAAGTAATAAAATGCTAAAAATAAATAAATAAGAAGACACACATGAAGGGAGTATTTCAAAGGGTCAGAGAAATTAGTTGAAAGAGCTCTCAATGGGCAAAGTTGGAAAAATTTGAGCAACAAAATAAATAAAAAAGTACTAAATTATGCTGTAATGTAGGAAATATTCATGAGTCTACAATGATGTAAATAAATAATTGAAAAGGTTCATAAGTGGGAGACAAATGACCCATGTAGAATAATTACAAAAAGTTATGTGGATAATCCATCCTCAGTTAGATGGAGCTTAACATTCCTTCAGTGTAAGCTGCATGTAGTGACTTACTTCCAAAGAGTAGAATAGAATATGAAACAGAGCAAAATATCCCACTTTGCAGCGGTTAAACCTGACAAGCACTACCTCACCCAGGTGACCATGACAACATCAACAGTGGTAAATCATGTTGATAGTATGTACTGTAGATATGATGAGATGAAAAATGGTAATTAACCTCAGTAATCTTCTTCCCCCAAACCAACAACTCCAATGTAATCACATGAAAAATGCTCAACTAATTCCAACATGGAAGCATATACCTGAGCATTACTCCTCAAAAACATCATGGTCAACAAAAACAAAGTCTGAGAAGTTATCAGATCCAAGAGGAGCCTAAGTAGACGCTACAGCAAAATTTAACCTAATATATTGAATGGGATCCTGGGAAAAAATAAGAACATTATGCAAAAGCCAAAGAAAAATTGATAAACTTTAGCTAATACTTCTGTATAAATATTTGTTCACTAAGTGTAACAAATGTCTCATCATTGCAATATATTAATAATGGGGATACTGGGTGTTGAATATTTAGGGCCTCCCTCTATACTCTCTTCTCCATTTTTCTGTGTTTCTAAAACTATCCTAAAAAAAAGTTCAGTTAAAATTAGAAAAAATAATCAAAATTAAAAGAGAGAAAGATTAAATTTTACTTTTAAATTATGCACACTTTAGTAAAAATATAAAGAAGTGCAAAACAGTAACTATGAAAATCATGATGGTGGTTTCTTTTAGTAGACGGGAAATGGTTGTGATTGATAGGATCCTAATTCTTTATCTTGTTGATGATTTATAAGCATATAAAATATGTATATGATTGCCATTATGTTTTTACAAGTTTTCATTCTATTTTATAATGCATATAGTTCATTTTTTAATCTGATTATCTTTTAAAAAATACAATTCTGCATTCCCAGCTACTCGGGAGGCTGAGGCAGGAGAATCACTTGAACCCAGGAGGCAGAGGTTGCAGTGAGCTGAGATCACGCCAGCCTGGAGACAGAGCGAGACTCCGTCTCAAAGAAAATAGTATAAAATAAAAAGATAAACAAAAACGTTAAAAAATAAAATAAATACAATTAACATTAATATACATTTCTTATTCGGGAACACATAGAATAAATTTTATTTTATTTTGTAATTTAAAATTCTTACATTTTTATATCTCACTGATATAAAAAATATACAGAATATAATTTTAACTAATCACATTTCAGAATGCTTATCATAAAATTCTACAAATGTTTTCTACTGATGATGAGATCTTTTCAGGGGACATAAAGAATTGCAGGTTTTCAACTGGCCTCATTGACATCTTTCCTCTGGCTGGCCTATTCTAGTCACCAATTATTTTTGTTATGATTCGCTAAATAAACTTTATTGAGGTATACATTACCTACAATAAATTATATCCATTTAAGGTGTATGATTTGGTAAGTTTTGACAAACATATAATACACCTGGGCAATAATTACTATAATAAATATAGAGACTACGTCTACCACACCAAAAATTTTCTCCATAACCTTGGTTTCAATTCCCATCACCTCCCCAGATCTTATGTCAGGCAAGCAAGGAAAAAATGATGTGATTTCTACTACTAAAAATTAGTTTTATTTGGTCTAAAGCTTTATAGAATTGAATTTATATATGGCTGGCTTATATATGACATTTTTATATCCATTCATTGTATAGGATGTGTCAATATTTTGTTATGGTAAGCTGTATTAATATCATAGTTTTCTAATTCCACTTGTGACTTTTGGACCTATTTCTACTGCTTCTTTTTTTTTCTTCAGGTAGTATGTAAAATTTGCCAACCTCTTGGCATCCAGAGATGCTTCTTTTATTAAATTATCGACATGTTCTATGTTATTAGTTGAATGCCTAGATCTTTTTGCACTACTTTAATTACTGTTGAATTGTTTTTCTTTTGAGTCTTGCTTTATACTTAACAGTAGTGGTTCCAGATTAGCCTTTACTCTTGTCCTAATTTAGCCCTTCTTCAAAGGTATAGCTTTTTTTTAAGTCTCTACAGAAAATCACTAGTATTCAAGTTTTTCCAGTCTAGTTACTTAAAACTTCATTGTTTCCTGGCTTTCTTCTTAATGCAGTAGGTATAATTCTAGAACCAACTTACAAGATTCCAAGTACCTGTCATACTAACACCCTCTTCAGCTATTTAATCGAATAATAAACTAGATACAGCTGCGGTGGGATTTTGCAGCTATAAATGAAGTCACACATTGTTTGATTCATAATATTGAGATGATCTAGGTAGGCTAACCTAAACACATTAGGCTGTTAAAAAAAAAGAGAGTTTCTGCAGAAGACAAAGTCAAAGAGATATGCTCTGTCTGGCCTGGAATGAAAAACAAAAACCAAAACAAAACAATAACAACAAAAAAAAATCGATACTGTTAACTACCTAAGGGGACCTGTAGCAAGGAATTGTTCGGTGTCCTCTAGGAGCTGAGTGTGGTTTGTGAATGAGACATGGAAGGAAAATGGGGAGCTCTTTCCTACAGCCATAAAGAAATTAATTCTGTCAACAATGAGTTGGCTTAGAAGACCGTGATTCTAAATAAATCCAAAGCCATGGTTGGCACCTTGACGTCAATTTCATGGGATCCTGAAAGGAAAATTCAGTCTGTCATGCTCACATATCTGATCCATAGAAACTATAAGTTTTTTTTTTTTTTTTCCAGCTGCTAAATGTGTAAAAGTTTATTTTTTCAGAAATATTAAATATACCCCTGTAGTTCTTTGGCCTTAGGCAGTTTCACCCTATGTGTTACAGTTTAAATTTCTGTAATCCCAGCACTTTGGGAGGCCAAAGCCAGCAGATCATCTGAGGTCGGGAGTTTGAGACCAGCCTGACCAACATGGAGCAACTCCCTCTCTACTAAAAATACAAAAATTTAGCCAGGTGTGGTGGTGGGCACCTGTAGTCCCAGCTACTCCAGAGGCTGAGGCAGAATGGTGTGAACCCAGGAGGCGGAGCTTGCAGAGAGCCGGGATGGCGCCACTGTACTCCAGGTTGGGTGAAGAGCCACACTCCGTCTCAAGAAAAAACCAAAAGACAGAAAAGGTTTGTGAAGTGCTCTCTGTACATACTTCCTTCCTTTTGAATACTATGTCCTACATATGTCAACTGCTTTAGCCATCACAAACTCAGATTTCTGACTTTTCAGCTCAGGAACAATATCATTTTTTGGTTAGATTATCTCCCTACGTTGTAGTCAGATACACGCTTCCAGGGAAAAAGCTAGAGTAACATTTCTTTTACCCTCAAAAACCTTAGCCGTGTGTTTAATATTTGAAAGTGTTAAAAGATAAACTGGAGCACCATAAAATTGTAAAGAGTTTGTCTAACTGAACAACAATTCATGAATTTGGCAGTTTCAAACTGGAGGTTGTTTGGGGACTTGGGAGAGAACAGGGACCGCAAGAGGAAGGCTTTCATGGTGCAAACAGGGCAATAAAGCAAAGAAAATATTCAACTGGTTACAGTAACACAGTTGCCTTATTTGGTCTATTCTCTTGGAAGGTCCCTATATGAGTTAGATGCCAGCTTCTAATCGGTTAGTCTTAAGTATCATTTTTGTTTTAAAAAGGTATTTACAAGAAATAGCTTTGCCAGGCGCAGTGGCTGATGCCTGTATTCCCAGCACTTTGGGAGGCCAAGGTGGGTGGATCACCTGAGGTCGGGAGTTCGAGACCAGTCTGTCCAACATGGAGAAACCCTGTCTCTACTAAAAATACAAAATGTACCGGCCGTGGTGGCACATGCCTGTAATCCCAGCTACTTGGGAGGCTTAGGCAGGAAAATCGCTTGAACCAGGGAGGCAGAGGTTGCGGTAAGCAGAGATCCTGCCATTGCACTCCTGCCTGGGCAACAAGAGCGAAACTCTGTCTCAGAAAAAAAGAAGAAGAAAAAAGAAATAGCTCAATATAAGTTTAATGTGTGTTTGCAAATTAAGCAAGATTAGGACAATTTATGAGGTTTAATTGGCTTTGTCTGCCCAGGGATTCATCATGGCTTGCTCTGTTTTAATTTACTTTAACAAAAGCTATTGTTTCAAATATTTTGTCAGTTTTCTAGTTGTTTATGGAGGGAGCACTAGTTTGATACCATTTCACCAATAGACCCCAAAGTTGAAGCTAGAAGATTCTTAGGATTTCATCATGCTTTCTTCATTATACAACCCTTCAAGTGTAGTATGCATACATTTTTTATCAGATTCTATTTTTCTGTTGTTTGTTCCCTGCTGGTTTGGAGATTTTGAGTTATACTTACATAGTTTTAGTGATTGCCTTCAAATTTCTAAGCTATTTGGTAATCAATAATATTTTTTCCAAGAAAATCAGTCATTAAGTTTATATTCTTTCCTTTTCACAACATCCTTACTAGGAATTGATCATCATTTGAATAGTCTTCTCCAATATTATTATTTAAATATTTAAATTTCCTTTTTGCAAAATGAAAGTTTTTCTTAAAGTGTTAAATATGTTTATTGTTACATTATATCAATTTCTGTTCTCAACAGAGTTTCTGACATCTTTATCTCAGTATTTCACTTTTCTTTAATAGTTTTTTTAAGTCAAGTTCTGTGGGTGGTCAAATTTCCTGTTATTCTATGTGTCTATAGCTGAAAGACATTTTTATTTTGCTTACTCTTGAAAATATTATGCTTGGATATAAAACTATATGTTAGAGTTCTTTTCTTTTAACAGTGTGAATATAGTACCCCATTCACTTTGGCATCTATTGTTGCAAATAAAATGTTCATTGTCAGTCAGGCACTTCTTTATTGTTAAACTGTCTTTTCACTAGCAGCTTTTCTGACCTGTTTTATCATTAATGTACATTCTTCACTATAAAATATCTAGATATGGGGTTATTTATTCTATTTATAAGAACGCAAATTTTATTACAGCTCTCTTCCCCCCTTCAATTTTGAAAACATTAAAAAATACTCAAATACAGTTACTTCTTTATTTATTTATTTTTTATTTTTTTGACGGAATCTTGCTCTGTCACCCAGGTTGGAGTGCAGTGGCCGGATCTCAGCTCACTGCAAGCTCCACCTCCCGGGTTTACGCCGTTCTCCTGCCTCAACCTCCGGAGTAGCTGGGACTACAGGCGCCCGCCACCTCGCCCGGCTAGTTTTTTGTATTTTTTAGTAGAGACGGGGTTTCACCGTATTAGCCAGGATGGTCTCGATCTCCTGACCTCGTGATCCGCCCGTCTCGGCCTCCCAAAGTGCTGGGATTACAGGCTTGAGCCACTGCGCCCGGCCACTTCTCTATATTTTACTCTCTTGTTTTCAACTCTTAAATTATTATTGGAGATTTTGAGTGTATCCTCCATGTCTCCTAAGAGTTTTTTAACATTGTATAGTGCAACCTTTCTACATGTGTCCTGTCTGTTTTGCACGCGTTCTCTCACTATCTTGCATTGACCACTTAACTCTATCCAAGCTAGATTTGCAAAGACTTTTTTGAAAAATATTTTAAGTGAAATATAATTTATGTTATGATTTCTAACCCTTTTTATATTAATGAAATATTATTCTATTCAAAACTTTATGCTAACTTTAAATGTAATATGATACATTATTTCTATACTTGAATTATGAATAGAGTTTTAAAAAGTACTTGCTGAGATGGTAATGCAACTTCAACAGGTAAAAGTTAAAATTTCAAATATGATTTAAAAGATTTTTTTTCCCTGACATTAAATTTCTTCAGGGTCTTGGATATCTGCATTTTCAAGTGGGTTTTGTTTTGTTTTTGTTTGCTTTTTTGGTAGTTGTTTTTCTTCGATGTAAAATCTAGTACTCTATATTTGCATTTATGGCCTTGTAGTAATCTGGATAACATGGCAAATCTAGTCATCGACCCAAAATGGGATATCCTTTTACCTACCATTCGTTAGCTTAGCACTTGCAATTGCTCTAGGTAGCATTGGGCATTATTATTTTTCAGGCTCCTTTCTTTAGCATATGGGGTTCATATGGAGTCTGTAGTTCTAATATGTAAGTGTGATTCAGGTGCGCCATCTTGGTTGGGGGACGCTTAGCTCTTTGTTTTCCATAGAAGCAAAATTTCTGGATGCTGCCACCCACTTCTGTATTCATTAAAGCTAAAGGAGCCCATTGATTCAACACATTTGCCATTTTATCTTCTGTCATTGTTATAAAGATGTTTGTCTTGTATTTGATTTTTGACTGGTATGTTTTCATATTTTATATACTATAATTATTTGCCTAAGAGGTGCTTGAAACAAAACCTCAATTTACCAACCCAGATTTTAACTCTGAGAATAAAGTATCATACAATTCTATGTTTGACAAATTGGCAACTCTATTTCTAGTCAGACGTTTAAAACTATTTATTAATGATTTTCCCTTATGACAAATTTTTATTATAGTCATAGTATTCTAGAAAAAAAATTACCCTCATTTTAAACATGCATAAAACTAAATTAATTTTCCAAGAAAGAATACTTGTTTTATGCATATACATTTCAATGTTTAAAAAAGCATTTTAAAGCTTAAAAGTGACAAAATCTTTTTTGTAACTTTGAAATATAAAAAAGTTTGTAATTAAATTTTATAATTTTCACATTGACAGTTGTATTATTAGCAGGTCTTTTCCTAAGTCATTCTATATAATATAAAATTTGGTCTTAAATAATCATTAAAAAAAACCTCAACCAATAGAAGCAAATGAACTGTATGCTATTTTATTCAAAAAATTAGGATTTTTTTAACACTTAAATTCTGTAATACAACATGCTTGAATGGCAATCTTCTTATATAAATAAAAATATAATTTACTGAAATACTATTTTTCAAGTTTTAATGGAAGCAAATGTTTGAATTAACTTATTTAAATTAAATTACTGAATTCTATTACTTTCAGTAGTAAGTGTCACTAAGTTCAACATTTTGTCTAAAACATTGGGAGACATAATAGATTCATAGTCTCAACATATTAATGTAGACTATTCCCATAAAACTAAGCTGGCATTTAAAGCTGAGATGATTAAAAAAAACAAAGGTCGGGTTAATCATTCTGATTTCTGATTTCCATGTTTGGATATTTATGTCTTTTAGAAACAACGATTATCTTTATGGTTTAATTATGGTCAGAACAATACTAGTTTCATGATCAGATAATTATATTTTAGATACATAGTAAATGTAGCATCACAAATCACAAATTTTCTCAAGAGAAAATAAAAATTGCATTTGGTCTTATTAAACTTTGTGTGCACTGTGCCATAAAAGAAGAAAAATTTGTTGTTGAGTCTTTCTGGACTGTATTAGTAAATCAGATTTGGACTTCGTTTTATTTTAAGACTCAGTACGTGGAATCCTGTGCATGCTGCTATGGATTATTTCTGGTTGTGCCTGTGAGGATGTATATGAATGAAATTAGCATTTGAATCAGTAGGTTCTGTAAAGAAGACTGACCACCCATCAAAATGGGTGGACATCATTCAATTCATTATGGACTAAATAGAAGGACAAAAGAAGGGATAATTTATGCCTTCTCCCTGACTGCAGTATCTGGGACATAAATCTTCTCCTGCCCTCAATCTGAAACTCTCACTATTGATTATCCTAGTTCTCAGGCCTGTTGATCTACATTATTGGTTTATTTGGATCTCCATTTGCAGATGGCAGATCATTAGATTTCTCAGCCTCCATAGACATGTGAGTGAATTCTCCATAATTAAACATATTACATACACACACACACACACATATACAGACACATATATATTTAGTATGTACAGTTATATTAGTATATATATAAATTAAATATAATCTTCTATTGGTTCCGTTTCTCTACTGAAGCCTAATAGCACACTGCCTTAATATTTAATGTGTTTTTTATCACAAAAAATGTCACTACGCATAAAGCATTGGCAAAATATTTTTGTTTCAGCCTTTGAATTATAATAATATAATTTGTATGATTGCAATAATATCACATACACATTGTTATTTTTCTTTTGGTAGATCTTTATCTCAGTTGTTTTTTGTTATACGAAACTCATAGTTGTGCTTTTTAATAAGCAAAGTATTTACTTGAGAAGATATAAATTACTTTAAGACATTTATATCTTCTAATTTTTGATAGTGCATATTTCGGTTAGCATTCTGAAAATTTTATCTTACATGGGTATAAGTCAATCCATACATTATTGGTGATACTCTGTGAAAAAACTGCATAACACAGAGGAATGTATGTTATTGGTGCAATCCTTCCAAGAACATTTTCTGTAATTGACCATCATTCTTATCATTGTAATTTATTTATTCTATTTCCTTTTATCTGGGTCAAACATAGTACATTTATCCTTTCATCATGTACTTTTCTGATATTTCTGTTCTACGTTGTTCAGTTTCAAAAGTCACATGAATTTTATTATTGCATGGTTAATTTAATTATAGTCTTATTTCATTGTTCTTGTATCCATTTTCTTTCTACTGTATAGTGTAATATCCCATGTATTTTTAATAAACTTTTATTTCATAACGCCTTTAGATTTGTAGCGAAGTTACAAAAATGGTACAGAGCATTCCCATGTACCATGCACCCAGTTTCTCTATTAGTGCCTTAAATTAGTTCGGTTCATTCATTCATCTCAGACTAATGCTGGTGCCCGCACAGGCTGACCCTAGATCCCTGTCCCAGCCTGAGCCTGGATCCCTACCTCGGCCCACCCAAGCTGACCCTAGATTCCTTCTACAACCTGAGCCCAGATACTCATCTCAGGATAAGCCTGAGTCCCTGCTCCAAGCTAAGCCTGGATCTCTCTGGGCAAATCAGAGAAACTCGCTGGGATTCTCAGAGCTAGATGGGAATGGGGCTAAGAGCCCATCTGCAGTCAAGGCCTCATCTGAGGGCCAGACCCTCCCTCTGCCTTCAGCCTGACTTACTCATCCCCGTATGCTGGTGAGAGTGACCGTGCCACCCTTCTGAACATCCTGGAGGGGTGAGTGTCGTGGAGAAGCCCCATGGAAATATTAATAATGAAACGTTATTTTTAGCTAAATGCCATATTTTATTCATATTTCCTATTTTTTACCCATCGTCTTTCTTTGTTGAAATTCCAACAGGATGCCATACTATATTTGGTTGCTGTGTCTCTTTAGGTTCCTCTGGCCTGTGACAGTTTTTCAGACTTCCCTTGTTTGTGCTTACCTTGACAGTTTTGAGAAATACTGGTCAGTTATTTTGCATTATGCCTTTCAACTGGGATTCATAGAATGTCCTGGGTATTTTGGGAAAATCTACTGCAGTGAAGTTCCGTTTTCATCATGTCATATCAAGTGTACATACAATCAATCTAACTTACCTTTGTTGGTATCCACATTGATCATATGGCTCACACAGCATTTGTCAGTTTTCTCTGCTGTAAAGTTATTCTTCTTCCTCCCCGTTACATGTTGTACTCTTTGGAAAAAAGTCACTATGCATGACCCACACTTAAGGAAGTGGGAAGCTGTGTTTCACCTCACTGATGGTACAATAGCTCTGTAAACCCTATGGAATTCTTCAGCGCTAGAGGTTTGTCTATTCTCCCTCATGCATTTATTTATCCGGCTAGTTATATCGATATGTTTAGTTATTATATGCCTTTTCAGCGCGTCTGTGTCTTACATGAACATTGTTGTATTTCTTTGCAATTTTGCTTTTTATTCATCAATATTTGGGGCTTTTCTTTTTTTAACATCAGTTACTAGATTTTTCTTTCATTTTATTGGTTGCATTATGTTTAATGACAGATTTGACCGATTCTAAGATGCATAATTTGGGGACATTTTAGAAATTCTGAAATAGAGATGCCTTAAAATTAATGGTATCTTGTACTTACCACAGGTTGGGGGTTTTGTATCATATCTGTCACTGCCTATACCCATATATACTTGGTGAGAGCTCTTCATATTGTCATTACTTCAATTGCATTTGCCATGACTGTACTACCTGTGTTTAATTTGATATTTAATCGATTTTAAAAGCTTATGGTTTGATTTCGTATTGAAATGAAAATTTATTTTCCATGTAGGAAGGGGTAGAAACAGACAACAAAGTGGAAATTTAAAATAGAGAAAGTATTCTTCATTGTAGATTAGAATGCAGTTCCATGTTCGTTTGATTGTTTGCTTTTAAACAACATCCAAATGCTTTTTAGGACCTAAGAAAGGAAGATACCCTTAGCAACTATTACTGACAAATGCACAAAAGTTTAAATTTCATATGTCACACAATGCAACTATTTATATATATATATATGAGAGACAATCTTTTTTAATTGTTGAAATACATTTTACAGTAAATAATGTCTGCTTTTTATTAAAAGTTTATAAATAACTACATGAAAGCATTGTATTTTATTTTAACTGTTATTATTTGTAGTTTTCTCAATTACACTTACTATAAAAACTCATATTACTATCAGGTTTACCTTGCCTTCAATGTAATAAAGAAACATAAATTTATCATGATATTTTAAGTTATTCAGTTCGTTTATAATTTTGGCTTATTAAAGCTCATTCTTTTATGGATATGTATTTACATGACTGTTTATTTTTCATGTATTTATTCTGGGTAGATATCAAGTAATGGGATTGATGGTAACAGTATACACACACTTTAAAAAATAGTATATGCACACTTTAAAAAAATAGTATACACACACTTTTGAGGCTGTTATATTGTTTACCCAGATATTTAGAAAATTTTTTTCAATTTATCAGGAATGTGTGAGACTATAATTTCTCCCCTCCTTTGAAAATAAAATCATAAAATGTTTAAATTCCATAGTTGTAGACGTTTAAGTGTTGTGCTAGCAGAGTTGTAACTTACCATTTAGCTGCATTTACAACTAATAGTCTTTCACTGTTCACATTAGAAATGTCCATCATCAAAATCATGATGATGGAGAAAAAAGAGGGACAGAAATATAGGTCCTATTTGTTGAGTGTTGGGTTTTGTTCTTCTTGTTTTCAGAGTTGAAAAGGAGCAAACAATACAAATGAATGGCACTGTATTTCAGAAACAGTACCATTCCCAAGGACTAAGGCATACTTTGAGTTCTTTAAACCAAATAGAAGATAATCTTAGAAATGTAAAGCAGTACTAAATTGTGAAGTTCATTTATATTATAACAAGTAAAATGGACTTCATTCTTTAAGTGACAAAAGACAGTTAAGCCTTTATACATGTAAGTGACACAATCTGAGCTGTAGTAGTAAAGAAAATATTGACCATACTATGAGCAGGGTTTTAAGAAATCAGAGGTAAGAATATGCAACTAGTTATATAGAAATGTATTAGCAAAGAGGCAATAGTTATGGAGAGGTTTTTGGAGATTGACAAATGGAAGGGATACTGTGCAAATGCAAGTACAAAGAGAGAAAGACAGAGTCAGAGACACTGAAATCATCCTTGCACAGGCAACTAATGGATAAGAAGTTCATTTTATTGAAATTCAAATGGAAAAGACATTCATAAGATACAATAATATAGAAAGCTGTGATGGGGAAAAGATCAACTAACAGAGAGCCAACACCAACTTTAATTTACCTATCTGAATGAACTTAAAGAGTGGCAATTACCTTTGAGGACCAAATTTGATGACATAAGCACAATAATAGTGACCTCATCTTGTATAATTCATACTAACGTTACTCACAGGGGTATACATAGAAGTACCTTATGTCAGTGGAATCAATTAGGGGAACAGATGAGACCAAGGTAGTGACAAATTCAATTGAGGTGGCAATTAAAAAGCCATTTTATTGTGCTTGTCTTGGGTGTTCTGAGGCCCTGTTGAGCTGAATCCATAATGCATAATCCCCTATGTATACCCAGGCTGCTCTCACTTTAGCTTGGTCTTAGGAGAAATCCATTCTCTTTAGCAAATGGTCCCTTCCTATCTCCTGAACCCTCAGCCCCACCCCACTGCTTCTTTCTCAATGGCTGAAGAATCTGAATTGGGAGGTCCTTTATTATACTGTCCTTGATGCTACAGCTGATAGCTTTAATAAGTCATCCCAGAGTGACTGCCACCATTCAGCTTTAGAAGTCCAGAGTAAATAAAAGAGTATTCCCATCCTTTGTTGAAAAATTTCTCTGAGCTGGCTCTGGCTGGCAATTTTTTCTCAACTTTTCCGCTATCCCAACATCCAACCTCTGTCTTATTCCTGACTCATTCTCTAAACTAGGCCTGTCTGTAGAACAAACCATGGGAGAAAATCTACAATACCAACTTATTAATTAATAATGAAAAATAAAATATCAACTGTATCAAAATGCTTGACTTAGAAGAATTGCTGCATGAAGTTAATTTTAATGTGAGGCTCAGTTTATTACTTTACTGTGAGGAGGAATATTTTTAAAGCATGCAGCCATATTCTTCAGGTAGATCATTCTCTCCTTGTGGGCATAGTATTTGGAAGGCGAAATTATAATCGAATTTGTATAATCACAATTTTGTAAGTAGTGCATGGCATACGATTTGATTTTTAAGTGGCATCTCATAAAAGGAAAATGATGTTTAAATCACACAGTCTACCTGAAGTCTATTTGGACATTGTCTTTGAATTCCTGCACTCATTTCCCTGGACAGAGCTAGAAGAGCATTACTATCCTTTGTCTCTTTAGGTTTCCCCTATATAAAAAATATAAGAGATTGTGTATAATCAGCATTGAGTTGGTATATAAAGACAAAAAATGACATATCAAAAATACAGAAAAATGAAGTGAACAGAGGATGTATAAGGAATACAGCACTAAAGTAAAAGTATCATGAATTGGCAAGCCATGAGTTCAGGGGTAGTATAAAAAAGATACTATGTTAAACTAGTAAAAGAAAATAGGTTATATATTTTGTAGTTGTCTTCTCAGAAGAGCAATTGCAAATTTATGACTTCCATGATGATGAAGTAGTTTTAGAAGTTAAAAGGAATTGGTCATGGTAATGCTGAATAAATGCACTCTGGACAGGCACAACTGCCCACTACATCCATTTCTCACATCAAGAAACATTGTAGAAGAACTATGAGTTGGATCCAGAGGCATTCAGTCCATCTGAGACTCAAGCCAGTCTAAATTTAATCAGACCCTACAGCCAGCCAGAGTCAGCTTTCAAACAGGTAGAACTACTACTCCAAGTATTTTGTTGTAAGGTCACAGATAATCACAGATGGCAAACATTTGGGCTCATCAAAAGAATAAAGAATTTGGGAAAATGTTGCTTCTATAGGCAGTCATCAATATTGCCTCAATTTTTGCATCATACGAAGTTACAAACATAGTTACAGAAAAATATCCAATGAAATATTAAAAACACCTTCTCTCTGAAAGGCCTGCTTAGAAATGTATATATCTCAACAAGAGAAAAAAGGGAATGGACCAACTCTCTTATTCATTCCACCATTGACACATCTAAGACCTGTTGAACCACCTCAATTATGCCAGACTTAGTAAAGGATACTTAATAACAAGTGATTCTCAAGTAATCGACTTCAAATTTTATCTTCTTTTTGGTCACTTAGCACACCTACAGTTAGTTGAATTAGAAAGCAAGATCTAATTCCACAGTACATAGGCGATATCCAAGATGAATAAGTAGAAAAAAATAAAAATCCCCCACATATTTACTTTATTTTAAAGTGACGGCTTTCATAATAAAAAAGAGAATCAGAGAGACGTGCTGATATTACTTTAGATATATTTCATCTTATGTATGACTAGTACAGTGCTTGTTGCAGAAAGTTCACATTAGACTTGATGCACACAGTTGAGTCATTAAATTTCACCAGGAATATCCCACATATTCTTTGAGTGTTTGGAAAAGATATGAGGTATTTCTTCTGTACAGTGGTAGTCTGGCTAATGCAATTTGATGTTTTTATCAGTTATTCATAGCAGAATTTCTATTGGGGTACAAAGACGGGAGTTTGGGACAGGATTTAAGTTCTTATTTTTCAGCTTTGATTGGTCCTAGAAAGAGTCATTGTACTGCAGGATAAGGATGAAGGCCATTCTCCAGTCCTTTATCCAGGTTGGTTAGGTAGATGGGCTTAATGCTGTATTCCATACCTTAAATTTCATGAGAAGAAAACCCATCTCTCCCTTCAAACACACTAGTCCTGCTGATAGTTGCCATGTGAAAAGCAACTGCTTAGAATATAGTCTTTTCCTATGTTTTATTAATGATTGAAGCTAATAAGGCTAATCTGACTTGTAAGAATAATTGAGGTCAACATGTTCAGACTAGAGAGTGGAAAACTTACTGTTAAATACAAATGAAATTATAATCATCTCTATCTGAACAATAAGCACAGAGAAAGGAACACTCAAGCAAAGTGTAGTCTAAATAATTTAAAAAATTGAAATTCAGAATGCTTGGGTTACAATGTTTACCTACTTGACATTTCATGGTAGACTCAGCAGAGGATAAAAACATTATAGCATAAAATAACCTACATATCTCAATTACTTCTTACTAAACATAATTAAAATTTCTTTGTAATTTAATTGCCTGCCATCATGGTACATACAGAAGAAATAAACACATTTCTTAGTAAAATATCACTTGAACCTCTTTTTTTAGTAGATTCACATTCAAGAAATCACTTGATAAATAAAGTACTGTAGAAACAATAAAAATATAATTAATTTTAAGTATATGTAGATCATTGTAAAATAATACCCAAAGAAGGGCAATGAAAGCAATTTATCTGATTATAAGTACACATCATAGAATCAATAAGGGCATGAGACTTCACTCATTTATTTTTTCTTTCAAAATATTTTGTTGGACACTTCAATATACTGAATATTGTCCGCAGCACAATGTAGGCAACAATGACTTTTATATAATAATAAGTATGAACAAATATAGGTGATGATGTATTAAACCCGTGTACTTACAGCTTTTAAATAATTTTTTTATTAGAATAATGTGTATCAATAATATTAGTAAGCCAAAGAGTAGAAACGTATTTATTGTTAAATTTGTCATCAGACTTGGCACAGTGGGTACAAGCCAATAATCCCAGAACTTTGGGAGGCCAAGGCAAACAGACTACTTGAGCTTAGGAGGTCGTGGCCAGCCTGGGAAACATAGTAGAACCCACTATCTCTACAAAATATATATTCAAAACCAAAAAAGTGATGTGTGCCTGAGTCCCACCTACTCAGGAGGTGGAGGTGGAAGGATCCTTGAGCCCAGGGGGCTGAAGTTACGGTGAGCTGAGATTGTGCCACTGCACTCTAGCATCCAGCCTGGGCAACAGAGTGACACTCCGTCTCAAAAAAAAAAAAAAAAAAAAAAAAAAAAAAAAAATTTGACATCAAAAGTACTTTTGACAATTAAATTTTTAAAAATTATAGAGTATTGCCTCCCACATATTTTTAAATATACCCAGTTTGTGTATAAAATTAAAAACAGCTTTGCTAAGCACTATGTTGACTATGACCAAAAGTCACATGCCCTCATCTCTGAACATGCCAACTCTGTTGTGGCTTTTTCCTGCTAGGCCTCTCCACTCTTTCCCGTGTCCCCGTACTCTGCATAGAGTGAGGTAAAAGCTCCCTTTGGAAGGGAGGTTACTACTGAGAAGTCACAGCCTCAATCAAAACGACAGAGCAGTTACATCCAATAATGCTCTGTTGGAAGCTGGATGCCCTGCTGGAAGAGTCCAGCTGTCAGCCAAAGACCTGAGCTTAAAATTAATTGAGAATGCAAGGAAAATTACCTCAGGGAGACTTCAGGGATAAAGGAATTTGAAGGAAGAAAATGCAGACTACTTAGTCTCCAACTTGGACAAGCTAATAGTATCCTGAGCTGTAATTTGCTGCGTAGACTCTCATCCAAAATGAAGCAATAGCCTAAATACTTTGAATGTATCATGCTGATCTATTTCCTCACAGAACCAACAGAGTAAAATGCCAAACAAAAAACAAATGTGATATGAACAGGCTCTCATAAGTCCACAGTTTCTGACCTGAGAAAAATAAAAATAATAACACAGGAAGTACGTTGAACATCAAAGTTACTATTAGCTTCCAATCTAAACATTTCAGCTTCACTCATTCAAAGGGAGCTGATCATTTGAAAGAAAAATATAGTTTCATTGTATATATTTTTAATTGAGATATAATTCACATAAAATAAACTCCACCTATTTAAAATATATTATTTGATAAGTTTTCATGTAGGTAGCCCTGTGAAAACATCACAACCATCAACATAGTGGACAGATCCTTCAGCTGCAAAAGTTTCCTTTTGCATCTCACAGCTTCTCTATGCCTCCCTCTATCCTCATTCTTAGGCAACTGTGATGGTTTAATACTAAGTGTCAACGTCATTGGATTGAAGGATACAAAGTATTGATCCTGGGTGCATCTGTGAGGGTGTTGCCAAAGGAGATTAACATTTGAGTCAGTGAGATGGGAAAGGCAGACCCACCCTTAATCTAGGTGGGCACCATCCAATCAGCTGCCTGCGAATGTAAAGCAGGCAGAAAAACGTGAAAGGACAGACGGCCTAGCCTCCCATTCTACATCTTTCTCGCATGCTGGTTGCTTCCTGCCCTCCAACATCAGATTCCAAGTTCTTCAGTTTTGTAACTCAGACTCTCTCCTTGCTCTTCAGCCTGCAGACAGCCTATTGTGGGACCCTGTGATCATACAAGTTAATACTTAATAAACTCCTTTAAATAAATAAATATATATATTCCATTAGTTCTGTCCCTGGAGAGAACCCTAATACAGCAACTATTGATCTAATTGTTGTCCCAATGGATTGGTTTGCATTTGTATAATTTTATATAAAAGAAATCAAAGAGAATGCACTCTTTTTTGTCTAACTTCTTTCACAAGCTTTATCATTTTAAGCTGATGCTGAGAAGCATTCCACTGTATTGGATATACCACAGTTTGTTCATCCATTCACCTGGTGAACACTAGGTTTATTTTGAGTTTTGGGTTATAACAAATAAAGTTGGATAGAAATATGTGTACAAGTCTTTGTATCAAATGCGTGTGTGTGTTTTTAAATACATCCTTAGGAGTAGAAAGGTTGAATCATATGGTGGATGTTTATTTTTATAAGAGGCTGCCGAGCCGAGTGCGGTGGCTCACGCCTGTAATCCCAGCACTTTGGGAGGCCGAGGTGGGCGGATCACGAGGTCAGGAGATGGAGACCATCCTGGCTAACACGGTGAAACCCCGTCCTACTAAAAATACAAAAAAGTAGCTGGGTGAGGTGGCGGGCACCTGTAGTCCCAGCTACTCAGAGAGGCTGAGGCAGGAGAATGGCGTGAACCCGAGAGGCAGAGCTTGCCGTGAGTCGAGATCGCGCCACTGCACTCCAGCCTGATCTGAATAATAGTAACACTGATCACCAAAAATTGATTCCTTAATAAGTGGCAGGCATAATTTCCATTAATTTTTTAATGTTTTATTTTGTGGGGGCTGAAATGAGATGTTTGTCAAAGGGTACAAAGTTTCAGTTATGTAAGATGAGTAAGTAAAACATGTGACTGTATTTAACAATATTATATACTTGAAATTTGCTAACAGGATGGATCTCAGGTATTCTTTTTTTTTTTTTTTTTTTTTTTTTTTTGAGACGGAGTCTCGCTCTGTCACCCAGGCTGGAGTGCAGTGGCCGGATCTCAGCTCACTACAAGCTCCGCCTCCCGGGTTTACGCCATTCTCCGGCCTCAGCCTCCCGAGTAGCTGGGACTACAGGCGCCCGCCACCCGCCCAGCTAGTTTTTTGTATTTTTTAGTAGAGACGGGGTTTCACCGTGTTAGCCAGGATGGTCTCGATCTCCTGACCTCGTGATCCGCCCATCTCGGCCTCCCAAAGTGCTGGGATTACAGGCTTGAGCCACTGCGCCCGGCCGGATCTCAGGTATTCTTACCATAAAAACTGAAAGACAAAAATGGTAACTGAGGTGATATATATGCTAATTTTCTTGATTATGATTATTTTATAATGTATATGTATATCCAATAATTAACCATACTATTTAAATATTCATATTTTTAATTAGTAAATATATCTAATGATATTGTTTATAGAAATAGATAAAACAATTCTGAAATTCATATGGAATAACACCAAATGCTACCAAGGACATGGAAAAACAGGAACTCTCATTCATCGTTCATGGAAATATACATGGTTCAGTTACTTTGGAAGACATTTTAGTAGTTTCTTACAGAATGAAATAGTCTCATATCATGTGATCCAGCAATTGAACTTCTTGGTATTTACGCAAAGGAGATGAAAACTTGTTTCCTCACAAAAACCTGAACACACGTTTACAGTAGCTTAATTCATAATTGCAAGAACTTGGAAGCAACCAAGGTGTCTCTTAGTAGAAGAATGGTTACATGAATTGTGACACATCCAGACGATGAAATATTATTCAGTGCTAAAAGGAAATTAGCTAAGAAGCCATTAAAAGGGATGGAGAGTTGGGCACAGTGGTTTACAACTGTAATCCCAGCACCTCGTGAGGCTGAGGCAGGAGGATTGTCTCAGGCTAGGAGTTCAAGACCAGCCTGGCAACATAGTGAGACCTTGGCTCTACAAAAACACAAAGTAAATAATAATCCAGACATAGGTGTGTGTACCTGTAGTCCTAGCTACTCAGGAGGCTGAGGAGGGAGAAGTGCTTGTGCCCAGGAAGTCCACTCTGCAGTGAGCTATGATCGTGATACTTTATTTCAGTTCAGGCAACAGAGTGAGACTGTCTCTAAATTTTTTTTTTTTTTTTAATTTTCAAAAATACAGGGTTGGGAGGGTGGCTTACGCCTGTAATCCCAGCACTTTGGAAGGCCAAGGCAGGCAGATTGCCTGAGGTCAGTAGTTCCAGACTAATCTGGCCAACATGGTGAAAACTCGTCTCTACTAAAAATACAAAACAATTAGCCAGGTGTGGTGGTGTGCACCTGTAATCTCAGCTACTCAGGAGGCTGAGGCAGGACAATTGCTTCAACCAGGGAGGTGGAGGTTGCAGTGAGCCGAGATCATGCCACTGCATACCAGCCTGGGCGACAGAGTGGGACTCCATCTTAAAAAAAAAAAAAAAAAAACTATGTAGAGGAGGTGATTAAATGCGTATTACTAAGTGAAATAAGAGAATCTGAAAGGCTACATGCTATGTGATTGCAGCTATATGACATTCGAAGGAAGGGAAAACTTTGGAGATAGTAAAAAGATGAGGAGTTACCAGTGACTGGGGTGAGGGAGGGATGAATGGGCAGATCACAGAGGACTTGTAGGGTGGTGGAAATACTCTGCATCATAATATAATGATATATATATATGCAATTATACTTTGTTCAAACTCATAGAATATACAACACTAATCGTGAACACTAATGTATACTATTGACTTTGGGTGATTATGATGTGTCAATGCAGGTTCCTCAATTGTAACAAAGGTACCAATCTGTCCTTTCATATATGCCAAGCCAAAAACAAAAAGCACCACCCTGATGAGGGATGTTGAAAACAGGGGAAGCTACATATATGTTGGGGAAAGGGTATATGATGATTTTCTGCACTATCCTCTTAATTTTGCTGCAAACATAAAACTGCTCTAGAAAAATTAAGTCTTTTAAAAATTCAAATAGAAATACAAAAGGCCTTGATTAGCCAGCACAACTTTGGGCAAAAAAACAAAGTTGAAGACATCTCATTTCCTAACTTCAAAATATATTAAAAAACAATAGTTATCAAAACAGTATGGTACTGGCATAAAGACAGACATATAGACCAATGGAACAGAACAGAGAATCCAGAAACAAATCCATGCATGTACAGTTAATTGATCTTCCAGAAGGTTGGGAATACATAATTGGAAAAAGATAGTCTCTTCAATAATTGTCTTAGGAAAACTGGACAACCCCATGCAAAAAAAAAAAAAAAAATTTGGACCTCTATCTTACACCACACACAAAAATCAAATCAAACATTTGATTTGCTTGAAGATGTAACCATAAAACTTGTAGGTGTAAAACTCATAGAAGGAAACATACTGAAAAATTTTCATGACATTGGTCTTGGCAACAATTTTTTAGATATCATATTCAAATAACAGGCAACAAAATTCACCTGTATTAACTTGGTTCTTCTTAAAACAAAATAAGATCATATTATTGGCCAGATGAAAAACTGAATTTCAGAATGGCACTAATTACCACAGAAATGAAAATCCAGACTCCTCACATGGTCTGCAAAGCCTGTCTGCACTTCCCACATACAATTTTTCTTTCTACTTTCTGTCCTCCAGACTCACTACTGTTCTTTTTATTCTTTGAAAATTAAAGAACTTTCCAAAACTTGACATGTTGCTCTTGCAAACCTCCTGAGGGAAAATTCTTTATTCATTTCACATGGCTCACTCTTTCTGATAATTTAACTCTCGGTGTAAAAAATCTACTTGGAGAGAACTTGCATGACCTTTTATGACCTTGTGTTGATTATCACATTAAAATAATTCTTTATTTTTATCTATACCAATAATTATGATACATAAAATGTATTTACTTTACACTTTTTCTCATTAGTATTTTTTTACTATTTATGTTTCCAGCTATTCAATGTCTTTAATTAAGATACACCAACATTCCCAACTATCTATTTCTATCATTACTTTTGTAATCAAATAGCTTTGAAATTTGTAGTCTTTTTTTTTTCCATTTATTTCAATTCTTATATACATTCATATATCACATTTTCAGGAACATATTTCTCACTCACCCATTATAACTCCTTCTTCTTTTAACACCTGCTATCATATCCCTATTATATATTATCAAATTCTTATTATATCTCTTCTGAATCACGATGTGTTATCAGGAAAAGCAAATATTTTAAAGATCCTTTAAAAATAATATTTAAATTGTTTTTAAATGTTGATTTATTAGGTATAACTAGTTTTTTCGTACTCTTAATTGCATGTTGTTCACTTGAGATTGCTTCACATGAGATTACACTGTTTATGTTTATATTACTTATGTTTCCTGTTCTTTCACCATGAAACATGCCACACTTCTATAGCCAATTTGTAAGAAACACATAATTTACAGGAAATTTTGATAATAAAATTTATTTGACATAATATACAGCATTTTATCTAAAAATGTCCCTATTATATCCATTTTTCCTTGATCTTATAGAATCCTCCTCTCTTTGCTTTTACCTCTAGCATTCAATATTTTGAATCTTTACCTCCCTAATTAACTAATTTTTTCCTGTATTATTATCAAGGTTCTCGTCACATTGCTTCGATCCCAAGCACAGGGTCAATTATATAATTTGTTGGGCCCAGTGCAAAATAAAAATGTGGTCTCTTGTTTAAAAAGCAACTAACAAGCTTCACTTTCTCCTCTAGACTATTTATTTATTTATTTATTTATTTATTTATTTATTTATTAGAGATGGGGTCTTACTCTCTCAACCAGGCTTGAGTTATTGAACGACTAGGCTCAAGTGCTCCTCCTGCCTCTCAAACTGTTGTGATTAGAGGTGTGCACCACCACACCCAGTTAGTTTTAAAAAAACATTTTTTGGGGGGAGTCTCACTGTGTAGCTCGGTCTGGTCTTGAACTTCTGGCCTCAAGCAATTCTCCCACCTCAGCCTCCCTAATAGCTGGAATCACAGGTGCAAACCACTATGCCTGGCCTTCCAGTCTCTTTTTAACCCTCTTATGGTGCTTTTCTATTTGCTATTTAATGATACATTGCCTTTGACATAGTCATACTCATGGGGCCCCTACTTGGGAGACTCCCAGATGCCCCAACTACTCCACTGTTTGTTACATGGGGCATGGGCCAACTCTACATTTTCTTATGCCCTGAGCAGTAGCTGGACAGGAGCAGAGGTGAAGGCACCTGAAAACCTATTGTAGGAAAAAGAGAGGCAGTAAGAGGTAGGATTGCATTTCAGCCAGTTTCAAGCCCCTGATGCATGCTCTATTGTCCCATTAGGGACATATCACTATGTCCCTAATGGGATTTAATTACATATCACAATTCGAAGATAAAATTATTAAGAGTTTTAAGAGAAAGGACCAGGCACGGTGGCTCATGCATGTAATCCCAGAACTTTGGGAGGCTGAGGCTGATGGTTCACCTGAGGTCAGGAGTTCAAGACCAGCCTGACTAATGTGCTGAAACCCCATCTCTACTAAAAATACAAAACTTAGCCAGGTGTGGCTGGTGCCTGTAATCCCAGCTACTTGGGAGGCTGAGGCAGGAGAATCACTGGAACCCAGGAGGCGGAGGCTGCAGTAAGCTGAGGTTGCCCCACTGCACTCCAGCCTGGGTGACAGAACAAGACTCCATCTCAAAATATATATACATTTTGAATATATAAAGAGAATATATACATTTATGTGTGTGTGTACGTGTGTGTATATATATACACGTATATATGTGTATATATAGAATTTTGAAGTCTTATAATTATATATACATAATATATAATATATGTATATATTTATATATATTTTTATGTATTGTGTATATGCATATGTATATATACATAATACATAAATATATACATATGTATGTATACATATATACATAATACATAAATACATATATTTATATATGTATTATATATGCATAATACATGAATACATATACATAATACACATATACATAATACATAAATACATATACATAATACACATATACATAATACATAAATACATATACATATATACATATGTATATATACATAATACATAAATATATATACACATATATGAATTTAGAAGTCTTACAATAAATGTGTGTGTATATATATTTTATATATATATGAAGAGAAAATAACATAGCATTAAATCAAGTACAAAGCTCTTTACTGTTAGTAGTAGCAGAATTAAGAACTATTAAATTATATTAAATTTTGTATAAAAGCTTTACTGATTTGGGATGGAGTCTTATAAAATATGTGCAAGTAGCTGAAGTAAAGGAAACTAGCATTAGAAACAAAGCAAAATGGATGCTGAGTTTCTAAAAGGCAGGAAGCTGACTTCAAAGATTTTGAAAGATCTTCTATTCTCAGATATGTTCCCTTCTTCTTACCTCCTAACTCAGAGAAAGATAAAAATACCTTCTGTGGTCATTGAGTCATTCAGGGTTCATGTATGTGGTAGAGTTTATAGATGTAAACAAGTGGGATATTGTGTAATGTCATTGCATGATAGAGGAAACAAATGTCACAAAAGAATGTTAAAACATGTGTTGTATATTAGGTTGGTGCAAAAGTAATAAGATGATATCTCTACAAAAATAAGTTATTCAATTATTTACCACACTTTTCTAAAAGTCCCCTGGCCAAATAGAGATATGTGTTCATTCAATGACCATGGAAACATCATTAAGGAAAAATACATCATCCAATTTGGTTGGTGCTTGAAATGTAAATTTTGCTTATATTGTGGAAATTTTTTATATGTTTTATATAGACTTTGTACAATGGGAAAACACAAAGTTTTTGATGAGAAATATATGATAATAGTTATGCTTAGGGAAGAATAATGAAATATAATGATATACATATTTGAGCAGGGGTGAGGTACAGATAGAACCAAGCTGAAGTCTAATTAATGTAAACGAAGAGATATACCAGATTAAAGCCAGGAGGGCAGCATTTATTGGTTCCAATTAGGCATTCACATACAGATGGGATAATCCAATTAATTTATGTATTTTTCGCACATAGTTATATCTATGTATTTTCCATGTGCAAATCCTCATATGGATGCAAAACATAATTTGGTTTTTCTACCTTTAATGGATATAATGCATTTTTATATTGAACATAGAACAAGAAACGCAGTTGTTACTTATCCCATATTATACCGTCTTCTAAGATTGATTTTTGTCATAAAGGATCTTTAGTTTGCTGAGTTAACAATCTCTTCATGCGCACTATAACTTATTGTGTATTTGAAAAATTGAATAATCTTTGGAACTTTTAAGCTTTCAGATTGAACTGGGCTAGAATTAGATTGATTTGAATAGACAGGACCACAAGTCACACAGAGTCCTGGACTCAAAAGAGCTTTGTACTTGATTTAATGCTATGTTATTTTCTCTTGATATATATAGATATAAAATATATATACACACATATTTATTGTAAGACTTCTAAATTCATATATGTGTATATATATTTATGTATTATGTATATATACATATGTATATATGTATATGTATTATGTATTATGTATATGTGTATTTATGTATTATGTATATATAATACATATATAAATATATGTATTTATGTATTATGTATATATACATGTAATATACGTATATACATATAAATATATGTATATATACGTGTATATATTATATATTATGTGTATATATACATATATACATATAAATATATGTATATACATATGTATATATACATAATACATATAAATATATATACATATATTATATATTATGTATATATAATTATAAGACTTCAAAATTCTATATATACACATATATACGTGTATATATATACACACACGTACACACACACATAAATGTATATATTCTCTTTATATATTCAAAATGTATATATATTTTGAGATGGAGTCTTGTTCTGTCACCCAGACTGGAGTGCAGTGGGGCAACCTCAGCTTACTGCAGCCTCTGCCTCCTGGGTTCAAGTGATTCTCCTGCCTCAGCCTCCCAAGTAGCTGGGATTACAGGCACCAGCCACACCTGGCTAAGTTTTGTATTTTTAGTAGAGACGGGGTTTCAGCACATTGGTCAGGCTGGTCTTGAACTCCCGACATCAGGTGAACCATCAGCCTCAGCCTCAGCCTCCCAAAGTTCTGGGATTACATGCATGAGCCACCGTGCCTGGTCCCTTCTCTTAACCCAATTAAAAATTGACTAAAAACTTGAATAAACATTTCTCAAAAGAAGAAATGTAAACACGCAGCATGTATATGAATATTTGCTCAATGTCACTCATCATCAGAAAAATGTAACCCCATACCACAATGATGTATATAACCTCATTTCCATTAAGATGACTATGATCAAAAAGCAAAAGACAAGTATTGTCAAGGATGTGGAGAAACTGGAACCCTTGTACACTGTTGGTGAAATGCAAAATGGCTCAGCTGCTCTAGCAACAGCATGGAGGTTCATCAAAATATTAAAAACAGTACTACCATATGGTTCAACAGTCCTACTTATGTTATTATCCAAAATAATTAAAATGATCTTGAGGAGATATTAGCATCCGATGTTTACCATAGAACTCTTCACAATTTTCAATATGTGGAAACAACCTAAATGTTCATTGACAGAAGAATAAAGTAAATGTGGTATATACATAAGTATTTGTCAAGGTTCTCCAGGGAATTGACACAAATAGGAATTGACTCACATGATGTGGAGGCTCAGAAGTCCCAAGATCTGCCATCTGCAACTTGGGTAACCTGAAAAGTTTTAATTAAATCTTAGTCCAGAGGCCTAAGAACCAGGGTAGTTGATGGTATAATTCCAAGCCTGAGTCTCAAGGCCTGAGAGCCAGGGGTGCTGGTGGCTGAGGACAGGGGAGAATGTATGTTTCATTTCAAATATGGAGAAAATGTTTCCTTTTTCCACCTTTTTATTCTATTCAGGCTCTCAGTGGATTGGATGATGCCCACCCTAATTGGTGAGGGTGATCTTCTTTACTCGGTCTATTTATTCAAATGCTAATCTTTTCCAGAAACACCCTTACGGACAGACACAATCAGAAATAATGCTTTACTAGCTATCTGGGCATTCCTTAGCCCAGTCTAGTGGACACAAAAAATTAGCCATCATAACATATAACGCAATATTATTCAGTCTTATAAAAGGACAAAATCTTGCAATATGCAATAACGTAGATGAACCATGAAGATATTATGCCAAGCAAAATAAGCCAGTAACGGAAGCACAAACACTGAATGATTCCACTTACATAAAGTAGATAAAATAGTCAAACTTGAAAAACCGCAGAGTAGAATGGTAGTTACCAGGGCCTAAGGGGGGGGGGGGGGGGGGGAGAAGAAAATTTAAAATTACTAATAAATTGTTATAAAATTTCCATTAGGTGAGATGAATACATTCTAGAAATCTGTTATACAATATTATGCCTATGGTTAAAATATTGTATTGTATACTTAAAAATGAATTCAGAGGCCGGGCATGGTGGCTCACACCTGTATTCCCAGCACCTTGGGAGGTCGAGGTGGGTGGGTCACCTGAGGTTGGGAGTTCGAGACCAGCCTCACCAACATGGAGAAACCCCATCTCTACTAAAAGTACAAAATTTGCCAGGCGTGGTGGAGCATGCCTGTAATCCCAGCTACTCGGAAGACTGAGGCAGGAGAATCCCTTGAACCCAGGAGGCAGAGGTTGAGGTGAGCCGTAGCAAAACTCTGTCTCAAAAAAAAAAAAAAAAAAAAAAATGTATTAAGGGTCCATCTCATGCTAAATGTTCTCACCAGAATAAAAAAAAAAAAATAAAAAGGAAGAAACCATTTATTTAAATTAAAATATATCTTCTATATAAACCATTTGTCATATGGACACAAAAGTGGAAGTATAAAGACGAATTCAGGAGAGTTTGTAACTTCTAGGAGAGAATTGATGGGGACTTAGACCACAGTGGACATACAGGTGCCAAAGGGGGGGAAAAAAAAGCTGGCTATTTGATATATTTTGTAAATAGAATTGATTTTGTGTCTTGCAGAATTGAGTTTAAGAATTTTTTGAGGCTGAAGGAGCAGTTAAAGAAATCTAGATTTCATATTGCACAACTTCTTAATGCTAAATATAAGTATAAAACTGTAGAAGGAATGGAGCAATCAGATGAAATTTTCATTAAAGAAGTTTCTATTTAAAAAAATTATTTTGAGATGTTTAAGACGCAGCCATGTGGTGAAATCAAGCAGAAATTGGGCAGAGGCTTCTTAAATTTGGGTAATAAATCTATGTTAAAGTAGTAGATCTTAGGATCAACATAAAATTTGTGGACAGAATTAACTCACAGATTCTGCGTTGTAGGTTAGAGCAATGTCAAATATTGTAGATCAATTATAGAAAGAGAATATAGTATAGGAGACTGGTCAAAGGTAAAGAATGCTATTTGGTATTGAGAAATACGAGGATCGAATTTGTGGCTGATTGGATATTGTCTGTAATACTGACAAGAACAGTTGAAATAGCTATTTTAAGCTAAGCACTACAATTTTAAATAGTTCATTTAAAAAGCTGGTGATGAATGCAAGCGGGAAAAATATAATGGTTGGAGAAGAATGCAGTTAGGAAATGGTTTTCTTTAAATGGGAATTAAGATAATATCTTTGGACGGAAAAAGCAAATACAGAGCAGACAGGGAGAGTCACACAGGCAAGAGGGGATAATACATGCAGCACAACTTTGAGAGAATGGAGAGGACGGGATCGAGTCAACGTGTGGAAGGACTGCCTTTGAGAAGAAGGGAACGGTGACTTTTTTTGTAAAAGAAAGGATGAAGATGGTTCAGTGAAAATAGGACTCTAAATTTGACAATAGGAACATGAAGAAATTGAGTTGTAATGGGTTCTATTTCTTCAGAACACAGAAAAAAAAATTGTGAGAGGTTTGAAGAGAAAGAAATCATTAAGGAATCCTCTCATAGAGCAAAAAAGCATGGCCACTAGTGGATAGGCTTGCAGGACAAAATTGATTACTCGATTCTGATGTAAGATCGTTAAAGTGAAAGTAGTTTACTCAGTTATATGATTTTCTGCAGAAAAGTCATGTGTGTGGATGGTCTTGGACAGCATTAAAGAGTAAGTTTGCTGTCCCTAGCCCATAAAAACACTTATACCAATTCAAGCCTTTATTACTCATTAAATGTGTCAAATATTGGGAAATTGTTATTCTGCAAGCCTTCATCCCATATAAGACCATTAGGTAGGAAATCAGGTTGCCTATTTGCTTTACAAGACAATAAAGGATTGCTCTGTGTGTGTGTGTGTCTCTGTGTGTGTGTGTGTGTATACACACATTCTTTTATAGAGGAGAAATGGAAGCAAAGAGACTACATTGAAAAATCCACAAATAATAATTTACTTTTGAGAAAATCCCCCAGTACTTCTATGAATAAGATCAAGGGCAAAAGCATGCTCTTTTACATGCCAGAAACCTCAAGAATTTTTCCTAAGGTAGAGTTCAAGGAAAACCAAGCAGCTCTTGACTCAACAAATGAAAATGTAAGTCTGTCTGGAGAATTAGTGAACCAGGGCACCCAGTCAGCTTTCTCCTAAAATAAATTTGGAGAGCTGAAAGATATGGATGAGGTCAGATTTCTAAAAAATCAGTATACGCAGAGTGTTTTAAGAGTAAAAAAACAGATTGAAAGAAAAAATAATTTGTAAATAACAGAAGCCACACCTTAGAGATAAAAATAACTGTCCTCTGATTAACAGAACTTTTAGAATGATGAGAAAAATTAATAACACAGTTAAATATATCACAGTGACTTTTAAAAATATTTCAAGGTTGAAGAAAAAATATTCCTATAAGAAGGAAGACTGAAAAAGAGAAAGTAGAATGAATCAGGTTGGTATCAGAAATTTCAATGACATACAATGAAGGAATAAAGTGGAGCAGCAGCTATAGTTTTGAAACAATGTATTTTACAAGGTTCCTGTACCCAATCAAATTGTAACTTATGTGCTAGGACAATAGAGAAGTAATTTTAGCCAAATAAATAATCTGAAATTATAGCATCTATGCACATTTATTGAAACAAGAAACTCACAGAAATCAAAATAGCAGAGAAATTAATAAATAAAATATTCAAATGGAGGAAAATACATTTTAGAATAAAGCATAAAGAGTAATAAATCAGTATGATTTTTTGAAAGTATAAAAATTGTTACTTTTTTCTATGAATATTTGCTCAAATTTAAAGTAGTAGATTTAATGTTGTAGCAGAAACTGCTAAGTATTCAGCCAAGAGATAGAACTAATAAATAAAAATGATAGTTCTTTTAAAAAAACACAAAAATAATTATCTCATGAGTAGCCTAAGAAAAAATCAGAGAAAGCATGCAAATATATAATTTAGAATAAGGAAGGACGTAAAATATGATTTGGAGAACATAAGAGAACATAGATATGGACAAATGTAAAATCTTGATAAAATAAAATTTATTTCTTTTCTAGAAAATACTCATATATTTAAAAAATAAATCCATCCTGGTAATTGTGTTCTAGTTTTAAAAGACTACTCCATTATTAACTGATAATCTATTTAGTGGTGATAAAATATATTTTCGTAAAAATGCTTTTGTTTTCTATTAATTTGCTATATCATTACCAAGATTATTATTCATGAGAATAGGGAAAATTCTTCTCTTCCCATGTGTATTATAATATTCCGAAAAGAATTACACTGTCTTATACCCAGCCCTTAACCAATTGCCAAGTGCATTGTGTGTCCTCTATAATTGGGTGAGGACCATTTAGGGTAATTCAAATTATCTTCCTTGAGGAAATGGTGTTGAGCTGAGGTGGGAAACATAAATAGGAATTAACTAAGAAAAAAATGGTGGTAAATTATATTTTTCAAACAGAAGGAAAGCGTATGCACTATAAGAATATGTAATAAGGCTAATGTGACTAGGTGAAGAGGGAGTAATTTGGTACAAGGTGATGCCGAATATGTAAGTAAGGACTAGTCCAGGAAGGAAATGTGTATATTAAGTGACTTTACCTTAACTTTATGAAAACAGAGCATCATTCAGTAGTTTGAATCTGTTTCCCTAAATGACTAACTTCTACTCTCAGAATGGCCTTTGGCTCTGTGGTGTCTACAGCGACCTCCTCACAGTCCTTAATTTTGGGTGGAACATTTGACAACTTCAGTTTAGGAACTGTTTGTTTCCTCTGACCCAAACAAAACCAGCCATTCGGCAAACCCAGGCCACATAAACAGAACTCCCAGTCAACTTTTCTAATCCTAAAAGAATCCTCCACAGGGGAAACATGTCCACATGTAAACAACAGAGGAAAATTATGTAGTTATAATAATCATCGTAATCCTTTATTCCTAAATATCAAAAGACAATTAAGAATTTCTGGGCACAGGTGAATGAATAACCAGCACCATAAAAAGGAAAGATTAAGATTAAATATACATGTATTAATTTATAAAACTAAACTCAAGGGAACTGAAGGTAATTTAGGGCATCAAAAATAAATATATTGCTGTTTCAAGATATTTGGGAAAAAATATTACATCCACAAAAAAGCATAGAATGACCTTCATGCATGTGGTAATACAAATATTTTTGCCAGACTATGTTGAAGCAGCATTAGGTACAATCATCCGAAAAACAAAACACCAGAAGTTAAGAATCATGAGCCCCGAAGCTTGGTTGATCTTCAATCCTTTCTGAATATTTTAAACAGCTATAAGAGCTTTGAGGCAATCCCAAAACCAAAACCTGGCCTCTCTTAACCCAGAAACTGTGATTCAGTGGATGCAGTGTGATTCCTGGACATCTGAAGCTTTTAGATTTCTCCAGAGTATTTGACGGTGCATCCAGGTTTGAGTCCCACTGCTTTAAGACAGATACTGCCACACAACCCTGACCTTTGTTATTTCCACATAATATTTTAAATTCTGTCTGATTTCTATTCCAGGCTGGAGATAATTTTCATAAAAGCTTTTCACACTGTGCTACAGTGCTATGTTCCTCATGTGAATCTGTCTTCAGAATTCATAATAGTGCATGATACATAAAGTAGATTGAAAGGAAAAAATAAGTCTGTTTATTGATGGTACTCCTTAATTCCAACAGGAATTTACTAGTTCTAAAATGTATCATTTATAACTTATTATAATGTACCATTTTAAGAATGCTCTCAGCTTGCAAATATCAGTCATTTGTGATTCTGTTCGATTTCATTTATTTTACAAATGGTGAGCTGTTCCTTTTGTCTGATGCAGATGTGACTCCAGACTGTACTTGAGGGGAAGAAAATGCATAGCTGCTGTGTTTTATAGTGGTACCAAAGCCATTCAATAGAATGATTGCCTTTTTCTATTATATATTATTATATAGTACATAATATATTAACTTTCTGCCATTGAATAGCAAAAATACCTCTCCTCCATCGTGTGTTCCTACATATCATGTATCACAGTATTAATAAATCTACATTCTCTTAATATTAGTCCCTGAATTGATTTAGTTTTATGCAGCAGGACATTTAAACAGCCTTGTCAATTCAGATCATATGTATCATTAAAATTGTAATTGAAATAACAAATCCATGAGAGCCCTTAAGATTTCAAGAATATATTTACATGGCACAGAGCTACAAAATGAGAACTGGTAATTTTTCTTCCTTTTTTCCTGTGGTTACTGTTTCCAAATGCAAAATTTTATGTCCGTGTTCAAATATATTGGTGTTCATAAAAACGCAAAAATTCATCACTTGCCATTAACTCTTATGCCTATAGGCATAAAGTTATAAACAATTTTGTAAGTGCCACACCCATGTGACTACAGCATTAAGGCTTCTGAAACTGGGGATAGAGATTGCCAAGAGTTCCCTGAAATGGCACAGTGCTCTTAAACTCTTACGTAAACAGTAATTGAATGAGAAGACTTCTATATAAACTGGTCAGATATAATAGATACCATATGCAAATTATGATCAAGTATGAATTAGTTGAAAGTTGAGAAAGATAAACAGATAATTTATCTTTTCAGAAAATTAAATAATCCTCTGAAAACAAAATTTAGTGAGTATATTTAAAAAAGTAAGAATTGAAATACAAATCTGTCTTATGGGGAGTCAAACTATTCTGGAAGGGCTCTGAGTCAATTAATCAGCTCCCTTTGCAGATGAATTTTATTCCTTAGCTAAATTTCTACAATGTATTTCTTAAAATAATGAGATGCAATTTTCCAGCCATATCTTATGTTTTTGCATGTCTTTCAACAAAGTTTGTCTGCACAGACAGCACAGACAGCTTTAATTCTGCACTATCCTCTTTCAAAGATGTTTGCATCACAAAGAGCATTGAAAAATAGAGATCACTTTGGCTTGTGGAGTAGAGAGCTGGAATGTTTGTTGTTCAATGTAATTAATAGAATGTCTCACTCTGGGGCTATGGTTGAGCACATTTTCCTGCAGCCCATTACAAAACATGTGGATTTCTTAAACTCAGGATTATCTGGCTATGAAGCAATCTCACTGCCTACGAGGCATTCATGGGTCTACTTACCTCTCTTTCTTTGGAGACAAACAGTTTTTCCCATTATGCAGCCTCTCATTGACAGACAGCCTCTCAACAGACAGCCTTCACATTGAATTGGCATAGTTTACTATGACTTGGTATATTACTATTAATCTAGAATCTGAGGAGGGATGGCTACCTTAAAAAATGTGGCTTTATTAAGAATAAGAAGGAGAAGATGCACACTATATAAGAAACCAAATATCATTACTTGTGAAAATTTCTGGTATTAGAATTTTAATACGATAGCTTGTATCTATGTGTGATCTTGATATTAATATGTATTATCTGGGCAGTTTAGGCTTATTTATAATTTGGAATGATTTTTAAAATTATCTTCTGAAATTTTCTAAGTATGACATTATGTTATCCACAGAGTGATGATATTTGAAAAGAGGAGGCAAATAAATACATAAATACTTCTCATTATTTTCTTTTAAGCTGTTTAATCCAAACAACATAGAACCATTTTGATCAAAGCAAACATTCTTACTTTTTTTTTTTTGACACAGGGTAGCCCCGTCATCCTTGCTTTGTCATCCAGGCTAGAATACAGCAATGTGATCTTGGCTCACTGCAGCCTTGATCTCCTGACTTCAAGCGATCCTTCTACCTCAGCCTTCCTAGTAGGTGGGACTACAGGCACATGCCACCACACTTGGCTAATTTTTCTGTATTTTGCATAGATAAGGTTTCACTATGTTGGCCAGGCTAGTCTGAAACTCCTGGGCTCAAGCAATCCACCAGCCTTGTCTTCCCAAAGTGTTGAGATTACAGGCGTAACCCATAGCAGTTGGCCAAAATAACCATTCCTGACCAATCATTTCTAAATTTTATTTTAATATGCTTAAATAAATATATTTTGGCTGGGCACAGAGGCTCACGCCTGTAATCCCAGCACTATGGGAGGCTGAGGCAGGTGGATCATGAGGTCAGGAGTTTGAGACCAGCCTGGCCAATATGATGAAACCCAGTCTTTACTAAAAATACGAAAAAATTAGCCAGGCATGGTAGTGGGCACCTGTAATCCTAGCTACTCAGGAGGCTGAGGCAGGAGAATCGCTTGAACCCAGGAGGCAGAGGTTGCAGTGAGCCGAGATCACGTCACGCCACTGCACTCCAGCCTGGGCAACAGAGCAAGACTCCGTCTCAAAAAAAGAAAAAAAATGATATATATGTTTTATTATTTATTTATTTTTTAGAGACAGGTCTCACTCTGTTGTTTAGGCTAGAGAGCAGTGGTGTGATCATAGCTCACTACAGTTCTGAATTCCTGAGCTGAAGTCATCTTCCTGCCTTGGCCTGTCAACATGTTTGGATTACAGACATGAGCCTCTGCACCCAGCCTGACCAACCATTTTAAAGTCATATTATTTTCTAAATGAACTGACCAGTAAAAAGTGGTTTTCATCTAACAGAAATTTTGAAGCTTAATAAATGGTGGTAAAATTAATCTGGAAGAAATACCAAGAATAACAGTTTTAAAAGGTATATCACGTATAAGCTCCTTACTAAGAAAAAAAATTATAAATTTACAGTAACTATATCAGCTTGATTGTGGTATAGGAATAGACAGATAAATTACTGAAGGTATGCATCCTATTTAAATATGAATCCAAATATATGTGAATATTTAGTATATGACAAATATGGAACTTAAGTTATCATGAAAATAATATATTTCAATAGTTATGAGACTGCAAATATTCTGGTTGCCTCGTTAAATTATTATACTAAAGATAATGTTGAGACGTATTAAGGATATTTATGTAAAAATGAAGAATAAAAGCACTAGATTAATTATTTTAAAATAACCATATAATCTCTGGGTAGAAATGATCTTTTTACATATTTTAGGCATAATGTATCTAGATACATTCTACTCTTAAATAAACTGCATAGATGATTCCAGTAAAGTCTGTACTTTGAAAATAAAACCAAGGCCTGATTTTGAGATCCAGCAACTATTCTAGAACATTCTAGATGTCTTGTGCTAAGTGTAAGATTGGTTTGTCATAATTTTTATGGCAACAATGGAAAAGTAGTACAGGAAATCCTTGTTTATGTGATACTCAGGTCAATTTTTCAGAACTAACAAAATTACAAAATTAATTATTCACGGACTTAAATATGTAATTTCTATTGACTTACATTTCGACCGTCCTCAGATGGACACACAGAAATAAAAGATCCAAAGATACTAATTTTTAGCATTGTTTGTACTAGCAAAACTAAAACAAATAAATAAGAACTACATAAATAGCCATAAATAAATTTAATTTTTATAATACACAATATAATAAAATATTCAGCAGTATATTGACATAGACTCCTCACTGTTGACACAGAAATATCACTGAGGTAAAATGTTTGCAGCCTTTTAAAAAAGTTAAAAAGATTTGTATGTGTGACATGGGAATATCGTGATTCTATATCATTGATAAGTGGAATACATTTCTGACTATAGACTCTCTCTTTACATGAATACATTAATCTAGAATGTTTTATATCTAATACCCAAATGTAGGCACATTTTTCAGTAATAGTTTTGGGGGAATAATAGGAATAAAAAAGTCAGGAAAGTTTTTATTTGTATTTTTCAATCTTTTACATTTTTTAGTTTCTACAAATGCTGGCACTATTTAATAATCATGACATGGACAACTACTTTACACTCGGAGCATATCTTGTGTTTCAGGAGGTGGATAAGGTGTACATGCGTACCTATTATTATATGTGCTCCATATCCCAAAATAAAAGATTTTCATTTACATGACATAATCATAAGAATATACCTCATTGGATAGTGAAAACTAGAGGAAGTAGCCATCCAGTTCCGAGAAAATTCAAGGAAAAAGCAGTGGTGGTAAACGTAGATCAGTTTATAGACTGTGCTATGGACATTCATACAACTTTCTTTACTGAGAAACAGCAGCATACTTGGATAACAGGGGGATAACACGTTGCAAAAACCCTCAAACACCTCCAGATTTGTAGGTCAGGGTATGCGACAAGCTTCACCCATGGGTCACTGAAGCAGCAGGCCACATATACAGTCCCTGACGGTGTAATCAATCACAATTCCACACAGCACAGTGGAAAACACAAGTAGGAAGACAGGATTTGGAGATCACTCCTGTTACAGCAAGTCATAGGAAACAGAGAGGGATAAATGCAGCAACGAGCTGGCAGAACGGGTAGCTTAAGAGAAAAGCTATGAAAGAAAAAGCACCAGCTTCATCAAAGACAAAATAAAAAAAATACAGAGATCAATTTCTCCTGGACTGCCAACAGTTCTGACACCCCTCCCAATTAAGCTGATTCACTGCTCAAGTAGTAACATAAATTTACATTAGCCAGAGTTGCAGCTTAAGCTTTAAACAGACCTTCTAACAGATTGCAAGTGGACGGTTACTGGTACCAAGGAGAAGCCACACATGAAATTTTTAGTAGAGTAAAAAACGTCTGGGTATCATTGATGTCAGCTAATGAGAAAAACATTCAGAAAAATAGCATAAAGTCTATAAACTAATTTCGCAGCTTAAAGAAAAGATTTGAGACTGAGAAAAGTAACCACTTTTATAAAAATAAATAATATAACAACAAAATTGATAACATGTCAGCTTTGTATTTTTCAAATCTTGTTTGAAAAAACAGAGTGGCATTAGACAGTACATATTTAAACTTCTGTGAGATAAGCAAAGAAGTGCTTGGAAGAAAATACAAAGCCTGAAATACTTTTATTTTCAGGGATAAAAGAATAAAAATAGTAAAATTAGCATTCAATGCAAGAAGGCTAAGAAAACTACTAGGAGAAATGAATTCACAAAGACAAAAAATAAAATTTTCAGAACCTAAAATCAATGAAAACAGAAAAAATTTAAAAATTAACCCCAAAATGGGTTCTTGGAAAAGATTAGTAAAATTAATTTAAAAATAGTTATTTAAAAAATAACTATTAAACATCATATTGAAAAGTGGGAAGAATATCTGTAAAATGTGAGTCTGTAATATAAAATGCTGCAATATATTTTGGAAATATATATTTATATGTATATACTTAACACATAAACACACACAGAGACAGAGAGAATGTGTGTGTGTGTGTGTATGTGTGTTGGTTTTAAACTATAAACTAAAGCTGTTTAGGTACTATAATTGAGATATGTTTCGTTCAAGGAGTGGTTAATTATGATGTAATCAAGGATTATAATTCAGAAGTAGTTATCATAAATACTTCAACTTCCTTTAACTCTAAGTCACCATTATAGGACTTTTAAAAAATTAGCTACATGAATGCTACAATTATTTTTTCAAATTGATTAAATTGTGGTAAATCAAATATATGGAGTTGCTAGAAATATAATATAAATACAGTATAGTATTAAATAAATTGTGCATGAGTAATGAACACTGTAGTCTGCACTTTGAAATTGAAACTGAGCTTGGTTTTGAGTCCTGCAACTATACTGGAACACTCTAGGTTTCTGATATCTAGATAACTGTAAGTTTAGTTGAATCCTGGATTACTGCTATATGTCTCTATGGAACAATTTAGTCTCTAACACCCATTTGTCCCCTTTTTCTAACTTTTGGAACCTACAGAAACCAAATGAGAAACTTTCACATGAACAAAATAGTTCAGGTAAATTTGCAACATGCATACACAAAATGTTAGAATAATAAAGAGGACATTATCATATCTTTTGTAAGTTATGAACAGTTTATAAGACAACTACATGTAGACTCAAATCATTGAAATAAGAAAATCCTCGATGAACTAAACAATCTTCTAGGAAGAAGTTCTCAAAGACTAATGAACATAAAACTAAAATTTAAATATGGTCTTAGATTTAAAAGAATCAAACTGCTTCCCAAAACAAGGCTTAAGATTATTTACAAATACAAAAATATTTAGCACTCAATTAGATAAAGTTTACAATGTCTGATGTCTAATAAAACAGTATGAAGTATGGGATGAAACAGGAAAATATGATCTATAATGAAAAGAAATGAATTAGTTGAAAACCACTCAGAACTGACACAGATGTTAGAATGGGCAGGCACAGGCATTACAACAATTAGTGTGACTGTATTCCATATGGTGAAGAATAGTTTAGTAGCTTCTTAAAAACTTAAAATTATACCTACCATATGATCCAGATATTCTACATCCAAGAAAATTAGAAGCATATGTTTATACAAAATATTTGTAAGTAAATGTTCATAGCAGTTTTATTTTTAATACCTGAAACCTGGCCAAGCACAGTGGCTCATCCCTATAATCCCAGCATTTTAAGAAGGTGGAAGTGAGCGGATCACTTACTTCAGCCTAGGAGTTTGAGACCAGCTTGAGCAACCTGGAAAAACCCTGTCTCTACAAAAAATACAAAAACTGTAATAGCTGGGTGTGGTGGCATGTGCCTGTATTCCCATCGCCTGGGGAGGCTGACGTGGGATAATCACCTTAGCCTGGAAGGTTGAGGCTTCAGTGAGCTGTGATCATGCCACTGCAATCCAACACGGTGTCAGAGTGAGACTCTGTCTCAAAAATAGTATTATTAATAATAATAATACCTACAACCTGAAAACATTTCAAATATTCAGTCACAAGCTATGCGATAAACAAATCATGGTATATCCATATAATGGGATGATACTCTGCAATATAAAGAAATGAGGTAGTGACAGATAAGAAGAATGAATCTCAACATAATTATGCTATGTGAAAGAAGATAGAGTACATGTTGAAAAATAATTTATTTCTATGAAAGTCTAGAAAAAGCAAACAAATCTATAGTGACAGAAAGGAGAACAATTGTCTTCTGAGAACTGGTGGTAGGATAGAGGGTTTACACAAACACACAATGATATTTTGAAGGGTGATGGGCATATTCATTACCTTTACTGTGATTATTTTCTTATATGCGTATATACACAGAGAAATTTTTCTCTGTATATACACACATATATGCTTATACATACAGACAGACATATATGTATAATCTACATATATGTGTGTACTGCCAACATTTATCAAACATTAATATGTATAATAGACAAAATGTGAAAACAAGCCAATGTCAATCCACAAGCTCTTGGATAAACACTACTATTTATTTTACGTCAATTTATACTTCAATAAATCTGTATTAAAATGCCAAGAAAATGTAGTTTTTACTAGCTAGAAATTAAAAATTACCAAGTTATAGAAAATATCTGTACTATTTTAACTGTGTGTCATCATAGAAAACTAAAAAATTTCTTTCATATATTTCTACCAAACATGATTTTAAATTTTTAAATAGTACAAAAATGTAGTGTAATTTCATATTAAGAAATTTTAAATAACATTTTGAACAGACTCCAGAATTAACCTCAATAAACTAGAGGAATAATTATTATTGTTTTCTTCCACACTATTTTATAATTCTATTTTAAATATGAAAAATTAATTAAAAGTAAAATAATTCACACAAGAAAACAAAAGTATTTCTATTTTATAATAACAGTCTCTGCAAAACTCCTAATACTTAGAAAGACCATAAGAAAGTATACAATTATTACAAGATCTGATTAAAATGTAGAAATACAAAAAAGTAGTTTCTCATAGTTCTTCCACAATCATTTATAAAATAAAAGAAATAAAAATTGTACTAAAGAATACAAAATATTCAGAAGTATAGTTAACATGCAATAAATGTCCTATGTGAAGAAAATATTAAAACTTTACTGAGCGCTATAAGAAGGCATAACAATGTTTAAGACATTTCTTATTTTTTGATAGGATAATTTAGCCTTGTAAAGATGTCAGTTGTTCCTAAAAGCTTGGGAATATTGTCTTAGTTTCATGTTGCTGTAATAGAAAACTGGAGACTAGATAATTTACAAGAAAAGAGGTTTATTTAGCTCACAGTTCTTCAGGCTAGGAAGTATAAGAAGCAAGGCACTGGTGTCTGGTTAGCTTCTGCTGAGGACCACGTGCTAGGTAAAAACATGGTAGAGAAAGTCAAAGGAGAAGTAAACAGGTGAGAAGAGAGAAAACCTGAGGGGATCCCTGGCTTTATCACAACCTATTTTGGAGGAAACTAACCCATTCTTGTGAGAATTAATCTAGTCTCACCAGATTGAGGACACACTACCACAAGAAAGGCACCAAGCCATTCATGAGGGATTCACCCACATGACCCAACACCACCCATTAGGCCCCACCTCTCAACACCTTCACACTGGGAATTACATTTCAATATGAGTTTTGGTGGAGACAGTTGTATCTGGACTATAGCAAATACCTATATTTAAACGTATGGTCTTTGTCCCTGTAGCTCAGTTTTCCAAACACTGTTTTCTGAACTTTAATATCGCTGTGTTAATTGGGAAATAATGACTGATTTTACAGTATAAGTTTTCTATAGCCATTAACTTATTATTATTATTATTATTATTATTATTATTATTTTGCTGAAGATGAAAAGGAAAGAGGGATAATGTAAATTTCTGTTTAGGAATATATTCCATTATAGGGGTACTCACAGACATACAGAAATACCTACCTTTTCAAAGAACTCCTGTGCAAAAATAACCTGTGTTAATTTGTCCCATTTCTTATAGGATATTTCATAAAGTTCTAGGAAAGTCATTGTGTTAAATTTCTGTTTCAAGAGTCCAGGTCCTTAGTGGCTTCATGGTATGAGTCCTATAACTTATACTGCAAACTCCCTGGAATATTGAATGCTAGGAGTGGTTTTTGTTTTTCACTATCAGCTCTTGGCAGCAAAGTCAACCCTAGCATTGTATTTCCAGTTCATCTGTATCTCTGTGTTATATCATACCTTTGGTCTTCCAGCCAAATTCTTTAGTAGGAGTTACTAGATAGCATAGCATATTGAACATTACAGCATAAAACGCTTTAAACCCTATTCCCTAGCATTTTTTAGGCTAGTACATCTGGGTAAGAGTACTCAGCATTAAATAACTACAGCTCAATCTAGCTTCCTGCTGTTTTGAATCCCCCTTTATATTCATAATTATTGCTTCCAGTGTTGTTGAGTTTTTTCCTATGGTTCTGTTATGAAGAGTTCATTGTTTTTCTCCAAAAATATCAGGATTTCAAATGGAAAAAAATTGGTACAAATTCTTATTCTGCATAAGTCTTTCCACAATGTTCAGGGACATATGAAATCATGTCCTTTAACTATCCGTGGGTCTATCTTGACAAATCACAAAAAAGGGTTAAATCATAAATTAGCAGATCTTGGTTATAAAAATATTGAGAAAATATTATGTACTTAGTACAGTTCTGCCACTGGGGAATCATTTGAAAATTTTAATTTAACAATTATTTATTGAGTACCTACTCTTTCTCTCTCTCTCTCTCTCTCTCTCTATATATATATATATATATATGTATACACACACACACACACACACACACTTTTGGTTATGTGCTTCAGAGGACATGAAGGTATGAAGGTGAATCAGAAACGCTCTTTTGCTCAAGCTGCTAGTACTTATCTTGGCATTAAGCAAATGAACATATTTTTACAATACAAAGTGTATTTGTATAAGAAGAACAATAAAAATGCTTTGTGGGGTTTGATGATTCTAAAGAGGAACAATTAACTGCCTGAAAAAAAAAAAAGAATGCACCATGAAGTCAATACTGAATAGGAGACATTTGAAATGAAAGACAAGTTGAATTCTACCATCTCTTTACATTTGTATTGAGAGAGTATAATATAGTTGTTCTGAACTCTGCATTCTTAGATTGAATTATTATTCCATCTGAACAAGCAATATAACCTGTGTAAGGCTTCAAATACAGTATATATGATAGCGATAATAGCATGTTAGCACAGTGATGCTCTTAAGTTTAAATGAGAAAATATTTATAAAGCACGTAGCACTGTCCCGGGTATATAGTTCAATCAAAGTTAGCTATTATTAATATTGCTATGATGGTAATTGTCATTATTACATCTACTGGTGGAAAAGACATAAGAACAGTGAAACAAATTGAGCAAAAACCTGGAAGCCACAAAGCATGAACTTTTCTGAGAAATGGTTAAATTTGATTTGATCATAAGGTTCATTTGGAAATGAGTGACAGAGTAGCAATACTGGCAAAAATAGATTAAGGATCTATGGAGGGACTTAAGTGCCAGATTAATAAATATATAATTAATTTGGCATACAACAATGAGTTACAGATGTTAATTGAGCATGGCAGTGGCATAATTGGGCCTATTCTTTAAGAAAACTAGCCATAGACCTCAGTAGAAAAAAAAAAAAGAGAGAGTCAGGAAGGCCAGTTTGAAGACTATTGAAGTTGTTATTGCAAAGTGAATAATATGTTTTACAAGAATAATAGCTATAATAATAGAAAGAAGTATTCTAGGAGGATTAGTGAAGAAGTAACTGAATTTTTTTGCTCCGGGTAAAAGTAGAATATGAGGAGGCATAGTTGACCAAGACCAATCTCTACAACTAGAAGTTGAGTTGGGATTATAAATAAATACAGGGAAGTAAGGTTAGAAGTGAGTTTGCTCCATGGAAAATCTGGCGCTTTTTTGTTTAGCACATAATAAGCCTAATGAGCCAATGAAACATACAGTTTAAGGACAAGAAGTTAAAGACCGCGCTGGACCTGGAGAGAGAGCTCAGGGCTGTAAACAGATATTTTGGAGATACTTACAATGAGTGTAAGTTTAAGACATTGAAGAAATTAAGCCCGAAAGATGAGAGGTTTGAGAAAGAAAATAAGGGGTTGGAGGAGACTCCTAGTTTAATTCTTCATGTCTTCTGACCAGTTCCAATGCAACTGGGTCATGTAGGAAGAACAATCTAAATTGTGGGCTTCTACGGTGAATTACTCCAAATCTTAGCACACACAGGTTATACATGTCTGTAGGACCCTATGTGCTTGTTCATTCGTAGTTCAAAATTACTTATCATCCACTATGCAGAAGGGTAGAGGTAGTAACCAAGGTAAGCAGCTGTGTGATCTGTTGTCTATACTGACTTGTACCTCAGTAATGAAGCAATCGGTTAGTGACTTACCTAGGAATTCTTCAATAGGCAGGTTCAGTATAAACCCTTTTCCCTCATGATTTTATTCTCAGTCAGCTACTACAACTCAGCTTAATTTCACCCTTAGATTATCCCTCAAGGCAAAACTATTCTGTTAAAGTCTTTCTAAATTTATTATTCTTTTTTTTATTGTACTTTTCTTTTTGCAGTACCATTAGGATGAGTGTCTTTTTTTTTCCTCCCCGGTTGTACCTTTGATACTTTGGAAAACAATGATCTTGACTCATTCCACCTTTATGATCATATTCTTGCAAGCACTGAAGAATTCAATTAAACATTGAGAGTATCCCCTGAGTTCACTGAATTCAACATTTTTTTTGAAATTATGTTGAATTAATCTCCCTTGGCTGGGCGCGGTGGCTCAAGCCTGTAATTAAAGCACTTTGGGAGGCCGAGATGGGCAGATCACAAGGTCAGGAGATTGAGACCATCGTGGCTAACACAGTAAAACCACGTCTCTACTAAAAACAACAACAACAACAACAAAAAAACAAAAACAAAAAACTAGCAGGGCGTGGTGGCAGGCACCTGTAGTCCCAGCTACTCGGGAGGCTGACGCAGGAGAATGGCGTAAACCCAGGAGGCAGAGCTTGCAGTGAGCCCAGATCTGGCCACTGCACTCCAGCCTGGGCGACAGAGCGAGACTCTGTCTCAAAAAAAAAAAAAAGAAAAAGAAATAATCTCCCTTGAACAATACATAATGCCCTCATCAATATTTTCTAATTAATACTAACGACAGAACCATAGGCAACTCCTCTTTTTCTTTCAACCACTGAAGAAGAAAAATAGCTTTTAAAAAACACAAAAAGAAAATTTTCACAACATGAGAAATTTCCTTTAAAAAGTTTTAAGGGAATGTCAAGTTGTCAAAACACAGAAAAACTAGCAAGGAACAATTTGGTAATCTAAAGGTTTTGTTAACAACTGAGGGATACATTTCCAACCAATATTAACAAAGAAAATTGTACTATAAGCTAGAGGAAAATGAGGTCAACACATATCATCAATTATTTCAAAAGTTAGGCATTTATGGAAGAAGATTGGAATTTTCATCTAAATAAAACTATCATATTAATGGTCTTAATATTATTGCCTTTGGTTTTCATATTGTGAAAAGAACAAGGAAAACAAGGGGAAAAAGGTAGTAAGATGGTAAAATCCTGGCAAAATATTTAAACTAGTATTTATGATGTATTCATATTAGTCAATATTAATAATATTAGGTTCTCATTTGCTTTACCTTGCATTATTTGCCAAAAATGTTGAATCTAAAAATAAATGAATTGATATTTCTAGTTTTCATATCTTATTCAAGTTTTTGGATCTAATTTCCAATTAATAGTTTCAAATCCTATCTCCTCTCCACAGGGCAACAAAAGTGTTGATTCTTCAAAACGTCTCTTAAAATTGTTATTTACTGTTATTCTAATTGATGGAATAGTGTTCTTTTCTTTAATCCCTAGGGCCTGTAAAGAAAAACGTCACAGATTCTTAAGAGACCATTCTTAATAGCCTTCTTTCAAAAAGTCCATTTTATCACAGCTAATATTATTTATCCTAAAACTTTCAACATCTACCTTTGTCTGCAGGGCACTGTCTGTCACTCAGGAAACATGAATTACAGTGCTTAGCACCTGTTAACACTCCCTCGAGTTACAACACGCCCATTCTAGACTTTAAATGCCCCTTTGAATAGTTCATGACTATCAAATCCTAACCACAGAATATTCTTACTTCACTGTAATCCTCCAATTTTCTTGACACTTCTAATTCTTTCTACAGCTGACATTCATATTCATAGCATTCTACCTTATAGTTTATTAAATACCTTCATATGTATATCATATATTTTTATGTTTTACTATCTTCCTTATCCTGGTTCTTGAAGCTAGTCCATTCTATATACATATAATGAAAAAAATATAGTAACATAGTAATTACTTGTCTCTATCTATCTGTATTTAAATACTTCCATAGATATTATATCTTATTCTCATTTTGTAACTGAGAAGAAATCAGTTCAAGGAGGTTAATTAACTTGTCCGTATAAGGTAGCTAGTACATGGCAGAGGAAGTCCCCAATTTCTGTACCTAGGCCATTTCCTATACTTCAAGCTCACTATTTTCTTTCATTTCCAATTACTTTCTCCACATAAATATAAAAAGCCCAGCACTATAGAACAAAGTGCTGTATATAGATTAGCATTTGTATTTTCTATTTCTTCAAAGTGCTAAAGTGCTGTCATTAAATGAGAACTTTGGGTTTGACTTTGCTTTGGATAATACACCAGTTAAGAGATGCAAGCTTCAATCATACAGGATAATAGATAATCGGCTGAAGAGAGAAATTGATTTTAAAGTTGTAATTTACTTGAAGTGTTTGATGATCTCATAAAATACAGGCACAAAATTGAAGTTATTTAGTATTTCATGGCTCCCTTACAGCTTGAATTACTACTTCAGGGCCAAAGTCCTCACAAAAGAGCCACAGGTTCCTGTATTACAGACTACATATTTATTGCAGTGTAAATATATTTCCTGGTACAGAAGCTTTTCCTTTACTCTCTTAATATCTCATTCATAATATTTCTCTCTCTCTGTCTCTCTTTCTGCACCTCAAAAATTACCCAATCCCATGTTGTTTGACTGTCTGGTCATGGTTTACATTTCTGTCAAAAAATGGTTTTGTTTAGGGAAGTGGAAATGACCCTGCGTGTGTTGTTAGCTATCAGCCACTTCCCTTTAACACCTTTCTATTTTGTATTATTATATGGGACTTTATAATTTACCTTTACCATTTACCATTATTAGGCATATTTAAGCAAAGACAGTAACATCCAGAAAGGGAATTAGAGAAAAGAGTCTTCTATGGCTTTTCTTTTCTTTTTTTTTTCATTAAAAGAGAGTGAAGTAGTAGCATAAGAAGCTTGAAGGGTTGCTCTAGTGCAGTGATTCTCTATCTAGGAAGCATAATAGAGGTGCCTGGGGACCTGACCAGACAAATCAGAATCTCCGGAGGAAACAGATTTTTAAGCTCTCCAGGTTATTTCAATGTGCAATTAATGACAAGGACCACAGCTTTAGTGGAATCCCTTTATCTGAAACATGAGAACATTGGAAAGAACTACCCTTTCAATCATGTATGTGTGTGGAGATGTATAGGTAGGTATGCAGGTAGGTAGATAGATAGGAAAAATAAAAATCAAATTAAAGTATGTATTGTATCTCTAAATTGGTCCAAATCTATAAAAGTAAAACAAATGTGATTAATTATCATTAACTCAATGCTTTACTTGGGGCTAATATGTTGCCTACATCTTCTATAGATACCTGGAAGTATGAATGACTAGATAATATGGATCTCATATATATATTTTTGACAACTAAATTTCTATACACCTTTTTTTCTATACATTCTTTTTAGTGATGTCTAAAGACCAATTTTAGAAAGAACCATTATTTAAATCAAGTTTGTAAAAGCATATATAGTAAATAAAAATAAGTGGGACTTTGTTTTGTTGCTGTCATAGTGGTGATGATGGTTTTTGAAGTGTTGTTAGGCTGTGCTTAAAAATAGAATTTTAAAATCACAAAGGCATTGAATTTAAATACTCATGACAATTTTAAGAAAATACTCCTATAATCTTTGTATATATATGAATACCAATTTAGTGAATAACTTAGCAGTATTTTGGTACTCAGCAAATAACTGCCTAAAAATTTACACTAACATTATATATTTGATCTTTAGGTAGCTGGCAAAGAGAGTAGGTCTACTTTATTTTCACTCATCTATAAAGAATCATCCGTAAATCTTTCCATTTGTGATGGAATTTCAAAGCCAAAAAATAAAGCAAAGAATGATTTTGCAAAACCTATTTTTAGAAATAATAAACACTCAGTAATCATAAAAATAAATATGCAGGGAGAATTAGAATAGGAAATAATTATCATTTACACTCCTATATTTAATAAGGATATAAAATCAATGTACAAAAATCAGTAACATTTCTATATACCAATAACATTCAATCTGAGAACCAAACCAAGAATTCAATCCCATTCACAATAATCTCAAAAAAATGGAATACCTAGGAATACATTTAATCAAGGAGATGAAAGATCTCTAGAAGGAGAGCTAGCAAACACTGATAAAATAAATCATAGATGACACAAATGAAAAAAACACCCCATGCTCATGGATTGGAAGAATCAATGTCATTAAAATGACCATACTGCCCAAAGCAATATACAGATTCAACACAATTCTTATTAAATTATCAATTGTCATTGTTCACAGAATTAACAAAAATAATCCTAAAATTTATATGGAATAAGAAGAAAAGCTCAAATAGCCAAAGCAATCCTAAGCAAAAGAACAAAGCCAGAGGCATCACATTACATGATTTCAAACTATACTACAAGGCTATTGTAACCAAAATAGCATGGCACTGGTACAAAAATAGGCACAGATCAGTGGAATACAATACAGAACCCTGAAATAAAGACACCTACCCATAGTTAACTGTTCTTCAACAAAGTTGATAGGAACACAATAAGGAAAACATATCTTACCCAATAAATGGCACTGGGAAAATTGGATAGTCATATGCAGAACAATGAAACTGGACTCGTACCTTTTACATTATACAAAAATTAACTGAAGATGAATTAAAGACTTAAACATAAGACCTGAAACTACAAAAATACAAGAAGAAAACTTAGGAAAAACTTTTCTGGACATTGGCTGACGCAAGGAATTTATGGTTTAAATCTCAAAAGCAAATGCAACAAATGCAAAAATAAACAAATGGGATTTAATTACACTAAAAATCTTCTGCACAGATAAAGAAATAAAATAAACAGCCTACAGAATGTGAGAAAATATTTGCCAACTCTGCATCCTACAAAGGACGAACATGCAGAATTTACAAGGAATTCAAACAAGTCAATAAGGAAAAATCAACCCCTTTAAAATCTGGCCAAAGGACATGAATAGACATTTCTCAAAAGAAGATACAAATGGCCAACAAACATATGAAAACATGCTCAACATCACTAATCATCAGAGAATTGCAAATTAAAACCACAATATGATATCATCTCACATCAATCAGAATGGCTATTATTAAAAAGTCAAAAAACAATAGACATTGTCAGGGATATGGAGAAAAGGAAATGCTTTATACACTGTTGGTGAGTATGTAATTTAGTTAAACCTCTATAAAAACTACTATGGAGATTTCTCAAATAACTGAAAATAGAATCACCATTTTACCCAGCAATCCTACTATTGGATATCTACCAAAAGGAAAAGAAATCATTTTATCCAAAATACAACTGCACTTGTATGTTTGTTGTAGCACTACTCACAATAGCAAAATTGTGGAATCAACTTGCGTGATTCATCAACAAATAATTGGATAAAGAAAATGTGCTATATATACACCATGGGACACAACACATCCATAAAAAGAAATGAAATAATGTCTTTTGCAGCAATATAGATGGAGCTGGAGGCCCTTAGCTCAAGTGAAATAACTCAGAAAAAGGAAATCAAATACTGCATGTTCTCACTTATAAGTGGGAAGTAAACAATAGGTAAAGATGGACATAAAAATGGAAATAATATACCCTGGGAACTCCAAAAGCAGGGAGGGTGGGAGACAGTTGAGGTTTGAAAAATTACCTATTGGGTACAATGTTTACTAATTGGGGTGATGGGTAACTCGAAGTCTAAACCTCACTATTATGCAATATAGTGCATATAACATGCACATAACACACTATATATGCACATAACATACTATACATGCACATAATACACTCACATGTATACACCCTGAATCTATAAAAATTTTAAAAAGGCAAAAAGCCTTTTAAAAAGGCAAAAAGCAAAAAACATTGGAACCACAAAAGTAATTGTGAAGATACTTTTTAAAATTTGCTGGAGTTATTTTAATGGTAAACATATAATCAGTAGCAAATATGCACAATGTTTGATGTAAGTTAAACTATATGGTAAGTTATAGAATTATAGACATTGTCAGAATGTTGATTTATCAATGATTACACCTAGTAACAAAGTTAATACTCTTCACTGACAACTGTTGATAAGACAAATAAATAAATTCAGTCAGTCATTTGACATTTATCAGATAGTAGTTGCCCAAGAATTTCCAATTTCTAAACAAGAAAGTCTGCAAACTTGTCCTATACCTATAACTGAAAAAGATCATTTTCAAACTGGTTGCTAACTTACTTATTTGAAAACAAATGAAACTCAGCCTAGAAACTACGTTTTAGAAAATGCACACAGGATGCTAAAGCCATAGTGAGTCTAATGTGAGTATTGTTCCTCAAATCCCAGTTACTTCAGTTTTGCTGCTTTGGGTGCAGAATGGACTCAAATATACACACATGAAAGTCCACTTCCCCACATACACTGCATGAAGAAATGTGTAAATCATATAATAACAGGCCATTCAATTTTTATTCTCTCTCTTTCTCCCTATGTCCCTCATTGTCTCTATCTCTCTGTTAGACCATAAACAACTCGTTTTACAGTGATGCTTATTTATTGGCCTTTTCTACACTAACCTTTTCTTCCTACATTATTCAAAGAATCTACGGTCTTCTGAACAAGACTGTTGTTTCAGAGATAGTACACGCATCCTTTGTTTAGCTTTGCATGTTAGCAGACTTCGTTAATTCACTTATCTTTAGAGACACATTTATATCAGAAAATTTAACTTGATGATTAAAAAATTGGTGAAATACGTGTAGACTTTTGTAATTGGATTTATAGTTTCATCTAAGAACTCACTAAAAATATTTTGAACTTCAGGAAGAGATTTTTAAATGGCTTTGGTAAGCCATTTAAAAGCCCTATTTTCCCAAACGAATTAGTGTTGGTGTGTGGATGAGGAACTTTGCCATTGCTCTCTGAGCATTACCCGATAAGAACTAATCAGATGACAGATGGAATCTGAAGCTTGTTCAGATGAATTTTTGAGGTGAGTTGGTTACACACAATTTCTGTTTTACTAAGAAATTTATGCATAATAACCTATCCTAGGAGAAATCACAGTTAAACAATTTTGACCATTCATGACTATGTATCTATGAGTTGAAAATCTCAAGATACAGAGCATCATAACTATAGTACAGAATTGGATTTTTGCATTATAATTTCTAATTTTTAACTAGGTGACATCAAGCAATTATCAATTGTTTTGACTGTTTTCAGCCTCATGCTTTTCTTTAAAATTATTTACAGATAATATATCTTCGCAAACTAGGTCAAGACTTTCGTTTTATAATCAATCTCATTTTAATATGTCTTTAATTAAATGATGATTTGATATTCTATTTTAAATTTCATTATTTTACATTTAATTTGGCAAGTGATATGGGAATTTTTTTTTAAGACTGTCACCCCGGCTGGAATGCAGAGGCACTATCTTGGCTCACTGCAACCTCCGCCTCCTGGGTTGAAGGGATTCTCCTGCCTCAGCCTCCCAATTAGCTGGGATTACAGGCATGCGCCAACACATCCTGCTAATTTTTTTGTATTTTTAGTGGAGACAGGGTTTCACCATGTTGGCTAGGCAGGTCTCAAACTCCCGACCTCAAAAAATCCTCCCATCTCGGTCTCCCAAAGTGCTGGGATTACAAGAGTGAGCCACCGAGCTCAACTGGGAATTTCTTTAAATGAAATGATATATAATTCTTAGTAATTTTTAACAAATTGAGGAACAAGTGGATTTAAATAAGTAACAGTAACACAGTGGTGTGCAGGCACACTACATAGTTAAGATGATATAAAAATGACTGAAGTTGTTAAATATTGCTTACATCAGTGCCAGTTATTCTCTATGCCACTTACTTCATATTGACTTACTCTCTTAAAATATCCCCTTCTCAAATATGAAAAATACTATTTGAGCAGAAAGATATCAGACTAGTAGAAGTACAGCAGATAGAATTAGCTATCTATCTGTTTATTTGATTGGCAGAGACTGTTTCGCCAATTCAGGGAAAAAAACCAGTAGGGAATAATAATTAAAAAAAAAACTTCTCACTTTCACTGAAGCCTGACTGAATTTATTCTGTTTCTCCACTGTCCCCACACCATTCCATGAAGTTCTATCTCCATAATAGTGTATTCTAATTTAATTTTTGAACTTCTAAATAAATATTGGCTAGCAAAATTTTGTAAATATTATTCTTCCAGAATAACAAAAAAGTGGCTGGAAGCGGTGGCTCATTCCTGTAATCCCAGCACTTTGGGAGGCTGAGGTAGGTGGATTGCTTGAGGTCAGGAGTTCATGACCAGCCTGACATGGTGAAACCCCATCTCTACTAAAAATACAAAATTAGCCGAGCACGGCAGCACATGCCTGTAATCCTGGCTACTTGGGAGGCTGAGGCAGGAGAATGGCTTGAACTCAGGAAGCGGAGGTTGTAGTGAGTGAGCCGATATTGCACCATTGCACTCCAGCCTGGGTGACAAAAGCGAAACTCTTTCTCCAAACATAAATAAATAGGGCTGGATGTGGTGCCTCACGCCTGTAATCCCAGCACTTTGGGAGGCCGAGGTGGGCAGATCACAAGGTCAAGAGATCGAGACCATCCTGGCTAACACGGTGAAACCCCGTCTCTACTAAAAATACAAAAAATAAAAATAAAAATTAGCCGGGCGTAGTGGCGGGCACCTGTAGTCCCAGCTAGTCTGGAGGCTGAGGCAGGAGAATGGTGCAAACCCGGGAGGTGGAGCTTGCAGTGAGCCGAGATCGTGCCACTGCACTCCAACCTGGGCGACAGAGCGAGACTTTGTCTTAAATGAATAAATAAATATAAATTCAATAAAATAATAAACAAGTGAAACTAATGTAATGAACATGTACCACTAAGTCTTCTGCCATATTTTCTTTACATTTTCCATCAGCTAATAAACTAACACAGATACAACTGTATTTAAAACATATTTTGTACCCCCATTTGTAACATAGTTTGAATTAATATTTATTCATTCCTCTCTCTCTAAAGGAAATCAATTTCTGTGTGTTTTAAGCATCTATATATCCATAATAATGTATTTATTCTTTAACATAGTATTGTTTTCTAACATTTACATAAATCTATCATACTATTCAGGCGTTTTGACCTTTTTATTCAAGAAATATGATGTTTTAGAATTAGATATGTAGAGAAATACAGTTTATAAGTTGTAAATGCTGTATTGATTCAATGAAGGAATATTCTATATTTTATTTATGTTTTCTTCAACTAATAGGCACTATGTTATTTCCCAATTTTCAGTATCATAAATAATTGTGAAGATACTTTGAAAAATTTTCTGGGGTTCTTTTAGTGGTAAACATAAATTGGTATTTCAACATCATAAGCATATTCCATGATTATTCTTGTGCACGTGTATTTTTATGTATATGTAAACATTTATCCAAGACAGATTCATAAAGGAAACAATGGATAGTGTTACGGTCTTTCTGCTCCTTAGATCAGCTTGGTCTAAGTTCTTGTCTCACCAGGAAGCATTAGGTGCACAGACACCACAGAGTGAGTACAGTAAAAATTTATTAAGCAAAAGGAAAGCTCTCAGCAAAGAAGGGGCAGGGGTGGTTCCCCTATCCAAAGGCGGGAAAGTCTCCCATGTGACTGGTTCTGGGGCCTCTTGTGGATTCCTAAGTGTGTTGATTGGTTTGTGAGTATGCAAAAAAAGATTAAAGTGAAGACACCACTCAAAGGTAGGCACAATAGTGTAGAAGACCAGTTAGGAAAGGGTAGGTATATGTAAAATCGGTGAAGGGTGGGGATCAATCAGAGGAAAGCATGTCAAACAGGAAGACAAGTTCTCAATCCATTCTGAGGATTTAACTTGTAGCTTGCATTTCAGGCTTTAAACTGTCTTCAGCTTGGAGGTGGAGTTTTACTGGGGACCTGCCCCTATTTGCCTAGGTATTTGGTTGTCTCCTGCCACTCTCAATAGGCAGTTAAATATTTCAATCATAAAATTTAAAATGTACTGCCAAATTGTTATCAAAAATGAATGGGTCTTTATATCCTATTCTATAGTAAGAGAGCTCCACCTTTCCAAATCCTTAATACAAAGTGACAATGTCAATCTGCAATTTTGCTAATCTGATAGTTATGAATGTACTCATTTTATGCTTTCTTGATTCCTAGTCAAAAGCACTTTTCACATGCACATTGGCTACTTTAGTATCCTCCTCTGTTAGTTACCTGTTTATATCCTTTGTACATTTCTCCATGTAGGCTGTGGAATCTTTTTTAAATGAAATAAATTTTTGTAAATTCTGAGTATTTAATTTTGTTGGTTATATACATTGAAAATACATTTTCCCCAATGTGGCATTTTTCTAGTCTTACCTTATAGAGTATTTTCCATACCAATAATAAGTTTTAAACTTTAGTCTGATCAAGTTTTTTTTTCTTAATGGCGTGTACTTTGGTGTCATTGAGAAAGGCTTCAATCCCTAGAGGATATGAAAATATACTACTATGAATATTTATAAAAGTTTCAAATTTTTCATTTTACCAATAGTTTTATAATCTATGTGGATTTTTGGTATGCTATGAGGTGGCAGCATAATTTTTATTTTCATATGCAGATGCTATTATTGTATACAATTTATTGAACACTTGAATTAATCCCCACTGATTTGCCATGCCGTTTTCTTCTCTGTCACAATTGTCCTTAAATGTTTGGGTCAGTTTATTTTGTCCTCTATTTTTTAGTATTGGTCTGTTAGCTTTTCACTCTGCCAACTCCACAGTATTTTTTTTTATATATAACTTCAATATGTCTATAACTTCAATAAGTCTTAGTAACTGTTAAGTAAAGGTCAAATTTTCTCATGTTTCTTCTTAAAATATAATCTTGGTTATTTCTACTTCTGTATTCTTCTCTATATCATTGTGATCAGCTTAATATTTTACATGTCTTTATCGATGCTGCTTGAAATTAATATATAAATTTGGAAAAAGCCAATGTGGTTATTTATGATATGCTGCATGTGACGTGATTTTGAGTATTCTCATCCATGCAAATGGCATTGTCTGTTGCCTTCTGCTAAACTTGAGATACAGAACTAAGTCTTGTATTTGTGGGTTAGAGATTCTGTATTACAATTATATTAGAGATACTTTAAATCCAGTCGCTGGATTGTCCTTTCAGTAGGTGCCTTTTCTTTCTTGGCTGCATGCTTGCATATGTTCACCCCAACTTCTCTTCTAAGCCCCTTTATATAATCCAAAAACACATGCTGTGTTTCTCAGCTTCTTTTAAGATGAATATACAGCTTCAAATTTTAAGCAATGAAGCTGATGTTGTTCCTCATCTTGAATTAACAATTTTTGTTGTTGTTTTTCTTTTCAGCAGCTACCTCTCATTTATATTTACAAAATAAAAAGCAGCTGTCAATTAGCTTCAGTTCTAGGAATCCTTTTGTTTACAATCCATATTCTGTTCTTTCACATGTATATTTTGTTATTTAATGTAGATATATTTAATTCATTTTAGTTTAATATTTAACATATCATTATTCTCTATTTGGTTCTGAGAATTTCAAAATATTAACTCGCAATACTGTACTGACCGGAAATCTACTGCTAATAATCTTTAAAAGTTTGAGGGATGAGACATTTTATATTTGTTTGTTTTGTTTTCAGAGGAAGTTGGCAGAAGCTATATTGGGGCAGTCATTAACAAAATCAGTTGAATTAGATGACTGAGAAAATATTACTAAAAAGATAAATATAGTGAGTATAATGAATCTATTACCTACATTCTGATAAAAGCATTTAATGATAAAACTGTAAGCACATTTATTACAATATCAATGGTGATTGGAACTCATTAGAGATTGTTAAACTGCTATTCCTTAGAATAAAGAAGTTAATTAGTTTACTTGAAGTTCTTATTTACTATCAATTAAAATTTGGTAAAGATAAGTTGTGTTGCTCAATAGCTCACAATGACTTTTATTTTTAGTTGTAACAAAAATAGTCTGAAGGCTTTGCCTTGAGGAATTTAAATTGAATTAAAGCTAAATAGGAATTAAAGTTATATTTGGCAATAATGACTTCAGGGAAATATAGCCATAGCTACAATTTTTGACTTCAATGTGGATATATGAATAGATATATAACTGGAATACACACAGACATATGCACAAAAAATTTACAAAAACTATGACATTACAGTCCTCACTTATGTATCTGGTCACATTTTAATTGCTGGTATTTATAACTACCTCTTTCCACTACTCATTCTGTATTCCCTTTGTCTTCAGCAAGCGCCTGAGCTGGTCTTGCTTCTTCACCTGGTATGGTGACCCAAATCTTCATTCTAGAAGGGGCTGGACCATGAGTTGTCCTGCCTGAATTGAGTTGTTGTAGTTTTCCATTGACCTTAATTGCAGGGCACGGTAATACTGAGAGACACTCTAAGGAATCCCCTATATTTAAGACATATTTTTCCTTACCTCTAAGTTATAGTAGTAGTCCAATTTCTCTTTGTTCATCAAGATCAATTATCTCCAACAGCATTGTAATTCCTTCTTTGCCTGTTGATTCAGAAGTATGAGGAACCCAAAGTGGCCTGCTGGAAGTCTTACTTTCCAGGTCTATGAAATCACTGTTGTGTCTCCTGGTAGAACTATTCCTCCTTCTGAAAGTAAGACCAACAGGCCCCCAGAGCATAAGAGCACAAGAACAAGAAGTTAAAAATTTGCTAGTGTGTCCAATTTCACCCCGTAATTCCTAGGCCCATAAATTCTGCCTATTAGAGGAACAGTGCCAAATAATGTTAATTTGGAGTATATAAACCCCTCTGGAAGACCTTGCCCTAATCCTGCAAGGTACTGCCACCTAGCTGGTGCTGTAACTGAATCTTCTAAAGGCCTTTCCACTGTTCTAGCAAGCCAGATGCTTTAGGGTTGCAGGAAACATGGTAGGACAAGTGAATTCCACGAATGCCCCCATGTACCCACTGCCACACTTCTTGGGCTAAATTGAATTCCTTGACCAGAAGCAATGCTACATGGAACAAAACGACTGTGGATAGGCTTACCGTATTCTGTAGGTCCACGGGTGGTTGTTTTGGAAGAAGCATTGCATGCAGGGAAGGCAAATTCTTCTCCAGAGTAAGTGTCTATTCTAATAAAGGCGACACACTTGCCTTTCCATGTTGGAAATAGTTCAGTGTAATCGACTTGCCACTAGGTAGTTGGAATGCTGCCATATCAGGGGGTCAGTGTTGATCTCTGCTGCTGACAGATTGGGTGCTCAGCAGTGCTGTAGGCAGGCTGATTTTGGTGTGTGGAAGTTCATGTTTCTGAGCCCATGCATAATTTTCATTCTTACTACCATGGCTACTTTTTCATGAAATTTGAAAAATACATTAAAGTGGCTGCATTTTCCTTGGATTCATGGCATTAACTTTTCTACTGCCAGAATAAATAGAACCTTCACTAACGTGCTAAGGTTTTTTGTTAAAAATACATTTAATTTCTACATTTTTTCCTTCAAGTTTTGCAATTGAAAATTCACCCAATCTGCATACATCTATGTCATCACAATAGCACAAAATTGTTCACAATGCTTATATTTTTATCATATTTATATATCTATTGATATATCATTAGATATATAATCATATATAATTTCTTAGGATAGAGAGAACTGTTTGGCAAAGTGAATAAACATTTTAGCTAGTTAGTTATATATTTCCAGAATGTTTTTCAAATGTTTTTGATGAGTGGACAGCTACACCTTTTCAAATGGGAGAAACTGGCCAAAACAAAGGAATTATAGGCCCTGTACAATTCTAAAATCCAATGAGCCAGTCAAATCTTAAAGGTCCAAAACAACCTCCTTTGATTTCATGTCTCACATCCAGGTAACACTGATGCATGAGATGGGTTCCCATGGTCTTGGCAGCTCCACCCCAGTAGCTTTTCAGGGTACAGTTCCTCTTTTGGCTGCTTCCACAGGCTGGCATTGTCTGTGGCTTTTCCAGATGCATGGTGCAAACTGTCAGTGGATCTACCATTCTGGGATCTGGAGGCCTGTGGCCCTATTCTCACAGCTCCACTAGGGAGTGCCCAGTGGGGACTCTGTGTCAGGGCTTCCACCCAACATTTCCTTTCTGCATTGCCCTAGCAGAGGTTCTCCATGAAAGCTCTGCCCCATTCAGCACACCTCTGCCTGCACACCCAGGCATTTCCATACATCTTCTGAAATCTAAGTGGAGGCTCACAAACCTCAATTTTTGACTTCTATGTACCCGTAGGGCTAACAGCATGTGGAGGCTGCCAAGGCTTAGGGCTTACATCCTCTGAAGCCACAGCCTGAGATGTACCTTGACCTCTTTTAGCCATGACTGGGACACAAGGCACCAAGCCCCAGGACTGCAGAAAGAAGCAAGGGCCTGCACCTGGCCCAGGAATTTAATATTTCCTCCCAGGCCTCTCGGCCTGTGATGGGAGTAGCTGCCATGAAGACCTCTGACGAGCCCTGGAGACAATTTCCCCACTGTCTTTATGATTAACATTTGTCTCCTCGTTACTTAAGCATATTTCTGCAGCTGGCTTGAATTTCTCCCCAGAAAATGGGCTTTTCTTTTCTATTGCATTGTCAGGCTGCAATTTTCCAAACTCTCATGCTCTATTTCCTCTTGAATGCTTTGTCACTTAGACATTTCTTCTGCTAGATACCCTAAATCATCTCTCTCAAGTTCAAAGTTCCACAGATCTGTAGGGCAGGGGCAAAATGCCCCCAGTCTCTGTTGAACACAGCAAGAGTGACTTTTACTCCAGTTCCCAACGAGTTCCTCATTTCCATTCGAGACCACCTCAGCTTGGACTTCACTGCCATATCACTATCAGTATTTTGGTCAAAGTCATTAAACAAGTCTCTAGAACCCAGTCTTGATACAAATTTACTGTGTTGGTTCATTCTTATGCTACTAATAAAGATATATACAAGACTGGATAATTTATAAAGGAAAGAAGTTTAATTGACTCACAGTTCCACATGCCTGGGGAGGCCTCAGAATCATGGTGGAAAGGAAAGCAAGACATGTCTTATGTGGCAGCAGGCAAGAGAGATTGTGCAGGGGAACTCCCACTTATGAAACCATCAGATGTCGTGAGACTTAGACATTACCATGAGAACAGTATGGGGGAGACCACCACCATGATTCAATTACATTCACCTGGCTCCGCCCTTGACGTGTAGGTAATTGAATCATTACAATTCAAGGTGAGATTTGTGTGGGAACACAGCCAAATCCTATCAGAGAGGTTCTAATGTTTAAATAATACATTAATCCTATTTACAAGGATAAAGTTTTAAATCATGGCAACAGATATGAAGATAATTATTTATACAAGCACATATAAATGGAGTGGGGACTGTGGACATTTGTGGAGTTTCTAAGTTTATCCTATTTTGTCTAGAAACTAAAACATAGTTGAAAGTAAGAATTAAGAAGTATTTGTCAGATATTTGAGGAGAAAGAAGAAAGTAGAGAATACTTGTCATGACAGAATGTTTGGACTAAGGAAATATAATATGAGTGCTGGCAAGTGCTATGCAAACTATTTCTGTGCGCACTCATGGTCAAATCTCTCTTTATTGAGTATAAAGAAGATTACTCTTCCAAGCATCTTTGCAGTTACTTGGCTCAGTGTGATGTGTTCTGCCCATTGACTCTGAGTAGAAAAGGCATGTGTAATTTCTCATCTGAAGTCAATGGAAGCCACCTTTCAAAATGGTGCCATCAAAGAGTGGGCTAAGTCTGCATGCTCAATTGTAGGTTGGATGTGAGATACCTTGGTAACGTGACAAACCTATAGCAGAGTTGCGTGGGTGGAAAATAAATATATGTATGTTAAATGGCTGTTTTAAGATAAACTTATGTATGTTAAATGTCTTTGTTTTGTTACTATAATGTATACAAATGTAACCTGAAATAATTGAGCGCTAAAAAGCCACTCTAGCACTAGTGGTTATGACTTTAAAAGTGAGTTTCTTTCTCTTTCTTTCTTTCTTGCTTGCTTGCTTTCTTGCTTTCTTGCTTTCTGTGCTTTCTTGCTTTCTTCTTTTTCATTCTCTCTCTTTCTTTTCTTTCTTTCTTTTTTTTTTTTTTTTTAATAGAGACAGGGTCTCACTCTGTCACCTAGGCTGGAGTGCAGTGCAGTGGCAAAACATCCTGTGCTCCAGCCATCCTCCTGCCTCAGCCTCCTTAGTAGCTGGGACTACCAGTGCAGCACCATGCCTAGCCATTTTTCTTTTCCTTTAATTTTTTATAGAGACACAATCTCTTGCTATGTTGTCCAGGCTGGTTTCAAACTCTTGGCCTCAAGCAATTCTTCTTTTGCTTTGGCCTCTTAAAGTGCAGACTGTTGAAATTACAGGTGTAAGCCACCATCCCCAACCTAAAAGTCATTTCTTTAAATAAATACGGTAGCAGGGGTCCAGGTAGAAGGCAGGCAGAATATTGGCTTCTCCCAAGGAAGTATAAAAAAACAAGAAAGGGGCACAAAAGTTGAATGAGTATACAATGAACTATTAGATTACTAGAGCAATGAATTAATACTGGGTTGGGTGAAAAAGAAGAAAAGTAAAATTCAGGAAAAAGTTGTAGGAGTAATAATTTGTGGTTTCTGAGAAGCTCAGAGAATTGTTGGTTTTGAGGTAATAGGATGAATATGGAAAGACGGAGTGATATGGAGAGATGGAGTTGTTGTAAAGAAAATGGAGCACTTGCAGTTGCAATTTTTGTGTGTAGGAATATGAGCAAATCTATGGAATGCCATCAGAGTAAGGGGATAATATGGAGTAGGGCACTTTGACAGAGAAGGAGATTGAAATAACCAAGAATTTTGTGAAAATAAATGACCATGTAGTCGGTACATAATGAACCACATCTACTTGAAGATGCGTGTCTTTTCTCAAAATTAGTGCAATTTTCTGCTATTTGTTTTACAATTTTCTCTCACCTGAAATAATTCTATGTAAAAGTTTCTTCTGATTTTCTTTTTAATTTTGTTTACATTTGCTATTATATTGCAATCATTATATTAGAACCATTTATCTGTTTTTCCTAAGTTCAGGAAAAATGTCTCAAGGTACCCTTTCTATTATACTGGTTACTATTCCCATTGCATAAAATATCTGGCACTGGTATATTTTAAATAAATATTCTATTTTCTTATCAAAATATAAGATATGTAAGAATTACAGAAAAAGCAAATATATCCTGCAAAGAACCAATATCCCTTAATTCTCTGGAAAATTTCTGTCACATAAAGATGTACCTTATGCTTTCTAATGACTACTGATCTCTAAGTTAATACCCAACATTTTAAAACAGCTTCCTCTGAGATTTCTTCTTTTTTTTTTTTTTTTTTTTTTTTTTTTTTTTTTTTTTTTTTTATTTTTTTTTTATTTTTTTTTTTAAATTTATTTATTATTATTATACTTTAAGTTGTAGGGTACATGTGCATAACGTGCAGGTTTGTTACATATGTATACTTGTGCCATGTTGCTGTGCTGCACCCATCAACTCGTCATTTACATCAGGTATAACTCCCAATGCAATCCCTCCCCCCTCCCCTCTCCCCATGATAGGCCCCGGTGTGTGATGTTCCCCTTCCTGAGTCCGAGTGATCTCATTGTTCAGTTCCCACCTATGAGTGAGAACATGCGGTGTTTGGTTTTCTGTTCTTGTGATAGTTTGCTAAGAATGATGGATTCCAGCTGCATCCAAGTCCCTACAAAGGACTCAAACTCATCCTTTTTTATGGCTGCATAGTATTCCATGGTGTATATGTGCCACATTTTCTTAATCCAATCTGTCACTGATGGACATTTGGGTTGATTCCAAGTCTTTGCTATTGTGAATAGTGCTGCAATAAACATACGTGTGCATGTGTCTTTATAGCAGCATAATTTATAATCCTTTGGGTATATACCCAGTAATGGGATGGCTGGGTCATACGGTACATCTAGTTCTAGATCCTTGAGGAATCGCCATACTGTTTTCCATAATGGTTGAACTAGTTTACAATCCCACCAACAGTGTAAAAGTGTTCCTATTTCTCCACATCCTCTCCAGCACCTGTTGTTTCCTGACTTTTTAATGATTGCCATTCTAACTGGTGTGAGATGGTATCTCATTGTGGTTTTGATTTGCATTTCTCTGATGGCCAGTGATGATGAGCATTTTTTCATGTGTCTGTTGGCTGTATGAATGTCTTCTTTTGAGAAATGTCTGTTCATGTCCTTTGCCCACTTTTTGATGGGGTTGTTTGTTTTTTTCTTGTAAATTTGTTTGAGTTCTTTGTAGGTTCTGGATATTAGCCCTTTGTCAGATGAGTAGATTGCAAAAATTTTCTCCCATTCTGTAGGTTGCCTGTTCACTCTGATGGTAGTGTCTTTTGCTGTGCAGAAGCTCTTTAGCTTAATGAGATCCCATTTGTCAATTTTGGCTTTTGCTGCCGTTGCTTTTGGTGTTTTAGACATGAAATCTTTGCCCATGCCTATGTCCTGAATGGTACTACCTAGGTTTTCCTCTAGGATTTTTATGGTACTAGGTCTAACATTTAAGTCTCTAATCCATCTTGAATTAATTTTCGTATAAGGAGTAAGGAAAGGATCCAGTTTCAGCTTTCTACTTATGGCTAGCCAATTTTCCCAGCACCATTTATTAAATAGGGAATCCTTTCCCCATTTCTTGTTTCTCTCAGGTTTGTCAAAGATCAAATGGCTGTAGATGTGTGGTATTATTTCTGAGGACTCTGTTCTGTTCCATTGGTCTATATCTCTGTTTTGGTACCAGTACCATGCTGTTTTGGTTACTGTAGCCTTGTAGTATAGTTTGAAGTCAGGTAGCGTGATGCCTCCAGCTTTGTTCTTTTGACTTAGGATTGTCTTGGAGATGCGGGCTCTTTTTTGGTTCCATATGAACTTTAAAGCAGTTTTTTCCAATTCTGTGAAGAAACTCATTGGTAGCTTGATGGGGATGGCATTGAATCTATAAATTACCTTGGGCAGTATGGCCATTTTCACAATATTGATTCTTCCTATCCATGAGCATGGTATGTTCTTCCATTTGTTTGTGTCCTCTTTGATTTCACTAAGCAGTGGTTTGTAGTTCTCCTTGAAGAGGTCCTTTACATCCCTTGTAAGTTGGATTCCTAGGTATTTTATTCTCTTTGAAGCAATTGTGAATGGAAGTTCATTCCTGATTTGGCTCTCTGTTTGTCTGTTACTGGTGTATAAGAATGCTTGTGATTTTTGCACATTAATTTTGTATCCTGAGACTTTGCTGAAGTTGCTTATCAGCTTAAGGAGATTTTGGGCTGAGACAATGGGGTTTTCTAAATATACAATCATGTCATCTGCAAACAGGGACAATTTGACTTCTTCTTTTCCTAACTGAATACCCTTGATTTCTTTCTCTTGCCTGATTGCCCTAGCCAGAACTTCCAACACTATGTTGAATAGGAGTGGTGAGAGAGGGCATCCCTGTCTTGTGCCAGTTTTCAAAGGGAATTTTTCCAGTTTTTGCCCATTCAGTATGATATTGGCTGTGGGTTTGTCATAAATAGCTCTTATTATTTTGAGGTACATTCCATCAATACCGAATTTATTGAGCGTTTTTAGCATGAAGGGCTGTTGAATTTTGTCAAAAGCCTTTTCTGCATCAATTGAGATAATCATGTGGTTCTTGTATTTGGTTCTGTTTATATGCTGGATTATGTTTATTGATTTGCGAATGTTGAACCAGCCTTGCATCCCAGGGATGAAGCCCACTTGATCATGGTGGATAAGCTTTTTGATGTGTTGCTGAATCCGGTTTGCCAGTATTTTATTGAGGATTTTTGCATCGATGTTCATCAGGGATATTGGTCTAAAATTCTCTTTTTTTGTTGTGTCTCTGCCAGGCTTTGGTATCAGGATGATGTTGGCCTCATAAAATGAGTTAGGGAGGATTCCCTCTTTTTCTATTGATTGGAACAGTTTCAGAAGGAATGGTACCAACTCCTCTTTGTACCTCTGGTAGAATTCAGCTGTGAATCCATCTGGTCCTGGACTTTTTTTGGTTGGTAGGCTATTAATTGTTGCCTCAATTTCAGAGCCTGCTATTGGTCTATTCAGGGATTCAACTTCTTCCTGGTTTAGTCTTGGAAGAGTGTAAGTGTCCAGGAAATTATCCATTTCTTCTAGATTTTCCAGTTTATTTGCGTAGAGGTGTTTGTAGTATTCTCTGATGGTAGTTTGTATTTCTGTGGGGTCGGTGGTGATATCCCCTTGATCATTTTTAATTGCGTCGATTTGATTCTTCTCTCTTTTCTTCTTTATTAGTCTGGCTAGTGGTCTGTCAATTTTGTTGATCTTTTCAAAAAACCAACTCCTGGATTCATTGATTTTTTGGAGGGTTTTTTGTGTCTCTATCTCCTTCAGTTCTGCTCTGATCTTAGTTATTTCTTGCCTTCTGCTAGCTTTCGAATGTGTTTGCTCTTGCTTCTCTAGTTCTTTTAATTGCGATGTTAGAGTGTCAATTTTACATCTTTCCTGCTTTCTCTTGTGGGCATTTAGTGCTATAAATTTCCCTCTACACACTGCTTTAAATGTGTCCCAGAGATTCTGGTATGTTGTATCTTTGTTCTCATTGGTTTCAAAGAACATCTTTATTTCTGCCTTCATTTCGTTATGTACCCAGTAGTCATTCAGGAGCAGGTTGTTCAGTTTCCATGTAGTTGAGCGGTTTTGAGTGAGTTTCTTAGTCCTGAGTTCTAGTTTGATTGCACTGTGGTCTGAGAGACAGTTTGTTATAATTTCTGTTCTTGTACATTTGCTGAGGAGTGCTTTACTTCCAATTACGTGGTCAATTTTGGAGTAAGTATGATGTGGTGCTGAGAAGAATGTATATTCTGTTGATTTGGGGTGGAGAGTTCTATAGATGTCTATTAGGTCTGCTTGTTGCAGAGATGAGTTCAATTCCTGGATATCCTTGTTAACTTTCTGTCTCGTTGATCTGTCTAATGTTGACAGTGGAGTGTTGAAGTCTCCCATTATTATTGTATGGGAGTCTAAGTCTCTTTGTAAGTCTCTAAGGACTTGCTTTATGAATCTGGGTGCTCCTGTATTGGGTGCATATATATTTAGGATAGTTAGCTCTTCCTGTTGAATTGATCCCTTTACCATTATGTAATGGCCTTCTTTGTCTCTTTTGATCTTTGATGGTTGAAAGTCTGTTTTATCAGAGACTAGTATTGCAACCCCTGCTTTTTTTTGTTCTCCATTTGCTTGGTAAATCTTCCTCCATCCCTTTATTTTGAGCCTATGTATGTCTCTGCGTGTGAGATGGGTCTCCTGAATACAGCAGACTGATGGGTCTTGACTCTTTATCCAGTTTGCCAGTCTGTGTCTTTTAATTGGAGCATTTAGTCCATTTACATTTAAGGTTAAGATTGTTATGTGTGAACTTGATCCTGCCATTATGATATTAACTGGTTATTTTGCTCATTAGTTGATGCAGTTTCTTCCTAGCCTCAATGGTCTTTACATTTTGGCATGTTTTTGCAATGGCTGGTACCGGTTGTTCCTTTCCATGTTTAGTGCTTCCTTCAGGATCTCTTGTAAGGCAGGCCTAGTGGTGACAAAATCTCTAAGCATTTGCTTATCTGTAAAGGATTTTATTTCTCCTTCACTTATGAAACTTAGTTTGGCTGGATATGAAATTCTGGGTTTAAAATTCTTTTCTTTAAGAATGTTGAATATTGGCCCCCACTCTCTTCTGGCTTGGAGAGTTTCTGCCGAGAGATCTGCTGTTAGTCTGATGGGCTTCCCTTTGTGGGTAACCCGACCTTTCTCTCTGGCTGCCCTTAAGATTTTTTCCTTCATTTCAACTTTGGTGAATCTGGCAATTATGTGTCTTGGAGTTGCTCTTCTCGAGGAGTATCTTTGTGGCGTTCTCTGTATTTCCTGGATTTGAATGTTGGCCTGCCCTACTAGGTTGGGGAAGTTCTCCTGGATGATATCCTGAAGAGTGTTTTCCAACTTGGTTCCATTTTCCCCCTCACTTTCAGGCACCCCAATCAGACGTAGATTTGGTCTTTTTACATAATCCCATACTTCTTGCAGGCTTTGTTCGTTTCTTTTTCTTCTTTTTTCTTTTGGTTTCTCTTCTCGCTTCATTTCATTCGTTTGATCCTCAATCGCTGATACTCTTTCTTCCAGTTGATCGAGTCGGTTACTGAAGCTTGTGCATTTGTCACGTATTTCTCGTGTCATGGTTTTCATCTCTTTCATTTCGTTTAGGACCTTCTCTGCATTAATTACTCTAGCCATCAATTCTTCCACTTTTTTTTCAAGATTTTTAGTTTCTTTGCGCTGGGTACGTAATTCCTCCTTTAGCTCTGAGAAATTTGATGGACTGAAGCCTTCTTCTCTCATCTCGTCAAAGTCATTCTCCGTCCAGCTTTGATCCGTTGCTGGCGACGAGCTGCGCTCCTTTGCCGGGGGAGATGCGCTCTTATTTTTTGAATTTCCAGCTTTTCTGCCCTGCTTTTTCCCCATCTTTGTGGTTTTATCTGCCTCTGGTCTTTGATGATGGTGATGTACTGATGGGGTTTTGGTGTAGGTGTCCTTCCTGTTTGATAGTTTTCCTTCTAACAGTCAGGACCCTCAGCTGTAGGTCTGTTGGAGATTGCTTGAGGTCCACTCCAGACCCTGTTTGCCTGGGTATCAGCAGCAGAGGCTGCAGAAGATAGAATATTTCTGAACAGCGAGTGTACCTGTCTGATTCTTGCTTTGGAAGCTTCCTCTCAGGGGTATACTCCTCCCTGTGAGGTGTGGGGTGTCAGACTGCCCCTAGTGGGGGATGTCTCCCAGTTAGGCTACTCAGGGGTCAGGGACCCGCTTGAGCAGGGAGTCTGTCCCTTCTCAGATCTCAGCCTCCGTGTTGGGAGATCCACTGCTCTCTTCAAAGCTGTCAGACAGAGTCGTTTGCGTCTGTGCAGAGGTGTCTGTGTGTCTTAGTTTACTGTGCCCTGTCCCCAGAGGTGGAGTCTACAGAGACAGGCAGGTTTCCTTGAGCTGCTGTGAGCTCCACCCAGTTCGAGCTTCCCAGCAGCTTTGTTTACCTACTTAAGCCTCAGCAATGGCGGGCGCCCCTCCCCCAGCCTCGCTGCTGCCTTGCCGGTAGATCACTGACTGCTGCGCTAGCAACGAGGGAGGCTCCGTGGGTGTGGGACCCTCCCGGCCAGGTGTGGGATATGATCTCCTGGTGTGCCTGTTTCCTAAAGCGCAGTATTGGGGTGGGAGTTACCCGATTTTCCAGGTGTTGTGTGTCTCAGTTCCCCTGGCTAGGAAAAGGGACTCCCTTCCCCCTTGCGCTTCCCAGGTGAGGCAATGCCTCGCCCTGCTTCAGCTCTCGCTGGTCGGGCTGCAGCAGCTGACCAGCTCCGATCGTCCGGCACTCCCCAGTGAGATGAACCCAGTACCTCAGTTGAAAATGCAGAAATCACCGGTCTTCTGTGTCGCTCGCGCTGGGAGTTGGAGACTGGAGCTGCTCCTATTCGGCCATCTTGCTCCGCCCCCCCGAGATTTCTTCTTATGTTTACCTTTGAAATATGAAGCCTGCCTTCCCCCACTTCATCCTCACGTACTACTGGAGACAGGATTAAGTGCTTTGCATTTTATTCCCATTCATTGCCAAAATAATTATATATTACATATATAGGATAAAATATTTAATATATAATTATGTTATATATTAATTACATAGTATGTGCTATCAATATGTTAGATTACGTTAATTATAATAATATATTACATATTAGAAGTCACATATTAAATCATTAAGAAAATCATGGGCTAATATGTAACATAATTACATGGTCATACATGAGAAATAAAACATAAGAAAAAGATTAATAAAGATAGTTGGAAATAGCATGATTAATGAGAAAAAGTTAGCAGATTCTGGAAATTCTAATATTTGAAGTATGTAAAAAACAAAGAACAATTTACTTATGCAATAGTATGATAAACTTGAATTTAAGGGAAATTTTTTAAAAATAGGATTATAATTGAATTTAAAAAGTGTATGAATTTTAAGTTTATGTTGTATTTATTTGTAAAAATTGAAATTGCGTAAATATCAACATAGATTTGACATGTTAAAGTGAATTAATTATACAAATAAAATACTAGGTAATCAGGTAATCAACATCTCAAACGTAAAGTTTTTAAAATTGAAATTTATTTTAAAAAATTATTTTGAATATTAATATAGTTTTAAGAGATAAAGAGGGGAGAATCTGATATCAGTACCATTTTTTTAAGAAAAATGGATAGAAATCTAATTGAAGTAGCATTTCTTAAGTCAGGAAGAGTGGAGAGATATCAGCTTAGAATATAGGGGTTTATAAACTTTATAAATGTTGTGAGAAGTACCTTGTTACAAGCTAAGAGACTTCAACCTTTATGTAAATACATAAACATATGCATATATAACTCCACTTATCCTTCAACAAAGCATGAAAATCCCACATTTAGAAAAGTGTACTCTTCCTTATTGATCATAATATCACAAGTGTGAAACAAAATATTTCCTTTGAAAAATTTTAAAAGAGGGAGAAAGAATTGCTTTTTAAACATGAGGTAATACTCTTGTCATACACAATATTATTTATAAATCTACATATTTAAGTGGAAAAAACCTAAATTTGGCTGCGGAGATGTGTCTTAGGATGAGTAAAAATCAGAATTTTATATTTACTAAATTGCTTTTAAATGATTATAAACTACAACAACGTATATTTGTCTTATTTCATTTCTATGATGTAATTTTCCTTTATTTTATAAATAAATTTATCCTTTGTTAAAGAATTTATCTGATTTAATTTTTTTTTCCTCCTGCAGGAATATAATTCTCTGTCATTTGCTTTATTTATTTATTTATTTAGAGACAGTCTTGCTCTGTTGCCCAGGCTGGAGTGCTGTGGCAGGATCTTGGCTCACTGCAACCTCCAACCACCCAGGTTCAAGCGACTTTCCTGTCTCAGCCTCCTGAGGAGCCGGGATTACAGGCATGCGCCACCATACCTGGCTAATTTTTGTATTTTTAGTAGAGACAGGGTTTTACTATGTTGTCCAGACTGGTCTCAAACTCCTAACCTCAAGCTATCTGCCCACCTTGGCTTCCCAAAGTGCTGAGATTACAGACGTGAGCCACCGCCCCTGGCCTGTCATTTGCTTTTATAATAAAGTATATACACAGTATTTGCAAAGACAGTTACATCTGAATAAAATATATTTATAAATTCTTACAATATTTTCTCAAAAACCGCTTAACCACCTTTTAAACTTCAAATATTCTGTGACATTCTGAGAATAGAAGATAAAACTAAAAATGTTATAGGAACAAAGCTAATAGAGAACTGTTTAACTGGGAGATGGTGGGGAAAAGAAATAAAGGTGTTGACATAGATGTAGCCATAATCTAAAACACATCTCATTTAAATTTAAAGATTAAATTTGTTCCACTCGGGTAAAATGTAGCCTCAAATATTAATTTTGGGTTTGTTATCACAAAGTACATAATGCTATAGACTGTGTAACAATTAGAGAAAGAGGAGAGAAACATAAAGGGCGGCTCGACAGTAACAGTGACAGGTTTATTTTGAATAAACCTGAGAGGGGCAGCTGACGAGTTAGGTCAGAGCTATACTCTCTTATAGACTAAGAGTTTTTAAGGATTCAGGGTGGGAGAGTTTATCAGAGGCTTGGACTGATTCTGTGCCTCTTTGTTGTGCTTATCTGGGAGGGAGAATTGTGTGTCTGTTCCCATACATCTTTCTGCAGCTGCAGGCATACCGGCTGCGGAGTCTGCTTTTAGCCTCCCTATCTCAGTGCACCTGAAAGGAAAGGAATGTGCTTATTAAGCCCCACTGTTTTACTGGGGCCCATTGTATGAAAGTGAAGTTTGGCAGTTACTCGAGAATTTTCTCCCACCTCCCTCTGTGCCCGAGCTGTCTTATATGTGTTTTATGGTCTGCTCTTTCTGGCTGCTTGTAGTTCCAAGAGAAATGATATACTTGAAATGCATGAGGCTAGAAAAGGAGCTGGAATTTAAAGTGGTGGTGTTTGTGTGAGATGATGGTGCTCCTGCTCTATCAGACTGAAATTTACATTACATACCATTTGATAATTTCAAAGAAGAGAGTACTAAGATATATACTGAAATATGTGTTTCTGTTTCTCTTTGGGCTCTTTGGTCTGCCTTTGTTTCTTTTTTATTTATGCATTTGCATAAAAGATTAATATGTGATTTTTAATTTTAGAGCAATGTACTATTTCTAAAATTTAAATACATTTTGACACACTAGGACTTGATGGTTTCATTCAAGATTATGTTTTTGGAGAGAGTCACATTGATACATGTAGCTTGAATTTATTCATTGTAGCTGCTATATGGTATTCCATTGAAAAGGGAAACATATATTTATTATTCTAAAGGGGACTGGTTTTAATTTGTTTGTTTTTTCAGTTGTTGGAAAAATGTGTTGTAATGAACATCTTCAATATCTTTCCTTAGATGTAGCTGTGTGTCCAAGAATTATTCCAGGTGGGCACTGACAATTAGAATTTCCTTGTGATCTGGGCATGCACTTCTATCTGTTTAAAACAGTTTTTCTGCCAGCCCTCAGGTCACAATTTTCAGTACAGATTAATGCTGTACCAGTTTGTTGGGGATAATAACATTCCTTTGCTTTGTTGGCTGAGGAAGGCAGAACTAAGTCTATTTCTCTTCGCTGGAAGGGTTGTAGTAATTTAGGAAGCTCTGATTTCAGATTAATCTTATCAGCATACTCCAGAAAGGAGGCATTTGCTTAGTTTTCTTTCTTTCTGACAACTATCACATCTCTGTCAAATATCTAAATCCTGGTAATATCACTTTTTGCAACTCTGCTTTATCACAATCCATGGGATATTTTGAAAATCCATGATAAATATACATGTGAATTCTATTAAGGAACATGAGAATTGCCTCTAGATGGCCTGTACTAGACTGTAGTCTAGGGTGTATAGTTGGTCAAAAATGCAATGAGTACAATAAAACACACCATAAATTATTCTTTCATAAATTATTCGAAATAGGCACAGGTCTTGCTTAACAGGATAAATGGGTCTGACCTCTGTTGTCTTCATTTATCCACAATTGTTGCTTCATTTCCATCTGTAATTCAGTCACTATTTCCTTTCTCAAGGAAATCTTGAGATAATGATCTTGGTTTTATATTTTGTTTTCACATTACCTTCAAGCATACTGAAAACATTCTACTATATCACTATGATACAAATAGTGAAGTTGACTAGATTTCACCAAATCAATTTTTAAAATAAAAAAAAATACAGATGTTTTGCTGTTCCTGCTCCATTTAGCAGTTTTACCACGTTTCTGAATTCTTCCTCAGATTAGGAATATATTTAACTCTGCTCTTGTATTATAAAAACTAACTGTGGTATCTGTCACTGTTAAATGCATGATAGGACAGTGTCTTCCAGGCTCATCCACATTGTGGCAAATGGCAATATCTCATTCTTTTTTCAGGACTGAATAATATTTTATTGCATATATACATATACCATGATTTATGTATCCACTTATCCATTGACAGAGACTTCGTATCTTGGCTGTTGTGAATAATGCTACAATGAACATGGAAGGTCAGGTATCTTTATTAGGTGGTAATTTAATTTCCTTTGGATATATCCTCAGAAGATGGATTGCTAAGTCATATGATAGTTCTATGTTTATATCTTTATTTTTGTTTTATTTATTTTATTTTAAGTTCTGGGATACATGTGCAGGATGTGCAGGTTTGTTGCATAGGTAAGTGCGTGTTTACCTATATAACATCACCTAATACCTAGGTAGTAGGTATTATTCCTTAAGTATTAAGACCAGCATGCATTAGCTATTTTTCTTGATGCTCCTCCTCCAGTTACACCCCAGCCATGACAGCCCCCAGAGCGTGTTGTTCCCTCCCTGTGCCCATGTATTCTCATTGTTCAGCCCCCACTTGTAAGTGAGAACATGTGGTGTTTGATTTTCTGTTCCTGCATTAACTTTTGCTGAGGATAATGACTTCCATCTCCACCCATATCCCTGTAAAGGACATGATCTCATTCATTTTCGTGGGTGCATAGTATTCCATGGTATACATATACCACATTTTCTTTATCCAGTCTATCATTGATGAACATTTGGGTTGATTCCATGTCTTTGCTAACGTGAATAGTGTTTCAGTGAACGTATGTGTGCATGTATCTTTATAACAGAATGATTTATATTCCTTTGGGATTCCTGACTCAAATAATATTTCTATTCCTAGGTCTTTGAGGAATTGCCCCACCGTCTTCCACAATAATTGAACTAATTTACATTCCTATTAACAGTGCAAAAGCACTCATATTTCTCCACAGCCTCACCAGCATCTGTTGTTTCTTGACTTTTTGATAATTACCATTCTGACTGGCATGAGGTGGTATCTCATTGTGGTTTTTGATTTGCATTTCTCTAACAATCAGTGATGTTAAGCTGTTTTCCATGTTTCTTGGTCACATAAATATCTTCTTTTGAGAAGTATATGTTCATGTCTTTTTGCCAACTTTCAAATGGGGTTGTTTGTTTTTCTTGTAAATTTGTTTAATTTCTGTGTAGATTCTGGATATTAGACCTTTTTCTAATGGCAGCATGCAAAATGAGTAAATTTTAGCTGCTCTTACCATAAAAACACACAAAAAATGGACAACTATGTGAGACAATAAATATATGAATTTGCTTCACTATAGTAACCTTTTTGCTATCTGTATGTATCCTATAACATCTTGTTGTATACCTAAATATATAAAATAACATTTATTTTTAAAATTAAAAAAATGCATGATAGAGAGCCCTTCTTAGAGGCCCAACTGCATATGAACTCTTTTTATTTATCCTTCTAAGTATGTTTTTTTCTGGAACCTGTAGAATCTCAGTTTTGGTTACTATATGATATGGATTGAAAGAACTTTTTTCTATTGATTATGTGTTCTTCCATAAACTTTGCTTTTACCAGGTCCTGACATTTGAGAATAAAAAAGTTAAAATCTGGCCCTCTTTTTCCTTCTGCCTGTACTCTAATCATCCATCCTTTCCTTGAAGCGATAAGTATAGCACACCTTAGCTACCTTCCCTACCATAAAGGACTAAAAAGTGATGCAAGGATTCAAAAACAGAACAACAACAAAATATTATTGATACATGAAGACATAAATAATATTAATTCCAGATTTACATATCTGGCTTTAAAAAGGAAAGGTAAGATGGTCTTGATTTATACTTAAATGAAAATAATTAGAAAACAAGGAAAAAACTAGAAATCATCTATTTTCAGTTATTGTACAATAGACAGTGGCAAAGTATGATTCTTGAGAAACAAGAAACAAATGAAGTGAGTCTTACTATGTCGAGGCAATTCCTGACCTGTTTTCTAGTAAGAAAAGAAAATATAATTCCGCGATGTTGATATGTTGAGAATTTATTTATATGACATGAATTTAGAATAGTCAAATACACTTTGAAAAAGGAACACTTTTGGAAGACTGACACTATCTGATTTCAAGACTTAACAAAGTTAAAAAAAAAACACATTTTGGTCTTATTGTAAGGATAGTCACATTGACCAATGGAACTGAATAGATAGGCCTATTCATATATAATTCATTTTTGTTTTGACAAAGTTCCTAAAGTTCCTAAAGATGACAAGTTAGTATAACACAAGAAAAAATAGTATTTTAAACAAATGGTAGTGAGACATACAGATATCTACATGGAGAACAAAAAGAAAGATCAAGCTCAAATTCCATGCAAACAATCCCTAAATAAATCATAAATCTTCAGTTAATATATTCCTTCTATAAACAATAAATTTTGAAAAATGACTTTGGGTTAGGTAGATATTTTTCAAGTAGTACACAAAAAGTACTCAAATTATACATGCAAAAGTATTGAAAGAAATGTATTTATAAACAAGAAAACGGCCAGGTTCAGTGGCTCACACCTGTAATCCCAGCACTTTGGGAGGCCGAGGCGGGCGGATCACAAGGTCAGGAGATCGATACCATCCTGGCTAACACAGTGAAACTCTGGTTCTACTAAAAATACAAAAAAAAAAAAAAAAAAAAAAAAAAAAATTAGCCGTGGCAGGTGCCTGTAGTCCCAGCTACTCGGGAGGCTGAGGCAGGAGAATGGCGTGAACCCGGGAGGTGGAGCTTGCAGTGAGCGGAGATCTCGCCACTGCACTCCAGTCTGGGCGACAGAGCGAGACTACGTCTCAAAAAAAAAAAAAAAAAAAAAAAATATATATATATATATATATATATAAAATAATATAATATAATTAAAAAAAAAGGCACCAATGACTGGATTTAGAGTCCATTCTGAATTCAAGGCTATTTCATCTTGATCCTTAACTAATTACATCGGCAAAGACCCTGTTTCCATATATGATCACATTCTAAGGTTCTAGGTGGACAGGAGTGGAGGGAAGAGGCACTTTCCAAGTCTCATACCATACTTTAAATATAGATTGATTTTGTTTTATTTAGGTGATTATTTTGGCAAGGAACAAATACTCAAGTTACATTAAATATGGGAAATTCATCATATGAATATTAAGCATAAAATCAGGAAAGAGCAAGAATCTAAGTCATGAATAGAATGAATAAATAAAACCTACAAAGGTGAGAGCAGGAGTGTTAAAATCCTAGATGACCATGTTTTTTCATACTACATGGGTGAGAGTATAAATGTGCTTTTTTCTTCCTCCTGAATTTTTACTCCAAGGATATGTAATGAATTATACAGATGAACTTTTTTTTATAGTAAATGCTTTGCTATTATTGCAATACAAAAAACAAGAAATAAACTTACAAAGTACTATCTAAATTATTTATATCCACGTAATGGATGGAAAGTTAAATGATGTTTGAAAAACTCCTTTAGCTGTCAGAAATCTATATATGAGATACTTAAACTACAGAGTACCTTAATAAAAAGAAATACAACATAATTAATTTACGTGTTAGAAAAATAAAAGCGACTTAAGATTTTTCTTTCCTATGAAATACAAGTCTGACTCCAGAGTCTTATATTTGTAGTGAGAAATAGTTCTGTAACAACTGTTTTCTTTTCCCTCAGTGTTATTGATTTAGTCAGGCTTCCTGTAAACATGGATAGTTCTATCAATCTATATATTATCAATATTTTCTAAGTTTTAGCATAGGCTATACTACTATTTAATTTTTCTAATCTCTTGAGTACTTAAGTCAATATACTTGTTATATTTTATTTTTCATCTATATATTTGTGTCTTCTTCCTTTTTAATTGGTTAGCCTTACTAGATTGTAACTATTACATTGATTTTTTTTTTTAAAAAATATGTTTCATAGAATAATTTTATGTCTTTGCTTATAAAATAAGCTGTTTGGTACTTAGAAATGTATATGTGTATATTTCAGAAATTACATCATGTAAATCGATGTGAGCAGACACAAGAACTCTGTGCAACAGCTCTACCCTGAGAAAATCTAGCAATATTAGTCAGCCTTAGCAATTAACTTTAGCATTATATATGAGTGGTATGTCCAGGTACACTTTGGTTGTTTGTTCTAATGCCTATTGCAGAAAAATAGCACCATTAGCAGAATTTGTCCAAGCTGGGTTGAGAAAGCCTGTAAGTTAAATTTATTTAAACAAACAAACAACAACAATAAAACACTACTGAGACCCAAGTAATTCTGTTATGCCATCCTTTTGTAAGTGTTAAAATTCAAGAAAGAAAAAAACGTATTTCTCTATTTTACAATGGAGAAGTAAGCATCATTTATTAGCAGAATGGAGTTGATGTCTTAAGAAATATGACATAAGTAGAAAATAAGGGCTTGCCGTGGACCAGGGCACCTGTGAAGTCAGGGCCCCAAGTGGAATGGAGGATAAATGGCGGTTCCCAAGCAGGACAGCACCTGCTGAGTGTGTGACAGCCAAACACTAAGAGATGTGTTCTGGTAACCAAAAAAGATTTTTCTCAGTTATGGGATGAGGCAGGTTTTCTTTTGTAGAGTGTCATACTCAATTGTACTTTCAAACTATTCTATAATGAAGTTAAATTTTATGTATGTACTTGTTATAATAAAAATTTTACTATCAAAATAATTTTACATGAAAAAACATGCATTCATTTAAGAATTCTAAAAGATTCACAACTACACAAATATATTTACATTGTTTAAAACACACAAGGATTTTTTAAAATTTGGAATACTGAAACATGAATTCAACTTTAGCTATTCAATTTCTTAAAATTAAAAAAAAACCTTTTAGTTTCAGAGGTATATGTGCAAGTTTGTTATATAGGTAAATTGCATGTCATGGGGGTTTGGTGTACAGAATATTTTATCACCTAGGTAATAAGTATAGTACCGGATAGGTAATTTTTTTAATCCTCACCCTCCTCACACTCTCCACCCTCAAGTAGGCCACAGTGTCTATTGTTCCTTTCTTTGTGTCCATGTGTACTCAAAGTTTAGTTCCCATTTATAAGTGAGAACGTGTAGTATTTGTTATTCTGTTTCTGAATTAGTTTGCTTAGGATGTTGGCCTCCACCTCCATCCATATTGCTGCAAAGGATATAATCTAATCCTTTTATATACCTGCATAGTATTCTATGATGTATATGTGTCACATTTTTTTATCCAGTCTATAGTTGATGGGCATTTAGGTTGATTCCATGTCTTTGCTATTGTAAGTAGTGCTGAGATGAACATAGGCATGCATGTGTCTTTATGGTAGAATAATTTATATTCCTTTCAGTATATACCCAGTAATAGGATTGCTGTGTCGAATGGTAGATGTGTTCTAAGTTATCTGAGAAATCATGAAACTGCTTTCCGCAGTGGCTGCACTAATTTATGTTCCCACCAGCAGTGTACAAGTTTTCCCTTTTCTCTGCTACCTCACCAACTTCTGTTATTTTTCTGACTTTTTAATAATAGCCATTCTGACTAGTATGAGATGTTATCTCATTGTGATTTTGATTTGCATTTCCCTAAGGATTAGTGATGTTGGGCATTTTTTCACATGTTTTCTGGCCATGTGGATGTCTTCTTTTGAAAAGTTCTGTTCATCTCCTCTGCCTACTTTTTAATGGGGTTATTTTTGGCTTATAAATTTAAGTTCCTTATAGATGCTGAATATTAGACCTTTGTCAGATGCATAGTATGCAAATATTTGCCCCCATTCTGTATGTCGTCTGTTTACTCTGTTGATCATTTCTTTTGCTGTGCAGAAGCTCTTTAGTTTAACTAGGTCCTATTTGTCAATTTTTGAATTTCTGTTGCAGTTGCTTTTGGTGTCTTTGTCATGAAATCTTTGCCAGGGCCTGTGTCCAGAATGACGTTTCCTAGGTTACCTTCCCGGGCTTCTATAGTTTTAGGTTTTACATTTGTCTTTAATCACTTGAATTGATTTTTGTATATGGTACAAGGAAGTGGTCCAGTTTCAATTCTCTGCATATGGCTAACCAGTTTTCCATAGCTGTTCAATTTCAGAGTGCAAGGTAATGTTTATAAGCCCCCACAAGTTCAAAATATTATAGAATCAAGATGATAAGCAAATTACAATTCATGCACCTGAATTCACCTAAAAGGCAAGATTACTGCAAAATAATGTGTCCCAGAACACGGGATAAAAAAGACAATGTGTGAAAAGAATCATAAAGCATTTGTAGTTTGGTTATTCTTTTATTCAAAATATTAGCTTAGGAGTCAGAGTCACCTACATAAATATGTAAGTCTACTAATTACGAGCTGTATGTCTTTTTCAAAATTACTTTATGTATCAGTTTCCATTTCCTTGTTTATAAAATAGCACTAGTAATAACTGTCTTATTAGATTTTTAAAATAAATATTATATGGGAAAAGATATAACATAATGAGCCCAGTGACCCATATAATATTCTCAAAATGGAAACTGTGATTAATATATAGAGTTAAATATTAGTTCATAAAAGTATTGATGACTTTAATTACACTACTACCTTGATAAAATAAAATGTATTTGAATGGTCTTTCTGATTTCCTGAAGGTCTCCTCACTTCATTTCTCATGCCACTAGAAGTTATAAAACGTGGTGTATGTTTAATTAAGAATTCCCATATCCCTATTATAATTATAGAACGCACAGCCTCTGTTAACATACAGTATGCAGAACACGTTTCCTAAAGCAAGTTCTAAATGGGGGTAGACTCAGAGGTCCCTGAAGGCAGTTACCAATCAGCTGACTGCTAAATGGAATAACCTCAGAATTGCATTAGAGACTTTGATCCAACATAAAAAGCTCTTGTTGAACAGACATAATGAAAGAACGCATTAACTATGGGGTAGCTGTGTGTGTGTGTGTGTATGAATGAATGAGATCATATCATTTTTCAATTAGAGAATAGTTAACTAATTGTCTGGTATTTGTATTATATGTGGAGACAGCCCCTGTGTTGGTCTCGATTTGGGTTAGATTGCTAAAATTCATTTGTCATTCCACCTTGAGTTTTAAGATCTATTATGAAAAGTTTTACATTTTACTGATTCAGAATTAAAAGATTCTTTTGGCTTGTGAGTCTACAAAAATATAGAACTCCCCAACTCAATTAAACACTTTTTTTATGCTTTGTGGAAGGAGCAAGTCCTGAGAAGTTATTGTTGTTTGGATTATTTCTGGTACCTGTGTTTCTTGGTTGTCTTCCAGTTTTGATTTTTTTTTTTTTTTTTTTTTTTTGAGACGGAGTCTCGCTCTGTTGCCCAGGCTGGAGTGCAGTGGTGCCATCTCAGCTCACTGCAAGCTCCGCCTCCCAGGTTCACGCCATTCTCCTGCCTCAGCCTCCCGAGTAGCTGGGACTACAGGTGCCTGCCACCTCGCCCAAGTAGTTTTTTGTATTTTTTAGTAGAGACGGGGTTTCACCGTGTTCGCCAGGATGGTCTCGATCTCCTGACCTCGTGATCCGCCCGTCTCGGCCTCCCAAAGTGCTGGGATTACAGGCTTGAGCCACCGCGCCCGGCCCAGTTTTGATATTTAAACTGTCTATTTTGTAGAAGCTCTTCCACTGCCCATTCTCTTCTTTTTAAACACAAATCAAAAAGCAGCAACATATTCCATAATTGCAAAAGCTATCTTTAAAGCCAAATATGATGAAGTCAAAATTAAACTATTAGCTGGCATATAAAACAACTATGTAATTGCTTTAGTTTACCTTTTAGTTGGTAGTCAAATGTTTAATGTTACAAATTTGAAGTTCTATTATCCTATGTTTAATTGTCCAAAAAAGTTCACTATACAAAATTTGAATCCACCAGTGTAGTAGAGCAGTAAATTATAAACACAATATATTATAACTTGCAATTGCACAAGTTGTGTAAATACCACACAGGTAGACTACCACTAGAGGCCTTTTGTTGCAAAATTTCTATCTATCTGTCTATCTCTCTATCTCTCTATCTATCTATCTATCTATCTATCTATCTATCTATCTATCTATGTATCCATTTATCTCAATAATCTACCTTCTCTTACCCCCACTGTCTTTTGCCCAGTTGCTCTATTCTTTGGAACAGGCCCCCTGAGACTTCTCTGAGTTTTTAGGATTTGGCTTGCATCTCAAGCAAGACATGGCATGACATCCTCCTCATTGTACTTCTGCAACATTTGTTCAAAAGCACTCAACAAAGTTTATAATTATTTCATTATTTGAATTAAGTTTGTGGCTGCCCCATGAGATGTGTTATCATTTAATATGACATGTATTAAACTATAACAATATTTGTGTGATTTATGAATTCAGGAAGACAGAAGTTAGAGCAGTGTAAAGTGCCTTAGTTCAGGAGACAAAGAAGAATTAAGTTTTGTGTATGCACTTTTGTGTTTACGGACTTTTGTTTTTTTGAGATGGATTCTCCTTCTGTCACCCAGGCTGGAGTGTAGTGGTGCAATCTCAGATCACGGGAACCTCTGCCTCCTGGGTTCAAGCGATTCTCCTGCCGCAGCCTCCCAAGTAGCTGGGATTATAGGCATCCCCCATCACATCCAGGAAATTTTTGTATTTTTAGTAGCAACGGGGTTTCACTGTGTTTGCCAGGTTGTTCTAAAACGCCTGACCTCATGTGAGCCGCTCGCCTTGGTCTCCCGTAGGGCTGGGATCACAGGCATGAGCTACGACGCCCAGCCTGTTTATGGACATTTTAAGTTTGTGTATATGCCAAAAATTGTGAAAAAAATTAATAATTTGGTAGTAAAACAAAATATACATGAAGGAAAGTTTTCTGGACTAGAGATGTGTTGAAATCCATGGGAGCTAATGAGATCACAGAGTTAAGCAATTATGTACTTAACTAAGAAAGCTAGAAGTCATCTTCAAAACAGCGTAACTTCCAAGTTGTTAGTATATTATGTTAAAAGTAATAGATTATAGGCCGGGCACGTTGGCTCACGCCTGTAATCCCAGCACTTTGGGAGGCCAAGGTGGGCGGATCACACGAGGTCAGGAGATCGAGACCCTCCTAGCTAACACAGTGAAACCCCATCTCCACTAAAAATGCAAAAAATTAGCCGGACGCGGTGGCGGGCACCTGTAGTCCCAGCTACTCCGGAGGCTGAGGCAGGAGAATGACGTGAATCCGGGAGGAGGAGCTTGCAGTGAGCCAAGATCACGCTACTGCACTCTAGCCTGGGCTAACAGAGCGAGACTCCGTCTCAAAAATAAATAAATTAATTAATTAATAATAGATTATGTTAAAAATTACATTAAAAGCATAGAAAGCTGGAAAGAGTGTTGCTTTCATCCTACAACAGGAAAATATCTGAAATAATTTCATATTCATTTTTTTAACCCATTGGGAGATGAGATAACAGAAACAACTAGCCCCAAATCAAATAGAAAGACCAGCAGGGAGAGATGATATTCAAGTACTTGCTCACCTGGAGTATATTAACATGACTGATCACAAGTAAGACGAGTTTAGCCAGAACTGTTGATGACTTGTTGAGGATGGAAAGCAAGCTGGTAGGCCAATTTGAACCCCCAGAGGGCCACATAACTGATGGAAGTTCAAGACCTTTTGCTGACTCTTTTCTCTTTTCTCAGCAGTCCCACTGATTTCTAAGAAGGGTTCAGAGTGGTGTAGATCTTAGCTGGGAGGTGGGAGGAGGGCAAAGGTATTGGGAACTGTATGCAAAAGGCAAGAAACTCTACCCAGATAATTCGCTCCTGCAGGAGGAGGGGTGAATTCAGAACTTGAAGGGAAAGGGGAAAGAAGCAATGCTTTCCTTTGGCATCAATAAAACTCATGGCAGCTGGGGGAACAAAAAAACGGGAAAAATTCTACTCTTGCAGCAGAAGCAACATTATACATTGGACAGTGGTTTACACGGCTATAAATAAGGAAAGGACAGGAGAACTAAGAAAGTCACATCTGTGACTTTCCAGGACACATTCAAAACCTTAGAACGATTAGAATAAGAGACTCCTAGCACCAAGCTAATAAGGCTTAAATAACAACAGCTTAACACTACTGGGAGAGAGAAAGGAGAGGAACAAGGTCCTGAAGAATGGTCCTCTCTGATAACATTTCAAGGGGAAGGTGAAAGCTTTGAATCAAACATGCTCCAGTAAATCTACACCCACCCTGTAAACAAAGCACTGCTATAAACTTTGAAGCCTGGGATGCACCATGTACTATGCACATAGTATAACAAACCTCAAACACAGGCAAACCCCTACCTAGCTTAACTCAAACACGACAAACGCCTGGCACAAAGAATGCTTTGCTCTTTTCAAGGCATAAAAATAATTCACCTTAGTCTCTAATGTCTTATACAAAATATCTGGCTTTCTAAAGAAATGTAAAAGCATACGAAAAGGAAATATAAGACACACTTTGAAGAGATAAAATAATCAGCAGAATACTCAAATATGGTACGCATAGTGAAACTCTCTGACATGGGTTTTTCAATAATTATAATTAGTATGTGAAATGCAGAAAAATTCCAGAGTAACATCTAAAAGCACATGAGTAATATGATCAGAAAGATGGAAATCATAAGAAATAACCAAATGGAGCTGCTAGAAATGGAAAAGACAATAACAGAGATGAAGAATGCCTCCAGCAAGCTCACGGATAGATCTGACACAAATGAGAAAGAACCAAACAACTTGAAGACAGGTCAAGAAAACACACACACACACACACACACACACACACACACACACACACACAGAGAATGAAAGAAAAAAAGCATAAAACATCCCAATAATATTGGACAATCTCAAATGATCTAACATGCTGATAATTGGAATTCAAGAAGAGAGGAAAGAGGCAGAAGGAACATTTGAAAAAATGACAGTTGAGAGTTTTTCTAAATTAATGATATAATGATAAAATCCCATATTCAAAAAGCCCAGAGAAGACCAAGCAGGATGAACACCACTGTCCCTTAAAATTGAAGGAGAAATACATATTTCTCAGGCAAACAAAAATGAGAAAATGTCTTGCTTACATAACTACTCTACAAGAAATGTTAAAAGAAGTTCCTCAGAAAGAAATTATAAGGAATTAGAGCATAATCTGGATCTATACAAATAAAATAAGAAACGTTGGAAAAGGAATATATAAAAGTGCAATAAAATTACTCTTTTGTGTGTGTTTAATTACTGTAAGAGATAACTGGCTGTTGAAAGCAGAAATGGGACTATTTCATGATGTAATACTTTTTACATCATGAAATAAGTACTTCTACTTAGTACATATGTAAAAGTAAGCAGCATGACAGCATAGCCCAAATGACTGGAGGAGGGTTTTGAAAAAACAGTATTAAAAAGTTTTAAAACTTCATGCTAAATGGTATTATTTTAATGTAGTGTAATTCAGACTCTCTTTAATGGGTAGTTTTAATTTATTTTAAATGTATAAATGATATACCAGTAGAGGACAGAAAATTAAACACAAAACGTTTTGAATTGACACAAGAGAATATTGTGAAAGAAAGGAGAAAAACAAAGGAGCAGAGCGTACAAATTGAATATGAGCTGCCAAGATGGTTGAATTTAATCAATCATATCAATAATGACATTATGTGTGAATTGTCTAAACACAACATTTAAAAGACAGAGATTATTAGTTTGGATTTAAAAAAGTATAAATGATGGTAGAGTTATATTATTATCAAATAAGTCAATTTCTAGGTAGAAAAGAAGTCTTTCCAAAGATGCCGTCATTCTAATCCCTCAAACCTGTGAATATGTTACCGTATATGACAAAAGGGATTCTGTAGATGTGACTAAGTTAGGAATATTAAGATAGGGAGATTATCCAGGAAGGCCCAGTGCAGTCACAAGGGGCCTTAAAAGATGAAAGCAGGATTCAGGAGGACGAAAGGAGGAAATTCAATGGTGGAAGCAGAAGTCACAGAGAAAGAGAAAGATTTGCAAAATAGGCAATATCATCCCACATTAAAAAGATAATTGAGAAATACTATGAAAAAAACTCTATGTCACTATGTCCGCAAAATTGACAGCTTTGATAAAATGAACAAATTCCTTAAAATCCACAATCTATCAAAATTCAGTCAAGAAGAAATACTCTGAATAATTTTATATCCATTTTAATTATTCAATAATTGAAATTTTTAGTAAAATAACTCGTAACAAGAAAAACTCCTGAGCCAAATGGTTTCACTGGTGACTTCTACCAAACATTAAAAGAAAGAAAACCAGGAAAAACAATAATAATATAAAAAGTAAAATAAACAAACAAATTCACGCATAATTAATTTTGAATCTACCTTCTTTTGGCCATCTCTAGCATCATTAGCTCTGCTCATGGACCATCAGTCTATAACTTGTATCATTGCAATGTCTTCTTAACCAGCGTTCCTGGGTGCAGCCTTGATTCTTCTAGCATAAAATCAATGCAGACATCCGCACATGTGCATGCTTGTTTACGTCTCAATTTACGTCACTTAAAGCCACTCAAATATGTTCCATTGTCTCTAAAGCAAATCCAAATTCCTTACTAGATGTACAAGATTTACGGGTCCAGATCTTTTCTTTCTATTGGATCTGATCTTGTCCACTTCTTGGCTCACTGTCTCTGGCACCCTTGCGTAACTAAGATTTATTCAAATTATTTAAGTTCATCTCTGTCCTAGAAATGATACCTCTACCTAGAATGTTCTTGACCATTCTCTAAATGACTTACTTCTTTAATTTCATAGGTTAGGATTTAAATTTCACTTTTTTTAGGAATCTCCCTGACTAAAGTAGGTTTCTAAATTAAGGTTCTTATTTACACACTTAATAAAACTTATTGCAAATTGCAAGTATAGAATATATAGGTCATATATAGAAAAAGCATAATTTTAGTTCTCTCTCTCTGATACAGGTAAATATGAAATCAGAATTAGCAATCTTTAAAAAGGAACTTCTAGGGGCCGTGGCTCACGCCTGTAATCCCATACTTTGGGAGGCAGGGGCGGGTGGATCACCTGAGGTCAGGAGTTTGAGACCAGCCTGACCAACATGGTGAAACCCTCTCTCCACTAAAGAAATACAAAATTCACTTGGCATGGTGGTGCATGCCTGTAATCCCAGCTATTTGGGAGGCTGAGGCAGGAGAATCGCTTGAACCCAGGAGGTGGAGGTTGTATTGAGCCCAGATCCTGCCATTGCACCCATGTCTGGGCAACAAGAGAGAAACTCTGTCTCAAAAAATAAAAAAATGAATTAATAAGTAAATAACAAATAATAAAGAACCCATGTTAATTAGAGAAAAATTCAAAAGCAAATCATTGACTTCTAAAATTGCTTTGTTATTTCCAGTGATTCTTAAACTTGTATGTGCATCGGAATTACATGGAATACTTATAAAAATGCAAACTATTGAGCCACGCCCACATAATTTTTGACTAAACATATCTGGGTTGGGTTCCAAGAATTTGTAGGTCTAACTCGTTCTCCCTTGAAGGTGATGATGCTGGTGCAGACACCACTCTGAGAAATACTGATGTATTTATATTTTCATGGCACAATGCAGTGCTGAATTTTTAAACTGAAAAGTGATATGTTTCTGAAACATATCACTTTTTTTTATAATACAGATAGCTAAACAATTTGAACAACTAACTAGTTTGACTTGAAGCTTTCAATTAAGGTTAAATTTATATCTACTCTGTGCTTTATTAATGTGACTGATTATGCTGTTTTAGTTTCCTGTCATCTGATGCACAAAGATAAGGACCCCATCATTTTCAAACTATTTTATTAAAAAGCTGTACTTGACCCATCTGAAATGTAAACCTCTATATTTGTAACAATGATTTGTGATGCACAGTTTATATAATTGTTGAAAATTATATAGCATGTTGTAATAGGCAGAAAGATAGCCCCTTGTAGATCCAAACCTCTGGAAATGTTGCGCTACATAGTAAAAGTGTTTTTGTGAATATTTTTAAATTAAATATATTGAGATGGGGGAATTATCCTAGAATATCTGATAAGCCCAATGTAATTACAAGTTTCTGTATAAAGGAAAGAGGAGGTAGCAGAAATAATCAGAGGGGACGTATCAACATAAGCAGAGGTCTAAGTGATGGTATTCCTGGCTTTAAGAGGGAATGAAGGGAAACTAGTTGATTGGTACACATACTTGAGTTAGGTTGGTGCAAATGTAATTGCTCTTCTTGCCTTTACTTTTAATGACAAAAATAGCAAGTACTTTTGCACCAACCTAATAGCTAGAAGAAATCAATTGCAATGTCTGAGAGTAGAATAGGGCAATTATAGTTAACAACAATGCATTATATATTTTAAAGTAACCAAAGAGAGACCTTGAAATCTTTGTAAAATGTAGAAATGGTAAATACTTGAGGTTATAATACTTAAATACTTGATGATCACTACACATTCCATGCACGTAACAAAGTATCAGACATATCCCATAAAAATGTACAAATAATATGTATCAATGGAAATTTTCAAAAGAAAAATTTATTTTAAAAAAGGGACCAAGATAGGTTTAGAAGTTGTAAAAAGAAAGGGAAGAGATTCTGGTCAAGGCTTTCGGAAGACACATAGCACTGCCAACACCTGGATTTTAACCCAGGGGTACCCATTTTAGTCCTTTGACTTCCAGAAGTATAAGATAACCAACAGGAGGCCAATACATATATTAATATTTGCAAGACATATAACTCATAAATTATACTTTTGCTAATCATTTTAAATAAAGCTTAATTTGCAATAAGCACAGGGGATTCTTTTTTCTTATTTGGAATTAGAATTATTTTCTTTAACACTGAAATCTTCAGTGTAACTTTGGTTTTGAAACAGATCTTTCAGTAAAAGTGCTTGACTAAGTCTAAATATAAATATACCAATGTTTATCCTCTGTTTATTTGCTTTTGTGCATGTATTCTTTAGTATAATGCAATTTTTTAAAAAATTGGTTATCTTGTTTATGAGTCTATTCCTACAGCCAGTCACACAGCCTGACATATGATGAACACTCAATAGCCATTTGATATAACTACCTTGATTAAAAAGTATAGATAAATGATACATACTGGATATAAACTATGGAAGCTTGCAATTTCATTAAACTACACACTGTGAACAACTGCTTATATTAGCTTAAAGCATTCTTTGTGTTTTTAAAATGCCTCCCTAAAATTCCTTTCCATGAATATACCACACTTAACCAATTCTCAGTGACAATATGCTTTATAAATAGTGATTTCAGGTGAGAGTATAATTGTTCAGCTACAGTGATTCATCCATCTAATAATTCGCCTGAGATAAATGTACAGAAAAGGAGTCGAAGGATCAAAGGTGGTGGGATTTCCTCTTGGGAGATTGTAATGTAAGAGTCCATATTACCCACCCCTCACAGGGCATAATCCCTCCTTTTAGCTATTGCTAGTATAAATGATAATATGTATTCTACTGATGGTTGAACTTTCACTTCCTTCATGATTAGGGAGAGTTTCTAACACAATGCCTGGAAGTTCACCAACACAAGTGAACAGCTCAACATGAGTGTTATTGGTACTAAATTTATCTTTTGCTCAACTGTCACTCCAATAGAGAATTTAGTGAAGACAGAACACATATTTTATCATACTATGTGATAGTACAAGCATGAAATGGTTTTTACCTTCTCCCGACATTAAAAAATGTATCATGAACACAGAATAAAGCAAAAGATATTGTCAACATAATAATACATCAAAATTACATGATACAAGACAACACTTTCTGGTAATTAGTATTAAAAAGTAGTCAGAATGAACCTACACTCTCACCAACAGTGTATAAGTATTCGGTTTTCTCCACAACCTCACTAGTATGTGTTATTTTTTGACTTTTTAATAATAATCATTCTAACTGCTATGAGATGGTATCTCAAAGTTTTGATGTGCATTTCTTTAGTGATGAGTGATGAACTCTTTTTTATATGTTTGTTGGCTACATGTATGTCTTCTTCCGAGAAGTGTCTGTTCATGTAGTTTGTGTATTTTTAGTAGGTTTGTTTGCTTGTTTTATTATATTTAAGTTCCTTATAGATGTTGGATATTAGACCTTTGTCAGATAGCTGGATTGCAAAAATTTTCTCTTGTTATGTAGGTTGTCTGTTTACTCTGTTGATAGTTTCTTTTGCTATGCAGAAGCTCTTTAGTTTAGTTAGATCACGGTTGTCAATTTTTGCTTTTGTTCTAATTGCTTTTGGTGTATTCATCATGAAATCTTTGCCTGTACCTATGTCCTGAATGGTATTACCTAGGTTTTTCTCAAGGGTTTTTACAGTTTGGGGTTTTACATTTACGTCTTTAATCCATCTTAAGTTGATTTTTGTATATGGTGTAAGAAAGACATGGAATTTACATCAATGCTCATCAGTGATATAGTGGATAGAGAAAGTGGTGCATATACACCATGGAATACTATGCATCCATAAAAAAGAAACTAGATCATGTGCTTTGTAGGGACATGGATGGAGCTGGAGACCATTATCCTTAGCAAACTAACACAGGAACAGAAAACCAAATACTGCATGTTCTCACTTATAGGTGGGAGTTTAATGATGAGAACACATGCATATATTGGGGAGGAACAACACACACTAGACTCTAGCAGAGGGTAGTGGGTGGAAGGAGGGAGAGGATCAGGAAGAATTGCTAATGGATGATAGAGTTAATACCTGGGTGATGGGATGATCTGTGCAGCAAATCACCGTAGCACACATTTACCTATGTAACAAAGCTGCCCATCCTGCACATGTACCTCTGAACTTAAAATAAAAATTAGAAATTAAAAAAAGAGTAATCAGAAAATGTAAGCCTCCAAATCAAGGGCAAATGAGGAATCTACAACGGTCTGCCCAGTAAAAGTGAAGAAAAAAAAAAAAAGGAAAAATCTGACAGAAGAGGGCAAGGCTAATAGGCGGAAGAAAAAGAAAGAAGAATAATTGAGACAGAAAAAGGCCGGACTCCCATTGGTTTTGCACCATTATGTGTACTTTCTGTACGTTTGTGACTAACACTAGTCGCGATCATATTTAGCATTTTCAGATATTTGGAGTCTATAAAAGGTTCTATTAGTAAAGAGGTAAAATAGGAAGTTGGGGAATATTTGGCTTATTCTGATCATTGATGTTCCACCTAATCTTCTGCAGTCAAACACTTTTGTGACTATTCTAGACATCCATAATCAGAAATCATGTGGATTTTTATATACCTAGTACAGGAAATATACACTCTATATATCTACTTCCTCAAAGACAATGTCTTCATGTATTTCCAGGAAACAATGCCTTCATAATATTTACCATCAGGCAAATACTCTCCATTACAAATCTTATGAGAAAGGAAATTCATTTTGAAATCCAAGTAATTCAGCATTAGAAGGGACTGGTTGAAATATAGAGGAAACATTAGTGGGACGTTGGTATTAGAAAGAGTAAGAGGAGATTTTTACAACCTTCTGTCATTTGGCTCAACTTATTCTATTTCTTTTTGTACAGTATTCTTTTGTATAATTAGTATTAGGCTCCTAATATTAAAAGATTTATGAATGCATGACTTTGAATAGTTATGACAGTCTGAATAAGTGATGCAAGCACCTAATTTGAAATGTAGAGAGAACTTGGGTCTCAAAGTGTGAAATCTTAAATTCTTGTCTAATATCTGGCATTTAGTATGTATGTTAACTTTGTGAACCATTTAAGTCTTCTGGGTCTCAATCTCATCATTTCTAATATGTTTTTCTACAAAATCATTAAGGCTTAAAGGAGAATGTGGAGGCAACTTGTTAAATATTATATTTGATAGAAATGCATTGTTTTCAAAATTAATTAATTTTTCCCAGCTGCCCTCCTTTTGGAAGAACTCTGTTGTCTGACTCTATGTGGCTCTTGTGGGGACTGTGGATTACTGCAATCAACTTCCAGGGCACCAATCAAAGGCAAAAATGTTATCTCCCCCACTTCCACATCAGTGAAATTCCTTTCCTGGGAATTTTTAATTGGAACCAATGAAAGCAAGTCTTTCTGTCTGATGGTGAGGATGTGATGATGTGGGATAAATGGAAAGAATAAAATCAGCATGCAGACATAGGCAGATATTTAGATAGAATGGAGACTGGCATATCCCCCTGAAACCCTGCCTCTGGGGTTCAACTTCATTCAAACTCTTCATGTGGTTTTATTCTCTGAGCCAAATAATTTTTGCCCAAGTAGATCAGATTGAGTTTTTGTAACCTGCAAACAAAAATGATCTCATACAACTCTAAGAAAAAGGTCAACATTCTTTAGCTTCCCGGTGGTCCTGCAGCCCAAAAAAAAATCAAGGATATTGTTTCCTGGAGAAGATAAACTTATTTTTCACTACAAATAAATTTAATAGGTATTAGATAATAAGATATAGATGTTTTTGTTCATATGACCACCCTCTCCATAATGAAAGCAGAAGATAATGGAGATAAGACATAGCTATAATTTTGAAGGCAACTTTCTGAATATAAATTTGGTTCTGCCAAAATCTTATTTCCTTTAATTTCTAAGCAAACATTTTACACAGTTCTGAGGTCATTGTTTCCAACCCAGGATAGTACTGAAGTTTCATTGGTTTGTCACTATTGAAAAAGTGCTGTGATCTTTTGGATGATGAGTAGATATATCACATTTATATAGTTTTTTTCCCAAATGCTATCTATCCAGTTCATGATAAATATTATTTGTACTGTACAGTACAAATCAATATTATTTATACAGTAATTAAATCTTATTTCATCATATGTATTGATATATTTCAATTTATTCATCATATCTGATAGTTTTTAATATAATTCAATTCAAAGTTTAAATGTTTAGCTTGCTTTTTTTTTTTTTTTTTTTTTGCATTTTCCTCTTTTTTAAAAAATAATTTCTACTACTGTGGAAAATGCAGGATAGAAGCAAGCTATCCTGCCTGCCCCAAGACAATCCCAAACAAATACACAGTGCCAAGATTTTTACCAGCAACAAATCACAACTCAAATCTGAGAATTAAGATAGATCCTAGGGACACAAAGAAGTTAAAACAAAAAACAAAAAAAAAACAAAAATAAAATCTTCTGGGCAGATGGTAGGAGAATCAAACTTCTACAGCAGTGATGTGCCTCAACCCTGATTCTGCTCCTGTAAGAAGCACACAAAAAATCATCCCCCACCTCATGGTACTAGTACTACACTGAAAATAGTTAGATTGAGATGGTTAACCAGCTTTCCCACCATCTTGGGTTACCTGGCAGGAGACCTGTCCTTGCCTTAACCCATGGGAAGCATGTGACTGTCTGAAGAAGAGTGATTCCTAAGGTCAGTCAGAGACAAAAAGGGGAAGTGGGACTGTAATTTTTACCTCTGGAAACTTCTCTGTAACTCAGACCAAAGAAATGCGAAATCAGAGCAGTTGTTCAGCAGTAGCACACTGTAGAAGATATGTCCCATGGATTCCTTGGGCACAAAACCCTGGCCAGTCTTTCCACACTACCAGGATGATTCCTTGCATTTCTACCATTTGAGATGGGCAGCACTGGGCTTAAGACATCAAGATGAGCTTAAAAAAGGGCAGAGACCTAACAGTCAATATTTGTGAAGCAAATATATCCAGTAAAAAACAAATCAAGACAGAAAGATACAACTGAAATAAATAATCTTTAAATGAAAAGACATAGACATACACTCACAAGAAACAGTAGTAAATGAGGAAGCATGACTTTCTCAAAAGGACAAAGCAAAAATCCGGTGACTGACCCTAACAAGCTGGTGGTTAGTGAGCTTTGTGACTATGAATTCAAAATAGCAAGTTTAAGGAAACCCAATGATCTTTGAGCTAACACAAGAAAGGAATTCAAAAATTTATCAGAGGAATTTAGCAAACAGATTGAAATAATTTAAAAAATCAAAAATCTTGGAACTAAGAAATAACATTTGCTGCACTGAAAATCTCAATAGAGACTCTCAAGAGCAGAATGTACCAAGCAGAGGACAGAATGAGTGAGCTCAAAGACTGGCTATTTGAAAATACATAGAAGAGAAAAAAGAAAAAAACAAAAGTAACAGAGACTGCCTACAAGATACGGAAAACTATTTCAAAAAACCAAATCTAAGAAATAATGGTGTTCAAGAGCATTGGGTAGAAAGAGGATTCAAAGAAAAAATAACAGAAAACTGTTCAAATATTGAGAAAGATATAAATATACAGGCACAAGAAGCTCTAAGGCTACTACAGAGATTTAACCCTTGTAAGACTATCTCAAGTCATATAATAATCAAATTCTCAAAGAATAAAATAGAGAGAAGATCCTAAAATCAGCAAGAAAGAAGAAGCAAATATCATATCCCGGAGATTCAATTCATCTGGCAGCAGACTCCTCGATGGAAACAATACAGGCCAGGAGGGAGGGGAAAATGTTCTTAAAGTGCTCATAGAAAAATACTGCCATTCAGATCATTGCCTGCAACAACACTATCTTTCAAATATAAAGGAGAAATAAAGTTCTTTCCCAGACAAATAAAAACTGAGAGAATTCAACACCACCAGACACGTCATACAAAATACTAAAGGGATTTCTTCAGTCTGAAAGAAAATAAAACACTCACAGGCAAAAAAGACAACTTTCTTTGGTATAAAACCCTGATTAAAAACTGGTAAAATTAAGAACATGGACAAACCCATAATACTCTAATGCTGTAATTGTGATGTGCAGTCTACTTATAAATCTCTTCTGAAACCACAGAGACAAATCTACCCAAAACACTAATAGCAACAGAGGCCGTTAAAAGATAGATAATTTAAAAATATGTAAATTGAGCAATTAAGTCAAAATGTAGAAAGGAAGATGTAAAGTGTGCAATTTTTGGGTGTTTGCCTATGTTTCCAGTCTTTCATTTGTGATCTAAGATAAGGTGTCATTTCTTTAAAATTACTTGCTATATCTACAAGATGTTTTTTGTAAGCCTTATGGTAACCACAACACAAAAACATATAATAGAATCTCTGAAAATATGAAGCAACCAAGTAAAACATACTACCAGAGAAAATTATGTAACCACAAAGTAGACAGTAAAAAATAAAAGAAAGAACCCTCAAAACAACCAAAAACCACAACAAATTAGGTGTAGTAAGTTCTTACTTATTATTAATAACACAGAATATAAATGATCACAGTTCTCCAATTACAAGGCATGGCTGCATGGATAGAGAAACAAGAACTAACTAGATGCTACCTACAAGAAACACACATTATCTACAAAGGCACACATAGACTGAAAGTGAACGTATAGAAAAAGATATTCCATGTAGCTAGAAACCAATAAGGAGCAACAATAGCTTTCTTATATCAGAAAAAATAGACAGCAAATCTAAGATTATACATAGAGACAAAGAAGGTCACTATATAATGGTAAAGAGTTCAATTCAGCCACAAAATATGACAATAATAAGTACTTAAGCACTCAACACCAGAGCACCCAAATATACAAAACACTCATTAATAGATCTAAAGGAAACAATAGACTACAATACAATAATAGTGGGAGAGTTTAACATCTAACTCTCAGCAATAGATCATCCAAACAGATTAGCAACAAAGAAACAGCAGAGTTATGCTACACACTGAATCTAAGAGGCCTAAGTGATGTTACAGAGCATTTTACTCAACAGCTTCAAAATAAACATTCTTCTCATCAGCACATAGTACATTCTACAGAACAGACCATATCATAGGGCGCCAAAAGTTGTAAACAAATTTTTTAGAAACATAATTTTATCAACTATTTTCTGATAATAATAGAATAAAACTACAAATCAGTAATGAGAGGAACCTCAGAAAGTACACAAACACATGAAAATTAAACAACATGCTAGTCAATGACAAATAGATCAATGAAGAAATTAAGGTGGGAATTAAAACATTTTTTGAAACAAAGAAAAATAAAAATACCACATACCAAAACCTATAGGACATGGCAAAAACAGTACTAAGAGAGACGTTTATAGCAATACACATTTATATCAAAAAAGTAGATTTAAAATAAACAACTTAATGATGCACCCCAAGGAATTAGAAAAGCAAGAAAAAAAAAAGCCCAAAATAAGTAAAGGGAAAGAAACAATAAATATTAAAGGATAAACAAATAAAATTAGGACTAAAAAATGCAAAGGATCAACAAAATAAATAGTCATTTATTTGAAAAAGTTAACCAAAATTGACAAATCTTTAGCTAGACCAAAAAAGAAGACATAAAATTAGAAATTAAAAAGGAGACATAAATGAGACCTCTGAAATTCAGTGAATTATTGCAGACTTTTATGAACAACTATATGCCAACAAAATAGAAAGTCTAGAAGAAACGGATACATTCCTGAACACATACAACCTACCAAGATTGAATTATGAAGAAATGGAAAACCTGAACAAACCAATAATGAGTAATAAGATCAAAGCCATAAAAAGTTTCCCACTGAAGAAAAGTTCAGGACCTGATGGCTTCACTGATGAATTCTTCCAGACATTTAAAGAAGAACTAATACCAGTCCTACTCAAATTCTTCAAAAAACTGAAGAGGGAGGAATAATCCCATTACCTATTTTATGATTCCAGCATTACCCTAATACCAAAACCAGACAAGGACATAACAAAGAAAGAAAACTACAGATCAATATCGCTGATGTTCATAGATGTGAAAATCCTTAACAAAATACTAGCAAATGAAATTCAATAACATATCTAAAAGATCATTTACCATGGTCAAATGGGATCCATCCCAGGGATGCAAGCATACATAAATCCATAAATGTGATCCATCATAGTAACATAATAAAGAATAAAAATTATGTGATTACCTTATTATTTGACAAAACAGCATATAAGATTCCATATCACTCTATGATAAAATCCTCATGAAAATCTTTATTGAAGAAACATACCTCAAAATAATAAAAGTTGCATATGACAAACCCACAGTTAACATTGTATTGAACAGGAGAACATTGAAGGCCTTTTCTCTAAGGACTGGAACAAGACAAAGATGCCCACTTTTACTTTTATTCAGCAAAGCTCTGTAAGTTGTGGCCAGAACAATTAGGTGAAAAAGGGGAAAAAAATGGTATCCAAATTGGAAAGGAATAAGTCAAATTATCCTTGTTTGTAGCCATTATTACTTATATTAGGAAAACCTAAAGATGCCACCAAAAATCCTCTTTGAAGTGATAAATTCAATAAAGTGGCAGGATGCAAAGTCAACATACAAAAATCAGTGGCATTTATATACACCAACAACAAACAATCTGAGAAAGAAATCAAGAAAGCAATCACATTTTCAATAGCTACAAAAAATATAAAATATCTAGGAGTCAATCTAACCAATAAATTAAAGATGTATACAAGAAAACCTATAAAACTCTGCTGAGAGAAACTGAAGAGGACACACAAAATAGTGGAAAGAGATTCCCTGAGCATGGATAGGAGGAACCAATATTGTCAAAACGTCAATACTACTCAAGTTAATTTACAGATTCAATGTAATCCTTATCAAAACATCAATGACATTATTCTTCACAGAAACGGAAAAAAAAATCCTAAATTTTATATGGAACTATAAAACACACCAAATAGCCAATACAATCCTGAACACAAACAGAAAGCTATAGGCATCAGACTGCCTGACCTCAAAAGTTTTACAAAGCTATAGTAACCAAAACAGCATAGCACAGGCATGAAAACAGACACACGTAAACCAATGGAACAGAATAGAGGATCCAGATATAAATCTACACATTTACAGCAAACTCAACTTCAACAGAGATGCCAAAACATACAATGGGGAAAGGACTGTCTTTTCAATAAACGATGCTGAAAAACTAGATTAACTGTATGTGGAAGAATAGAACTGGACACCTACGTCTCCCCCAAAATCAAGTTAAATATATTAAATATTTACATCAAAAACCTGAAACTATGAAACTACTAGAAAAAAACATTGGGGGAAACACTCCAAGACATAGTTCTAAGCAAAAATTTTTTATATAAGTCCCCAAAAGCACAGGAAACCAAAGCAAAAATAGACAAATGGGGTTACATCATGCTAAAAATCTTTCTGCACAGCCAAGGAAATAAACAGTAGAGTGAAGAGACATCCCATAGAATGGGAGAAAATATTTGCAAAGTATCCATCTGACAAGAATTAATGACCAGAATACATAAAGAAAACTCAATGGAAGAAATCTGATTTAAAAATTCTGAGTAGACATTTCTCAAATAAGACATAAAAATGAAAAACAGGGATATGTAAAAATGCTCACCATCACTAATCATCAGAGCAATGCACATCAAATCCACAATGAGATGTCATCTCACTCCAACTAAAATGGCTTTCACTAAAAACACAGGCAATAACAGATGCCAGTAAAGATGTGGAGAAAGTGGAACGCTTTTACACTTTTGATAAGAATGTAGATTAGTACAGCCACTATGGAAAACTATGGAGTCTCCTCAGAAAAACTCAGACTAGAGACACTATATGATCTAGCAATCCCTCTGCCGCTCATATATTTAAAGAAAATAAAATCAGTACATTGAGGAGATATTTGCACTCCCTGTTTATTGGAGCACTATTTACAACCACCAAAATATGGCATCCAACTATGTGCCCATCAATGGATGAATGGGAAAGAAAACGTGATACACATATGCAATGGAACATTATTTAGCCATAAAAAAGAATGAAATTCTGCAGAATTTGAGGTAATTATATTAAGTGAAATAAGCCAAACTCAGAAAGACAAATAGCACATGTTCTCACTCACGTATAGGAGTTTAAAGGTAGATCTCATGAAGACAGGGAGTAGCTAAAGGCTAGGAAGGATAGTGGAGAGGGGGAGGTGAGGGGAAAACTACATATAAATATTTATTACCACTGCACCATACATTTGAAAATGATAAGCATGGTAAATTTTTTATGCATATTTCATCTCAATAAAAAACAAAAATGGAAAAAATGAACTTATCTTGAAGTATCTCACTTTGATTAGAAAGTGAAAAAAATCATTATAATGCACAACTCTAGTGTTTAGAGAGTAAATCTATGTAATGTTCCGTATATTAAAAATAAATGCATTATCAGGGCCGGGCGCGGTGGCTCAAACCTGTAATCCCAGCACTTTGGGAGGCCGAGACGGGCGGATCACAAGGTCAGGAGATCGAGACCATCCTGGCTAACACGGTGAAACCCCGTCTCTACTAAAAAATACAAAAACCTAGCCGGGCGAGGTGGCGGGCGTCTGTAGTCCCAGCTACTCGGGAGGCTGAGGCAGGAGAATGGCGTGAACCCGGGAGGCGGAGCTTGCAGTGAGCTGAGATCCGGCCACTGCACTCCAGTCTGGGCGACAAAGCGAGACTCTGTCTCAACAAAAAAAAAAAAAAAAAAAAAAAAAAAAAAAAAAAAGCATTATTAATAGTTGTAATAAAACTCTAGAATGTTACAAAGCCAAATTTAAATAGACTATTGAATAATATTTAGTTTTATTTTAAATGTTAACATTTATTTAATGTGTTAACATTAAATTTTAGCATAGATTTTAAAATACACTATAATAAATATAACACCTCTGAGAACTATCAGATTATGTCCTTTGGTTTAAAAAATTCAAGTAAACTAATCAGTGTGGCAAGAAATATATTATTTGCAATAAAAATAGCAACTGTTTAAGAATGAATAAAAATCATAATCGAGGGTAGAAAATCAAGAGATCCAAATGCTACATAACTTTCACAATTACTAATTTCATCAATATTCCCATTTATTTTTCCACAGATTTTTCTACCCCAGGTTTTTAAAATATATAGATGTATTGGGAATATTGGTAAAGTTCAATTAAGAAATGAAACTTTTCTTTGCCAATCTGTCTGTTCTGTTTGTGTGTGTGTGTGCACGTGTTTATTCATATTAACTCTAATTACTTATCTTTATCAGAAATAATCTTTACTTAAGCAGTGGCCCTATAGTTTTTAACACTTTTTCACCGATTAGGATTTTCAGGGTTTATAATCTCATTTTTCAGTAACAATATTTTCATATTATTCTTTCTATTTTTTAGACATCTCATTTACTCATATTTTCTTATCATATAGGCTTGTTACTCCAGAATATATGGTAGAAATAGAACAATCATCACCAGAAATCCTAAGTAGGATACAGATGCAGTACCACACTGTCATATTCTTTTGTAAACAGCATCCTAGAAACCATTCAAAGAAATTATCTGTGGACTCCAATAATAAAATGATCTGAAAATGAAACAAACAAAACAAGTGCTTTAAAAGATCTAAATAAGTCCATTACACAAATCTTGGGCCCGTCATTCAACGTTAAGATTTCTAGGGAGATTTTAATACAAATGCAAAAGATTTGGAATTTTTAAGATTATTTTTAATTTTAATAGGCTTAATAGCACATCTTTGCATTATTAATAATGTTACTTAATATTGGAGGTAAATAATTTGTAGTCTTTTTTTAATATAATTTTTCTACTGAAGCATGAGTCATTATCATAAATGTGTATGTGTACGTGCATATGTATTTGTTTTTGTGTGAATGATTAAGAGTTTCTACTCATTCATACAGTTTTGAAAACATCATCTTCTTATCAATTTGTAGCAAGTGATTTTGACATTATTGCACAAAATAATCTCTCAAAAATTATTTAATATGATCCCACAAAAACCCCTCCAATCTAGCCTTCTCCTTTTTAAACCTTGGCTGATGACTCTGGGAAGCAGTCCTACCATGTCACAATATCTCAAAGCAAATCCCCATTAAAACACGATAAAAAATCTTCCTAACCATTTTATTTTTCTTTGTTATAGTTCCCGAGTTTAGTAAAACCCTCTATTGTATCAGTATTTCTACATGACGTTTTCTAGATGTCATGTTAGTCACAGAAGACATTTTACAGAATAATTCTGGACTCTAGATAGTTATAGATCTTAAATTATTACTTTGAACAGAGTTTTGGGGGCATAAACTGGAGATAAAAATCAACATGTTAATGACATCAAAACACCTATAATTGGTTGCACTTGACTGGAGGCAGAATATTATATTACTTTAAGAAATGCATATCCGGCTAAATAACCTCTGTAGTGTCTCAGATGCCAGAAAAGTAATAAATATATGTGAAGTAGGATGTACCCTGTTTTCTGTAACTAATCCATGTGCTGTTATTTTTGAACTGACATTATATTTACAATTACTTTTTCAACTATTGGTCTCAAGAAATAATCCATTATTAAATCCTTAAGAAGAAATATCACTGTATTTTTATTATAATTCTAATCTCAGAAAGTACCTCATGACCGTCTATGAAATATCCAATAGACTTAACTCTACTATGCACATAGAAAATCAGAATACTGCTAAATTTTCTTAGTTAAGAATTTCCCTCAATGCATATTATCAGATTATAGTTGTTAATATTCCGAAGGTACATAAACTTACTTACAGAAAAATACTAATTGTAAAAACAGTTTTCCTTATAATCACACAATTTAATATCCCACTATATTTTAAAATATATTGATATTTGATAATTTATAACCATCCATAAAGAATAGACTGCTCATGCTTCCAGTTCTTATTGTACATGACAAAGAATAGTTATTTCTTTACCAAAAAAGCTTAATATTTTAAACCATCAATGTTATTATTGCATAATTACTTTCATTTGAAACATAACTGATGAGAATTTATAGATACTGATTTCTAAGATTAATAACCTCTTGCTAGGCAAATTCTCTCTGTATTGTCCCTTTTGTTCTGCACAGATGACATTTCTCAGATAAATGTTGCTGTTCTTTTCTCTATAGGACCTATGGTTAGAATATATGGGCTTTGTTAGTGATTAAAAAATTATCTCAAGACCAAAATTTTTGAATGCACATGTATAATCCATGATTATACTAATAAAGAACTTTAAAGTTTTACAATAATCTCCCTTGCAAATGTAATGGTAAGCCATTTTTCCCAGATGCTTTTCCTTTAAAATTAAACTGCAGTCTAACATATATTTAGACATTTTTTTTAAGGGCGAGAGAGAGTAAAATGATCCTGATATAATTCTTAGCAAATTATATATTATAGCTTGATAAGAGATTTATGTGGAAGCAATTACTGAACAATATGGATTATATATTTTTAAAAGAAATATAGTGTTAATAGTCTGAATTACTCTAATGTATTTTTGAACTAAGTTTGCATAAATGCCTAGTTGGGGAACTAATTTAATAAATAAATGAGTATTTGGTAATTAGCATATCAATGCTCTGTGACAAGAGAGAAGATGATATTGTGTGTTAAAATAATTTTGCACATCCAATACCAAATTCATTTACAGTAATTTAAAAGTACTAAGTTCTGGTAAATAAAAGTAACATATAACTTTGCACTTCTTTATTCTGCCTAGTTATGCACACACACACAAGGACATACTGGAGGCTGAACCACAACCGTAGTTACTGGATTTTTCTCTGCTTTTAGGACCATCTAATGTTTGCACTCCAGATCCATTGTCTTTAACCCACAAATAAAAACAGTTTTTGTATCGCTCATGTTACTTGACTGTTGATAACTCTAGCTAACTTAAGTGCAAAAAGAAATTACTGGAACAATATTAGGGAATCACAGACTCACTTAGAAGCCTGGAGAAAGAGGCCTGGAAATGAGCAAGAAGCAAAAGTAGAAAAGCTTCTATAACCACGACCATTGTCAGGCCACTGGAAAGTCTAAAAGGTTTTATAAATATATGATGTTTTATTTTTTTTAATTATTATACTTTAAGTTCTGGGATACATGTACAGAACATGCAAGTTTTTATGTAGGTATACATATGCAATAGTAGTTTTCTGCACCCATCAACCTGTCACCTACACTAGGTATTTCTCCTAATGCTATCCGTCCCCTAGCCCCTCACCCCCCAACATGCCCTGGTATGTGATGTTCCCCTCCCTGTGTCCATGTATTCTCATTGTTCAACTCCCACTTATCAGTGAGAACATGCAGTGTTTGGTTTTCTGTTCCTGTGTTAGTTTGCTGAGAATGATGGTTTCCATCTATGTCCTCGCAAAGGACGTAAACTCATCCTTTTTAATGGCTGCATAGTATTCCACAGTATATATGTGTCACATTTTCTTTATGCAGTCTATCATTGATGGACATTTGGGTTGGTTCCAAGTCTTTGGTATTGTGAATAGTGCTGCAATAAACATATGTGTGCATATGTCTTTATAGCAGAATGATTTGTAATCCTTTGGTTATATACCTAGTAATAGGATTGCTGAGTCAAATGGTATTTCTGGTTGTAAATCCTTGAGGAGTCTCCACATTGTCTTCCACAAGGGTTGAACTAATTTACGCTCCCACCAACAGTGTAAAAGCATTCCTATTTCTCCACATCCTCTCCATCATCTGTTGTTTCTTGACTTTTTAATGACTGACATTCTAACTGGCATGAAATGGTATCTCATTGTGGTTTTGATTTGCATTTCTCTAATGATCAGTGATGATGAGCTTTTTTTCATAAGTTTGTTGGCTGCATAAATGTCTTCTTTTGAGAAGTGTCTGTTCATACCCTTTGCCGACTTTTTGATGGGGTTGTTTTTTTCTTGTAAATTTGCTTAAGTTCCTTGTAGATTCTGGATATTAGCCCTTTGTCAGGTGGATAGATTGCAAAAATGTTCTCCCATTCTGAAGGTTACCTGTTCACTCTGATGATAGTTTCTTTAGCTGTGCAGAAGCTCTTTAGTTTAATTAGTTCCCATTTGTCAATTTTGGCTTTGTTGCCATTTCCTTTGGTGTTTTAATCATGAAGTCTTTGCCCATGCCTATGTCCTGAATGGTATTGCCTAGGTTTTCTTCTAGGGTTTTTTTAATGATTTGGGGTCTTACATGTAAGTCTTTAATCCATCTTGAGTTAATTTTTGTAAAAAGTATAAGGAAGGGGTACAGTTGCAGTATTTTGCATATGGCTAGCCAATTTTCCCAGCACCATTTATTAAATAGGGAATCCTTTCTGCATTGCTTGTTTTTGTCAGGTTTTTCGGGGCTCAGATGGTTGCAGATGTGTGGTGTTATTTCTGAGGCCTCTGTTCCGTTGTTCCAAATATCTGTTTTGGTACCAGTGCCATGCTGTTTTGGTTACTGTACCCTTGTAGTATAGTTTGAAGTCAGGTAGCATGGTGCCTCCAGCTTTGTTCGTTTTGCTTAGGATCTTCTTGGCTATATGAGCTCTTTTTTGGTTCCATATGAAATTTAAAGTAGTTTTTTCTAATTCTGTGAAGAAAGTCAATGGTAGCTTGATGGGGATAGCCTTGAATCTCTAAATTACTTTGGGTAGTATGGCCATTTTCAAGATATTGAGTCTTCCTATCCATGAGCATGGAATGTTTTTCAATTTGATTGTGTCCTCTCGTATTTCCTTGAGCAGTGGTTTGTAGTTCTTGAAGAGGTCCTTCACATCCCTTGTAAGTTGTATTCCTAAGTATTTTCTTATCTTTGTAGCAATCGTGAATGAGAATTCACTCATAATTTGGCTCTCTGTCTATTATTAGTGTATAAAAATGCTTGTGATTTTTGTACATTGATTTTGTATCCTGAGACTTTGCTGAAGTTGCTTATCAGCTTAATGAGGTTTTTGGGCTGAGATGATGAGGCTTTATAAATATACAAATCATGTCATCTGCAAACGGAGACTATCATCCTGAATGGGCAAAAGCTGGAAGCATTCCCTTTGAAAATCGGCACTAGAAAAGGATGTCCTCTCTTACCACTCCTATTCAACATAGTATTGAAAGTTCTGGCCAAGGCAATCAGGCAGGAGATGGAAATAAAGGGTTTATTTGTTTTTTTTTTTTTTTTTTAGAATGAGATTATACCTTCTATAATATTCTGAATGCTTTGCTTCCTGCACTTCTTCCATTTCCGTAATTAATCAGTCTTCTCAGCTGGCGCTCAAGTCACCTGCTCACAAGAGTAACAAATGCTCTTCTCCCTTATGAATCCTTTAAAACTAAAACCCCTGGTGTGTTTAATGAATGCAGACAAAAGGCCTGTACACATTTGCTTCAACTAGTTCCCTAGTGATTACCATGGTATTAGCAACTGTTATGGGGTGACATGTGTCCTCCCCAAATTCACATATTGGATCACAAAACCCAAATGTGACTGTACTTGGAGACAGGACTTTTGGAGGTAATTAACATTAAATGAAGCCGTAAGAGTAGGGCCCTAATCCTATAGGGTTAGTGGTTTTATAAGAAGAGTGAAAGAGAGCTCCCACTCTCTCCCTGTCCATATGGAAGAGAGATCATGTGAAGTCAAAGCAAAAATGTAGGTAACTGCACCAGAAACTGAATCAGTCAGCACTTTCGTCTTTGATCTTCCAGTCCATAAAACCATGAGAAAATAAATTTTCATTATTTAAGTCACTCAGTCTATGGTATTTTGTTATGGCAGCCTGAGCTCACTAACAGAGCAAGTATTATTTAGACTACCGTTTACTGTATCATGTGGTAAGTATGTAAGTCTATAAAATTTGAATTTGACAAGAAAATTGTATGAAAGCTAGGGTAATTGAGAAATATTCTGTAAGTTTGCTTAAAAACTGCAATCATTTTAGGCAGGTGAAATAGGCTAAAATTCTAGAAAATATGTACTCTAAAAAGTTTCTGTACTCTGTTTCCTTTATAGCTTTCTTAAAATGGTTTCATTTTAAATAAACTCAAAATAGGAATTTTTAAATTTTTATTATGTTGTGGTTTATACAAGAGATTTAGTATGGAACTACAATCAGCGGACTAGTCCTTAATAATGATGCCTTAGCCCTTGCTGAAAAAATTCATGGATAAATGAAAATAAAATGTTCCAAGTGACATGGACATCATTTAAGGCTATTTACATATTGCATGTATATTTGATAAATATTCAGGTTAATATTACTGAAATGTTGGCAAATAAAATAAAAGAAATAAATGATGGTAACTATTAACATTAAAGTGTATATGTATATAATCTTAATCTATCAGAGACGTCTAAACCATGTCCCATTTTGTTCTTTCTTCTGTATTAGTTTGCTGGAGATGCCATAAACACATACCACAAACTGTGTCCTTTAGACAACAGAGATTTATTCTCTCACCATCTTGAAAGCTAGAAGTCCATGATCAAAGTGTTGGTAGATTTGGTGTTTTGAAACCTCTCTCCTTGGCGTGCAGATCGATGCCTTCTTATTCTGTATTTATATGGTGTCTGTCTTTGACCTAATCTCTTTTTATAAGGACTCCAGTTATATTATGTTAGGGAGCACCTGGATGACCCCATTTTACCTTAATTACCTCTTTAAATGCCTTAACTCCAAATCAGAAACATTCTCATTTTCATGTACTGGGGTTAAGACTTCAGCTTATTAATTTTAGGGGAACCCTTATCATTCCCACAAACAATTTTATAATCTAAACAAAATCCTTCTATTATTTATAAAATATAAGATGATATACCATGTTCAACTCAGATAAGTGGACTTACTGGGAATTTTTCCAACTTTTCACAGTTGAATGAATTTTTGTGTATTTTTCCTTAACATAGTTCACTGATCATTACTAAGGTTGACCAAGACTTCTAGCTATTTAATTTGTTGTTGTTGTTAAGTTAATCTTTTAAAATGTTTGACTGGTTTTCAATGTATATTGTCTTGTTGTAATTTGAAAGAATTCTTTACATCGCGTCTTAGTTTGGGCTGCTATAACTTAGTACCATAGACTGGGTGACTTATAAACAATGAATTAGTTACCCACAGTTCTGGAGACTAAAAGTTCAAGATGAGAGTGCCAGCATGGCTAAGTCCTGGTGGGGACCCTTCTCAGGATTGCAGACTTCTGAATTCTTCCTATGTATGTTCTCACCAGGCAAAAAGAGGGCAAAAAAGCTCTCTGGAGTCCTTTTTATGAGATTAGTAACGCCATACATGAGGGTTCTACCTTCATGACTTTACTATATCCCAACCTAATTACCTGCTAAATGCCCCACCTCTTTATACCATCACACTGGGGGTTAGGATTTCAACATAAGAATTTTGGGAAATCACAAATATTTAGACTAAAACACAGGGTGAGTGCATTCATTCTTTTTTTCTTTCCATAAAAGTTGCAATTTTTCTATTTTCTCATGTTTTGTCTTGTTTACACTTTTCACTTAAAAAATCTATTAATGTTTAAATTATGTCTTCTATTTTTGACATTTTGAAGACATTAAATAATGTCTTCTCATTGTTCTAGAGGTCTTCTTACTCAGTACAATACCACAAAAATAGAAATATAAATATTGAAAATAAATAAAAATAACATTATGCTTATTTATTATTATTGTATAAATTATGTATATATCACGTATCTACTAACAATTTTAACTAATTGGGAGATATAATTAGATCACTGGATAAAAGGTCAATTGTACTTTTACTTATAAGAGAAAATAAAAAATAAAATTAAAAAACATGTTTTACAATAACATTCAAAAATATGCAATTCTGAGGAATAAATCTACTTCTACATGAAAATGTGACATATCACATATTCAAAGATCTGTAGAATATTTGGTTAACAAATAGCAAGCCTCCATTAATATACACAAAGGATTGCCCTATAGTCCAAGGATATATACATATTTGTTTTCTAAATTTCACATGAAAATTTATGTAGTGAGAAAAAACTAAAATTACAATGATTTTCATAAACAGAGATTGTATAGGCCATATCAGCTTATCATATCCAGTGAAGCTGAAATTTTAAAGGAATATAAATATTTAGAAAGAATTATTGTGATATTATTTGAAATTTGGAAAAAAAAGATCTCCTTTAAGTTGCTAACATTGGGTGGAGGGTGGGAAGAAGGTGAGGATAGAAAAGCTATTAGGTACTATGCTTATTACCTGGGTGGAAAAAAATCTATGCACCAAAGTCCCATGGTACCCAATTTACCTATATAACACATTTGCGCATGTACCCCCAAACCTGAAATAAAATAAAACCACAACTTATTTTATTGAAAGAATGTACTTTAAAAGGTTTAGCTATGAATATATTTCATGAAGTTCTCCCTGTATATGTCTTTATTTTTATGAATGAATGTTCAAGGGCTATATATTTTACACTGAGTTTATATTTTATAATTAAATCATTTGTTTTTTTTAAAGTGAAGACATTGACTTTAAATTTTACTTTATTATTCTATTTTTCTTTGTGATTGCCTTGTACGTTTTATGCTCACATTTTTCTATTATCAATTTTGCTTTAGGTCAATTCTAAAATTAATGTCTTTTTAAAAAGTAATTCCGTCACTTGTCACTTATTTTGATAATAGATGCACTTATATTTTTTATATTATTTTCCTCTTAATATGTGTGGTTATGTTTCATTTTCTTACATCTCATTTTTTCAAGACTTTTCTCATTATTCTGGAAATGCACTAGTTAATCTTAAATATGTATGTCTTTGTTTCATTAATTTTTCCTGATAGTGTTTTAAACCGAAAACTTAAGTAATATTGAGATTTTGATTTTTAAATTATTTCTGTAATTATTAATTCACCATTTCTTAATGTTCTCATCTGAAATTACTAACTTTTAGGTTTTAGGTATTCTACTCTCCCCATTTTTTATCACATTAATTATTTAAAAATCACTTTTTTTCTTTGATGTTCTCAGTGAATTTTCTCTCTTCGGTTTACCTATTCATTTCTAAATAAACAAGTTATGTTATTCCAGTTAGAAAGAATTATTGGTGTTGCATGCTAAAGTATCCTTGATTCTCTATGCATTGTATTAAAATTCTCTCCTATAAATGAACCATAATAAATCCAAGAGTTCATTCTGTTTTCTTTTTTCTGCTTTTTTTTTTTCAGTCTGTTCAGTCTTGATTGTTCAAATTACTAATTCATTGTAAATGAATTACAATTTTTATTTGACTGTTCATGTTGACATGTGACCTCAGTACCCAGATAAGCAAGCTATTGGGATGGCTTAGGCAGAAGAAAACAGATGGGCAGTAGAATTTTGGAAAGATTTGTCCTTTATTACCTGGCATCTAATGAGCTGGACAACTGTCACCCTCTGCTGAGATATCATGATGAAGTCTCTTTGCTCCCACATTGCTGCCATTGCAAGTATTATGTTCTTCCAATCACTCAGATTTGGGCTATCTGTTGCACCTGTGGAGACACATGCAAGGTTAGCAGATCTGGGCAATGCTTCCAAGGACTACAGGCAGTAAGCCAGCCGACCACATTCCTTCTCTGTGAATTCCTTAGCCTACCCTCCACGGGAAGGGAAAAATGATGAGAATTTAGCTCAGGCTTTAATAGCTGGCAAGCATTCTTTAATGTCTGTGTTGTCTGAGATTTCATCCAAAATATTGCATAATGAATCACTGAACTGTCTTACTCAAAGATACTGGCATAATAATTTATTTCCTTTACTAACACCAAGTGAAACTTTAACTACATTGGCAATAATTTTATTCCAAGCAGAGAGCTGAAAGAAAAAGATGGGTAAAGAATTTCTGTTTTGGTCACTGATATACCACTTTTGGTTATTTTTAATAGTTGTGCATATTACAATAAAAATATTAATTCAGGGGCCGGGTGCGGTGGCTCAAGCCTGTAATCCCAGCACTTTGGGAGGCCGAGACGGGTGGATCACGAGGTCAGGAGATCGATACCATCCTGGCTAACACGGTGAAACCCCGTGTCTACTAAAAAATACAAAAAAACTAGCCGGGCGAGGTAGCGGGCACCTGTAGTCCCAGCTACTCTGGAGCCTGAGGCCGGAGAATGGCGTGAACCCGGGAGGCGGAGCTTGCACTGAGCTGAGATCCGGCCACTGCACTCCAGCCTGGGCGACTGAGCGAGACTCCGTCTCAAAAAAAAAAAAAAAAAAAAAAGAAAAAAAAATTTATATATATATATATTATATATATATATATATATATATATATATATATATATATTCATCTGGAAGCACGTGTGTGTGTTTGTATTTAACTCAAAATTTATCTAAAAGTTGAGCCAAATTTTATGATTCCACTTGCTGAGAGAGACACACTTTCAAACTACAACATGTTGGAATTTTAAAAACATATTTGTTTTTATTTATCTGTCCAGTTGTAAAGACAAGCACACAACACTAATGCAACACCTGTAGACTGTTATAATATTTTTTCTATTTGAGACATAAACAATTTCATTCACTTGTTTCCAAATATGTAGTTGAATACTTGCCTTAAGTGTTCTTCACATTGTTTGCACCTTTTTCTCTTTTGAACTTGTCAATCACCCTACCAGATAGTTATCTAGATTATGAATTGCTCAGTGGTAAGCCCAAACTTCTTGTGTAAAATTCTTAGTGTGTCAAGACCATTGAAGATCCCACTGTGGTTCAGAAAGATAATATCGTCATTCTATCTGCCACAAGAAAAATCTCTATCATGTGAAAATAGTAATAATAATAAAAGCAGTCATATTACCAATAATATTTTAACTTTTAGATGCTTTATTATGTATTATGTTATATACCAGACACTATTTTAATTTCAAGGATTTTCATTCATTAAGTTATCTAGTCCTCACAATAACACTAATAAAAATGTTATTCTTACTTAGAAATGAGGAAATCAAGGAACAGAGACAGTAAATATCTTACTCAATTTTCCACAGCTAGTACATAAAGAATATTGGGACCATATTCTTTGTTGAATGGGTGTGTCTGTGTTCCATTTTATCTGATTTCATGTAAGTTTACCTTAATCAAAACATCATGACAGATTTTAAAAAATGAAAGAAGCTAGACTTAAATTTTTTTAGTTGATGTAGTAGATTCTTCATCAAGAATGGTTCTCTATACAGGGATAACACTTAAATCGCATCCATGTACTTGGCTACTTGGTTCATAGTTGATTACTATCAAAGTGAGCCCCTAAATTAGGATAGAATAGGCATTTTGTCTTCCCCAAGAGACACAAATATTGGATTATTGCATTGAATCTTGTCAATTCTATCTCATATACTTTAAACCTGCTATTTAGATACATAGAATGGTTTTGTTGCCTGTCCTTAAAAAGGCTTAGTTCAATTATTTCTTAAATTGTGTGACAACCTGCATTATTAATCGGGGTGTGTGTGTGTGTGTGTGTGTGTGTGTGTGTGTCTGCGTGTGCATTTTTCATTCTCTAAATCAAGTCCTTTGTTGAAAATAACAATGGCTTCTCAGTTTTTAGCCCATTTTGTTAATATATATAAATGATGATTGATAATATATATAACACTTATGAAGGATTTGTAAATAATATAACATTTAATTTTGTAAAATTAGTACATCAAAACTATATGGTGCCAGGTATGAATTATACTTTATTCCTTGCTTACAATGAACTTCTACAATGAAATTCTACTGCAGTGTAAATAAATAAGAAAATAATATGCTGAAGATGCACATGTGCCAAAAACTAGCTAAGATAAAATAAACAAAAACAGAATGTAAAATAATTAATAAAATCATAATTTATGAATAAATGTCTAGTAAAATACATTCTGATCTGACTTGTGTTTCATATATACCTTAGACACATAACTTCTATGTAATTCATACAATCTGTTTAATAATTTTGTGTGTGAAACAAAGTTTGTGTACAGGGGACCATCAGAAAGCAAGGATGTCACTATCTCAGCCACCTATGTGGACAATCTTAGTTGATTGGCACCATCCTCGCCTGAAAATTTCTTAAACTTATTCACACATAAGTACTTAAAAAATTTTAAATATCGTTAATGCAGCAAAATATAATGTGTTCAGTGTAACTAAGCAGCTCATTAAGATCACGAGAATACCTGGATCAGCTGTGAAACAAAAGCAAAAACAAACAACTGCAGGCTTTCAGTCGCCAATTAAGATGCTGTGTTTTGATACAAGTTAATGTACACTGGCACTCTGGGAGGTTGATGAGGGCGGATCATTTGAGGTCAGGAGTTTGAGACCAGGCTGACCAACGTGGTGAAACCCCATCTCTACTAAAAATACAAAAACATTAGCCAGGTGTGGTGATGCACACCTGTAGTCCCAGCTGCTCGGGAGGCTGAGGCAGGAGAATCACTTGAACTTGGGAGGCAGAGGTTGCAGTGAGCTGAGACTGCGCCACTACACTTCAGCCTGGGCAATAGAGTTAGACTCTATCTCAGAAAAAAGTATTAATATACACTGGTTTTAATTTTTTTGTTGAAAAACATTAGAAGCATTTAATGGACCAGGAAGCAGTTCCTCTAGTGGTGAGGAGGTTTTCTGTTGAAAGGCTTTTAAAAATATTTCCTCCAGAGTCATCTGTCTCATTAATAATCATTCTTGTCTTAGAAACCTTTCTTTGACTTTATAAACTAACATAAAAACTTGTTGTTACCAATTTACACAACTCTAATCCTTCAAAAAGCCCATCACACATTTTCTTCACATTGTCTCCAGGCATTTTTTCTCAGTGTTAGCAATATCATCTTCATCATCACTGATATCATAATCACCTTGCTTCATCAACACCAATGGCCAATGAATAAACAACCAGAGCCACATCATTGATGTTAAAACATCTTCAATATCTACATCTTCCAGCTTACTGACAAACTCTGAAGATATATTTATTTTTTTGCATATGTAAGATCAGACTTGCATCCATCCATACATCTCTTTTCTTCATCCCTCCCTTCTACTGGCATCTTCTCTCCATTTTTTTTCCCACTCAACATAAAAAATCCTTCAAAGCTAGCAGTTTCTTAATCATCATCATTGAACACAGTTACAAGCCAGAGGTTGTGCCGGGCATGCACAACTGTGTCTTTAGTTACTGAGTTCCAAGCATTGACAACACATATACAGTAGCCTTCATGCTAAATTCCTTTTGAAAACCATCCAGTCCCGTGCCTCTGTTTACTGCTGCTAAAATGCTGTTTAAGAAAGCATTTAAGAAGTACTGTTTATATTTATTCGTCATTGATCTAAAGATACCCTGGTCACATGGCTCAATCAGTAAAGTCAAATTTGGAGGAAAGTACATAGCATAAAGTTTTTTGGTGAAAAATTGAGCTTGAAGATGAGAAGAATGGTTGCCAAAATAAATAAACAAACAAACAAATAAATAACAAAATATTTCAGTTGTTATCCTATCCAGCTTTCTTGCAGTGAGCATAAACCACTAGTACCAACTCTCTGTGGAACCAATCAGAAAATAAGTTCCTGGTTTCCATGATATTTTATTAGCATAATGTACTGGTAAAAAATCCACTGCTTGAAAATGGTGAGGATGCAAGCCTATCACAGCAAATTTACACTTATGCCTGACTGCTGCATTGGCACATCGCAGCATAGTTATTCTGTCCTTGGCATTCTCAATTTTTGTAGAAACTGCCTCATCAGTTCCTTTCTCATTAGTGTCTTTCTGTGGCAATAATGTCAAAATTCTAATGTTTCATCAACATTAGAGACTTGTTCTACATCACATTTTCATTGGTGATGACTTTGGCAACCTTGTCAATGAATTTCTCCATGGGTTCATGATTATCAGATGCTTTACCACCGTAGATCTTTAAAAATTTAATGCCATGAATTTCTTCAACCCACTGAATATTCACAGTTTTCTACAATTTTCTGTTGTTTTAGATGTTTGCTTGTTTCTTGATCAGCATACCATTAGGTGGCATGTGTTCACTACAATGTTAACAGTTTCATTCTTCCAATACACAGTTGAGATCTTCATTTTTAGATTCATACAGTGTTTTCTATTTTTCATTACCTTCCGTTGATCACTTTCAGCATATAACTTTAGCAGTTTATCTTTTTGTTTCTTCAAGTCATATATGGTGGACATTCCAGTGTCATACTCTTCTGTATATTTCAAACTCTCCCCATTGTTCAGAGTCTCTAGTAGCTTGAATTCTGTGCTAAGTATAAACAAAATTGTTTCCTCCTTTTATCACTGTTACTCATGTAGGTATCTGCAGGTCTTTTTGACATTTTCAACAATACAATACCTTTCCGTTACAGATCAAAGGTTAGTGGACATAGGTCTTGGCCCCATGTAGAGCATTGTAAGGAACCTGCCACTGATGTGTATGGCCTTCATAAGTGCGATTTTGTTAACATTTGTGGAATGCTTATATAGGGGAATCTTGGCATGCATGGGAAAGATACTGGTATGGTTGGCTGTGTTTCCATCCAAATCTCATTTCGAATTGTATTTCCCACAATCTTCATATGTCATGAGAGGGACCAGGTGGGGGGTAATTAAAACATGGGGGCAGTTATCTCCATGCTGTTCTCATGTTAGTGAATGAGTTCTCACAAGATCTGATGGATTTATAAGGGGCTCCCCCTGCCTCTTTGGCTCTGCAGTTCTCCTTGCTGCTGCCATGTGAAGAGGGGCATGCTTGATTACTCTTCTGCCATGACTGTAAGTTTCTTGAGGCCTCCCAAGCCCTGCAGAACTGTGAGTCAATTAAGTCTCTTTCCTTTATAGATTATCCAGTCTCAGGTATGTCTTTATTATCAGTGTGAGAATGGACTCATACAGATACATTCCAGCTGAAGATGGCTGAGATGATCTTTTTACCTTAGAGTCACTGAATGAACTGTTGTGTGCCTGTGTTTTGACTGGACCCATCGAATGACATCAGGTGTGGATTTTCCACTTGTGGTGTCATGTCAGTCCTTAAAAGGTTTTAGAGTTTGGAGCATTTCAGATTTCAAGTTTTTGGATTGTGAATGCTTAACCTATACTTACATCTTTAACATTTCAAATTTTATCATAGTTAAGCTTATTATGTTCAAAAAGATAAAATACAAAACTACGTATATCAGCAAAAATAGTGCACTGTGAAAAAGCAGACTATTAAAGTATCGTATAGGAAGAAGGAAGGAAAACAGAGAATAAAGGCTTTCAAAAGACAATTTTAGGTAGATATATTGGTGTGCATCTGTGGTCCTAGATACTCAACAGGCTGAAGCAGAGGGATCTCTTGAGCCCATGAGTTCAAGTCTGGCCTGGGCAGCATAGCAAGACCTGATTCTAAAACACAATGAATTTTATAAAAATTTAAAAAGACAATTTATCTGAGAGCCTATCCTCTTAAATTAATTAATGAATTATAGAGAAAAATGGGTATTTTGTGTATTGAAAGGGGATAAAATACTGTACCAATGGAAATATCCTTCAGGAATTAAGGATGAATAAAAATATTTTTGGATAAATAAAAAATGGGATAATTTGTCACCAGCAGACCCACACTAAAGGGAATACTAATGAGCATTCTGAGAAAAAATAAAAAACTATCCAAGAGGAAAAGAATTATAATAAATAATCAACACGATATGCAACAATAACATATGTCTTAAGAAAATATTTATAAAACATCATATATAATATATATAGTATATATATAACTTAGTGAAAGAGGTAAAATTAATTTTTTAAGATGCTTGCCTTATTCAGGCAGAAAATAAAAATGTCACTTAACATTAAATTTTGTAATTTAAGGCTACATATTATTATCTTTAAATAACTACTAAAATATAAATATTACAGATTTTAAAAATACAACTATATAAAATATGAACACACACAAATCAGTTGTGTTTCTATATGCCAGCATTAAACAATTTGAGGGAAAATTAAGAAAATGGTTGGTTTTACAAAAGCATTTAAAGAATAAAACACCTATGAATAAATTTAATTAAGGAGGTGAAATATTTTTACACAGAAAACTATAAAACATTGCAGAAGGAATAAAGTCCTAAAAAATGGAAAGACATCAAACGTTCATGGGTTGTAAGAATTAATTTTGTTAAGATGTCTTTACTATCCGAAGTGATCTCCAGATTCATTGTAATCTCTTACAAAAATTCTACCAATGTTTATTTCAGTCCTCAAATTCATGTGGAATTGTAAGGGGCCTTCCCAAATTTACTACAAAACTACAGCAATCAAAACGACACAGTACTGGCATAGCGATAGAACTATAAATCAATGGAATAGAATTGAGAATCCAGAAATAGAAACAAACATATAATATTAATTGATTTTCAACATAAGTGCCAAGACTATTTATAGGAAAAGAATAGTCTCTTCAACAAATGGTGCTCGAATACCTTAATTTTCCCATGCAAACAACTGAAATGAAAGATTTTTATGTACCTCTCTCAGAAATGTATCAAGTAAACAGAAAAATGTTACAAAAACTCAGTAAAAGTATGTAAGAATCGAACATTATTAACTAAATGTACCTATTGTATACACGTAGAATGCTTTACTGAACAACCTCATAATACCCATTGTTTTTAGAAACATAAGGAAATTGGTAAAAACTGTTGTATTGTTTGATTTGTAAGAATAAAATGATATATTTAACTTCACGGATAAACAGATGAGGCAAAAATAGAAGATACTTCCTATCTTCCTTCTGTCCTCTTCCCACATGTCTGAATTCAATTATTTCTCCCGATTATTGAGGCATTCTACACTGTCACTCTAAAACAAGTATTTTGTTTAGTCTAAATTTTAAATTTCAGCTTATTGACAGCTTTTTTTGCCACAGTTCCTCAAGTGAACTCTTAGAATGCTTAAAACAGTGTCAAGAAAAAAAAAAATCTTAAAATTTTTACACTTTCAAAATTGTTTTCTATAACTTTTATAGTGAAGGACAGATTGGCTAGATACAGAATTCTTGGCTCAATGTCTTCCTTTGAGTGCTTTTAGGCATTGCTGTATTCTTTTGTGACATTAAATTTTGCTGTGAATAAATCTGAAGGCAAACTTTATTTTTTCCTCTCATAAGTTACTTGATATTTTTATCCCGGCCGGAGAAGGAATCTTTATATTTAAAAGATCAGAATTTTTACTAGGTTATATTGTGGTGTTGATGCTTTTGTTCCTGTTATCCTTTATATAGGGTCTCTCTCTCTCTCTCTCTCTATATATATATATATTCACTTCTTGAATGCATTCTCAGATTTACATTTTATTATTTGGTTTTCTTATGTTTGTGCCCCAATTAGGCATATCTACTATTCTATTCGGCTAAATATATTTACAATCTATTAGATCTTCTTTGCTTACCTATTATGACTATGTTAATTTTCTTGACATTGTAAAACTGTTTTATTGTTTTGTTTTGTTAATTTATATATACTGTGTTTTTCAACTGTTCATTCCACAGTGACTAGTATTTCCTTTCGACTTCAACTTTACTTCCGTGATATTTCCTTGATTTTTAGCTTCTTTTAAAAATATATTTTAATTCATTGTTTTATTTTCATTCTTAAATTATAATTATATTTACCTATGTGGTTAAAAGAGATGTTTCAAGTATATATGCATATATTATGAAATGATTAAAGCAAGCTAGTTAACCTATCCATTACCTCATATACACTAATTTTGTGTGTGTGTGTGTGTGTGTGTGTGTGATGCAAACATTTAAAATCTACTTTCTTAGTAATTTGGAAATACAGCTGACTTTTGGACTACCTAGGGGTTGGGGTGCTGACCTCCTGCATAGTTAAAAATCTGTGTAAAACTTTTGATTCTCTAAGAACATTAAATACTAATACCTTAGTGTTGACTAGAAGCCTTACTGATAAAATAAACAGTTAATTGACACATATTTTGTATATTATATGTATTATATGTCTTACAAAGTCTATTGTTACAATAAATTAAGCTAAGTATTTATTACTTGTTAAGAGAAACTGAATCATCAGAACCTTCATCCTCTTCTTGTTCACATTGAGTAGGCTGAAGAAGAGGATGGGTTGGTCTTGTCTCAGGGATGGCAGAGGAGGACAACTGCCATTTAAGTGGACCCATGGAGTTCAAACCTGTGTTGTTCAAGAGTCAACTGTATGCATTTTATTATTATTAACTATAGTCACCATGCTGCACAATTCATCTTAAAAACTTCTTCATTCTATCAAACTGAAACTTTACACCCTTTGACCCATCTTTTCCCATCCTCCTTTCCTTTAGCGACTTATAATCTTCATTCTACTCTCCATTTCTCTGAGTTCAACTTTTAATATATATATATAATTGACAAGTAAAAGTTGTATATATATGGAGTACTACTGTCACTTGGATATAGTGTGTTTGTCGCCACCAAAACTCATATTGCAACTTGATTCTCAGTGTGGTGGTCTTGGAAGGTGGGGCCAAATGGGAGGTATTTGTGCATGAGGGATCTGCTCTCATGATGGCTTGGTGCCATACTTGAAGTAGCAAACGAGTTGCCATTCTGGTGAAACTGGAAGCATTCTCATAGGGAAGAATTGGTTTCCCAGATTCTGGGAAACAAATCTACTGTTATTGGTTGGATTGTTAAAGAGTCTAACTTCTTCAATTTCATTCTCCCTGCATCCTGTCTTGCACACACCACGATCCCCTTTTGCACACACCCTGTCCCCTTTTGCTTTCCTCCATGAGTGAAAGCCGTCTGAGGCCATCATCAGTTACCCAACTCTGAACTTTCCTGACACCAGAATGATGAGCCAAATAATCCTCTTTTCCTTATAAATTATCCAGTCTCAGATATTCTGTTACAATAAACACAAAATGGACAAGACAGGTACAAGGTGATGTTTTAATGTATGTATACATTATGGCATTTGAGAAATATTATCTACAAACTGCTGATTATTAAAAATAACTGCTCATTTTCTTTGTTGGTTCCAATATTTCATTTTGGTGGTATTTTTTGGATTTATACGTGATCAACTATATCATCACAGATTACTAAAAGTATAAAGTTTCAGGAAAAAGACGTGTAGTTTACCTAGTTAATGGAGATTTATTACAATCTTGCATAAAACACAAAACACAAAACACAAGTAACACTGATTTCTTGTTAATAAGAATTTCAGAGAAAATATATTTTGGCTGTCTGGCAGGTGGTATTGTACTTTGGAATAGTACTTTTTAATTGAAGAGAGAAAACACATAAAATATATTTTTTTAACTAGAAAATTTTCATATTATGCTCTTTTAATTTCTTAATCATAGACTACATACTGGGCAAAGTCATTTTATCCCACCTCTAATTTAAGAAATGGAATGTGACTATCAACTTGTGGGGTGCTGACACAAATTTTATCTTCAGAACTATTGATTCAAAGCTTTTATTATTCAGTAAATGAATGTACATGAACTGTAATAGACTTGAGTTGGACTTGCCGGTGGGGTCACCTAAGTAAACTGTTAAAGTGAGGGTTACGGCTCAGCTCCTGAACTAAATAAGATTTTTCTATCATAGATAGACCTAAGAATTTTAATTTCTTTTCTAGTTTTAGAATAAAACAAATGAGAAAATAGACAAAAAGAATGAAAATCACCTTTTAACTTCTTATGCTTCTAAAATATGTCCAAATAAAATTTACACAATGTTACAAGAACAAAATTCCCTTTTTTCTTAGAGCATTGAAGAATGTCTTCTAATATAATTATATGTTACACTTTATGTGATAAACCTTATAAGTCTTTAGAGTAACATTAACGTTAGAATTTCCCTAAACTTAGATTTTAATCTTATGTGTTGGAAAATGAAGGTCCATTACCAAGAAGTTGTGTTGATATTGTCAACACAGCTATAACAATTCAAATACAGTCATGCATATAAAGCACTTTTATATTTTACTAACATGCTTCACAACCACATTAAAAACAGTTTACTACACTTTACCCATGAGACGTTAAGAAGCAGTGGTGAGGAGAATAGCACAATGCTTCGTCCCAGCAAAATGGACTTGCTTTCTAACACCAAACTCTTACCCAAAGTCCCATGTTCATGGTCACATTTCTTACTTCCTATAGACCCAAATTGTCTCTCCTATTTTTTAAAAAAAATCTTTAAATGCACATTCCTCTGCTTTTTCACCAGACCTATGTGATGTGTCAGGAAGCTTAAAACCTTAGTATGGTAGTTTTTCTTGTCATTTCTAGTCTTTCCTTTTCTTTACTCCACCATTGAAACAAATAGTTGCCCTCATTTAATACATCCAAGAAGGTAAAGAATAGTGTAGATACATACGTTGACTTTGACGAGAAATGCATATTAAGATGTGTTTTCCTTAAAAATTGAAGTTTGTGACCACTTTGACAGGAAAAACAAAACCAAAAACTCTCTACTTCCTTGTCTCATGGACAAACTCTCCCATTTTATGTCATCTGCTAGGGGAGAAGCAAGCTTGAAGTTTCTCCTGAGGAATCTGGAGGCTCTGGGTATCTTGATATGGCCTAAAGTTTAGTCTGACAATCAATGAAATCATGGAGTAAAATGTGATTTTCGACATGGTTGCATTTAAAAGTGTTGCAGAGTCCCAGAATCAGTTTTGAGGTAAATAGTATTTTTTTTTGTGGAACTATATTTAATGGATTGTGCCTGACTTTTTCTTCAATTCTGGCTCCATGAATCTTTACAGAGCATACTAGAGCTCACTAAGGCCCATTTCGACACTTCTGATAGAGTTGAATTTATTTTTCAACTGGGAAACTGATATCTACAAGGACAAGTCAACCACTCTAAAGTCATGCAGTTAATTCAGAGGCAGAACTAGCAGTAGAATACGTAATTTATCAATATGACTTTTTGTTCCTCTAAAAATGAGATGGGTCTAGAGATGTAACTGCATCTGAAAGCCATAGGTGCTGATATGGCCAGGAATTATTTTTTTATTTGACAATCAGCCTTTTTATCCTATCGTTTTCTGATAACATATCTTGATTGGGTGAAAGGAAAAAGGATAGAAGACACTAGTAGAAGGGAGGGGTGAAGAAAAGAGATGTATGGATGGATGCAGGTGGCCAGTATTACACGTTTCAAAATTTTGCCCAAGGTTTACCTTTGCATTCACTGATGCTATAAAAACACTTTCTGTCAGTTGCTGCCAGGCTATGCTGACCTACTTTACTTACAGGTTATTCTAGGAAGATGATATCAATCCTGTGATGTGGTTCCAAATCAATTACTAAGTTAGATCAACACAAAATATGAAATAATTTTCAGAGAGCTGAAAAAGGTAGACAAGATGATAAGATCAATTGTGCTTATTTACTGAATGGAGGCAGTAGCCTCTGGGACCACCACCCCTGTAAAATCTGATGCCCAGTCAACACCTATACCAAGTCCATTAGGGAGAACTTCAGGGGAATACATTTTATCACTCACATATAATATCAACATCTCCATTAGAAATGTTCCTATAACAAAATTTCTGAGATCATAAGCAATTTTTAAACTATAGATATATTTTAGCTATTTGTATACATGTCTACAAATATGCATGGGTTTATGTTTTTTTGAAACATTGAAGAATTATGGAAAAAATGATTCCAGGTTTGAACATTTATTATTTCAACTATTTTTTCCTAATGTTATCCTATAAGTCTAATAAAAATTCTCATTTTTGGGACTATAAGTAAGCAGAGCCAATAGATTTCCCATTAAAACTCATCTTTATTAGCTCAATTGAATATAAACCAATAATAACTCAAATTTGCTTCCTAATTTAGTTACTAAATAGTTTGAACTTTTGACTCCAACAAAACAATACTTAGGCTTTATACAAATATTTAGTATTAGTTTTTGAACATTTTATCCATTTAGTGTCATTCAGTGTTCACCAGAAATATTAGGGATGCAGATGACCTGGCATCAACATACAAGTTCATGTTTTACTGATTTCCAAGTGTATGCTTTAATCACTGAAGCTCTTTACCAGAGCATATTTACTTGAGTTTGCATCAAGTTGCCTAGCCTAAGAATTGCTCTTGTCTGAATATTGTTAGCAAAAAAATTCCTATAATAAGGAAGTGTACATGAAATTTATATAGATATAAATATAGATGTCTATATAGGTAGATAGATCAACAGATGTGATAATTTATATTTTTTGTTACATAGGGCAGCTAATGATAGTGAAAAATAACTTTACTGTGAATTAGGAAACCATGTAAGATTAGAGTCAAAAAAGCACATTTTTACAAAATTGCATTTGACATAATAAATACTTATCTGAAGTCAAGACCACTCTGCCCATAGCAAATCTAAACACAACATTTATTTATGTTTTATATATTTTTATACAAATAGACTTAAAATAATGTTATAGAATATTTTAAATAATTTTGTGCATGAAACAAACTGCTATTGAGTCATCAGAAAGCAAAAGTGTCAGGTGTAGAATTTTGCACATGTGGTGTCATGTCGACACTCAAATAGGTTTGAATTTTAGAGCACTTCAGATTTTGGATATTTGAATTAGTGATGCTTAATATGTAATTTTTTTCTTAGGAATGATTGTTTTAATCATTTAACCATATTTGTTATTCTTTAATCTAAATCTGTATTAAAAAATCCTTACATCGGAGAATTTTTAGCAATTTATATCAATTTTTGGCAGTAATTTTCTAATTGTATGCAACAATTCTGCAGTAATCTATCTGTATACACATGAAAATGCATACATGTACATATAAACAGGTGTAAATCTTTAGGCTTCAGTAGCAATTAAACTCAGTTGTGTATTTTAGAAACCCTAAATAAAAATGGTTTAATCAGAACAGTACAAATGTGACTCTTTCAAAAAATTGAAAAATAAGGAGTTACGGGTTGGTATCATGGCTCAATAGATACTAGGAACCTAGTCTCCTTTTCTATTTCCACTCTTCTCAGCACATTGCTTCTATTTTTGTTGATACATAATACTTATATATATTTATTGGATACATGTAACATTTTAATACATGCATATAATATATAATGATCAAACCAGAGTAATCAGGTTATCCATCATCTAAAGTATCATTATTTATATTGGCAACATTCCAAATCTTCTTTATATGGCTATTTTGAAATATGAAATATATTATTAACTATAGTGATCCTAATAATGATCCTACTCTTCTAATGGACAGTGGAACTTATTTCTTCTAGCTAACTATATCTAGGTATCTATTAAGCAACCTCTCTTCATCTCCCTCTCCCTCCTACCTGTCTTAACCACTGGTAACCATCATTCTATTCTCTACATCCATGTGATCAACTTTTTTACTTTTACAGAATAAGGACATGCTCTCACTATCTTTTTACGCCTGGCTAATTTCATTTAATATAATCTCCTCCAGGATCATCCACGTTGCTGCAAAAAACAGAATTTCATTTTTTAATGCCTGAATAGTACTTCATTGTGTAAACATACCACTTTTTCTTCATTCATTCATTCATTCATTCATTCATTCATGAATGCTTAGGTTGATTCCATATCTTGGCTATTATGAATAGTGCTGCAATAAACATGGGAGTGCAAATATTTTTCAACATACTGGTTTTATTTTATTTTTTGATATATACCTCGCGGTGGGATTGCTGGATCATATGATATTTATATTTTTAGTTTTTTGAGTAACTTACATACTGTTTTCCATAATGGTTGTACTACAGTGAAAACTACAGAACACTGATGAAAGAAATAAAAGAATGCAAAAGAAAGTAGAAGGTCATCTCATGTTTATGGATTGGAAGAATTGATATTGTTAATATCTTTATACTATCCAAAGCAATACCCAGGTTCAATATAGTTGCTATTAAAATGCAAATGACATTTTTCACAGAAATAGATCCTAAAATTTGTATGTAACCACAAAAGACCCCAATTAACCAAAGTATCACACTACCTGTCTCAAAAATATGCTACAAAAGTAAAATAATCAAAACAATGTGGTACTGGCATAAAAGCAGACACACGTATCATTGAAACAGAATGGAGAACTCAAGTAAATCCACATATTTACAGCCAGCTGATTTTCAAAAAAGATGCCAAGAACATACATTGAGGAAAGACAATTTCTTCATTAGATGATGCTAAGAAAATGAGATATTTATATGCAGAAGAATAAAACTAGATACCACATACAAAAATCAAGACCATAGGAACCCACCTCTTGCATCAGCATGACCTGGGTGTGACACGTGGAGTCAAAAGAGATTATTTTGGAACTTTAAGATTTGACTGCCCTGTTGGATTTTGGACTTGCACGGGGCCTATAGCCCCTTCCTTTTAGCCAATTTCTTGCATTTGGAATGGGTGTAATTACTTAATGCCTGTACCTGCATTGTATCTATGAAGTAACTAATTGGTTTTTTATTTTACAGGCTCATAGGTGGAAGGGACTTGCCTTGTCTCAGATGTGACTTTGGACTGTGAACTATTGAGTTAATGCTGAAATGAATTAAGACTTTGGAGGACTGTTGGGAAGGCATGATTAGTTTTGAAATGTGAGGACATAATATTTTGGACGGTCCAGGGGTGAAATGATATGGTTTGGCTATGTCCCCACCCAAATCTCATCTTGAATTGTAGCTGCCATAATCCCCATGTGTCATGGAAGGGACTCAGTGGCAGGTAGTTGAATCAGTGGGGCAGGTTCTCCCGTGCTGTTCTCATGAGAGTGAATACAGCTCATGAGATCTGATGTGTGTAAAAAGTGCAGTTCCCCTACACATGTTCTCTTGCCTGTCACCATGTAACACATGCCTTTGCTCCTTCTTCGCTGTCATGATTGTGAGGCCTCCCCAGCCATGTGGAACTGTGAATCCAGTAAATCTCTTTTTTTAAAAAAAAATAAATTGCCCGGTCTTGGGTATGTCTTTATTAGCAGCAGGAGAATGGACTAATACTCTCATATACTTTTTCCTAGCTGAAAAACTAATGAAGTCTAAGCTAAAAATAAATGTGACACTGTTATATACTTCAGTAATTCACAAATGAAGGCTTATCTGACTTTCAGAAATATTTGTATTTTACCTGCATAATACATTTACTTCAATCATTTGTTATAAAAATGTGCTTATTTTTACATTTGGAGTAATACATAAGTAGCCAACCACAATGATTGCTTTCTGTCAATAAACTTTTAACATCGGTTTGTAATCTTCCACATTCTTGTCTTTGCATTTTGAAATTGACACAAACATGCATACTTATATTTTATAGAGATTTGTTTAAATAATACAAATTTGTTATTTTATATTTTTCTTAATATAGAATGCATAATGGATATTTTTTTCCAATTAAAAATTACACTTTTACATTATTCTAGGTTGGTATGGTATTTTATATTAATTTAGATTTGTTTTTACTTAATCCATCTTCTTTGACAAGACTATCAGGTATTTTTCAACAGTGCCACTCTCAACCTTACAGAAAAATGGCTGAATATATACATTTGAAATGGAGAATATTTTCACACACAAAAATATATCTTTAATACCAAGAGAATTAACCTGTCTTGATGGCATTTTATATTAGGACAAACTTCTTAATGGCATTTTGTTTCAAGGTAAACATATTTGCTCATCCCTTTCCTAAATCATACCAAGGACATCAAAATAAGACAATTTCTTATAAGACAAACATAAAATTAATATGATGTACTGCCTTTGTTTAGCAATTAAAAGCCATGATTATTTTCTTCACGTTTTCTGAGTACAGTATAAGAATCCCTGAAAGATGCAATATGGATGCAAAAATTCAAGGTCTCAAGAAGTATACTTATCATTAGAAGTCTAACTTTAAAGAAATTTTGTCAGTTGGCTGTATGATCAGTTATCCACAGGTAAACTAAATATTCAGTTCTGACAGAGGCACAATAACAATCCCAAGGCAGTTAAATCCGAAGAACGTTTTTTAAACAAAGCATTTATAGACCTGGTGTCAAGTATTATTCAATGTAGAATAATGAGTGGAAATACTGATATGCTAAGAATTAGAATAATTTCTAAAAATAGAGCTTTAATTTGTGTACACAAATTAATTGACTTCAAGTCTACATAGTAGACTACAAATTGACTTCAAGTCTACACAGTTGTTAGAGAGTTACTTGGTTTTCCAGCTTATTTTGCAGATAAGAGTAGTTGTATGAGTCAATTTTAACCAGTGGTATATATGCAGACGACATCTGGCGGGCTGGTTGGAAAAGTCTTACTCTCTGTTAAAGTATCAAGCATGGAAGAAAGTTGCTTAACTTGCCCCTTGTATCCCTTCTCCCTGACTCAATAATGGACATGGCATCTACAGCACTACCTTCTTTGAACGATCGTGAGGCATTTAGCACAAAGACAAATAACCTGCACTATAGGGATTATGACACAGATCCTGGGTTGAAATCACAACTGAGTCATTACACAAAACCTAAAATTGCCTATACCTTGTTGTCTTGTTAGGTAATTTAAAATGGCCTCATATTTGCAACCAGTTTTAGTTTGTTACTTTCTCCTGAATGCAATCCTAACTAGTATATTTTTATAGCTGTATAATTTTTATAGCTGTATAATTTTTGCTCTATACGTTCCAGTTTCAGAAATGTTACGTTGCTTTAATTTTTCTAATCCCATTTAATTGTTCTTTAATATCTTGTCTTTTGGGGGTGAGAAATATTTATCTCACTCAATCATGGTCAAGGCTGGGGAACTGTTTCCTCCTCACTGGAATTTTACAATTGCTCCATGGAGATTTACACTGACCAGAAAATTGGGGTAAAGCACTTCCCCATGCCCACACTTACTTCCCCTTATGATCTATTCAATACATGGAACCAAGACCTGTGCTCATTAAAAACTTCCAGCTTAGTTGGCTACTATCTTGTTTCTACTATCATTTACATAGACAGACCTAGTTGTCTAGTTTCAGATCAAAATCCTATGTGTCATTTTTCACATTCAGTCATAGGCAATTGCAAAGGCTTTGCCCTGACAAGACTCACAAGGGGATACCACAGTGCCCACATTAGACTTGGTACACAGCCAGTGAATTGCACTCTCTGGAAAAAGTTGCAGCCAAGGACTCAGGATCCTTAGTTGTCCATGTTCTTACATATATCTGAATTCTTAATCCAAGTGCCTTCAATTTCTGGCTTATCAGGGCCCGTTGCAAAGGCCTATCTCAGGCTCCTCTGTCCAGATCACTTATCAGGGGTTTTTAAAAATATATTTCTCTACTCTGTTCTTAGCTGTCCCATCTGTCTTCCCTCATCCCTTGGGGCTATAAAATTGCAGAAACTTATTGTTCCCAGATTTCTCTGCAGTGAGACAAACCCCATATCTGCAGGAATCTCCCTGACCATCAGCTAGGGCAATTTCAAGGGTTAACATGGAACATCATCAGAACCAGCACTTTCTCCTGTGTAGCCTCTTAATCATACTACTGCAGTAAATGATTATAAAGGTTTGACCATTACATTCATTTGACTTGTTGTCATAATTCACTAACTGGACATCTGGGAGCTAATGTCTCCCCAGCTCAGCTCAGCTCTTGATAAGACCCATAGGAGACACAGAGTCACACAACGTGTTGGAACTATGACTGGCCGTAGGGACATTTTTTGGGAAAATATCTAATAAACCTGTCTTTGAGGGTATATAGCTTTTTTCAGTTATGTCTTTTTTGTGTTTCCATATTTTGAAACATTGCTCTTCTAAAATTTGAATATCTTTCAAAATATTGTTGGGATTTTACTGTTGTCCCCTCAAATCCAGAGACACCACAATTCCTAGGACATGAAATTTATCTGACTTTGAGGGGGAAGATAACAGATGCATCTCATTCTTTTTTTTTTTTTTTTTTTTTTTTGGCAACAGAGTCTTGCTCTGTCACCCAGGCTGGAGTGTGCAGTGGTGTGATCTCTGCTCACTGCAACCTTTGCATCCCGGGTTCAAGCAATTCTCCTGCCTCAGCCTCCCAAGTAGCTGGGATTAAAGGTATGTGCCATTACACCTGGCTGATTTTTGTGTATTTAGTAGACACAGGTTTCATCATATTGGCCAGGCTGGTCTCCAACTTCTGACCTCAGGTGATCCACTCACCTCGGCCTCCCAGAGTGCTGGGAATACAGGCATGAGCCACTGCACCAGGCCCCGCCTCTCACTCTTTAGTGTTTAGGGTACAGTTGCAAGAATAAAAGAGAAATTAGCTTCCATTAAACAATCCTGTCAAATTTGTAATAGTACAATCTGTTTTCCATGTTTCAGTACTGTTCTTGGTTCTTTTATTTCTCCTATATCTTAAGCCAACTACTGTCTTTCTTGAGTCTCACCCTGCAGACTTGCCTCTGCTTCCTATGTGCTTAATATTTATGATAGCAGGTTTTTGACAACATTCTTTCCATTCTCTCTTATGATCTTTTCCTTTGCAGTCCTTTCTTTTTCTTTTTTTTTTTCTGAGAAAGAAAACTCAGACTCTTGGCCAAACTGCTCTGTTACATAGCACAAGAAAACAAAAATGACAATATGACAGGGAAATGAAGCAAACACATGCTCATACACACACATGCACGCACACAAAAACACACATGCACCATCAGAATAGTGGATACTGCTCTGTTGCTAATGATGTCGTGCTTTATTCTTCTTGAAACTGTCTTTTTGTATTCTATGAATTTGCCATGCATCTGATGAATGTATCTAAAAGAGAGAGAAAGATAGAGAGGATATTCATGTCCTATTCTCTTCTCACATGGTTGTTTTTCTCTGTTGAGAAGTTACAGATCCTTTTGGAAAATGTAAACTTTTCCTCCTTAGAAGAAAAATTGGGTTTTGAAAGGAATAATATCATAAAATTTTGTGTCCTGTGGACAAACATAATTGGCTGCTGTAAGTCTAAAGCAAGAAAGGTAGAAGGGAAGATAATACAGCATATATTATGGAAATCTATATTTCTCTCTAAGATTATAAGAATATTATGATTTATTCTATTTCTTTATATTTCCTAAGTTTGAAATGAAGAATAAAGCCAGTCCCTTAAATATTAGTTCTCAAACAAATTTTAATATTTTAAAGAAGGCAAACATGTTTGCTTTGCTCCTTCAATAAACTTATAAAAATTAAATAATTTTATCTTAATATTGCTTCTAGATGCATCAGAGTTATTAGGATCTGAACAATAGTATAATACCAATCAAAAATAAACTATATCTTCAGTCCTACTTGCCTTTCTTTATGAATATGTAAGTGAGGTATTATCAAATCATTCTTTTCAATTATTTTAGGCAGATCAGAATTCTGCTGTCAGTTGCTCAAACTTTTGACATTTTCAGGTTGTGATTTTTTACTTGTAAGCTCACAATTGAGCTGATCTCCAAAAAAGCAACTTCCTATTAAAAAGTCCCTATATTTTTATTCACTAAAATAATTACCAAAGAAATAAACTAAAATAATGATGATGATGATGATGATTATCATTATTATTATTTTGATAGAGGAAAGTCCTTGGAGAGCTTTCTGACTCTTTGGAGATGTAGGAACAATGCTAGTAAAAATAGAATGTTTGCTGATTAGAAAAAAAATTTATGGAAATCAGATTTGCAAGATAATAACAAAACACATTGTACCACTATTATTCAGTAATCTTTTGATTACACGTGATACCAGTTCAAACTGAATTAAGTCACAAGAAGAACTCATTGGTCCACACAGTGGGAGGGCTAACTAGCAGTGCTAATTTAAGGTAAAGGTGATTCCCAGGGTTCAAATATGCTACTTGCAATGTGTCATTTTCTGCCTCTCTTGTTTCTGATTCTTTTTCTAGACATACTCTTTTCATCATCATAAATGTGGCTCCCTGAGCTTCAGTGTAATTAAGCACCTGTTTTTTATGATCTTACATGCAGGGAAAACCTTTTTCTCAGCTTTCATATCAATATCTTCACCTATCTCTCTTTCAATCACTCTGACAAAAGAATAAGTCACATCACAGCAAATCAAAACAATCAATCAAATAATCAGTCATAATTCCGACTGGCTCAGCTTGAAGCAGGGTGGTCATTCTTAAACCAGTTACATGTGTGAGTGGATGGAGTATTCTAATTAAAAAGTTGGTCGATGTGTGTTGCAGCGATTATTATTTCTAAACAAATTACTCAAAAGCCTAGTCTTAGAAAACAATAAAAAAATTATTAATTTTGCTGGTGGATTTTGTATATCAGGAATTCACATCAGGCTCAGTGGGGGAGCTTTGTTTGCTTCACTTAGTGCCTGCCAGGGGGGCCTCAGAGGCTGTAGCCTGGAATTGTCTAAATTCTTGCCCACTTACATATCTGGAGGTTGATGCTAGATGGTTTTGAGGAGCATAGGTATAGGATAGAGAAGAATCCTCAGGAATCTGTTTCTTGCTGTAGGTGTTCTCCTCTCCTGATCTCCCAGTATGAAAGCTTTAGGGTAGCCATAATTTTACATGTCAGCTGAGAGGTGCAGGGAGAGAGTCAGATGGAAGTTGTATTTTCTTCTGACTTATCACAGGAAGTCAAAACTGGCACTTCTGACACATTCTATGCATTAGAATTGAGTCAGTAAGCTAGTCCATGTTTCAAGGACTGTTTGAGAGGAGGCTTAAAGTATTCTAGGATGTATTTAAAACAATTTCAATGTGACTAACTTTGGGAAGGATAGATGACACACCTTGATAAAAATTCTCACCAGGGAGGAGGATAAGTAACAAAAAAATGTTGTGTGGGAGACTGTGTTTGTTACCAGAAGATGAGAAAAGAATATATAGCTAGAAACTACAATTTATTTTAGCTTCAGAGGTGTGATATACCATAGACATTACCTTATTAATTATAATTTGATTTCACAGTTCTAACAAAATTTCTGATTATTTACATTAACTCTGTATTATCCCTAAGGCTTTCCAATTGTTATACATTTTACCAGGCTTGGTGTTTAGGAGTATTAATTTTTATTTTTCTCTCAATTTATAAGATTATGTCTGTATACAATATTTTAAAGGAATGCAAACACATTCATATTTTTTGAAACTTACTTTGAGTATTTTTTATTTAAAAATATGACTGCATAGAAAATTATCTTGTCACAAGCTTTTATTTTTTAACATTAAATTACTGATGCTGTTTTACTTTTTATGTTTTTCTTCCATCCTTTTTAGTTTTAACAGAAAAGGTGAGGGTGATTAGTTTGTTTATTTTTTACTATCTGTATAAAACTGATCTTCATTTTTTACTTTGCTTTTGACATTTTATGAGATGAAATTTCTCCTACAACCCCATTTGTTTTACATGTAGGTGTTTCAAGAATGATGTTGTATGAACTATAGTGAACTCCCTTATTATACCTGCAGTAAATATATAATTATGGCTACCCCTACTGCCCTATTTGTTTTGTTCTATAAGTAATCACCAATAATCTGCATTTTAAATTCCAGTTTGCAGTTTCCATAACTACACTACATTACATCTTTTCTCTTTTAATTTTCATCTGTGTCCTGTGTATTCTGGGAAAGCATTTCAAATTTTTCCCTATATTATCTAGTCAATAACTTATTTTGTTCTTCTGAGAATCCAGTACTATTTACCAAACATTTTTCAGATCAATGCCATAAATCATTTTCCGAATTAATATTATTCTTTGAGTTTTTGTACATCATTCAATATATTTGATTCTGCATTAGATTTCCATAAGTTACAAGTTGTCAGTATTTTTATTTTTTCTTTTAATATCATTTGAATTGCAATCTTTCCAAGATTGTTTATCAACAGATGGAGTAAGTTAACTATATCTCTATCCTTATGACAGTGCCACCCTGTCTTGAATAATGTAATTTGTAGTGAGCTTTGAAATTAAGAAACATACATCTTCCAACTTTTTTTTTCAAGATTATTACAGTTATTCTGGGTGTCTTAAATTTCCATATGAGTGTTAAAGCAAGCTTGTAAATATCTACAAAAAAAAAAAGTAGAATTTGAAAGAGAATGCATTGAATTTGCAAGTCAATCTGAGGTGGTCTGTTGACATTTAGCAATGTTAAGTCATCTGATTCACGTATATAAGATGCTTTTTATTCATTTAGATGTTCCTCCATTATTTTCAAAGCTGTTTTAGTTTTCAGTGTACAAGTTTTGCACTTGCTTTGATAAATTTATTTTTAACATTTTATTCTTTGTGAAGCTCTGGCAAACAGAATTGTTTTCTTAATTTCCTTTTTTGATTGTTCATAGCTACAATTAGAAATACAATTGATAGTTTATATTTATTTTGTATCCCGAAACCTTGCTAAACTTCAGAATTTGGTAAGTTTTTGGACATTATTGCCAGGTGAGGTATCAGAGCCCCAGCATCAAAAAGTGTTCCACTCACGGGTCATATGGTAGTAAGAAGAATTTGCTGACAACAGCATAGCTTTGAAAAGGAAATTTTTATCAGATAGAAATATCACTGCCAAATTTTACAGCAGGGTGCCTCAGCAAGAGAGAACTGAGTCCACAGTGGATTTTTCCTTAGGGATATGTACAGACCTTAAAGTGGGATTTTAAGGGTAATTTGAACCACATGAGCCACATTGGTCATTTTGGTGCCTTAATGTCAGCAAGGATTGCGCAATGAATTTTGATATACACGCATTCCAGAGATGTATAGAAATTCTAGTTACTTATAAATTTGGGGAAAAGACCCTGGAACCAGATGCCTGCTTTAGATAATAGAAAAAGCTCATTACTTCTGAATTCCTCAGATACGGAGTTTTGCCTCCGGATAGTCTGCTTGATGTCCACCAAGCGATCTTTGCTGTCAATTACTATTTTTCGCTCTCTGTTCCTTTCCTCTTCTGGAATTTCCATTATGCAAAAATTGGTATTCTTGATGTGGTAACATTGTTCTTGAGACTAGGTTAACCGTTTTTATTCTTTTTTTATTCCTCTTTCTCTACCTGCATGATCATATCTAACCTATCCTTAAGTTTTCTTATGTTTTTGTCTTTAAGGACAATTCAGCTGTTCTGTCCTGCTAGTGAATATCTAATTCCAATTACTGTAATTTTTGACTCTATAGTTTTTAATTTTGTTTGTAATTTCTCTCTCTTTACTAACATTCTCTATTTTACAAAACACAATTCTCATTTTTTTTTAGTTCATGAGAAATAACTTATTACTTGGAACATATTTATAAAAGCTGAAATAAAGTCTTTTAAAAGGAAATGCAAAACATGAGTTTCCACAGGGCCAGTTTCTTTATTCTTGTTTTGTTTGTATGTACCACACTTTTCTGATTCTCTGAATACCTCAATTTTTTTTCTAAAACCTTAACATTTAAAATAATATAATGTGACTATCATGAAAGTTAAGATTTTTCTCCCTCTACAGATTTTGCTGCATTTTTATTTTTTATGTTTGTGGGTACATAGTAGGCATATATACTTATGGAGTGTATGGTATATTTTGATACAGGCATATGATGTGTAATAATCACATCGGGGTAAATCAGGTATTCATCACCTCAAGCATTTATCCTTTGTGTTACAAATAATTCAACTATACACTTTTAGTTATTTTAAAATGTACAATTAAATTGTTATTGACTACAGTCACCCTGTTATATTCTCAAATACTGGATAGTATTCATTCTTTCTAACTTGTTTTTTTTTTTGGTACACATTGACTATTTTCACTTCCCCTCCAACCCCCCACTACCCTTCCCAGCCCCTGGTAACCATCATTTTACTCTCTATCTCTGTTAGTTCAATCATTTTAATTGCTAGCTCCCATAAATAAGTGAGAACATTAGAAGTTTGTTTTTCTGTCCTGGGCTTATTTCATTTAACATAATGACCTCCAGTTCTATCCATTTTGTTGCAAATGGTAGACTCTCTTTTTTTCATGACTAAATACTACTTCATTGTGTATATGTACCACATTTTCTTTATACATTCACCTGTTGATGGACACTTAGATTGCTTCCAAATCTTGGCTATTGTGAATGGTGCTGCAATAAATATGAGAGTGTATCTCTTCGATATGCTGATCTAGCAGTGGGATTGCTGAATCATATAGTAGCTCTATTTTTAGTTTTTTGAGCAACTTCCAAATTATTCTCTCTAGTGTTTGTACTAATTTATTCTCCTACCATCAGTGTATAAGGGTTCCCTTTTGTCGACATCCTTCTCAGCATTTGTTATTGTCTGATTGTTGGATAAAAGTCATTTTAAGTGGGGTTAGATATCTCAGTGTAGTTTTCATTTACATTTCCCTGATCATCAAAGATGTTGAACACCTTTTTATAGACCTATTTGCTATTTGTATGTCTTTTTTAAGAAAAGTCTATTTCGATCTTTTGCCCACTTATTAATCATATTGTTATATTTTTTTCTTGTAGAGTTGTTTGACTTCCTTATATATTCTGGTTATTAATTTCTTGTCAGATGGATAATTTGCAAGTATTTTCTCCCATTCTGGGTTTTTTGTGTTCATTTTGTTCATTGTTTCCTTTGCCATGCATAAGGTTTTTGACATAATGTGATCTCATGTATCCATTTTTGCTTTGGTTACGTGTCCTTGATTGTGAGGTACAACTCAATAATTTTTTGCCCAGACCAATACCCTGGAGAGTTTCCCCAAAGTTTTCTTGTAGTAGTTTCATAGCTTGAGGTCTCAGATGAAGGTCTTCAGTCCATTTTGATTTGATTTTTGTATATGGCAATAGAGAGTGGTCAAATTTCATCATTTTGCATATGGATATCCAGTTTTCCCACCACCATTCGTTGAAGAGACTATCTTTTCCCCAATGTATGTTCCTGGCACCATTGTCAAAAATAAGTTTACTGTGTAGATGTATGAATTTGTTTCTGGGTTAGTCTCTTCAATGTTTCATTTGTCTATGTGTCTGTTTTTATGTCAGTACCATACAATTTTAGTTACTATAGCTCTCTAGTATAATTTGAAGTCAGGTAATGTGATTTCTATACTTTTGTTCTTTTTGCTGAGAATAACTTTAGCAATTTTGTATTTTTTATGGTTTCATATAAATTTTAGGGCAGTTTTTTATTGCTGTGAAGAATATCATTGGTATTTTGATAGGGATTGCATTGAATCTTTAGATTGCTTTTGGTAGTATAGAGATAGAAGCAATATTGCTTCTTTCAACCTGTCAACATGGATTATCTTTCCATTTTTTGTGTGTCATCTTCAATTTCTTTTATTTATTTTTATAGTCTCATTGTAGAGGTATTTAACTTCTTTATAGTTTCATTGTAGAGGTATTTGACTTCTTTATAGTTTCATTGTAGAGGTACAATTTCATTGTAGAGACATTTAATTTTATTTGTAGCTATTGCAACTGGAATTACATTCTTGATTTCCTTTACATATTGTTTGCTGTTGGCATGTAGAAATGCTACGATTTCTGTATGTTAATTTTTCTTATCCTGCAACTTTACTGAATTTGCACCTCAGTTCTAACCTTTGTTTGATGATTTCTTTAGGGTTTTCCAAATATAAGATTACATCATCTGCAAGTGAATAATTTGGCTTCTTCCTTTCCAATTTTTCTTTTATTTCTTTCCTTTGGCTAATTGCTCTAGCTAGGACTTCCAGTACTATGTTAAATAACAGTGGTTTAAGTGAGTATTCTTGTCATGTTATCAATCTTAGAGGAAAGACTTTCAATTTTGCACATTCATTGTGATACTAGCAGGGGTCTGACATATATGATATATCATTTTGAGGTATGTTTCTTCTATAAGGTTTTCAAGGGTTTTTATCATGAAAGGATGTTGAATTTTATCAAATGCTTTGTCAGTGTCCTTTGAAATGATCATATGGATTTTGTCCTTTATTTTATTGATATGGTATATTACATTGATTAATTTGCTGATGTTGAATCATCTTTGCATGTCTGGAATAAATCACAGATGGTCATGGTGAATGATCCTTATAATGTCCTGTTGAGTTCGATTTACTTTTATTTTGTTGAGGATTTTTGCATCAATATCCATCAAAGATATAAGTCTGTAGTTTTCTTTAATCGATGTGTCTGTCTGGTTCTGTAATTAGGGTAATACTGTTCTTGTAAAATGAGTTGGGAAATATTTTCTCCTCCTTTATCTTCTGGAATCATTTAAATAGGATTGGTATCGATTGTGTCAAAATCTTTGGTAAAATTCAGCAATGAAGCCATTGGGTCCTGGGCTTTTCTTTGCTGGGATATTTTTATTATGGCTTCAATTTCATTACTTGTTACTGATCTGCTCAGGTTTTTTATTTCTTCATAGTTCAATCTTTGTAAGTTGTAAGTGTCTAGAAGTTTATTCTAGATTTTTAAATTTACTAGCATATTGTTGCTCATGGTAGCATCTAATTATCTTCTTTGAATTTTTACAGATCTGTTGTGTCTTCTTTCTACTCTCTGATTTTGTTTATTTAGGTTGTCTCTCTTCTTTTCTTAGTCTGGCTACAGGTTTGTCCATTTCCTTTACATTTTCAAAAAACCAAGTTTTCATTTTGTTGATCTGTATTTTTTTCTTCATTTTGATTTTATTCATTTTTGCTCTGATATTTATTATTTCTTTTCAACTGACCTTGGGTTTCATTTGCTCTTGCTGTTCAGGTTCTTTAAGGTGTATTATTAGGTTGTTTATTTGCAGCTTTTCCTTTTTGTTCACATAGGCACACATTACCGTAAAATTATCTCTCAGTATTGTTTTTGGTATATCTCCTGGGTTTTGGTATGTTATATTTCCATTATGATTTCTTTTAAAATTGCTTTCAATTTCCCTCTTAATCTCTTCATTAGCCGACTGGTCATTTGAAAACATACAGTTTAATTTTTTTCTATAGTTTCCAAAATTCCTCTTGTTATTGATCTCTAGTGGTGTTCCATTGTGGTCAGAGAAGATACTTATTATGGTTTTAATTTCATTAAAAATTTCAGACTTGCCCTCTGGCCTAACATGTGGCCGTTCTTTGGTACCATATGTGCTAAGGAGAAAAATATACATTCCTCGGCCACTGAATAAAATGTTCTTCAACTACCTATTAGGTCCATTTGGTCTATAGTACAGATTAAGTTTAATGTTTCTTTGTTCATTTTCCATGTGGATGATCTGTTTAGTGCTGAAAGTGGGATGTTGAATTATCCAAGTCTTATTCTATTGCGGTCTCTCTCTTTAGCTCTAATAAAATTACTTTATGTATCTGGGTGATCCAGTGTTGATTGCATATATATTGATAATTTTTATATACTCTTGCTGAATTGACCCCTTTATCATTACATAATAACTTTTTCATTGTTTTTTACAGTTTTATTTCTGTTGAAATCTGTGTCATCTGATGTAATTATAGCTACTCCTATTCTTTTTTTTTTTTGGTTTTCATTTGCATTGTATGTCTTTTTTAATGTCTTTATTTTCAGTCTATGTGTGCCTGTATAAGTGATGTGTGCTTCTTGTAGGCGGGAGATCATTTAGTCTTTTTTTTTTTTTTCATCTATTCAGCCACTTTTGTCTTTTGATTGGAGACTTTAGTCCATTTACATTCAATATTAATATCAATAGGTAAGAACTTACTCCTGCAATGGTGTCATTTGTTATCTGTTTTTTAGTAGTCTTCTCTTCTTTTTTTCCTTCCTTTCTGTTGTCCTTATAATGAAGGTGATTTTCTCTGGTGGGGTGTTTTAATTTCTTGCTTCTTATTTTTTGTGTATACATTGTATATTTTAGATTTGAGATGACCATGAGTCTTGCAAAGAATCTCTTATAACCCATTATTTTAAACTGATACAAATTTAACACTGATTGTATAAACAAACTAATAAGCCAAAAGAAAACTGTTAAAAACTCTACACTTTAACGTTGTCTCCCCACTTTTTAATGTTTTACTGTTTATATTTATATCTAAATGCGTGGTTTATCTCTTAAAAAATTATTGTAGGTATTATTTTTATCAATTTATATTTTCGTCTTCATACTTAGGATATGTTTAGTTTACCCACCACAATTACAGTGTGTTTTTTCTAACCCTAATCCTGCCCCTAACCCCAACCCTAACCTGAAGCTCACAAGCTTACCAGTGAGTTGTATTTTCAGACAATTTCTTCTTGCTCGTTAATATCCTTTCTTTTTTCTGAGATTGTACAACTCCTTTGGTCATTTCCTGTAGGACAGGTATAGTGTTGATGAAATTCCTCAGATTTTGTTTGCCTGGGAAAGTCTTTATTTCTCCTTCATATTTGAAGAATATTTTCACCAGATATATTCTTCTTGGGTGAAAATTCTTTTCCTTAAGCACTTTAAATATGTTATGACATTCTCTCTTGGCCTGTAAGGTTTCCACTAGAATGTCTACTGCCAGATATATTGGAGCTCCATTGAATGTTGTTATTTTTCTTTTATCATGCTGCTGTTAGGATCCTTTCTTTATTCTTGACTTTTGGGAGTTTTGTTATTAAATGCCTTGAGATAGACTTTTCGTTTAAATCTGCTAGGTGTTCTGTAACCTTCTTACACTTGAATGTTAATATTTTTCTCCAGGTTTGGGAAGTTCTCTGTTACTATCACTGTGAATAAACTTTCTGCCCCATCTCTCTCTCTCTACTTCCTCATTAAACCCTATAATACTTAGATTCATCCTTTAGAGTCTGTTTTCTAAATCTCGTTGGCATGCTTCATTCTATTTATTATTTTTTCTATTATTTTCTCTGACTGTGTATTTCCAGATATCCTGTCTTCAAGCTCAATAATTTCTTCTGCTTGATCAGTTCTGCTACGAAGAGACTCTGTTGCATTCTTCAGTATGTCAATTGCATTTTTCAATTCCAGAATTTATGCTTGATTCTTTTAAATTATTTTAATTTCTTTGTCAAATTAATCTGATAGGATCCTGAATTCGTTCTCTGTGTTATCTTAAATTTCTTTGACTTTTCTCAAAATAGCTGTTTTGTATTATCTATCTGAAAGGTCACATATTTCTGTCAATCCAGGATTGGTACCCAATGACCTTATTTTGTTTATTATTTGTTATTTATTTATTTATTAGGTACCAGGATTGGTACCTAATGGCCTTATTTTGTTCATTTGGTGAGGTCACATTTTCCTGCATGGCCTTGATTCTTGTGGGTGTTCATCTGTGCCTGGGAATTGAAGAGTTAGTTATTTATTGTAGTCTTCACAGTGTAAGCTATTTGTACCCATTCTTCCTAAGATGTCTTTCCAAGTCTTCAAAAGGACTTGAGTGTTCTAAGTTTTTCGTCATTGCTGCCCCATCTGCGTTAGGGACCACTCCAAGCGCAGTAATGCTGTGATTCTTGCAGACTTGTATTCTTCCACCTTGGTGCTCTTGGAAAATATTCAGAAGAATTATCTTGTTTACCAGGCAGAGACTATTGCTTTTTTCTCCTTACTTTCTCCCAAGCAAGTGGAGTTTCTCTCCTTCTTTGTTCTAAACTGCCTGGTGCTGGGAGAGAAGTGACACAAGCACCCCTGTGGCCTGGGGGTTTTGCTGCGTCATACATGAAGTGAGCATAGCATTGAATTTTGCCCAAGGCCCACTGTAATCGCTATCTTGTTACTACCTATGTTTACTGAGGAACCTAGGGCTCTACAGTCAGCAAGTTGCAAAGCCAGACAGGCTTGTGAATTGCCTGAAGAGCAGCAATTTCTTGTGGGCTTCAGGGAGATCCAGAGTTACCGTGTAGGAGCCAGATCTGGAGGTGAAAACTTAGAAATGTACTAGTGCCCCATTTTACTGTGGCTGTGCTAACACAGAAATCACAAAGCAAAGTCTTTCCCACTCTTGCCTCTCCATTTTCCAGGCAGAGGAGTCTCTCATCATGGCCACCACAACCGCAGGTCCATGGCAACTAGTGCCAGGATATGACCGACGTTCACTTAATGCCCAAGGGCTCTTTAGTCAGCTCATGTTGAATGCTTCCAGGCCTGAGACTCAGCCTTCATAGCCATAAACTCCCTTCTGGCCCACAGTAGGTCCAGAAATGCCTTCCAGGAGCCAAGGCCTGGAATCAGAAACCCGAAGAGCCCGCTTGGTTCTCTTCCCCACTGGCTGAACTGGTACCTAAGCTGGAAGATAAAGTCTCTTTCAGTCTTTCCTCTGCTTTTCTGAATCAGAACACATCTGTCTCCTTTGCCACCACAGCTGTGAATGTGCTAGGTCACAACTGAAGCCTGCACATCTTAGAATCTCAACCAAGGCCCCTGGCATGCGCCATCTGGTTACTGCTGCTGATTATTCAGGGCCCCAAAGACTCCTTAGTAAGCAGTTGATGAATCCTGCCAGGACTGCGTCCTTCCCTTCAAGACAGGGGATTTTCTTCCTTCCCAGGGTGTATTTAGAAATGTCATCTAGGATCTAGGGCCTAAAATTGTGGCCTCACAACTCTGCCTCATGCTCTATCCTACTGTGGCTGAGCTGGTATCCAAGTTGTAAGTCAAAGTCCTCTTTCCTTTTGTCTCTCCTCTTCTCAAGTTGAAGAAAAACCCCTTTTATACAGCTCTTTCACCTCCTTGGTTACATTCATTCCTAAAAATATTATAACTTTCATAATTATTCTGAATAGCATTATTGTCTTAGGTGTTTTATTTCAGATGTTAATTGTTAAGTTTATAGAAATGCCATTAATTTGTGTATTGATTTTTCATTCTGCATCTTTACTGAATTCCCCTATTAGTTTTTAACAGTTTTGTAGGCAAACATGAGGCTTTCTAAATATAAGTTTATATTATTTGTAAACAGGGACAATTTTACTTCTTTTCTAATTTCAATGCCTTTTGTTCCTTTATTTCCCCTAATTACTCTGGCTCAGATTTGAATACTAAATTGAATAGAAGTGATGCAAATAGGCATCTTTGTCTTTTTCCTGGTTTTGGAGAAAAACTGTCAACTTCAGAGAATTAAGTATAGTGTCAGCTATGAGCATGTCATATATTGTGTTGAGCTACATTCTTTCTATATGTAATTTGTTGAGAGTTTTCATCATGAAAGAATATTGGATTTTGTAAAAATGCTCTTTCTGCATATATAATGTGATTATATGGTATCATAGTAATAGTTATACCAATTTCTAAAATTTTGAGATGAATTTGAGAAGGTTTGGTACTGTGATTTGGGTATAGTTTGTTCTCAGCAAATCTCATGTTAAAATTTGATTCCTAGTTTGAGGGTATTGGGAGGTGGGACTTAGTGGGGATTGTTTGGGCCACAGAGGCAAATTCCTCATCAATGGCCTGGTTCTGTTTTCACAGTAGTGTGTGACTTCTTGCTCTCACGAGACTGGATTGGCTCTTGGGAGAATAAATTGATTCCTCTAAGAGAGTGAAATGTTTTAAAGCCAGATGTCCCATGAGTTTTCTGCCTCTTCACAAATTCTTCCCCATTGACCTTCTACACTGCATTTGGATGCAGCACAAGAGCCTTTGCCAGAAGCAAGAAGATCCCTGTGCCATGCTTTTTTACAACCCTGAGAACAAAGAACTAAATAAACCTCTATTCATTATAAAGTCCTCAGCCTTGCGTGTTCTGATATAACAATACAAAAATAGACTAAGAATATTGGTACTGATTCTTCTTTAAATATTTGGTAGAATTCACCACTGAAGGTACCTGATCCTGGGCTTTACTTTGATGGGAGACTTTGTATTACTGATTCAATTTCCTTCCTCATTATTGGTAGATTTTCTTTTTTTTTTTTTAAATTTTAAATCTAGGGGGTACATGTGCTTGTTTGTTACATGAGCGTTAGATGAATAATGGTGGGGGTTTGGCCTCTAGTGTGCTCATCACCCAAATATTGGACATTGTACCTAGTAGTTAATTTTTTGACCTTCACCCACCCAACTCTTCTCCCTTTAGAATATCCAGAGTCTAATTTTTTCATCTTTATGTTCATATGTACCCTTTGCTCTCACTTCTAAGTGAGAGCATGTGATATTTGATTTTCTGCTTGTCTTAGTTCACTTAGGATAAAGGCCTCAAGCTTCATCAACATTGCTGCAAAAAATATGATTTTATTCTTTTTGATGACTGTATAGCATTTCATGGTGTATCATATTTTCTTTATCCAATGAACTGTTGGTTAACACTTAGATCATTTCCATGACTTTGCTATTGTAAATAGTGCTACAATAAAGAAACAAGTTCAGGAGTCTTCTTAATAGAATGATCTTTTTTTCTCTCTAGGTGTACATACCGTAGTGGGATTGATGGGTCAAAAGATAGCTCTGGTGCAGCAAACCGCTATGTCCCCTGATATATGCCTATGTAACAAACCTGCATATTCTAAACATGTATCCCCTCCTTTTTTAAAGAAGAAATAAATAAATAAAAGAAAAAGAGAAAGAAAATTCTATTTTTAATTCCCTAAGATATTTACATAATGTTTTCCATCAAGGTTGAACTAATTTATATTCACAACAGCAGTGTATGTAGAACACATAATTTAGTGTATGTAGAACACGTAATTTATATTCACAACAACAGTGCATGTAGAACAACACATAATTTATATTCACAACAACAGTGCATATAGAACAACATTCCTGTTTTTCTACATGCACGTGAACATCCATTGTTTTTGACTTTTGAATAAAAGTCATTCTGTTGGGTATATCTTGATGTCTGTGTGGTTTTAATTTGAATTTATCTATTAATTAGTAATGTTGAAAGTTTTTTATGTGTTTCTTGTATTTCTTCTTTGGAGAAATATCTGTTCCTTTCCTTTGTCCACTTTTTAATGAGACTGTTCATTTCTTGTTGAATTGTTTGAGTTCTTTGCAGATTCTGGAAATGATATATTTTTTTTCTTAGAGGCATAATATGTAAATTTTTTAATGTTGTCCATGAACTTTAGAATTTTTTTTAAATTCTGTAAAAATAGTGTTTGTAATTTAATATGAATGACATTAAATATATAGATTGCTTTGGACACAGTGGGCATTTTAACAATATTGATTCTTCCAATTAATGATCATGAAATGTATTTCCATTTATCTCCGTCATCTACAATTTCTTTCATCTGTGTTTTATAATTCTTGTAGTTACCTTTCACCTCATTGGTAAAATGTATTCCTAGGTGTTTTTTTTTTTTTTTTCCCTGTGGCTATTGTAAATAAAATTGAATTCTTAATTTTATTCTGGCTTGAATGTTATCAGGGTTTAGAAATGCCGCTATTTTTTTGACACTGATTCAGAATCCAGAGACTTTAGTAAAGTTGATAATCCAGGTCTAAGAGTCTTCTAGAGGAGTCTTTAAGGTTTTCATGGTTATGTCATCAGCAAACAGAGATAATTTGACTTTCATTTTTTTTCAGTTCAAATTTCTTTTATATGTTTTTCTTGCCTGAGAGCTCTGGCTAGAACTTCTAGTACTATGTTGATATGTAGTGGTGAGAGTGGACATCCTTATCTTTTTTTCCAGTTCTTAGAGAAAATGGTGTCCACTTTTCCCCATTCAGTATGATGTTGGCTGTGTGCTTGTCATATATGTTTCCTACTATTTTAAGATACATTTTAACTATGATGACTTTGTTGAGGGTTCTTATCATAAAATATCATTTGTTGGATATTATGTAGTGCTTTTTCTGCATCTATTGAGATGACCATAAGTTTTTGTTCTTAATTCTGTTTGGGTGATGGATTATATTCATTGATTTGCATATGTTGAACCATCCTTGAACCCCTGGAATAGAGCCCACTTGATTATGGTCAATTATCTTTGGGATGTGCTGTTCAATTTTGTTTGCTTGTATTTTGTTGAATTTTTTTGCGTCTATGTTTATAATGGAATCTGTAGTTTCCTTTTTTGTTGTGTTCTTGGCTAATTTTGTATCAGAGTGATACTGGATTCATAGAATGAGTTAAGAAGGGATTCCTTCTCGATGTTTTGGAATAGTTTCAATAGGATTGGTAACAGCTTGTCTTTGCACGTCTGTGCAAATTCCACTGTGAATTCATCTTATACTGGGATTTTTTGTTGTAAGATTTTTAAATTAATGATTTGATTTTATTTCTCATTATTGATATGTTTAGGGTTTCATTTTCTCTAGGTTTACTAGTTGGTCCTCATAGAGATATTAATGGTATTCTCTGACAATCTTCTGTTTCTCTGATATAAGCTGTGATGTCACTTTTATCATTTCTGACTGTGCTTATTTCAATCGTCTCTCCTTTTTTTTAGTCTAACTGTCAGTCTGGAAGTTTTGTTTATCTTTTCAAAAAATCAACCTTTCATTACATTGACATTTTGTGTCATTTTTTGGTCCTAATCTCATTTGGTTTTGCTCTGATCTATATTTCCATCTGCTAGATTTGGGTTTGGTTTGCTTTTATTTTTCTAGTTCCTTGAGCCGTGATGTTAGATTGTTAATTTGAGACCTATCTTTTTGATGTAGGCATTTAATGCTATACATTTTCTTCCTAGCACTACTCTTGTTGTATCCTAGAGGTTTTGTATCTTTGTCTCTATTTTCATTCATTTCAAATAATCTTTTTAATTTTTGTCTTGATTTTGTTGTTTACCCAAAAGTCATTCAGGAGTTAGTTGTTTCCATGTACCTGTATAGTTTTAGGAGTTCCTCTTTTTATTGATTTCTAATTTTATTCCATTGTGGTCCAAGAAGATACATGATATAATTTTTTTTGAATTTATTGAGACTTGCCATATGAACAGGCCTGTAGTTGATTTTGGAGGATATCCCCTGTGCAAATGAGAAAAATTTATATTCTATAGTTGTTAGGTAAAATATCCTGTAGATGTATATTAGGTCTATTTGGTCTATAGTCCATTTTCATTCCAGAATTCCTTTGCTGATTTTCTGCTTTGATGATCTGCCTAGTGATATCAGAGGGGTGTTGAAGTCCCCCACTATTATCATATGGCTATCAATCTGTTTTCTTAGGTTTGGTCATTTCTCTTGTGAATTGGAGTGCCCCAGTATTGTGTTCATATATATTTAGAATAGTTAAATTTTCTTGTTGCATTGAATTCTTTGTCATTATATAAGGCCCTCCTTTTATTTGTACGGTTGTTAGTTTAAAGTCCATTTTATATGATAGGAGAATGGGTATTCCTGCTCACTTTCGTTTTCCATTATTATTATTATTATTTTTTGCCCTTTTACTTTGTGTCTGAATGTGACTTTAGCCAGTAGGTGAGTGTCTTGTAGAGAGCAAATGGTTCGGTCTTTTTTTTTTTTTTGGAGACGGAGTCTCCCTCTGTCGCCCAGGCGGGAGTTCAGTGGCCAGATCTCAGCTCACTGCAAGCTCCGCCTCCCGGGTTCACGCCATTCTCCTGCCTCAGCCTCCCAAGTAGCTGGGACTACAGACGCCCGCCACCTCGCCCGGCTAGTTTTTTGTATTTTTTAGTAGAGACGGGGGATTGGGTCTTTTTAATCCAATTTGTCACAGTGTATCTTTTAAGTGGAGTATTTAGGCCATTTACATTAAAGGTTAAAATTTATCTGTGAGGTTTTATTCCTAACATAGTGTTGTTAGCTATTTGTTTTGGAGTTTTGATTGTGTCATTGCTTATAGGATCTGTGAGCGTAGTACTTATGTGTCCTTTTCTAATGGTAAGTATAACCCTTTTGTTTCCATGTTTGGAACTCTTTCATTTCTTGTAGAACCAGGGTAGTAGTGACAAATTCTCTGTCATTGCTTGTCTGGGGAAGGCTTTATTTCCCTTAGTTTATGAAGCTTAAATTGTCTGGATATAAAATTCTTGGCTGGCTTTTTTTTTTCTTTAAGGAGGCTAAAAGTGGGTCCCCAATCTCTTTTGGCTTATAAAATTTTTGTTTAGAAGTCTGTTTTTAGTCTGTTTTCATTTGTAGGTGGTTTGACCCTTTTCTTTAACTGCCTTAAGATTTTTTCTTTAGTATTGACCTTGGGTAGTCTGGTGACTATATTCTTTGGTGATGTTCATCTTAGAGTATCTCACAAGTATTCCCTGGATTTCTTGTATCTGGATGTGAACCTAACAAGATTAGGAAAATGTTCTTAAATTATTCCCTCAAATATGTTTTCCAGGTCTTTTTAATCTTTCTCAAGAATGCCAATAATCCATAGGTTTGGTTAATTCTTTATTCCTTGAAGGTTTTGTTCATTAAAATCTTTTTTTGTTTGTTTTTATCTGACTGGATTAGTGTGAAAAAACAACCTTCGAGTTCTGAGATTCTTTGTTCTATTTGGTTTAGTCTATTGATAAAGTTTTCAATTCTATTTTGAAATTCTTTAAGTGAATGTTTTGTTTCCCAAAGTTCTGATTGATTTTTCTATGCATATTTATTTCTTCCTTTATTTCTTAAATTGTTTTGTGTTTTTTTATATTGATTTTCAATCTTGTCTTTGATCTCATTGAGCTTCCTTTTAATCCATATTTTGAAATGTTTATCTGTCATTTCTGAGTTTCCATTTAGTTAAGGTACAACCCTAGAGAGCTGACATGATCCTTTGGTGTTGTCACAACATTCAGATTGTTCATGGTGCCAGAATTCTTATGCTAGCTCCTTCTCATCTGAAGAGGTTGCCACTTCTAATTTTTCAAATGATGTTCATGTGGGTAGGATTTTTTTTTTCTTTTTTTCTTTATTTTTTTCTTTCCCTTTCCTCCATTTCCAGAGAGTGTGACTGTAGAGTATGTGAGTTTGGGTCTTTTGGCTCTGCCTTGATATTCCTATGCAATTCTGTTGGTGGGTTTTATTTTGGGCTATAGGGTTCAACCTATAGGCCAGCAGATGACGCTTATGGGTAAGAGCCAGCTGTGACACAAGCAGATGTGACACAAGAGAGCTACTCATAGTGCCAAGTTTATCATGAGGTCTTTGTTTACTATGTTTTACTAGGAGGTACTCTCTGTTTACTATATTTACTATGAGGTACTCTCTGTTGTTTTAGGTGATGGACTGGACGATGGAGTGTCTAGTGCCCTGAGCTTCCTGTTCCATGGATTTGGGGGTACACTTCTGTGTGGAGTTGGGTCCCCTTGCTTGCCCATGAATACCCAAATGGTGACTGTAGGCGCCAACCCTGACAAGGGTAGTTGGGCTGTGGGGAACTCCTGGTGAAATTTACTGATGTCTGTGTAAGGTTTGAGGGGGCTGCACTGGCTTCATGTCTTAGATAGGCAGAAACTTGATGTCGTCCCTCTCAAACTCCTGTCCTGGCACTCATGACTGCCTGCTTAGATGCACACTATAGTTTATTCCCAGACATCAATGTGGCTGAGAGCCATGGGAAATACCTATCTTGTGACTCTTTGTGAGAGTGGTTTTGAAGAAGAACCTCCTCACTCGGCCCAGTAAAGATAGCTGTGTGGCTTCCCTATTCTCCGATATGGTAAGGCTGCTGCTTTGTGTGTGTGTATGGGCTTTACCTTTGGGCTTGTCAGTCTTGCCACTTCCCTTGTAAGTCCCAGAATTATCTCTATCTATTCCAATAGTCCAGTAGATCCAAGTAACTTAACAAAGCTACTTTCTTCAATGCCCTAGTAAAATGTTCCAAATGCCTCATGACATAAGTTGGGTCTCCTGATCATCTCTGAACTGATTTCTGTGGGGAGGAGAATGGGAGTTCTTAACGGAGTGTATGGTGAGTCAATACCACAGAAACCTTCAAGTAGAAATGGGGGTTGGAGATGTTATTTCACAAATTAAAAGTTGGGTGCCTCGGTAAAAATTCTGAAGCATAAATGTTGGATCAGGGAACAACAAATATCAAATTTATGATGAATACCCTTAATAGTATTATGCATTCCCTATAGAGTCGGTTTTCTCCACATGGAAGGCTTACTCAGCACGTGTGACGCTACTTCATCTCTGTTTTCTTCAACAGTTTAAAGGTTTTCTTAATGCCTTTTTGTTCTTGGCTTCTCCTGTGTCAACATTTTCAGTTCTAACAAGTTTTTGTTTTCACACTTTGATATTGTTCATAGGGTGTTTAGATGCTGTTCTATAACAGAAAGGCTTACATGAAGAAGCAGTACATAAATTTTGCAGCCAAAATCTGTCTTACAATGGCAGTCAGTATTGTAGTATTTGTTATTCTCTTGCTCTATTGACAAATGAAAGCAAGTGAATATAGTTTGAAGAAATCTGTTCAACTGTGCAATTATCAGGGTCAAGCTAAAGGATGTAGGCTGGCTGCTTCGTCTGATTACATATTCATTTGTCCTCACAGGAAAAAATAAAGAAATGATGTTGACAGTCTCTGGAGTGCACAGTCAACCCGATACGAAAGATCCCTCTGACGAAGGAATCAGACCAATTTTAGAGTCCCAAGATATGCTGTACTTTTCTGTAGAAATACGACACAACTTTGGAAATATATTTAAACTAGGAATGTATTCACATTATAAAACATATATGAAGCTCTGGACTTTTTATCTCCTAGCTGTAGGTGTTAGTTTGAACAAGAGCAAAAAGAGAGACCCTATCTTTAAATATAAGAAGTTGTTTAGAGAAGAAATGCGTAACTACAAAAATAACCATAATAAATCTACCTAAGACTGCTGAATGGTAAGGTTTAGAATTTCATTTAGGAAACTTGGAGTTTTTTTAATGATTAACCCAAAGTCTTAAACTTCAATTAATTATTTTACTTGGTTATGTAATGTATAATGTTAAAGGATTAAAAACAGGCTTTTTTTTTTCCTCTAACAAAGTAGGCATTTAATAAACATTAGGGAAAAGAAGGTACAAAAAATAAAAGGGTATATCTTGATACTGCATATTTTGTTGTACTGAGAATAAAAATTAAAATGTTATAGAGGTACAGATTTTAATCCTCATGTTACAGTTTATAAAATTGGTATATATGGTAGATATATACCAATGGTATATATTGTATGGTAGATGGTAGATATAAACTTTCTACATCTTAGAAACAATATTGCCAGTGTGGTCAGGCAATCAGGAAACTTTCCAGAGAAGAAAGCATAAAAGACACATACAGTCAGATGTTTTGAGTTCAAATAAAAGAAAGTCCCCAATTTCCATTAAATAGTATATATATGAATTATTGCATACAAGGTATTTAGAGACAGGACCAACAAATTTAGAAATTTCAGCCACCCAATGATGTCAACAGAAATCCACTTTTCATCTTTCCTCTCTGTCATCGTGACTGCCTTTAATTTGCCTTACCCTTAGATGAGGTTAATGCCTGGCGGACAGTAGGGAAGGTACTACATGTTAATGCAGTCATAGCAGAAAAATTCACTCCGCATTAAAAGCAACTTTTCCCAAATGACAAAGCTGATAAAGTTAGTTAGCATAAAGCCACAAGTAAAATTTACAGTACAGTTGCCCATATTACCAAAAACCCTTGAAAAGGTTCCCATTGCGCCCTTACACAGTCATGTAAGCAAACGTAAGACTAAAATATTTCAATGAGATTCTATCCTAAATACACTGATTCCTTGTGCACCCTGTAGAGATTTCTACAAGACTGAGATTTTTCCTCACTAAATGTGAATAATTAGCCTTTTACTCTAGTGTGACATGAGTAACCACTGCTGTAGTCATTCTGAGAGTCTTATGTGCTCGGTTCTATTTAGATATTTTGTATTTCTTAATTATGCAAGCTAATTTTGTCTGTATTTTATCTAGGAGTAATTTTTAATGTTAAATTTGTGAGCAAAATTGTCTATATTGCTGAAAAATATTTTTAGTTATTATATATTTTTTTATTTTATTGAAAATTTGAAAGACTAAGCCAGTAGGTGAAAAAAACACATTCCGGCATTTTTATTCTTTACTTTACAAATGGCAATATAAGGCCATATATTTTCATGCATATACACCACAACATAGTACTAAAAAAAATTTGCATCAATATGAACATTTTGATCTGCTGTATTTTCTTAAATTATTTTATAGAAAAAATGAACTATCTGATCATAGCACTGTAGGATATATAATTATTGCTATTAATACAATTCATTAAGATAAAAAATAACAAATTACTTTTATTGAGTCTCCTAGACATAAATTTATTTCAGTCTACAAACTCATTAATATCTTTGTAGTATATCCAAATTAAATTAGCACTCTGACGTTGACAGAAGTGCTCTTTCTTTGCAAAGTAACAAACATAGCACATAAAACCATTTTCTTTTTTTTTTTAAATTTATTTATTATTATTATACTTTAAGTTGTAGGGTACATGTGCATAACGTGCAGGTTTGTTACATATGTATACTTGTGCCATGTTGGTGTGCTGCACCCATCAACTCGTCATTTACATCAGGTATAACTCCCAATGCAATCCATCCTCCCTCCCCCCTCCCCATGATAGGCCCCTGTGTGTGATGTTCCCCTTCCTGAGTCCAAGTGATCTCATTGTTCAGTTCCCACCTATGAGTGAGAACATGCGGTGTTTGGTTTTCTGTTCTTGTGATAGTTTGCTAAGAATGATGGTTTCCAGCTGCATCCATGTCCCTACAAAGGACACAAACTCATCCTTTTTGATGGCTGCATAGTATTCCATGGTGTATATGTGCCACATTTTCTTAATCCAATCTGTCACTGATGGACATTTGGGTTGATTCCAAGTCTTTGCTATTGTGAATAGTGCCGCAATAAACATACGTGTGCATGTGTCTTTATAGCAGCATAATTTATAATCCTTTGGGTATATACCCAGTAATGGGATGGCTGGGTCATATGGTACATCTAGTTCTAGATCCTTGAGGAATCGCCATACTGTTTTCCATAATGGTTGAACTAGTTTACAATCCCACCAACAGTGTAAAAGTGTTCCTATTTCTCCACATCCTCTCCAGCACCTGTTGTTTCCTGACTTTTTGATGATCGCCATTCTAACTGGTGTGAGATGGTATCTCATTGTGGTTTTGATTTGCATTTCTCTGATGGCCAGTGATGATGAGCATTTTTTCATGTGTCTGTTGGCTGTATGAATGTCTTCTTTTGAGAAATGCCTGTTCATATCCTTTGCCCACTTTTTGATGGGGTTGTTTGTTTTTTTCTTGTAAATTTGTTTGAGTTCTTTGTAGGTTCTGGATATTAGCCCTTTGTCAGATGAGTAGATTGCAAAAATTTTCTCCCATTCTGTAGGTTGCCTGTTCACTCTGATGGTAGTTTCTTTTGCTGTGCAGAAGCTCTTTAGTTTAATGAGATCCCATTTGTCAATTTTGGCCTTTGCTGCCGTTGCTTTTGGTGTTTTAGACATGAAGTCTTTGCCCATGCCTATGTCCTGAATGGTACTACCTAGGTTTTCCTCTAGGATTTTTATAAAACCATTTTCTAAGAGGCAAGTTTGATATCACTTTCAAATAAATTAATAACATCTGACAAATTTTCTACTTCATTTTATTTTTATTTTTATCTTTTCAAATGGGTAAACTCAGGCATCTCTATATGAAGATGTGCAGTAGAACCATAAAAAAACAGTTTGAAATAGTCAGTTACATAGAAAAAAATTCATGAATTTCTTATACAAAAATTTGCAAATATTGTTGTATTATTGTAGATATAAAAATAAAAATTGTAAACTCTAGGGTCAAGCTGCTTAGATTGAAATTCTGGATCAAACACTTTCTGATATGGGCAAGTAACTTAAAACCTTTATACCTTAGTTTTTTTATATTTAATGTAAGCACAATTTTAGCATCTTCCAAATGAGTTATTATGACAACTGAATGTTTTAATATAGGTTAAAAACTCATTAGGTTCATATCATTCAAATTACTAAATAAGGGAATAATTTCTGTACCTTCAACCTACTTGTTTTACATATATAAATATTATGCAATGCCTGCATATCTGTACATACTATATTTGTTAATTATATAATATACATTAATAACAGGTATGCTATCCATCCATCTATCTGTCCATTCACACACACACATACAATGTATGCACAAAGTAGAAAGTAGGACCTTCCAGAAGATGGTAAGTATTACTATATTTTGCTGGTAATTTGAATTAGTATTTTAAAATGTTTTTTTCTTTAAAATTTGTATTAATTATTGCACTTACTCATGCCTACCTTTCTCTGCCTCTTTTTGCCTTTAGGTACATCTTATCATTCTCATAGACTCTTCTTCTATTGGCTTGACGCTGCAGCGTATTAGGTCTTAATGCCAACTCTTTAACACATGAATTTAAAATGGCATACCTTCTAAGACGCACCATGCAAACGCAGCAAATGCAGAGCACAGAAGTGGTCTATTTGTGGTTAAAACTTGAAGAGACAATTCTACAACAACTAATCAGTTAACTATTTTGAAATGCTGAGAATTTGGAGGTAAGCATTGATAACCTAATCAGATGGTTTTGTGATCTGTAATAGTGTCCAATTTTAATGACATATCTGACCAGAAATTAAAATGTTATGTATAATCACCACTGGACGTTTTATTTTAAGATGTACGAGATTCCTGTTGATTTCATGGTATTTGTTTTATTTTCCTTTTTAGCTTGCAAAGGGCCCCAGAACTTTATTCCTCCAATTATCATCTGCTTTTGGTAGCTACTTCGTGTCAAGAACTGTGTTAGCCTGTCATATTTTTATAAGTCAAGCAAAAGACATGAGACTCCTGGGTCAAGGACAAAATCCCTTATTACTCGTGGCACAGAAGCCAGCATGAGCTGCACACTCGCATGTGTTCTCCTTGTCCCCAATTATTATCAAAATGATGTGCAAGAGGGCATGCATATTGAATGCTGTACACTCAGTGGTTTGTGTCACAGCTGAAGAAACTTAACATTTAAAGCACGATGCTAGCAAACATTCTCCATTTTGCCCTGGAGGAGGGAGATATTGTCATTAATGTTCTAGATAGCAACAGTAACCACAACCACAATAATGCTGGCCTATTCCCCAGAGGAACACACTATATATATTTTCTAAGGTTATTTGCCATTAAAATTCTTGAAAAGATAGAAAAAAAGTTGTCAGCACCTCTGCTGAGATGATTTAAAGAAATATAATAAACCCATGGAGAATGATGTCCTAATTTTTAGGTTTCTTACATTCATTATTATATCAAGGAATGTTAATGGCCAGTGTAAATGGGATAAAATCTTGTATAAACTTTGGGAACATATGCTCTGAATATAGAGTACAATTAATAGAACATTTATCTCATATAATATATTTATAAAAAACCCCTGTGGATTAAGGATTTAATACGAACTGTAAAGTCTAAATCTTTTAGAAACATAAATAAGAATATCTTTTGATTCTAAGTTGTGATGTACTTACAAACAACATGCTAAAATTAAAGGACTGATAAATTTAACTGAATTTATAAAATAGCATGTGTAAAAATCTTTTGAAAATCAGTTATAAGCTTTTCACAATATTGATTCTACCCATTCATGAGCATGGGATGTGTTTCCATTTGTTCTTGTTGTCCATTATGTCTTTCAGCAGTGTTTCGTAGTTTTCCTTGTAGAGGTCTTTCAACTCCTTGGTTAGGTATATTCCTAAGTTGTTTTTTTTTTTTTTTTTTTTTTTTGCAGCTATTGTAAAAGGAGTTGAGTTCTTGATTTGATTCTTTGCTTGGTCTCTGTTGATTGTGTAGAAAGGCTATTGACTTTTGTACATCAATCTTGTATCCGGAAACTTTACTGAATCCTTTGATCAGTTCTAGGGGCTTTGTGGAGGAGTCCTTAGGGTTTTCAAGGTAAACAATCATATCACCAGCAAATAGTAACAGTTTGACCTCCTCTTTACCGATTTGGATGCCCTTTCCTTCTCTTGTCTGATTGCTCTGGCTAGGACTTCCAGCACTATGTGGAAGAGGAGTGGTGAGAGTGGGCATCCTTGTCTTGTTCCAGTTCTCAGAGGGAATGCTTTAAACTTTTTTTCATTCAGTATTATGTTGGCTGTGAGTTTGTTATAGATGGTTTTTATTACATTAAGGTATGTCCTTTGTATGCCAATTTTCTCCCAGCTATTTTGAAATACACAATAAAACACTGTTAACCATGGTCAGTCTGGTATGCAATAGAACCCCAGAACTTATTCATTTTATCTAATTGTCACTTTTTACCTATTGGCCAATCCGTTCCTATGACTCCATACCTTCTAACCTTTCGAGCTTCTGGTAGCCATTATTCTACTCTCGACTTCTATGTGATCAACGATTTTAGATTCCACATATGAGTGAGATCATGTGGTATTTATCTTTCTGTGCCTGGGTTATTTCATGTGATATAATGTCATCTAGGTTCATCGATGTTGCTGCAAATGAGAGGATTCATTATTTTATGATTAGATAGCATTCCCCTGCATATATATATGATCCCAGTAGTGGGATTTCCGGAGCATAGGTAGTTTTATTTTTAATTGTTGAGGAAACATTATAGTGCTTTCCATAATGGCTGTACTAATTTATATTACATTCCCACTGACACAGTGTATGTTATCTTTTTTTATCATCAGCAGCATTCGATATATTTTGTCTTTTAGATAATAGCCATTCTAAGCAGGGTGTGGTGATATCTAATTTTGGTTTTGATGTGCATTTCCCTGATGATTAGTAGTGTTGAGTTTTTTTTTTTTCATATGCCTAATGGCCATTTATATATACATTTTTTTGAGAAATGCCTATTCACATCTTTTGCCCATTTAAAAAAAAATCAGGTTTTTTTTTTTGTTGTTGTTGTTTTTGCTATTGAGTTGTTTGGGTTTTTTGATACATAATCTCATTATTAATTCCTTGTCAGATGCATAGTTTACAAATATTTCCTCCAATTATGTAGGTTGCCTCTTCACTCTGTTGATTGTTTCCTTTGTAGTACAAAATATTTTTACTTTTACAGTCTCACTTGTCTGTTTTGGCTTTTGTTGCTTCTGCTTTGGGGGCCTTATCTGAAAAATTCTTGCCCAGACTAATATCATGAAGTATTTCGCCTATGTTTTCTTCTAATAGTTTCATAATTCCAGGTTTTACTTTTAACTTTTTAATTTATTTGAGTTGATTTTTGTTTAGTATGTAGCTATCCAGATTTCCAACCATTTATTGAAAAGGCTGTCTTTTCTTCATTGTGTGTTTTTGGCAACTTTGTCAAAAATCAATTTTAACTGCCTGAATTTATTTCTGTGTTCTAATTTCTGTGCCATTTGTCCATGTTTCCATTTTTTATGGCAGTACAATTTTATTTTGGTTATTATAGCTTGTCGTTTATTCTGAAGTCAGGTAGTGTGATGTGTCCAGCTTTGTTATTTTGCTCCAGGTTGCTTTGGCTATTTGAGGTATTGTTGCTCTATATGAAATTTGTGATTGTTTTTCTATTTCTATGAAGTATGTCATTAGTATTTTGATAGGGATTACATTGAATGTGTAGATCACTTTGGGTAGGATGGACAATGTTTATTCTTCCATTATATTATCACAAAATATCCTTCCATTTACTTGTCTCTTATTCGGTTTCTTTCACCAATGTTTTCTAGTTTTCAGGGTAGAAGTTTTTCACCTCCTTGGTGAAATTTTGTTCTATTTTATTTTTGGAAGCTGTTGTAAATGGGATTGTTTTCTTGATTTATTTTTTTTCACATAATTTGCTATTACTGAATAGAAATGCTACTGACTTTAGTAAGTTGATTTTGTATTTTGCAACTTTACTAAGTTTTGTATTAGAGCTAAAAAATTTTTAGTGGAGTTAGTTTTTTTCTATATAAGACAATATATTGTCTGCAAACATGAACAATTTAACTTCTTCCTTCTCCAGCTTAGGTGGCTTTATTTGTTGCCTAATCGCTCTGGTTGTGACTTCCAATATAATGTTGAACAGAAATGATGAAAGTAAATATTCTTGTCTTGTTCCAGATCTTACAGGAAAAACTTTTAACATTTTCTCATGCAGCATAATAATTAGCTGTGGACTTGTCATATATGGCCTTTAATGTGTTGAAGTATATTTCTTTAATATCTAATTGTTAAGAGTTTTTATCATGAAGGAATGTCATCAGATTCTTTTATTCATTTATTGAAATAATCATATGATTTTTGTCCTTTATTCTCTTGATATGATGCATGATGTTTATTTTGTACGTTGAACCAACTTTGTATCCCTAAGATGAATCTCACTTCATTGTGATGAATGCTCTTTTTAATGTGCTGTGGAATTTTATTTGCTAGGATTCTTTTGGGGGGAATGTTTGCATCTATATTTATCAGGAATAATGCCAAGTTATTTTCTGTTTTTGTTGTGTTGTCTGGTTCTGGAATCATGTTAATGTTAATTTTGTAGAATGAGATTAGAAGTATTTTCTTCTCTTCAATTCTTTAGGACAGCTTGAGTAAAACTGGTATTCTTTAAACTAAACGTAGAGTACATTGGTAAAATCATCAGGTCCTCAGCTATTCTTTGATGGGAGACTTTTTATTATTGATTCAATCTTATTACTCATTATTGATGTGTTCATATTTTTCATTTATTCATGCTGTATTCTTCTTTGGTTGTATGTGTCCAGGAATTCATCCATTTTTTCCAGGTTACCCAATTTAGTGGCACATAATTGTTCCTAATAGTATCTTATGATCCTTGCATCTCTATCATATCAGTTGTAATGGCATTTCTTGATCTATGATTTTTTTATTCGAATCTTTTTTTCTCATTTAGTGTGATCAAAGTTGTTGATTTCGTGTATCTTTTCAAAAAGCCAGCTCTTCATTTTGTTGATCTTTTGTATTATTTTTTAATCTCTATTTCATTTTTTTTTGATCTTTATTATTTCCTTCATTTTTTGATTTTTGATATGGTTTTTCTTTATTTTTCTTGTTTCTTGAGGTACAATATCAGGTTGTTTATTTCAGATCTTTGTTCTATTTTGGTGCAGGCTTTATTGCAATAAACTTCCCTCTTAGAATTGCTTTTGCTGTATTTCATAGGTTTTGGTATATTGTATTTTTGTTTACATTTGTCTCAAAAATTTTTAATTTTCCTTTTAATTTCTTCTTTGGTTCTTTAACCGTTAAGGAAAATGTTGTTGAATTTCCATGTATTTGTAAAATTTTTGAACTTTCTCCTGTCATTGATTTCTAGTTTTATACCATTGTGGTCAGAAAAGATACTTGATATAATTCTTATTCTCTTAAATTTGATAAGACTTGTTTTGTAGCCCAGCATGCAAGCTATCCTGAAGAATCTTCCTGGTGCAGTTGAAAATAATGCATATTCTGCAGTTCTTGAACAGAATGTTCTGTAAATGTCTGTTAGGACTATTTGGTGTACAGTGCAGTTTAAATATGTTTCTTTGTTAATTTTTGGTTTTGATAATCTGTTCATTAATGTATGAGTAGGGTTGAATCTTCCTAAACATTACAGTATTACAGTTAATTTTTCCTTTTATATATATTATTATTTGCTTTATGTATTTAGGTCTTCCAATGTTAGTCCTATATATTTAAGACCATTATATCTGCTTCCTAAATCATCCCATTATCATTATGTAATGATACATTAAAAATCTCTTTTTATCCTTTTATTATGCAAAGTTTGTTTTAACTGATGTAAGTATAGCTACTCTTGCTCATTTTTTGTTTCCACTGGCATGGGGAGTCTTTTTCTATCTCTTTATGTTCAGTCTATGTGTGCCTTTAATATTGATGCAGGTGTTTTGTTGGCAACACATAGTTGGTTCTTGTTTTTTTCTTTTTTTTTTTTAATCCATTCAACTATCCTATGTCTTTTAATTGGAGAATTTAATCCATTTACATTAAAGGTGATTATTTATAGGTAAAAACTTTTTACTGCCATTTTGTTAATTGTTTTCTAGCTGTTTTGTTAATCCCTTCTCTTTTTTTCTTTTTTTCTTTTTCTTTTTTTTTTTTTTTTTGAGATGGAGTCTTGCTTTTTTGCCAGGTTGGAGTGCAGTGGTACAATCTCAGCTCACTGCAACCTCCACCTCCCAGGTTCAAGCAAATCTCCTGCCTCAGCCTCCTGAGTAGCTGGGACTACAGGCATGCGCCACCATGCCCAACTAATTTTCGTATTTTTAGTAGAGACAGGGTTTCACCATGTTGGCCAGGATGGTTTTGATCTGTTGACCTCGTGATCCGTCTGCCTCGGTGTGAATGCTTTCTACCTTTTTTTCCTCTCTTGCTGCCTTTAATTGTAGCTAAATAATTTTTAATAGTTATATGTTTTGATTCCTTGCTTTGTATATTTTGTGTATCTATTTTGAATTTTTGCTTTGTGCATACCATGAAACTTACAAAAACATTTTATAGACATAGCTAATTTTTTAAAGCTATTAACAACTTAACTTTTATTACAATTAAAATATACTTTACTTTTTAATTATACCATCTCCATTTTGGATTTTCGATGTCCCAATTTACATATTTTTGTATTGTATTTATCTTTAAAATTGATGGTAATTATCATTTTAATAGTTTTGTTTTTTAACTTTCATACTACAAATGTAAGTAATTTACAAGACTTCATTATAGAACTAGAGTATATTAAATTTGTATTTTTTTATATGAGTTTTACTTTCAAATGTTTTCATGATACTCACTAGTGTCCTTTCCTTTAAGCTTTAAGAATGTCTTGTAGCATTTTTTAAGACACGGTGGTGAGGAACTCCCTCAGCTTTTGTGCATGAGAAAAATCTTTCTCTCTCTTTCATTTTTAATGGACAGATCTGCCAGATGTAGTATTTATGGTTGACGGGTTTTTATGTTTTTTTTTTTTTTTTGTCTTTTACCTTCAGCACTTTATATATATCATCACACTCTCTCCTGGTTTGTGGGGTTTCTGCTAAGAAGTTCACTCATACTTGACACTCCTTTGCATATGATGTGTTTCTTATCTCTTGCTGCTTTCAGAATTTTTTTCTTCATTTATTATTTTTGATAGTTTGGTCATTATATGTCTTGGTGTAATACTCTTTGGGTTGAATTTTATTAGAAACCTCTGTGCTTCTTGTACTTGGAAGTTGGCATCTATCCCTAGATCAGGGTGGTTTTCAATCATCATCTCTTCAAATAGTCTTTCTGACCCTTTTTCTTTTTCTTCTCCTTCTACAACACCTCTTATGCAAAGATTTGGTCTCTTGATAGTATCCCATACATTTTTGTAGGCTATCTTCATTTAAAAAAAATTTGTCATTTTTCTCCTCTCTTATTTTTATGTTTTAATTTTTTAAAGTTTTTAGATCCAGAGGTACAGATGACTAGATAATTGTCAATACTCTGTCATCCAGCATATTAATTCTTTCAATTCTGTTGTTAAAGCTTTCTATTGATTTTTTTTCAGTTTAGTCATTGTATTTCTCATCTCTAAGATTTATTTCTTAATGTTATTGTTTCTGTTTATTTGGTGATTTGATTTTTTGTGTATTTTTTCCAGATTTCATTAAATTTTCTATCTATATATTTGTCTAGTTCCTATATGTATAAATTATATATTTCTGTATATATATGGCATATATATTTGTATAAATTTATATATACATTTGTATATATGTATATATTTGTATATTTTCTGCATATAAATATATAAGGCATATATATTTATATATTATATATATAAAAATCCAACTTTTGGATTATCCTAAATAGTTCAATTTTTTTCATATTCATATATATATATGTATAGTAGTCCAATTTTTTTCAGTCATTTCATGATCTCCATTTGGAGGGGCTCTGTTATTAGAACCTTATTAAGTTCTTTTTGTGGTTTCTTGATTTCCTGATTCTTTGTAATCTTTATGTCCTTGCATTATTATCTGTGTGTTTGAAGAGATAAACCCTCTTCTGGCCTTTACAGGTGCTTGTTGGCTGGAATAAAATTTCACTGTTTTGTCTAGCTTGTTCATAAACCTGAAGCAGAGTTTGTTGTGATTTCTCTAGTTGTCTGGGCCACTGCCTTTGTTCTCATGTCAAATGAGGACGCTAGCTGGGTCTCACTGACCTGTGAGACCTCTGGTTGGGATTACTACAGGGAATTGCTGTTTGCTGGGTATTACAATGACTTCTGTTCAAGCTGATCAAGTGGTGTATTTCCCGGGCAATTCTGCTACTTAAAATCTGCAGCTTGACAGGACTGCAGGTTGTGCAATCAGGTTCGGTGGAGTTGGTCAAGAAAGGCAGGAACCAAGGCAGTGCTCTTTAGAAATGCATAACTGGAGACTGCCTCCCTGTCTGGGTGGTGTTCCGGGTGGAGCTCAGTCTTCGATGGAGCTGAGTGGCAGTATGACCTTCTGGATTAAGCAGAGCTAAACCTTGTGTTTTTCCAAAATGCAAAGAGTTGGGTGTCTCCCCACCTAGACTGGGTTGGTGAACAGGATTTTTGGCTGAGTAGTCTCTGCTTGCTTTGCTGGCTCAAGTTGGTGAAGCCTCTTTAATTCTCTGAGGTCTGTGGAGGTGGAAATCTCCCTACCTGGGCCAGGACTTTTGGGTAGGTTTTATGTCTATGTAGGGAGACTAGTAGTCTAGGGGCTGAAGCTAGATTGTACTTCTTCTATAGGAGACCAGCTCAGCTTTGCAGGTGTGATATGACATTACTTCTGATGGAGTACCGCACCTACCAGGAACACCAAGATGCACACACTGATCACTTTTTTTGTTCCTACCTGTACCCCAGATGATCAATCCATTCCATATTCCCTAGTGTTCCCTGGGAAGTGACATCAGAGTAACTTTCCCAAGAAGCATCTCAGAATGCTAGGGAACCAGAATCATGGCCCATGGTTTTTTTTACCCGTGAAGAAACTGTGGGCATGGACAAAAATCTCTCAGTCTGGAGTTATACTAACTTGGAGTGAAAGGTAGTGTTGCACAGTTGTAATAATACTGTTCATCTTAACCTGTAGATTTCATTCAGTTCTGTTTACCATGTGGATGTCTCAGGCTCATTTCCAGATGTTAGGTTATTCAAAAGAATGTTCTAGTCTGCAGATAGTTGCTTGCTAAGCTTTCTTTGAGGAGGAGTTTATCCCAACACCTCTTACACTGCCATCTTGCTGACATCATTTGCTATGCTTTAGATTTTCCATATCCTTGCACCACTCAGTAGTTTAAACTTGAACAGCACTTGATATTGTAGTTTAGTTCTTAAAATCTTTGCTATACATCTTGGTGCCTGTTTGCACATATACAGATAGAGTTTCCACCCAGGATATTTTTTGGTTTACTTAGAATTAATGATTTCTTTTCTTCAGTGCTCTCCTGGAGGATTTTCTTCACTCTCTAACTCCCAAGAGTACTTTTTCTTATTTATCTGATAAGAATGATGTGTTTCCCTCAGAGTGTCAGTCCCTTGGTTTGTTGCATACATAGTTCAGCATAGTTTGAATCACCCTCTAGGCAAAGGAGAGGGAGAAGAGGGGCAAAGAAAAAATTAAAAACAATTCTTACCACATTCTTTGAACCACTGTGAACCATTCTCTGGTTCCTCTGAGCAGTGGAATAGGAATTTCTTAGAGTTTTGCATAATGTGATGCTGCTTCAGCTATATCACAGCTCCATTACTGGGGGCTTCCTTTGGATGAAAGCCAGAAGAGGAGAGGAAGAATCAAAGAAAAAAAAGTAAAACAAAACCAAACAAGGTTTTACTCCTTCCCACCAACCCTACTGTCCACTTCACAGAAGTCCATGTTTTTTGTCCTCTTGCCAGAAAGAGATGACATCTTATGGGTTTTTGCTGTTCTTACTTTTCTACTGTGCAGTTCTGCAACTTGGGCCATCTTCAGGCCAAAGCAGGGAGATGCAAGGGGAAACATCAAAACAAAATAAATAATTAAAGAGTTACTGGTACAGTTTCAAGTTTTGACTTCTTTGCCTTATCTGTTTGAAACAAGTTATTTAAAGTCACAGCCCTCAGGTAGTTGCTTGTTGTATTTTGTTTAGAAATTTAGTTGCAAGTTATGAAAGCTATAAACTTTAGGGGACCTACTCTATCTGGGATGACACAAAAAGCAAATGAAACATTTCTGAAAGTTAGAAAAACTTTCTGTATAGAAGAGATTTTAAGATGATATACTGTTATCTGCAAGGAAACACTTGTAATACATTTATAAATACCTCGTAAGCATGGATATGAATGGTCCTAGTGCAGGCAGTTGCTGATGTTGGAACCTGTATTTCTGTACTCCATGTATCTTATCTTCCCTATCCTTTTATATTTTCTATGCCATTGTCCTTCCTCCCTAGTTTCACAGATTTTTTCCGTCCAGTCTGAACTTCTTTCTCTCTAATTTGTTCTTTATTTTACCTTTTCTGCTATTTATTCCTTTATTTTTGCTATCAATTTATAATCTTCATTCTTCCTTCTTCCATTTGTTTCTTTTTATGACTTCCTCTTCTTGTTTCATATTACTAATGTCCTATATGACCTTATGGGAGATATTATTATAATAATTATGTTAACTTCTAGATTTTTAAATTCTAGTTATTCTGGTTCATGTTGTACATGTAACTTGATTGATGTCTTTCTTTTTTAGAACTAGAAATTATGATTTATCTAGTTACTTTAGCAAATAAGTTACATGGCTGACAGTATCACTTCTCCTGTCTGGTAATGTGTAATGGAAAATATTTAGATCATATGAAAGTTTTAAGCCCTTTGAATGGGTTGAGGCAGAAGACACAGAAAACTACTTATAGTTACTTTTGGCTGTTAACATCCTACCAGACAACCACTCCACTCATTAAACACAAAGGGGCTGGCATTGGAAAAGATACTCTCTGAACTCCACAGTTTGATGTACCACTGGTTTTTTGTTGTTGTTATTTTGTTTATTTTTTTGAGATGGAGTCTTGCTCTGTCGCCCAGGCTGGAGTGCAGCGGTGCGACTCGGCTCACTACAACCTCCACCTCCTGGGTTCAAGCGATTCTCCTGTCTCAGCCTCCTGAGTAGTTGGGATTACAGGTGCCCACTACCACCCCCGGCTAATTTTTGTATTTTTAGTAGAGATGGGGGTCTGCCATGTTGGCCAGGCTGGTCTTGAACTCCTCACCTCAGGTGATCCACCCTCCTCAGCCTCCCAAAGTGCTGGAATTATAGGCATGAGCCACTGTACCTGGTCAATGTACCACTGTTTTTATTAAATGACATTCACGTTGTGTTTTGATTCAAAACCTTTTATCTTTATATAGTATCTAAATAATTACACTCTTTACCCTTACTATTTATTATTCAAATGATACACACTCTTCACATTTCATTTATTGTTTTCAGGAAAGAAAGTATTGTCTACTCAAATGGATCTTAAACCCTTAATTATTTAGTTAGCACCATGCCTTATACTTTATTTTTATCAGTTATGCTGTATACTTTTAGAGTAGGTGTTAAATGAATAGTTATTCATTGTTAAAGTATATAATTAATCGAAAAACTGAATTTACTAACCTTGTTGAATATTTAGGATTATATTCTACATGATGCTATCTTATCTTTCGGTTAGTTATAACCTCTACCTGCATTTAAAAGTATATTATTATTATCATGACCATTCATAGCACTATTAAAATAAAACATATTATTTAAGTGTGTGAAGAAAATGTAAGATGTGCTGGAGGCGTGTCACCTCTATTTCAGCACTGTTTAATAAAAGATTGTAACTAGGTAGCTTATCTATTACTATGCATTATCTAGTACTCTGGGCATTTCATCAGCAGAATGTATTATTTGCATACTAATGAAGATACATGCTCTGGGACAGGCATTAAATCACTTTTTCACATTTGCTTTCTTTTTCTACAGACTTCTAGCCCAGGCTTCCTACGAAAATATCTGCATTTCATAGTGAAGAATAGGAACAATTTATGCATTTGAATTCCTCTCAACAATACTTTATCATTTCAGCTTTAAGTAATGAATTATTTTATCTTTCAAATAATCAGGTTATAATAGTTTAAAAATATATATTGATTACAATATTTCAGTTGAATTGTTGAATATTTCAGTTGAAATATTGAATTGAAAATTACAATCTTCAAAGCCTCTGAAAACAAGGAAATGCAAAAGCAATCCTGCAAATTTTCTACTGAGAAACATGGAAATAATACAAATAATACTAATGCATTCTAATGTATGCAATTAAACAATTCTGAAATATGTTCTTGGTGATTTGAGGATTAAAGGACTGGAACTCCTTTTGGATTTTGGATTAAAGGACTGAATCATTTGAAGGAATCAAGTTCAGTGGGGCTTTTAAAAATTAGGGAAAATTGCAAAAGATATTAAAGATTCTTGACAAATTAGAATGACCACATTTGTTTCCTCCAAAATCAGCTCTGGAGAAAATACAAAAGTCACAGGTGAGTCTGGATATAAGAAATGAAATAAAAATTATTGAAAAAGCATAGGGATTAAAATAAAAACAGTTATAAACTGTGAACTCATTGAATGGGAGATTGTATTGCCTTCGGAAGAGAATACATTGGGGCAAGATTTAAGCTCTACTTTTGTCATACTCTTAAATTATTTGAGAAAACTTTGATTAACCTACCACAATAGAAATGACTAGCATCATCCAGGCTACTTAGTGTGAGTGAGATAATGCCATTGGGTTTTTTTGAGCACAGGAATTTGTCTGGCTTGTATGGAGAAATTTCAGAGCAATGTATAAATAGCTATCTGCTACCTTCTCTGCAGTGATATAACTGTACTTTGGCCTCTATTGAGTATAGTCTATGGAAATGTAATAAACATGGATTTACAATCTCTATTGAACATAGATTCAAATATTATTTTACTTTTTACTAGTTCTGTAACTTGTGCAAGTTACTTAAACTCTAATACTTGAGTTACAATGTCTATGATAGCATTAGCTTATGTTGCACAATTGTTTGACAATGTGTTTTAATTCAGTTCCACGACTCTTTTCAAAGAAATGTAAAGGGGTGTGAAGAGTAGGGCTTAGATGCTCAGGTCCTGTTGATACCTTCTATGAATGTCCTGGTTACAGCCTTTCTACTGACCTCTACCCAGTTCCTACTTTAAATCAGACACTGAAGGCCTAAAGATGACTACATTGCTTAGTGGAGTTTTTCAAAATGAAGGACAACTCCATTTGTAAGAATATTTTATTGGAATAGTACTTAAACGAAGCTACCTTTGTTACGAAGTCTGAAAGGGATTTTAGTGAAAATCTTTTAGTGTTGTGACTTAGCTGTGTATACAAAGGGGCCTCAGCTGAGAGACATATTCAAAAAATGATAACTTTGCTATACTCAAAGTTTCATCTCTCATCTAATAATTACGGTCCTTCATGGGCTGGGACATTTTATCTGGTTTTTCTTCTGTAATGAATTATCTCCCTGATTAGTCCTTAGTCCCTAATGTGAAGACCATACTATTTAGTTGATATGTAAACATGCTCCAAATTGTATGATAGTCAGTGAAATTTTATATTGTTTCTGATTTTTCTTTATAATACATACTGGGAAAATGAATATCTCCATTTTGAAGTCTTTTTGCTTACAATTGTTTATTGCTTTGGGATCACTTCCCAGAAATGGTATTACTTTTTCAAATAACATGAATATATTTATGATTTCAGATGAACTATTTAGAAAAAAAAAACTGTGAATAAATTTATAGTTCTTCTAAAAGTGTAAGAACTGAGCCAATTCCACTGTACATGTACATCACTGGGAATATTAAAAGAAGAAAGAAAAACTATAGCAAAATGCAATTTAGCATTATGAAAATAAGTTTGAAAAAAGATAATATGAATGATTTCTACAAAAACATAAAATATATTATTATCTTAAAGCCAGAAAAATGTAACTATACCAATAAACTTAAAATATATTGGATTTTTGTCAAAAAATTACAATACAAAAGGCAATAATCCTAGAACATTATAAGGTGAATTATTTCAAAAACATAATGGTCATGCTAAAATCTGATGTGTATCATATGATTTTAAAAAATAAAACAATAGCAATAAATTAAAACTACTTCTACAAAAAACAATTAGCATTCACAATTATCACCAATATCCAGAAAAAAATTAGCATAAAATTTTATTCATAAAAATAATGGGAAATATAAACCATTATGACATTGATTTATATACAAAGGACACTCAGAATTAATTTGAGGAAAATAGACAAGTCAGTATCACATATTTAGGGATAACCAATAAATATAGCAATTATTTGTATGGCAATGGTGGAGATGGAGAAGCTGTTCACAATTCAAGTGAATCAGAAATATGTAAGATCAGTAATATAGAAGTAAAATGGAAGATCAATGTGAACTAACTTGTCTTATCAGCTATGAAAACATATTAAACATCAACAAAATTGATGCCTAAGTAGAAAGATTAATATAAATATCAAATAAAATTTAAAAAATAAATTAATACATGACAAGTTGACATCCCAATCCTGTATTTAAAAAGATCAACAAAACCAAAAGAAACAATAGTGTTGAAATAAACTCATAGCCATCTGGATAACCACATTTAGAATTTTACTCACATCATATACTACCATAAGTTCAAAATGAATCAAGAATTTTGAGTAAAACCATTAAAAAAATACAAGTTACAAAAAATCTTTGAATAATACTTTCAAATATAATATACCATAAATTAAATAAGCCATTTACAAAAATGACTCAAATTTGTGTATTATAAAAATAACATGCAAACACACATGCATACTTTAAAACTAAAAAATAAATTATATATTAAAAAAAACTAGGAATAGTATTTCCAGTTTGAATCAGAGATAAACTCCATAACATATAAATCTCCATAATACATAAGAATATTTGATTGTAAAAGATCTACAAGAAAAGAATATCAACCTTGCAGAAAAATGCATCAAGTCACATGATACAGATGAATAATTTTAAATGATCTTTAAACATAGGGAAACAATCAACTATATATATTAAAGGAAACGCAAAGTAAAATTACAGTGATATCACTTTTATTAAAAATTGCCAGAATTTAAAAATTTGACCATACTCTCTTAGCAAGGATGTAGGGAAACCAGCATACAAAACGTTATTTGTGTCAATAAAATCTGTTGTTATACCTACCGAAATTTCAGATATGTAAAGACATTGACCTAGCAATTCTTTTCTATATACTTCTTATATATTTAAGCAATTTCTTAGCATTATTTATTAGGCTTATTTGTAATTGAAAATTGCTTTGAACAAGTGATAGATTCAGCAATAGAGAATAGTTAAACAAATCATGATATGACTGTAAAGTGGAATAGCTAGACAAAGGTTCAAAAAGGATGAGAACATATTTTTAAGGTAAATCTAAATCAAAAATTCTAAATCTAAATATTTAAAATTATTAGAAATTACAAATGCATGCAAATAAATACAAATAAATCAGAGAATAAAATGAAGGTAGAATTTAATACTGCAAACATACACGTGATTCAAAAGTGAAGACATTTTTTGAAAGTTTATTTAACCAAGAAAGCCAGTGATTTCCATAGATAGATTTACATTAAGATTACAAAAATTAAAAAATAATGACACTTTCCCAAAATAAATTAGTTGAACATAGAAGAAAGCCAAGAAAGTGTTTGAAAATAAATACAAGGAATATGATTAAGGTAGCTTTCCAAGTTTGGTAATAAGAACAGAATATTCAATAAATGTAGCCTGGATGCAGTGGTGGCTCATGCCTTTAATTTCAATACTTTAGGAGTCCGAGGTGGGAGTACTGCTTGAGCCCAGTAACTCCAGACCATCCTGGGCAACATAAGGAGACTCCGACTCTACCAAAAAAAAAAAAAAAAAAAAAAAAAAAAATATATATATATATATATATATAAATCAGGTATAGTGGTATGTGCTTGTGGTCCCAACTATTCGAGAGGCAGAGGTAGGAGGATCACTTAAGCCGAGAGATCGAGGCTGCAGTGAGCTATGATTATGCTACTAAACTCCAGCCTTGGTGACAGAGCAAGACTCTGTCTCAAAGAAAAAAAAAGTAAAGAAATGTATAAAAAATTAATAAATTGATAACTATAGCTTTATCTGATACTCCAATTAAATAAAGAATATTTTTATAGTGGTTATAGTAAAATAAAGTTAATATTTGTTGGCCTTTGCTACATGCTAAATATATTCCCTAAATCACCTTACCAATACTCAAATATCTCTGGGTTCATAAAGCTCTTTTACAAATCAAATTGATATTCAAACATTCAAATAGATAAACTATGAAAGGTTAAAAGTGTCAGTGAAAAAGGACACAATGTTGCTTGATTAAAAAAATATTTGATTTATAGTATCACTAGGGCTCATCTGGCATAAAAATAGAGTAAAAATGATCTCTGTGTGTGTGTGTGTGTGTGTGTGTGTGTGTGTGTGTGTTTCTTTTGTTCTTTCTGTATGTGACGGATTCTTTTCATCACTGACATCGTGACAAAGAGATGGGGGGAACTTACCTGGCCACCATCTTTAAGACAGATAGTTAACAGCAACACTTTCTCCAAAACATTAAACAAAATCCCAAGGTTAGAGCCTGATTGGTTCTTTTTATGGCACTTACTAATCAACAGAGTTATCATTATGGCCTCAAAATGCTTATATCAATGAAGTTAAGTCTCAGTCACATGCTACAACTTACATGTAGCTGGATGGTGATGGGAAAAAATAGGGGTACTGTAACCCAGAATAAAGGAAAGCTGACTCTATCAGAGAAAACACAAGCAAATAATCATGCCAAATATGTGTGACAACTAAAGTATAAACATCATAATATTAAGAATATTCTTAAATCACTGAGATATAAACTAACACTCTTCCAAAAATATCAGTTAAGAAAATAATACGAATGTTTCTGTTAAAAAAAAAAAAATGAAAAACGCCAACGCAAGGGGTGGGGCGAGGCTTGGGTTCTTTAGTAGTGATGAATGAAATGGCTAATTAAACTATAAAGTGATAGAAATTTAGGCCTATAAATTGTCCTGTAATACTTTGATTTTCTTAAAATATAATATTCTTGATGGTAAGAGAAAGCAAAATGGTTAATTTTGATGCTAATAGAAGCGTCAAGTAAAGCCTATCTATCTATATACACGTCAATAATTTTAATATCTATGCACAGGCACCAATGTGTGCATAAGTATATTGATATATGCGTGAGTGTGTAGCTAGGATAAATTTGATAATGTCTTTGAAGACCAAAAAACCTTCTCTACCATGGTTTTTAAAAACATTTTTTTAAACTTTAGATACAGGGAGTACATGTGCAGGTTTGTTACACACATATTGCTCTCCGGTAGTCAGCAGAGTACCCAATAAGTAGTTTTTTGACTCATGATCCCCTATCTCTCTCCTCCCTCTAGTATTCTGCAGTGTCTGTTATTCCCATGTTTGTGTTCATGGGTGCTCAGTGTTTAGCTTCCAGTTTTAAGTGAGAACATGCAGTATTTGGTTTTCTGTTCCTTCGTTAATTTCTTAGGATTGTAACCTCCAGCCCCATCCATGTTTCTACACAGGACAAGATTGCATTCTTTTTTATGGCTGTGTAGCATTTCATTATGTGCATATACCACAGTTTCTTTATTTAATCCCTCATTGCTGGGTAACTATGTTGATTTCATGTATTTATTATTGTGAATAGCATGGCAATGAATATCGAGAGTGTGTCTTTATCGTAAAAGAATCTATTTCCCTTTGGGTTTATACCCAGTAATAATGTTGCTGTGTCACATGGTAGCTCTGTTTTTAGTTCTTTGAGAAATCTCCAAACTTCTTTCCACAGTGGCTGGACTAGTTTACATTCCCACCAGCAGCGTATAAGTGTTACCTTTTCTCCACAGCCTTGCCAGCATCTGCTATTTTTGGACTTTTAATAGCAGCCATTCTGACTGATGTAAGATAGTATCTCATTATGCTTTTGATTTGCATTTCTCTGATGATTAGTAATGATGAACATTTTTTCATGTTTACTAGTCACTTGTATGTCTTTTGACAAAGGTCTGTTCATTCTCTTTGTCCATTTTTAAACGGGATTATTTGTTTCTTAATTGCTGATTTGTTTAAGTTCATTGTAGATTCTGGTTATTAGATCTTTGTCAGATGCATAGTTTGCAAATACCGATTGAGAGAGAAAGATTGATTTGAGAAAAATATACATATATAATGATGATGGAATTTACTTCTATTTATAAAATATCTAGTAATTTCATTCTATGATTGAGAAAACAGTGGGAAAACCTCCAACTGTAATACCTTCTATAGAAAGGTATTAGACAGTGAGGTCAGAGTTAACTCCATAAGAGAAGTCCTCTTAAGAGTGTCCATAGTCAAGGGATTTTGATTGTTTGAAGTCCGTCAGGATTCATTTTTACCATTAGAGACATAGGTCAAGTTAGCAGCCTTATTAAATCTAAGCACAAATATGATGGTGGGTCTGACTTTTATTATGCTTCCTGTAAATGTCATGAGTATCACTCCCTCTCTTGCAAGATTGAAGCTGACTTTGGGCCAATCAACTGACTCATATGCATAAAAAAGAAAAGTGTAAAGTCACACAAATAGGAATGCTAGGATTGACAACAATGATGTAATCTGTCGACCTCCAGTAATAAAACCAAAACCTTAGGATGGGTTCCATGTTCTGATACTAACACTTTGGTGACTTTAGCAACAGACTTAACGCCTGAAGTATTCACGAAACTATTGCATTCTTTGTTACTACTTTTATTTCAAAATCACTCTTTTTCTCTCTAGCTCTCTCTCAATTTCTTCCCACATATGTATACGTGTTTTGTGTGTTTTATTGGTTTGTGTGTGAATGTGTGTGTGTGTGTATATATATGTGTGTGTATATATATAGAATCAAATAGAAATTGGAATTCATGTATACTAAATAAAATATAGTTTGAGATTTAACAACTGCCATCTATCATCTATTCATTTTGTGTATTTTGTATCACACAGAAATGATTCATGACTAGTTTCCACTAATTTTACAACTATATTTTCAGAAGCAGTTTTCATAATGTTTCTTGCTCAAAATGTATAACTGAGTCAAACATTCTATAGGGATATTAGAAAAAACAAAGAGCATTAGCCTGATTTAAAAGATGATTTAAACCATATCTATCTGGTTTAAAATATATCTATCACTGGCATGAGAAATACTCTGGCAACATATTATTTTCTATTACAATAGTAACAATTTTAACTCAATCTTACAAATTAGTTCAGTTCATCATTTTATAACATAAAAAATTTTTAATTAAATTAGGAAATTCCAGTAACTTCCTTTTAGTATTAAATAAAGAAAACAAGCTTTCATATTTAACTGAATTATGGTTGAATATAATTTATTTTTAGTTTTTTTGTGTGTATGTCAACCTTGGGCAAGCCACCAAATTTATATTGATTATAGGGGTTTACAGGTTCTTATTCATCAGCTAATGCATCTCTGCCTCAGAAGTATTGATATGGTTTTGGTGTCTCCACCCAAATCTTATCTTGAATTCCCACGTGTTGTGGGAGGGACCCAGTGGGAGGTAATTAAATCATGAGGTCAGATCTTTCCCGTGCTGTTCTTGTGATGGCGAATAAGTCTCAAGAGACCTGGCTGTATTATAAGGGGGAGTTTCCCTGGCCAATCTCTCTCTTTACTGCCATCCATGTAATATGTGACTTGATCCTCCTTTCCTATTGTCATGATTGTGAGGCCTCCCAGCCATGTGGAACTGTAAGTCATTAAACCTCTTTCTTTTGGCAATTGCCCAGTCTCAGGTATGTCTTTATCAGCACCTATTGAAAATTGTATCAATTGTATCAATAGGGAAATTGTATTGAAATTTTTATCAATTGTATCAATAGGGAAAATATTACAACTGAAATATTTTTGTTTACTGTCTCATCTAAAACCATGGGCAGAGTGAGATTAAACAGAAGTTGTGCAATTGTTTCCCAAGAGGGGAAAATGGCAAAGCCGTAGTATTCGGAGAAAAATAGTTAAAATTAGTTGAAGGAAATAAATGATCACCATAGTGGTGGAGAAGAAAAAGTGAGCTGAATGGTAAAATCTTCATGAAATGAGGTTGGAACAACCCCACATTCTGTAGAAGGCTAAAATGAAGAGAAGCAGCAGCTTTAATAAGCTTGTTGGCGTGAGCTGTAAATGAGCTGGAGGTTTAGGATATAAAAATGGAGAGTAAATATGAAAGTGTCGATAAAGAATAAGGAGAATACTTACCCACCTCCAGGCTCTGTGGAGTATTGACTACAGAAACAAAAATGAAAACAAACAGAAAACAAGCTTCACTATAAAACGTGTTCAGAGAAGTGCTTGAAAATACAAGTTATTGTACTAATGACTGAAAATGCATGCCAGAGATATAGAGGAAGAGTTCTTGGTTTGTAAAAGAGTAAGGAATTGAGTTAGACTAAGAAATTATAGACCTAAATGGGGATGAGAGTCCATAAAGGAGTCAAAGTAGTAAAGATTTTAGAGGGATTTCACTAAGATAGTTTCTCCTAAAGTTAAGGCACAAGTTTCAAAAGCGTATATGAGTAACAAAAAAATGGTGAAAATGAAGGTAGACTCTGAGCAAGAATAATTATAATGATGGTTAATGCTTCTGTATTTATTTTAAACAAAATGGTTACATTTCTATTATGAATATTTAACTTTTATTTAGTTTTCGTTAATTTACAAAGCCCTTCACATAATCCTTTCTACTTGATCCCCATAACCAGAGGTACAAATAAGGTAACAACCTCCACTATTTTCTAAGGTCACCAAGTTAGTGAATAGACAGCTAAATATTTGAATCTGGGTTTTCTTCTGTTATAAAACTTATTTTCTTTTTTTTAAGCATCACCTTTGTGTATAATAAGCCAAAAGTCCCTGACCCATTAAAAAGGATCTCTCAATTTAGAAACAGAGGTTAACTTACTTTAAAAATCTAATGCAACCTCAATGTTACCATGATTGCATCTACTATGAGCAATAGCATTTAATAATCATATAATATTTGGATATGCTTTGCTAATGATATGTGCATTTATTATATATTAAAAGAAGGACTTGCAGATATTATTTAAAAATTACCAAATGTGTAAAAGTAAATCTATAGCAATAAAAATAACAATATGTGCTGTCTAATTAAGTGCGGAGACATCCTGATTAAAAACATCTTCTGGCCTTGAAAATTAAATATAAAGACTGCAAAAGCATAGAAGTGGTTATGATGAAGATCACAGTCTTTATATTTAAGCCTTGTTAAATAAAAGCTTAGAATATATAGCAAAATAATGTTTACGTTTGATGTGAAAAATTGAAAAGGAAATATATGATAGGAAAATATGAAATAACAGTTGTTTGGAGGGTAGACTTATGGGTAATTTTCTTTGCCTTTTTAGAAAAGTTTCATCATATGTTTGTCATCATGTTTGAATTATTTAAGAAAAAGGAATGCAAATTTTGATGCTACCATCTTGATAATTAAGTGTATCTTTGCATGATTGTACCTATTGGATATTTTTCACTTGCATTTGCCATTACTCATTCTCTGAGCTTTTACTTAAAGCTGTGATTTTGAACATAAATTTAGTGCTTGTAGTGATCCTCAACCTCACTCTGCAAATGCAGAAAAGGTTCTTTCTGTTTTACCTCTATTATTATTTACTAGATTCTATCAGGCCAGTTATCCCTCTTCTGCCTGTTGAAAATTGTGTCCAAAGGAGTATGAATGTTGACCCTCGGTTCATATACATAATTGTGGAGAATAGAGAATGTTTATGATATTAGAGCTGACAACAGCCATTATTCCAAGTAAGAAGAACAAGGACAGCAACGCTCAGGTCAGTTTTATCATAACTCCAGTTGTGTTATTTGTGACATTGTCCTTTATATTCATGGATGGTAAATGAATTATTCACAATACAATTAAAAATGTACACTCTTAGTTTTACTTTCTTTAGCAATTTAAATGATCAATGTACAGTGTGATTTAACAAGCTCTTTCAAAATCCCTTAAAATGGGCAGTTTGTTAATTATCCCAGGCTACAATTTAAATCAGAAATGAATAAAAATGTATTATAATAAAATTCTATACAACTTAAAATATGCAGTTAGTGGGACAATTTAAAATCCTCTGGGAAAAAGACATCAGTTTTTACCATGAAATGCAAAATACATGAGATCTAATTAACAAATTTCAATCACTTTCAATAATCAGCACTTGCCAATTTCATAATCGCTTATTTTGAGCTATTTAAATATCATTTACTTATCAAGGGCAAGTAACACATTCTGTAGTACCACTAAAAGCAGGACTTATACCTCTTGTGTAATGCTAGGATTTTTCAGGCAATTTTCTTCAGTTTAAGTAGCAACAAACATATCTCACTAAAATAAATACTCTAGTGGATTTATAGAAGTAATACCAGTGAAGGCAAAAGGAATAATTTATGATCAGACCAAAATGATCTTGAGCTCAAAGGATTATTTGGGAAAATATATTCATACTGATATACGACATGAAAGCTGTAGAACACATGGCTTCCATCTGCTTGTATTCACTCTTGATGATGTTAAGACACAATCACCATCCAAATTCATGAATCTCCCGAGTAAAGTGTCTAGTCCATCAGTCATGGGCATACATGTTTCAAGACAGGTGTCAGACGTTGAGAAAAAGAAACACTGGTGATTTTAGGTAATTGCATTATATTTAATATTATATTGATTATGAAAGCAAAAGGGACCTGAACAGCAAGTATACCTTGTTATAAAATATACCAGTCTGAATCAATTATTTCCTTTTCTCTCACTCACATTATTTCTGTAAATCCACTAGAGTATTGGTTTTAGTGAGATTTTTTTTCACTACTTAAACTGTGGTATGTGAAATATACTACTCTTTTATGAATAATTTAGAAAAGCCTCTGAATTGCAAAAGCTAAAAAGCCAATATTTAACATGTATTTTTTTTTACAAATATAGAAAACATAGGAAAAAGGGTGACATGATTAAGAAACAAATTAAGATTACTTAATAAAAATGGCATATGTTTGTTTTAATTTTCATTAAAGAAAATAGTAGCTTCAAGTGAAAACTTATTTAAGGAAAAATGACTTTATATTTTTTTTACCTATAAAGATATTTGATATTTTAAAATGTATACTTTTCATTATATTTAGGAATTCTTCTAATGTCAAGATATTCAATAATATGAAAGTTGGATTTATTTTCCTATTTATTTCAATTTTATTTGTCACAGCAGAAAAATAATAGTGACGAGTATGTTAAGAATATTGAATTTAAATGTAATTATATGTTATTATTAATAAATTTGAATATTAAAAAGACTGTTATTTAGTGTACAATATAAACAAGATTAAGTTTAAAGACATATTTTGATTGTGATATATATTTATACAAAATGATTTGATGAACTCGGTAAGTAGTTTTATGATTATAATTATATAAAAAGTGTATTCTTTTAAAATTCATTTAGATTAATATAAAGGAAAGCAGAAAAGACCATTTGGCTTTACTAGCAGTTTTAAATATAAACTGAATAATGATTCTACAGGTGGTACATCTATAGATGTTTACTGTCATTAAATTGCTGGCCAATTTATTAATTGGATATTTGTTTTCCCAGGATGTTAAAAAATTTGTTTCAGAATAATAAATATATTATTTATTATTATACCTAATTATACCTATTTATTATATTATACCTAAAATCCTTCATGTGTCTTTAAAAGAAAGGAGGCTTAAAACCAGTTTGGATTTCTTTGGTTCAGTTTTTTAGTTGCAAGTGTCAAGGAGCATCCCCTCCTCCCAAGGCTTCTGTGATGTGCGAATGTAAATTACCATTCACTTTTGACAGGCTGCTGTTTGGACGAATGTGGCTATTTATTTCAACAGGAAATTTTTCCAGGTTACTAACCTTTCTAGTGTTGAAATGAATTTTCTAATACACAACTGACCTTTCAACTGTCTAACCTCTAAACACATAAACAATTTTCTTTTCTATTTTTTAAAATTACTCTCAATATATTATTTGTTGTGCTTCTCTCTATGTATGCATTTTCCCAGAGTATGGTGAGGGTAGATGGAAGAATTAATAGGAGGGAGAAGTTACATTTGTGAATTCATAATTCATAAAAAATATTTTAAAATGAATTACATTTTTCTTTCACTAATGAGGAAGGATTTCATTCTAATTCCTATAGTAAACTTTATACTTTTTATGTGTTATTTCACCTGTTTTTCTTTGTTTTGAATCATAAAATTTGTGAGTAATAAATCTAAATCATTTAAGAGCTTGTAGCATGAAAATAATGGTCCATTGGTAGAGAGAAACTGAAAAAATAATTATGGTGTTTTTTTTTAATCTCCAGGAGTTAAAAATATAAATGGATAGACAAAATAAAGATGATTATTAAGACAAAAACATTTCCTGCTGAAAGATGCCAGGGGTATGAAAATGTATAAAAAGTGACTTCTATGTCATAATAACTTCAAATACATATGTGTCCTAAAGTTAGCATCTTATTTAATGGGAAAACACTAGAGTCATCATCACCAAAGTTAGTAATAAGTCAAGAAAGCCCACAGTTTTCATTTTTATATTGTTGGAAATATTAGTCTATAAAATTAGGAAAAGGGCAATATATGCAGGCATAAGGTTTGCAAAATCACAAATACTATTATCTATATGGATGATATGATTTCCATCACCAATTCCTTTGTGTTGCTCATGTAGATTAACTCAAAGCAAAAAATTATACACACACACACACAAACACACATACACACGATGCAAAATCAACAGACAAAACTAAAGAACTATTGTGTACAAAAAAATAGAAAGTTTAAAATTATAACGAAAAATAAGAGCTTATTTACCATGGGTGTGCAATTCTATCAGAATACCAATGATATTCTTTATATAAATAGCAAAAATCATTTTAAAATTTGTATGGAAGCACAAAAGACCCCAATTAGCCAAAGCAATCTTGAGCAAAAAGAACAAAGCTGGAGGCATCATACTACCTGACTTCAGAATACACTACAAAGCTATAGTAAACAAAACTTCATGGTATTGACATAAAAAGAGACACATAGATCAATGGGACAGAATAGAATATCCAGAAATAAGTCTACGTTTTTACAGCCAACTGATTTTCGACAAAGACATCAAGAATACACACTGAGGAAAAGACACCCTCTTCAATAAATGGTGCTGGAAAACAACTGAATTTTATATGCAGGCGAATGAAACTGGACCCCTGCCTCTCACCATATGCAAGAATAAAGTTAAGATGAATTAAAGCCAGATGTGAGAAATAAAACTAAAAAACTACTAGAAGAAAACATGGGGAAACACTTAGGACATTGGTCTAGACAAAGATTTTATAGCTATTACTGCAAAAGCCAGGCAACAAAAATAAAAATAGATGAAATTATATTAAACTAAAAAGTTTATGCACAGCAAAGGAAACATGCAACAAAATGAAGAGACAACATTTTAAATAGGATAAAATATTTGCATCTGACTGGGGACTAATATCCCGAAAACACAAGGCATTCAAACAACTCCACAACAAAACCAAAAGACTCATAATTCCATTAAAAAGTGAGGTAAAGACATGAATAGATATTTCTCAAAAGAAGATGTACAAAGGGCCAACAAATACATGAAAAACACTCACTAATCATCAGGGAAATGCAAATCAAAATCATAATAAGACAGCATCTTACACAAATAGAATGGCTGTTATTAAAAGATAAAAAATAGTGGGGTACAGTGGCTCATGCCTGTAATCCCAACACATTGGGAGGTTAAGGTAGGAAGACTGCTTGAGGCCAGGAGTTCCAGACCAGCGTGGGCAACATAGTTAGATGCCATCTCTACGAAAAGCAACCAACAAAATTAGCTAGGCATGGTGGTGCATGCCTGCAGTCCTACCTAGGCGGCTCAGGTAGGAGGATTGCTTGAGCCTGCGAGGCTGAGGCTGCAATGAGCCATGACCACTGCCACTGCACTTCAGCCTGGGTGACAGAGTAAGAGCCTGTCTCAAAAAAACAAAACAAAACAAAACAACAACAACAAAAACTTTGGCAAGGATGCAGAGAAAAGGGAACATGTATACAGCACTGGCGGCCATGTAAATTATTACAGCAACTATGAAATAATGGTATGGAGATTTCTTGAAAAAGGAAAAAGTAGAACTACCATATTATCCAGCAATCACACTACTCAGGATTTATCCAGAGAAAAAGAAATCAATATATCAAAGGGATATCTGCATTCTGATGTTTATTGCAACACTGTTAACAATAGCAAACCTAAGTGTCCAGCAAGAGATGATTGAATAAAGCAAATGTGGCATATATAAACAATGAAATATTATTTAGCCATAGAAATAAATAAAGTCATGTCATTTGCAGCAATGTAGGTGGAACTGAAGGTCATTATGTTAGGTGAGATAAGACAGGTACAGACAGATAAATATAGAATGTTCTCATTTATATGTGGGAGTTAAAAAAATTGATCTCATGGAGGGTAGAATGACAGATACCAGAAGCTAGATAAGGCATGTGGGGAGGTGGAGGGATAGATAGGTTGGCTAACAGGTAGAAAGAAACCTACAATTAGATAAAAAGAATACATTCAATGATAATGTTTGATAGCAGAACAGTGTGACTATAGTTAAAAATAATGTATTGTATATTTCAAAATAGATAGAAGAGAGGATTTGAAATGTTTGCAACACTTAGAAATGATAACTTGAGCTGATGGCCACCCCAATACCTTGACTTCCTCACTTTAACAAAACATCAAATGCATGCCGTATATATGTGCAAATATTTGTATCAATATAAAATAGTAATGTAATGAAATAAAGAATTGTAGAACTTTAGTATATAATAAAGGTAATATCCTAAATTGCTGGGCCCAAAATAATGTTGTTAATAAATGATGTTAGGACAACTGAATAGCCACTTAGTAAGGAATAAAATAGCATCCATTTTTAATATATACCAGTAAACTTTAATGGATAAGATATTATGTAAAAGTGAACATTATAAATGTAGCAGAAGAAAACATAACAGCATTCCTTTTTTTTTTTTTTTTTTTTTTTGAGACGGAATCTTGCTCTGTCACCCAGGCTGGAGTGCAGTGGTGCGATCTCGGCTCACTGCAAGCTTCGCCTCCCGGATTCACGCCATTCTCCTGCCTCAGCTTTCCGAGTAGCTGGGACTACAGGTGCCCGCCACTATGCTTGGCTAATTTTTTGTATTTTTAATAGAGAGAGAGTTTCACCATGTTAGCCAGGATGGTCTCGAGCTCCTGACCTTGTGACCCGCCTGCCTCGGCCTCCCAAAGTGCTGGGATTACAGGCGTAAGCCACCGCGCCTGGCCCATTCCTTTAAATTCTAAATGGAGAAAAACATTTTCAATTACATTTCTAAATTCAGATTCAATAATAATGATTAATAATTGAATATATAAAAATTGTAAATCATTTCATTTTGGAGAGTAAAAGAGTTAGTAATAAGAAAAAAGAAATAACTAACTGGGTACAAATATTTGCAACATGTGCTGCAAAATAAAAGGGCCATTAACCTTATTGCATAAAACAGAATTTCTAAAGACCTTGAGGGAAGACTAAAAACTTGTGTTAATTAACAAGGCCTGAAATTAATTTTTAAGATGTTCAAAAATATATTAAAAAGGTCTTACATATATGAAATGACACTAAAAATCGCTTATAAGTGAAATACAAATTATAACTATACTTAGTCACAATGTCTCACCTATTGGATTGACAAACTCAAAGACATGATAACATATACTGTTGGCCAAGCTATGGGAAAATGATGTATCACTGCTTTTAGAACTGCAAAATGATACAACCCTGATGGTGAACAATTTGGCAATATCTATCAAAACTACATATGTACTTACCATTTGTTTCATAAATTACACTTCTCACAATTAACCCTGTAGTTTTGCTTAATGCATTAGGTGAAAAAAAATGGCACTAAAAAGTTCTAATTTATTGGCTTTGCATAGGAAATAACAGGAAAGAAATATATATGAACAGACTTGCTTAGATTTGCAAAAAAAAGTATTGGCTGCTTACAAGAAATAGGATAAAAAGAATGGCAGAGAGAAGAGAAAGACCAATGCCTGACTTAAATGTTTTTAATTTTTTTTGTTTTTGTAATTGAGGTGAAATTCACATAACATAATAAAGTGAAAATTCAGTGGCATGTATTACATTCACAATGTTGTAAAAACACTATTTCTATTTATTTCCAAAATATTCTCCTCACCCCCAAATGAATCACCATACACATTAAGCAGTTACTTCCAATTCTTCCTTCTCCCCATCTCTAATCCCACACAACTGGAAACTACCAATCTGCATTCTGTCTCAACTGATTTACCTCTTCGAGATATTTCATATAAATTGAATCATATCATATATGTGTGTCCTTTCGTATCTATCTTCTTTCCCTTATCATAGTATTTTCAGGGCTTATCCACATTGTAACATTCACTTCATTCCTATTTATGGCTGAAATGTTATATCATCCATTGATGAATACTTGGGTTGTCTCACTTTTTGGCTAGTGTAAATAGTCCTGCTATGAACATGCATGTACATGTATTTGTTGGAGTAACTATGTTCAATTCTTTTGGGTGTACACCTAGGAGTGAAATTGCCAGGTTATGTGGTAATTCTGTTTAACCCGAGGACTCACAAAACTGCTTTCCACAGAAGCTGTACCATTTTACATTCCTGAAGCAAAGTGAAAGAATTCCAATTTTTCCATATCCTCAACAATGTTTGTTATTATATGTCTTCTTGATCATGGCCTTTCTAGTGGGTGTGAATTAGCATTTACATTTGCAGTGTGATTTGCATTTACATTTCCCTAATGACTAATGATGTTAATATTTGCAAATATTATCTACCATTCCGTACATTGTCTTTTTACTTTATTGATAATGTTCTTTGATGCATAAAGTATTTTCTATTTTTATTAAGTCCAATTTGTTGAGTTTTTGATATTGTTGCTGATACTTATGGTTTTATATCTAATAATCCATTGCCAAACCCAAGGTTGTATTTATCCTTATGCTGCCTTCTAAGTGTTGTATGGTTTTAGTTTCTATGAGTAGGGCATTGATCCATTTTGAGTTAATTTTTATGTGGTGTGAGACAGCAGTCTAACAACATAATTTTTCATGCAGTTATACACTTGTCACAGCACCACTTGTCCAAGAGGCTGTATTTGTTTGTTTGTTTAATGACCTTAGCCCCCTTGTCAAAAATCTATTGCTGGTAGATTAGATGTGTATGTGTTTTTTTGTTTGTTTGTTTTGTTTTTTGCTTTTCAATTCTATTTCATTTGTCTGTCTGTTCATATGTCAGAAGTGTACTATTTTGGTTAGTATATCTCTTTAGTAAGTTTTAAAATCAAGAAGTGTAAGTCATCCAACTTTGTTCTTCTTTTTCAAGACTCATTTCGCTATTCAGGGCTCCTTGCAATTCATGTGAAAGTGTTGGAAGTTCATACACTTTTTCATCTATACTCAGATTATAAGAGGACATTTGGGAGTAAATTAAAATATGATACATGACAACAGACTGCCAATGTTTGTATACCAGACTCCATTAAAAATATAAGTAAGAGTTTCTAACTTAATTCATTTAAATTTGAAATTTAAAATGCTAAATTAGGAAGGCAGGGAAGAAGGAAGAATGAAGAAAGAAAAAAAAAAGAAGCAACTGGTAAGGCACGGTGGCTCATGCCTGTAATCCCAGCACTTTGGGAGTCCAAGGCGGGCAGATCATGAGGTCAGGAGATCGAGACCATCCTGGCTAACACGGTGAAAACCCCGTCTCTACTAAAAATACAAAAAAAAAAAAAAAAAAAAAAAAAGCCGGGCGTGGTGGAAGGCACCTGTGGTCCCAGCTACTGGCGAGGCTAAGGCAGGAGAATGGCGTGAACCCGGGAGGCAGAGCTTGCAGTGAGCTGAGATGGCACCACTGCACTCCAGCCTGAGCAACTGAGCAAGACTCCATCTCAAAAAAAAAAAAAAAAAAAAAGAAACAAAAAATTAGTTCTGACTGGTGGTGCATGCTTGTAGTTTCAACTGGAAGGCTGAGGTGGGAGAATCACCTAAACCCAGGGCATTGAGGCTGCAATGAGTTATGTTCATCCCACTGCACTCCAGCCTGGGCAACAGGAGTGCAGACCCTGTCTGAACAAGACAAAACAAACAAACAAACAAAAAACAAACAAATTTTAAAAAGCTTTGATTTAAAGAAAAAGTTTAAAACTAGCAAAATAATTATTTTGAAAAGTAACATAATTGGAACATTGATGCTGACAAATTTAACTACATAATTGTGTCTTTACATTTTTATTAAGTACTAGATAATAAATTTTAAATGCAAGACCTATTTGGAAATAAACAAGACAAAGAAAGGAATCTGGAAGAAATTGATACACACCAAAGCTAAAATAAATTATGAAACAGTTAATATAACTAATAAATCCTAGAAAGGTGGCTTTTTGACTGAACTAAAAAATAAAAGTCAAAACTAAAAATAGTAAAAGTTTGAGATTTAAAAATTAAACTGTTAGAAAAAGACAAGCACCTATAGTCTCAGTGACAGAGATGATTGAACAAAAATGATTACATAAACTCAATGTAATATAATTTCTAAATATTCACAAACTTCAATATTATGAGTATATTTTAATTGTATATGAGTATTATAAATTGCCATTATTTATTAAGGTGGAATTTCTTTTTAGACCAATGATCTGGTCAGGTTGTAAACTGTTTCATAGAATTGCAATAAAAAATTCTGAAACTGAATTTTTTGTAATAAAAATCTATAAGCAAAGTATTACAGGATATTAAAAATTTCTTAGTTTATAGAAAAAAGATGCAGTCCAATTCATTTAATAAAGCTAGTCTAAACTGACACTTAAAACAACAAAACTAAAGAAATTACAAAACTAAACTCAGGACCAAGCAAGTGATTACAAATTGCAAATTATAAAAATGTTGTGGGGATTTTGAAAAAATTATTTTATTTTCTAGGTGATTTTATAAAAATATATAAACAGATTATCTTACTAGACAAGAAAATAACATTTAAAATATTCACTGTCCATTCATAACTTTAATAATAGTTTTAAGAATATGAAAATAGAAGTATAAGTCATAATTTTAAAAGATGCAATCTTATAATCAACACCTTACACAGTGTTGATAGCAGTCGCTTCTAGTTTTCTACATGTGGCCAATTTCACTTTATTAATAGTCCTTGTCTGATCCAGAGAAAGAAGTATGAGATGTTGATTAGGGTATTTTTTACTCAGTGAATAAAACAAAACATCAAAAGAAACTCATTAACTTTTTCTCTTTTCCGGTCACCTTTTTCCTTCTGGGGTTTAAGATGTGATTGCTGTAAGTGCAGGAATCATCTTGCAACTATGAAGACAAAAGCCTCAGAAAAGAACGGCAGAGCAGTAAGGTAGAAAGAACTTCAGCTTCTGCTGACCATTGAGCAGCTGCAGAGCTTGTACTCCTACCTCCAGGATCTCTGTGGTTCAGTTTCTATTACGAGTAGCAGAATAAAACACAAACGATGTTAGCATGATATTTATGTGTGATTTAATTGTGACCATCACTACACTGTGTCATCTATTGTTTTATAAATTATTGATGAAAACAAATGAAAAATAAGGAAAATAAATATTGGAAAAGAGATACCAACATTATTATTGATGATATGTGTGTTCAGCAGGAAAACAACTCTGCCAGTTGAAGAACTACTTGCATGGATATACATATATCCATATATATGGATATATGGTTCCTTTGACAAGGATGGCATGAGAGGAAAGGTCTGGATGAGTAGAGAAAATGCTTAGGAAGAGACAGCATCTTCTTACAGTAGTTACATTTTATTATATATATATAATATATATTGAAAAATTTATAAGCTATAGATGAATATGAAATAAATTGAGTTTCCCTAACAATTTTTAAAAGTTAAAAAACATATAGAGGTATATGAGTTTCTGATACCAGAAACAGAACACAGAGTAAAGACTGAGAAGTTAGTATATATGTGAAGAATTTATATGAATCAAATATATGCATTTGATATATATTTATATATTTTGATATATATTTAGAAATGTATAAGAATTTTATCTATTATATATGTATTATATAAATATGTGTTTGTCATATATAAAAATTCTTTACGTATATATGAATAATTCACCAATGTTCAAATATACATGCATTCTTTTTCTTAAGTAAAAATCAGCCACAACATTTAAAGGTCTGTGTACGTAATGATGCTAAACTGGGGATATGGCAGAACATTCTTGGGAAAAAATATCAAAGTTTCCAAGAACATATGCTTCAAAAATCACTGTGTCCAAACAAAAACAAGCATACTCTTTACAAAGTCTTATCCTCCTCCTGTATTCTCTGTTAATGCTACCATGACCTTCCCAATCAATAACATTACTTTCAGTCCTATTTTTTGCTCACACACTCCTAACCAATAAGTCACTATATTCTGTCAGATCTTTCCCTTTAATATCACTGGAGTTTATATTGTAATTTTTATTCCTATTGCCTTTCCCTTCGTCCATATTATCATATCTCATTTCAATTACTACAACTGCCACGTAAAACTTTTTTGTAGTATGACCCCTTTTAAATCCTTTCTCTTCTCTGAACTGCAGTTGACTTTCTAAAATACAAAATTGCTCCTGTCACTTCCCAGCTAGATTAATAGCTATAATAGTTTATTTTTAAAAATATAATTGTTTAGGTTTATAGTCTATGCAACCTACAATTCTGGCTGACATCTTAACTGGCAATATATAAAACAGTCCATGGATATTGGACATTGCCAAGTATCTAAAGGGTGATTAATAGAAGACACAGTGTTCTATATAGCTAAGGGAGGATGCATTTTTTTTAAAAAGAAGAAAGTTATCAACTAGAAAAGCTGAAAGATAACTTTCTTTACTAAATAAGAAACACCAAAATGGATTGTCAAAACTATGTATTATAATATACATATAGTACACATAGAGTATATTGTCTTCTCCAAATTTCTAAAGAAAGAAACGATGCTGGTGTTAATATGAAAAACTCCAGGATATTCAGCCGTTCTGTAAATGATTTATCATCTACACTCTTCCTATCTTAGAAATGCATGTAGTCTCTTTCTACTGTATTCTTCAGTGCTTCTCTTCAGGTTTATCTCTAAATTAGTGGAGACTCCAAATTGAGGCAAGTAAAAAAAAAAAAAAAAAAAAAATTAAGTCCTCACAGTCGTTCTTCTGTGCAGTTGTTTTGTCTATTCCTTCTTTAGAGATGAAAAATCTGAAACTCCAAGATACTACACTATGACATCGATAGCCCCATATCTATTTTATACAAGAGTAGAGTGTTGTTCAACATAAGAAAACTGTTGAGAGGGTCAGAGTATAGTCAATGTCAAAACAGAAGTACAAGTCTGGCTTACTCAAATTATAGTTACAACTTAATGGTGATACTTGTCCTGAAACTAGGATATCTAGTTTAAAATATTTTTTTTTTTTTGTATGCTTTATATTCTGAAGTACAGGTGCAGAACGTGCAGGTTTGTTATGCACATATACATGTGCCATGGTGGTTTGCTGCACCCATCAGCCCATCATCTATACTAGGTATTTCTCCTAATGCTATCTCTCCCCTCGCCCCCCACCCCTGACAGGCTCCAGTGTGTGATGTTCCCCTCCCTGTGTCCACGTGTTCTCATTGTTCAACTCCCACTTATGAGGGAGAGCATGTGGTGTTTGGATTTCTGTTCTTGTGTTAGTTTGCTGAGAATGATGGTTTCCAGCTCCATCCATGTCTCTGCAAAGGACATGAACTCATCCTTTTTCGTGACTGCATAGTATTTAATGGTGTGTATGTACCACATCATCTTTATCCAGTCTATCATTGATGGGCATTTGGATTGGTTCCAAGTTTGCTATTGTGAACAGTGTTGCAATAAACATATTTGTGCATGTGTCTTTATAGCAGCATGATTTATAATCCTTTGGGTATATACCCATTAATGGGATTGCTGGGTCAAATGGTATTTCTAGGTCTAGATCCTTGAGAAAATGCCACGCTGTTTTCCACAATGGTTGAAGTAATTTACACTCCCACCAAACGTGTAAAAGCATTCCTTTTTCTCCATATTCTCTGCAGCATCTGTTGTTTCCTGACTTTTTAATGATCACCATTCTAACTGGTGTGAGATGGTATCTCATTGTGGTTTTGATTTGCATTTCTCTAATGACCAGTGGTAATGAGCTTTTTTCCATCTGTTTTCTGGCTGTATAAATGTCTTCTTTTGAGAAGTTTCTGTTCATATCCTTTGCCCACTTTTTGATGAGGTTGTTTGTTTTTTTCTTGTAAATTTGTTTAAGTTCTTTGTAGACTCTGGATATTAGCCCTTTACAGGTGGATAGATTGCAAAAATTTTCTCCCATTCTGTAGGTCACCTGTTCACTCTGATGACAGTTTATTTTGCTGTGCAGAAGCTCTTTAGTTTAATTAGATCCCATTTATCTATTTTGGCTTTTGTTGCCATGGCTTTTGGTGTTTTAGTCATGAAGTCTTTGCCCATGCCTATGTCCTGAATGGTATTGCCTAGGTTTTCTTCTAGGATTTTTATGGTTTTAGGTCTTACGTTTAAGTGTTTTGAGTTAATTTTTGTATAAGGTGTTAGGAATGAATCCAGTTTCAATATTTTGCATTTGGCTAGCCATTTTTCCCAACACCATTTATTAAATAGGGAATCCTTTCCGCATTGCCTGTTTTTGTCAGGTTTGTCAAAGATCTGATGATTGTAGAAGTGTGGCATTATTTCTGAGGTCTCTGTTCTGTTCCATTGGTCTATATACCTGTTTAGTTACCATTAAATGTTATTTATGTTACTGTATACTTTGGTATAGTTTGAAGTCAGGTAGCATGATTGCCTCCAGCTTTGTTCTTTTTGCTTAGGATCGTCATGGCTATGTGGGCTCTTTTTTGGTTCCATATGAAATTTAAAGTAGTTTTTTTCCAATTCTGTGATGAAAGTCGATGGTAGCTTGATGGAGATAGCATTGAATCTGTAAATTCCTTTGGGCAGTATGGCCATTTTCACAAGATTGACTCTTCCTATCCATGAGCATGGAATGTTTTTCCATTTGTTTGTGTCCTCTCTTATTTCCTTAAGCAGTGGTTTGTAGTTCTCCTTGAAGAAGTATTTCACATCCCTTGTAAGTTGTATTCCTAGGTATTTTATTCTCTTTGTAGCAGTTGTGAATGGGAGTTCACTCATGATTTGTCTCTCTGTTTGTCTGTTATTGGTGTATAGGAATGCTTGTGATTTTTGCACACTGATTTTGTATCCTGAGACTTTGCTAAAGTTGCTTATCAGCTTAAAGAGATTTTAGGCTGAGGTGATGGGATTTTCTAAATATACAATCATGTCATCTGCAAACAGGCACAATTTGATTTCCTCTTTCCTAATTGAATAGCCTTTATTTCTTTCTCTTGCCTGATTGCCCTGGACAGAATTTCCAATACTATGTTGAACAGGAGTAGTGAGAGAGGGCATCCTTGTCTTGTACCGGTTTTCAAAGGGAACACCTCTAGTTTTTGCCTAGTTAGTATGATATTGGCTGTGGGTTTGTCATAAATAGCTCTTATTATTTTGAGATACATTTCATCAATACCTAGTTTATTGAGTGTTTTTAGCATGAAAGGCTGTTGAATTTTGTCGAAGGCCTTTTCTGCATCTATTGAGATAATCATTTGGTTTTTGTCATTGGTTCTGTTTATGTGGTGGATTTCATTTACTTATTTGCCTATGTTGAACCAGCCTTTCATCCCAGGGATGAAGCTGACTTGATCATGCTGGATAAGCTTTTTGATGTGCTGCTGAATTCAACTTGCCAGTATTTTATTGAGGATTTTCGCATCGATGTTCATCAGGGATATTAACCTGAAATTTTCTTTTTTTTGTTGTGTCTCTGTCAGGTTTGGTATCAGGATGATGCTGGCCTCATAAAATGAGTTAGGGAGGATTCCCTCTTTTTCTATTGCTTAGAATAGTTTCAAAAGGGATGGTACCAGCTCCTGTTTGTACCTCTGGTAGAATTCAGCTGTGGATTTTTTTTGGTTGGTAGGCTATTAATTGCTGCCTCAATTTTGAGAACTTGTTATTGCTCTATTCAGAGATTCAACTTCTTCCTGGTTTAGTCTTGGGAGGGTGTATGTGTCCAGGAACTTATCAATTTCTTCTAGATTTTCTAGTTTATTTACGTAGGGGTTTTTATAGTATTCTCTATTGGTAGTTTCTATTTCTGTGGGATCGGTGGTGATATCCCCTTTATCATTTTTTATTGCATCATTTGATTCTTCTCTCTTTTCTTTTTTATTCTCTCTAATTCTTCTTTATTAGTCTTGCTAGCAGTTTATCTATTTTGTTGATCTTTTCAAAAAACTAGCTCCTGGATTCATTGGTATTTTTTGAAGGGTTTTTCATGTCTCTGTCTCCTTCAGTTCTGTTGTGATCTTTGTTATTTCTTGCCTTCTGCTAGCTTTTGAATTTGTTTGCTCTTGCTCCTCTAGTTCTTTTAATTGTGACTTTAGGGTGTCGATTATAGATGTTTCCTGCTTTCTCTCCTGGGCATTTAGTGCTATAAATTTCCCTCTACACACTGCTTCAAATGTGTCCCAGAGATTCTGGTACATTTTGTCTTTGTTCTCACTGGTTTCAAAGAACATCTTTATTTCTGCCTTCATTTCGTTATATACCCAGTAGTCAGTCAGGAGCATGTTGTTCAGTTTCCATGTAGTGGTGCAGTTTTGAGTGAGTTTCTTAATCCTGAGTTCTAAATTAATTCCACTGTGGTCTGAGAGACAGTTTGTTGTGATTTCTGTTCTTTTCCATTTGCTGAGCAGTGTTTTGCTTCCAATTATGTGGTCAATTTTAGAATAAATGTGATGTGGTGCTGAGAAGAATGTATATTCTGTTGATTTGGGGTGGAGAGTTCTATGGATGTCTATTAGATCCACTTCATCCAGAACTGAGTTCAAGTACTGGATATCCTTGTTAATTTTCTGTCTCATTGATCTGTCTAATAATGACAGAGCTGTGTTAAAATCTCCCACTATTATTGTGTGGGAATCGAAGTCTCTTTGTAAGTCTCTAAGGACTTGTTTTATGAATCTGGGTGCTTCTGTATTGCGTGCATTATATATTTGGAATAGTTATCTTTTCTTATTGCATTAATCCGTTTACCATTATGTAATGCCCTTCTTTGTTTTGTTTGATCTTTGTTGGTTTGAAGTCTGTTTTATCAGAGACTAGGATTGCAACCCCTGTTTTTTTGTTTGTTTGTTTGTTTGTTTTTGTTTTTTCTTTCCATTTGCTTGGTAAATATTCCTCCAATCCCTTTATCTTGAGCCTATGTGTGTCTCTGATAAGGGACAGACTGCCTCCTCTAGTGGGTCCCTGACCCCCGTGTATCCTGACTGGGAGACACCTTTCCAGTAGGTGCCGACAGACACCTCATACATGAGTGCTCTGGCTGGCATCTGGCAGGTGCCCCTATGGGATGAAGCTTCCAGAGGGAGGAACAGGGAGTCATCTTTGCTCTTCTGCAGGCTCCGCCGATGATACCCAGGCAAACAGGGTCTGGTGTGGACCTCCAGCAAACTCCAGCAGACCTGCAGCAGAGGCGCCTGACTGTTAGAAGGAAAACTAACAAACAGAAAGGAATAGTATCAACATCAACAAAAAGGATGTCTACTCAGAGACCTCATCCAAAGGTCACCGATTTCAAAAACCAAAGGTAGATATATCCACGAAGATGGGGAGAAACCAGTGGAAAAAGGCTGAAAATTCAAAAAACCATAACACCTCTTCTCCTCCAAAGGATCACAACTCCTCACCAGCAAGGGAACAAAACTGGACAGAGAATGAGTTTGATGAATTGACAGAAGTAGGCTTCAGAAGGTGGGTAATAACAAACTTTTCCAAGCTAAAGGAGCATGTTCTAACCCACTGAGAGGAAGCTAAGAACCTTGAAAAAAGGTTAGATGAATTGCTAACTAGAATAACCAGTTTAGAGAAGAACAAAAGTGACCTGATGGAGCTGAAATCACAGCACGAGAACTTCCTGAAGCATACATAAGTATCAATAGCCAAATCAATCAAGTGGAAGAAAGGATATTAGAGATTAAAGATCAACTTGAGGAAATAAAGTAAGAAGACAAGATTAGAGAAAAAAGAGTGAAAAGAAGTGAAGAAAGTCTCCAAGAAAGAAGAGACTATGTGAAAAGACCAAATCTACATTTGGTTGGTGTACTTGAAAGTGACAGGGAGAATGGAACCAAGTTGGAAAACACTCTTCAGGATATTATCCAGGAGAACTTCCCAACCTGTCACGGCAAGCCAACATTTAAATTCAGGAAATATAAAGAATACCACAAAGATACTCCTCAAGAAGAGCAACCCCAAGACACATAATTGCCAAATTCACTGAGGTTGAAGTGAAGGAAAAAATGTTAAGGGCAGCCAGAGAGAAAGGTCAGATTACCCACAAAAGGAAACACATCAGACTAACAGCAGATGTCTCAGCAGAAACCCTACAAACCAGAAGAAGACAGTGGGGGCCAATGTTCAACATTCTGTTTTTTGTTGTTGTTGTTGAGATGGAGTCTCGCTCTGTCACCCAGGCTGGAGTGCAGTGGCGCGATCTCGGCTCACTACAAGCTCCACCTCCCGGGTTTACACCATTCTCCTGCCTCAGCCTCCCGACTGGCTGGGACTATAGGCACCTGCCACCACGCCTGGCTAATTTTTTGTATTTTTAGTAGAGACAGTGTTTCACCATGTTAGCCAGGATGGTCTCGATCTCCTGACCTCGTGATCCACCTGTCTCGGCCTCCCAAAGTGCTGGGATTACAGGCGTGAGCCACCGTGCCCGGCCTCAACATTCTTAAAGAGAAAAATTTCAACTCAGAATTTCATATCCAGCCAAAGTAAGCTTCATAAGCAAAGGAGAAATAAAATACTTTACAGACAGGCAAATGCTGAGAGATTTTGTCACCACCAGGCCTGCCTTACAAGAGCTCTTGAAGGAAGCACTAAACATGGAAAGGGACGACTGGTACCAGTCACTGCAAAAATGTACCAAATTGTAAAGACCATTGACACTATGAAGAAACTGCATCAACTAACAGGCAAAATAACCAGCTAGTTTAAAATATTTAAGTTTTAAATGCTCACATATTCATCGCTAATGATATTATGTTTCCAATATCTAAATACTTTTACTTTATTAGATGTCTACAGACTGCATTGGGTATATGTTTGCAGTTGTGACAGATAACATGAAATGAATCTGATTAGTTTCATAAGTAAATTAGAATATTAATAATAAATTATGGACTTTAACAGCTGGATGAAAGGATTATTTATTCCATTAACTGTCCAGAGTAACATATACATGTCTATGGACAATTTTTGGATGTTTAACTCTAGATTCAAACAGATGGGGTTAGAGAAGAAGTATACAGTCTCTGGTCTTCTGGTCCTATAAGATAAAAATACATTTTGAATGCCGAGGTAATGAAAATTATTCAATTGTTTCTAACAGAAGAAACAGAAAGTTACCAATCATTGATATATAAACAAATGATGTTTACTCTGGTATGTTATTCAAATAAGTGGATTTTCCTTAAGTGTCTTGCAAAGTGCTTGTTGGCACCTGTGTATATGTAAGACCAAGAAAATACCCACATATGTCTAATGGTGCATGTAATCCAGGCGCTTTGGGAGGCTGAGACGGGTGGATCACCTGAGGTCAGGAGTTTTAGACTAGCCTGACCAACATAGAGAAACCCTGTCTCTACTAAAAGTAAAAAATTGACCAGGTTTGGTGGCGCATGCCGGTAATCCCAGCTACTCGGGACACTGAGGCAGGAGAATCACTTGTACCCAGGAGGTGTGGGTTGTGGTGAGCCGAGATCACACTATTGCACTGCAGCCTGGGAAACAAGAGAAACTCTGTCTCAAAAAAAAAAAAAAAAAAAAGAGGGAGGCTTTTATTTGCATAAAAGTAGTGAAAAGTATAAAGGAAAAAGGAGTTTAAGTTTCATAAAAATATTATACTTGAAGTGCTGCTTTTATAAGTGCAAATATAAGAAGCAATAAGAATTGATAAAATATAATTATTGAGAATATAAATAACAAAAGTATTAAATTATTTGACATATATAAATTATCTCATATTTCACATTTTAGAAAGTCCTAATAGTTTTGATAAGTATACAGATGAATAAATGCATATGAACATAACATGTATAAAGTTGTCAGTTATTTGAAATATACTTATTTCTATTTGTATTTTATTCTACATTTTCCTCTATCACTGATGATTTTATCATGTTTTTGTATATGTATCTATTATAAAATATACATATATCTATCGTGTATCTGAAATATTAATCTGTTTCTAAACATATGTACTCTAAAAAATGGCAAACTTGGATATTTTACTCTTTTCTTATTCCTTCTATTCTAGTCTATCTTCATCCTTGCCCATCCATTATCACACATCCCTGTAAGAAAACATCTCATGATTTAAAAATTTATTCTTTCTCTACTCCTTTTACACAGATGAGCAGATATAGGTATATACTTTGTTTTTCTGATATATAGAGTTATGTGCTGAATTTTGTTCCCCCAAAATTCATATGTTGAAGACCTAATACTCAGTTCCACAGAATATGACCATATTTAGAAACAGGGCCTCTAGAGTGGTAATTAAGCTTAGATGAAGTCATATGAGTGGACCTTCATTCAGTAGGACTGGTGTCATTATTTTAAAAAGAAAATTTGGACATAGAGACACAGGATGCATAGGTACAGAGAAAAGACCATGTGAGGACACAGGAAGAAGGCAGCCATCTGAAAGAAAAGGAGATAGACTTTAGGAAAAACCAAATTTGCTAACACCTTGATAACAGACTTAGAGCCTTTTTAAAGCTGTGAGAAAATGCATTTCTATTGTTTAAACCACATAGTCTATGGCATTTTGTTATGACATTCTTAGCTAACTAATACACATAGTTATAAAGCCTTATTGTATGTATATATGCAGCAATTGACATTTAAATTTGAAAATAAGAATAATTATTAGGGATCATTTAGCCATAAACCTCTGGAAGCTATCTAAGTACATACAAACAGAATAACTATTAAATTATGTTACAGCCAGTAGACATAATTTTTTGTAGTTATTATTACAGTTCATTTAGATGAATAATTATATAATGTTTGTAACTTTCTGTGCTAACTGGTTCTAGAAACTACATTTGGAAAAATAAGTACACGAGCAATAGAAAACAACTGCAAAGCCTCTTCTTATGTTGTAGCTTTTGTGTGCCACATTACCAACTTTAACCTTACCCGTACTGGAAGCCCGCAAAGTATTTTTCATAGTTTTTGGATCAATGTTTTGTAAAAATCATATTAGTAACTGCTAAGCCACTGAGGCAAGGAAGCAGTCTGTGTCATATGGTCAGAGTGCCAGGGAGAAGTAAGATGAGCAGTAAGCACAAGGACAGTACATTGCTCTCAGTCTTTAAAAAAGCCTCCGATGCAGTGCTGGCTTCACCAATTCTGTCAACAATGCAAGAAGAAATATATTTGCCATTTAGAAGAATCAAGTGATGGATGTGAAAGAAAGTAAATAAAAGTGCTATATTTCCTCAGCACAGATGCAGAAATGGCACCAACTGCTGACCTGAAAGAAAGCCTGTCTTTTGCTTCCAACATAGCAAAGTATGATTGAAGCAGTTTGATAGTGAAGATTATTTTCTGTTTTCTGTAGTATTATTCACCTTAATTTCAGTACTTGATGCACTTCCAAATATCAAGCCTGTTTCATGATGTTAGCAAATTGAGCATTGGGAAATGATATCCTTGCAAACAAAGGGGGTCCAAAAGTAAAACCGGAAATTATATTGAATGGTTGAAATTTCTAAGAGTGAAAGGGAAATTCTCAAAGAGTAGAAGAAATATCTGTGGCTTTGCTTTAGAGATTTGAGTATCCACAGGAGTAATCTACTAATTTCCAAACCCATAGTTTGTTTTTATTGTCCAGTTATGGCAGGAAAAATAACCCATGGTCAAAGTGGATGTTTTAAGGAGATTTTAATAAAGGGGGTATTTTTAAAGATGTGAGGAGAATTTAGACAAAATATAAAGAATGGTGCAGTACCAGGGAGCTGGTAAGAGGAGGAGGAGGTCTGTCACACTCCTTTCTGGAAACAGGTCAGATAAAAGGAGAGTAACTACTGGAACTGGAAAGACAGAGTCACAATGTACAGGGTGTCCTTGGCCCGAGCCGTGAAGTCCATGGTAACACAGCCAATACGAAACCAAAGGGCTGATTTTTTTGATGTCTTGCTTCCCTCTCCCTCATAACTCCTGCTAGAATTCACCATTTAATAAGCCTAGATGTTAGGGAATATGAAGGTTAATTTTAGGTGTCAATTAGGTTGTGTTATAGTACCCAGTTTTTAGTCAAAACACTGTTCTGGGTGTCTCTGTTGAAGCCACGTCGTTCGTCAGGGGTCATACCTGAGGTTCGTTGCCTCATGCTGAGGAAATCAAGGACACCGACGCACGTAGTGTAAGGTTAAGAGCAGAGGGTTACTTTGGGAGGCTGAGACGGGCGGATCACGAGATCAGGAGATCGAGACCATCCTGGCTAACATGGTGAAACCCCGAATCTACTAAAAAAAATACAAAAAACTAACCGGGCGAGGTGGCGGGCGCCTGTAGTCCCAGCTACTCGGGAGGCTGAGGCGGGAGAATGGCGTCAACCCGGGAGGCGGAGCTTGCAGTGAGCCGAGATCCAGAGGGTTAATAGGCAAAGAAAGAGAAAAGCTCTCCCTGCTGCAGAGAAAGAGGGGCTACTGAGTGGGTCTTCTGGTTCCCTGGTGAAATGCACGGGGTTTTATAGGTGAGTCTGAGGAGGCGATGTCTGATTTTAGGGCACGAGAGATGGGTTGGACCAGATGTGCCATTTGTATAGAGCAGGAAGAAGCTGGACGCCCCACCTTAATCTTTTATTATACAGATGGGTTCTCTACCTAGTTGGCACCATGTTGCCTGTTTCTTTACTGTACACGTAGTTGACAAAGAGAAGATGAAGCCTCCATGTTGAACATGGCTGGCCCCTAGGTAACCTTTTCTTATTGGCACAGCTGCTGACATCCACCCTTGCAAGCTTCCAACTTGCTTTTCTACGTCTGCAGTTTGATTTTTCAGGCTGCTCTTTGTTAGGAAAGAAACGATTTGCAGATTGCGATTTTGTTAAAAGGGAAGGCTTACCAAGGACTCTCTTACCCTCACCAACTGCCTAAATAATTTCTTTTTAGCTCCTGTATCACTATGAAGGTAGTTTTAGAGACATGATTAACATTTATATTAGTAATCATTGAGTAAAGCAGATTACCCTCCATAATATGCATAGACTCCATCCAATCAGTTGAAATCCTTAAAAGAAAAGAGGTCTCTCTGGGGGAAAAGAATTCATCATCCAGACTGCCTTTAACCCAAGAAAGATTGCAACACCCATTCTTGCCAGAATTTCCAGCTGTTGACCAGTCTTGCAGATTTTGAACTTGCCAGGCCTCACAATCACATATCCCAAAGTCTTAAAAATGTTTTTCTAGATAGATAGATAGATAGATAGATAGATAGATAGATAGATAGATAGATAGATAGATGACTTCCTTTATTTCTGTTTCTCTAGGGAACTATGACTCAGAGAGAGAGAGAGAAAAAGAACTCACTGAAATAGTATATATATTTATATATATATCAGCGTCTTGAAAAAAGAGTAGGGTGGAAAAAGGGGAAGAAAAGACCAGTTGAGATGAATAAAAAAAATCCAGCATGATCATCAATCGAATTTTTACGTACAGTATCTGTGCACACATTTTTGCATACAGATACAGTAATTCTTCCCTATCTCTGAGGAATATGTTCCAAGAACCCTAGTAAATGTCTGAAACCATGGATACCAAACCATATATATACTGTTTCTTTCCCATATATACATATGTAATAAAGTATAATTTATAAATTAGGCACAGTTGGAGATTAACAATAATAACTAATAATAAAATAGAACAATCGGCCGGGCATGGTGGCTCACACCTGTAATCCCAGCACTTTGTGAGGGCAAGGCGGGTGGATCACGAGGTCAGGAGATCAAGACCATCCTGACCAACATGGTGAAACCCCATCTCTACTAAAAAATACAAAAATTAGCCAGGTGTGGCAGCACACGACAGTTGAATTGCTTGAACCCAGGAGGCGGAGGCTTCAGTGAGGCAAGATTGTGCCACTACACTCCAGCTTGGGCAACAGAGGGAGACTCTGTCAAAAAAAACAAAAACAATAGTAATAATAATAAAACAGAAGAGTTATAACAATATGCTGTAATAAGTTATGTGAATTAAGGTTCTCGTTCTCAAAATATATTCCTGTGCTGTACTCGTCTATTTTCAGATGTAATGGACTGCAGGAAACTAAAACCATGGAAAACGAAACCACAGTTAAGGAGGGACTAGTATAATACTAGCTATAATGAAAACAATTTGAAATTTTCCAGAGAATACTAAAAGGATAAACAAAACTTTTGGAAGTTACCTGATTGACAATATGTAAACCTTGACCTTAGATAAACCTGTCTTTCTACTGTGCTAATGTAAGTGTCCAAAGACAAACCTAATTATTTTACAGCAATGAAAAAGTCACATCATTATTACCTGGGAAACTGTTAGAAATACAAATTCCCTGGTACCACCCCAGATGTACAGAATCAGAAACTTTATTGTTAAGGGTTAGCAACCTGTGTTTTAGGCAAGCTTCTGAGTAGTAATAATATATACTGAAGTTTAAAAATCAGGGTTAATTAGTAAAATAGAAAATCGAATATATTTTTAACATAGTGCTAGTTTTGTATTTATTATTATATTACTCATTTCGTGATTACAGTAAGAAATCAAAATCACCATACCATTTAAGTATAGTCTATATGCACTTGTACCCCGAACTTAATATAAAAGTTTTAAATAGGAAAATATTGAGTTACAAATTTAGTAAAAAAGTTTTTTGAAAGTAAAGCCTATTGATGTACATTTTCAGCAAATGTACAGGTAAAAAACTAGAACTAGGGCTGTTAGCAGGCTTTTGTTCCAAGCCTGTCGATAGTGGTACCATGGAAGTCATGGACAAATATATGAATATGATACATTAGTCATGATTTTTAGAGAGAAAGTCACCCATGGAGAGAAGGAAAAGCAGCCTTGACTTGCTGTGGGAGGGAAATGGCAATGCAGTGTGGAGAATCTGATCCAGGTGTCAAAATTGGGAAATAGAAATATTAACGAAATATTAGTGCCTATGTGATCAGAAACTCCTATCCGGTACCGGTCCCAGATGATGACACAGAGAAAAAAATAATCAGTGCCCAGGCTCAGGGTATGCCATGGAAGGATGTGGTATGCAGGAAATGAAAGTGGCCAGTCCCAGGCTGTGGCACTGAGACTGCTTTAAAGCACAAACCATCTTAAATTCACAGAAGAGCATAAGGAGGAGCAGGACATCCGCCACTCTCCCGACGTACATATTTAATTAATGCTAAAGTGACTGATGTCATCAAGGGAAATGCACTAATGGAAAAAATAATTAGATAATTGAGGCATACAATTGCTGTTAAAATAAAGATGACAAGCTGAATAGATTTATAATAGATAAAATAAAGCTATTGAGGGCTTGATATAAGTATTTGCAATGTGAAAAATCATGGAAACACTAAATGTAAAAACGATATTTTAAGTTTAAAAAATTTAAAAACAGAACAAAATTGAAAAAAATAATTATTGAGCAGAATAATCTGATTGAGTAACACTTTTCTTCACAGCAAAACATGATAAAAAATGGGAAAAAGAAAAGAAAATTTAAAATACATGGAAGATAGAAAGAGAAATGTCAATATCTGTATACTAAAGTTCAGTAGTTAAATGTTTGAGGTCATAATTTCTGTTCTTAGGATGCCACAGAAGTTTGTATTGGACTAAGACTATATATAGCTCATAACAATGATAAAATCTGACTTTAAAAAAGATGATATTTAAAGCCATTGGATAACAACCATATGAAGGAGAAACAACATAATCCATCTCAGGCCTTCTAGATCATCCAGTATGCCAGACACCAGGCATATGGGCAATGTCATTCAAGATCGCTCAGCTCCTAGCTGGCCTAAACCAGAGCCACCTATCTCAAACTGCTAAATTGTTGGGGGAAAAACAGCTGTTATAAATTACTGTTTTATGGAAGTTTGTTAAGCAGTAAATACAGATACCCAGGGAATATCACATGTAACTATATATAAGTTGGATGTCCTATTTTATAACTTCTCCAATATTGTATTAGAGAAACAATTCACATTATCAATTCTTTTAATTTTAATTATTCTTATCACATGTGCTAGTATTTGGTTGTGATTTGACTTTATGTTTTCTTAATGAATAATAATATGAGCACCTTTTTGTCCATCACTGTATTTTTTTTTTTTTTTTGGTCAAGTGTAACATTATTTTATTTTATTTTATTTTTTATTTTTATTATTTTATTTTATTTTTATTTTTATTTTTTTTGAGATGGAGTCTCGCTCGTTCTGTAGCCCAGGCTGGAGTGCAGTGGCGTGATCTCGGCTCACTGCAAGCTCCACCTCCCTGGTTCACGCCATTCTCCTGCCTCAGCCTCCTCAGTAGCTGGGACTACAGGCGCCTGACATCATGCCCGGCTATTTTTTTTTTTTTTTTAATTTTTTTTTAAATTTTTAGTAGATATGGGTTTTCCCCGTGTTAGCCGATGGTCTCTATTTGACCTTGTGATCCGCCCCCCTCGACCTCTCAAAGTGCTAGTGCTGGGATTACAGTCGTGAGCCACCGCGCCTGGCCAAGTGTACCTTTTTTTTTTTTTTTTTGAGTCAGAATCTTGCTGTGTCACCCAGGCTGGAGTGCAGTGGCGCGATCTTGGCTCACTACAAGCTCCGCCTCCCAGGTTCACACCATTCTCCTGCCTCAGCCTCCCGAGTAGCTGGGACTACAGGCGCCTGCCACCACGCCCGGCTAATTTTTTTTTTGTATTTTTTTTAATAGAGAGGGGGTTTCCCCGTATTAGCCAGGCTGGTCTCGATCTCCTGATCTCGTGATCCACCCACCTCAGCTTCCCAAAGTGCTGGGATTACAGGCGTGAGCCACAGCGCCTGGCCAAGTGTACCATTTTTAATAGGGTTGTTTTCTTACTGGGTTTTGGCAATTCTTCATATGCTGTTATGAGATATAACTTGCAAATATTTTCAACCAATCTGTGGATTTTAATTCTCTTACAGTCTGATTTGAAGAGGAAAATACTTTGATTTGAAATCCAATTTACCAATATGTCATTTTATGGATTGTATTTTTGTAGTTACATCATAGAAATTTTAGTCTAACACAAAGTCACAGAAGTTTTGTTCTATTCAAGTCTTGGCTTAGGTGAGATGAGTAAGTGACCTACGGCACACAACTTAAGGAGGCACTCAAAATCACAGTCACGCAAGAAAAGCCGGTGTATTTTCTCTTACCTGGGCCCCTCCCACCATTAAAGTATAATCTCTGTGAAGGTAAATGTTTTTGTCTGTTGAGCTTTTTTCTGTATTCCCAGTTTCTGTCACATACTAGAAATTCAACTGGTATTTGTTCAAAGAGCAAATTAAGAAATGTTTTTTTAATTTCAGAGAGCCAATAAAAAGGTAACTACAGGATGAGAAAAATTCATTGTACTCCCATTTATGTATGAGATTTAAACATTCTGCAGAGGACTGATATACCGATTCTAGAAATAAATATATGTTTATTTATAATAGCTATGAGATTAAGGAGTCAAAGTGATTTCAGTTTTCTTCTTTATAGTCTTCTAGTTGCAATTTTTAAAATGATCATCCGTTCTTTTAATAATTGAGAGAAGAAAGGCATGAGGTTGATGAGTTAAGTTAAATTCCACTAGTATAACCAAAGCATGCTCACACATCCTTTTAAATGCTGGATGTAATTTATTTTTATTCTTAAAATCATCAGAGTCATATAATGCCTGGTATACATTAGAACTAAATAAAAAATGATATACTATTCCATTTCAATTATGAAAGTCATGTATTATCTCATATTTTAATTAGTCACTACTGCACACCATAAGTAGATCTTTAAATATTTAACTATAAACAGTAAAATTATCTGTGTTTAGGTCAAGCAAGTTGTCTCCAAAAAATCATATTGGCTTTTCTGAAAAAGGGAAAAGATCTGATCTCTAGGATCTAAAAAGCATGTTGCCTTTGTAGATGCTATTACTTTTTACACAGATGTATTATAAAATAATTTATTTGCATTAAGCCTTCAATAAAGAAACAAGTTTACTTCTCTTTGTGGTTCTCCTTCCCTCAATATCTCCACCAAGCAAATACACCTACCACGTAGTAGTTGGGAAGGGTGTGGTCTCTCATGCTTCTATCAGTTTTTTCAGCTTTTTTTTTTAGGAATGACACAGCGTTAAGTATGATTCATTCAAAATTTACTTTTGGTTTATCTATCATTGCTATTATTACAGTTTTTTTTTCAATTTCTCTCTTCAATTTTTTTTTTAATAAGAGTGTTATGTCTAAATCTCAAATTTTATTTGAGGGCTTAAAATAATGATTGGAAAGAATATGAATGCTTAACTTTTGTCAAATAAGTAGGGATATGCATGCGTGTGTCTGTGCGTGTGCATGTAGTCACAATTGTGAGTAGAGACTATAATTTTAAGTTACATTATTTATTTTCTTTAGAATTCTAAAACTAGCCTGTTATGATTTACTAACTTTGGTTTATTATAGAGTACATTAGTCTTGATTTTTGAAGAAATAATTGGTATCTTTGGTGTTTGTTATCTTATTTATTTTTTTATAGATTGAGAGGGTACATGTGAAGTTTGTTACATGGATATGTGGTATAATGGTTAGGTTTGGGCTTCTAGTTTATTATTATTTTATAGTGTATTTGCCTTGAATAACAAAGTCCCTGGAATATTTATACTATTTACATTTTTAATATGTCTAATTTATAATGAGTACATTACTGAAAACACCTATCTAGTCATTAAACCATAATTCTTTAATTTTTAGGTTCTATTTAAATGGGGTTACTAATAAGGCATTAATGCTTTTTGGCCAAATTTGTGGCCAATGGTTTAGGAAGTTTAAATCTACCAGAAGGAGTATAGTTTGCTACCAAATTATTTACCTAATTACCTCTGCTTATTTTATTCCCAATATTTGGTACATGTATTACAAATAATGCCTCCATAAGATATTTGTTTGTAGGAATGCTGGTTTATTTACTCAGAACAAATACCTGGTTATAATCAGTAAAAAACAATCTTATAATTAATTGTTCCAATTTATTAAAAGTGTTGAGGAGCAGGGTAGAGAGCCAAAAATTGCCACCCAAACTTGGGAAAACATAAGAATCTGGAAAGACAGGAAAAATATCTCCCAAATATCTTTTGCTCTGAAGGAATTTTCAAGCAAGAACATACTGAGGCTTTAAATCGGTGATGACACAAAAGTCAAGGTTCAGGATCTCCTCATTATAGGAAACCCATATTTAAAAAGCGTGAACCCCAAAGATTACAGAATTAGGAATGAAATTAAAAAGAAAACACTTTTTTCCATGAGAACCCTTACTTCCAGGAGACTGCAGGAGTGGAGTAGACAAAAAAGAAAAGGAAAAAAATATATCTCTGAGGAATCTTGGTTGCTGTAAGTCAGCTCTCTTACATTGTTGCTGTTTTTGTTTGGCTTATTTTTTGTGGCTAGTTGATTTGATGCTATAAATGTTATTTAGCCTTGTCTCTGACTACCAGAAACTTTGATACCCTGCAGAAGCAAAAGACAATCCTCTCCAAAATACCTGTTTTTCAGATTAGAAGGAATCAATATAGTTAATACAGGTATCACTCATTGAAGACAATTTGGTTCACAATATAGTATATATGAAATATATCAGATATAGAAATTGTTGGATGTGTGTTGTAAGATAGTAAAATTTGATATTTTTGAAGAAACATAATTTTACAATATCTATAGAGAAAAAGAAATTATATAGCAAGATATTACAGATATAAGAAAAAAATAGAATATACAAAATCAGGAGTTCAAAGGTCACTTTGACAACCAATGTGATGGAACAATGAGAGAATAAGCTAACTGGAAGAAGGACCAGAAGAAATTATCCAGAATATGGCTCAAAGACAAAAAAAAAAAAATTACCAAAAGAAACAGAGGTTTAAAGATTTAGAGGACAGTATGAAAAGGACTAAGATACATTTATTTAGAATATCAGAGAGGAAAGAAAGATAAAAACAGAGGCAATATTCAAAAAAAAAAAAATGGCAAACAGTTTTCCAGAACTGAGGAAAGGCACAAGCTGCAGATTCAAATTCACAATGGAATTGAAGTAGATTAAATACACATGATTTTACACTGATAGTGCATCCTGATGAAATAAAAACAATGAAAGAAAAGAAGAAAAGAAAAGAAAAGAAAAAAAGAAAAATAAGCAGTGATTATAAAGGTAGCCCAAGGGAAAAGATGGAGTGCCTAAAAAGGAATAGCAATAAGATTGAAGATTTCTTCACAGTTTACTAGAAACCTGAATACAGTTAAATTATTTTTCCATTGGAGAGGGAAAAATAATCACCAACCTAAAATTCCAATACTAACAAAAATGAATTCCATAAATGAGGAAACAATAAGTATAATTTTTAAAAACACACATATATATACACACACACAAGCATACACACATTAATTACCAGTAAAGCCGTTGTAAGTGAAATTCTAAAGGCTGTAACTCAAGCAGAAGGAGAATGAGCACTGAATTAGAAAATTGATATGGAGCCAAGGTATGATAAACAACTTAGGTAAATAATAATAACACATTATGAGATTTTTTAAAAATGGCATAGAATTAATAGTCATGACAAGAAAACGTATGTTGCAAAGTATGTATGTGGCCTAAGGTGTTTAAAATGTATTAACTATAAAAAATGGGGTTTTTAAAATTCAACTTACATGTTGATATAACTTCATGATTTAACTTTGAAGGTAGCAAATGGAAGAATGGACACATATATAACTTTCACATTAGTGTAGTGGCAATAAAATTAATGAGAATAAATGAGTCAAACAAGGAAGACTAAAGAAAAAATAAACATGGGTAAAGCAGAAAAATTATAATGCACAAACAAAATGTATTTAACAGGAATATGTCAGTATTTATATGAATATTATATGAACCAAATGCTCTATTAGAAAAAGAGTACAATTTTTTAGTAGATTTATTTTTTTAAGAGGCCCAATTATTTATAAGGATAAATCTGAAACTAAATTCAAATAATAAAAAAAGCATGAACCTAAATGGTGATACTGCTACGGGATCTTTGGAATGTTGCTATTCTGGTCAGAAACCTTTGACTGGTAGCACCTTTGCCTGAGTTTTGCTCAGGTCTGCTAGGCTCATTCTTCCCACTTGGCCTGGCAGGTTGGGCTTGGCTCATGCTACCGGACTGGATCCCATGGCTCCAAGGGAGACTGCGAGTCAGGCATGGAACAGTGAGAGGTGTGTGAGAGCATGGTGTCTGGCCACTGTACAGTCAGACATGCCAGCTGCTTCCGTGGGGTGGGCAGCTCCAGGTGCCAGCATGGGTGCTGGCTCACTTCAAGGCTGCGGCTAGACCAGGCACATCTCAACATCTTCCCTGGCTAGCACCAGGTAATGTGGTGGTGCCTGGAAGCTTGTAGATGCCAGGAACCTCAGGGCCCCAAAGAGGGAGTCACAGCCCTGGTTCGGACAGCTCCAAGGTCTCGACTCCTTGAAGGACCACAGCTTTTCTTTCCCTCTCTGAGCCTGCAACGTGGTGAGCAAGAGACATGTTTCAGCCCTGTTTGTGTTATAGCTCTTTTAGACTTGCCATCTGTCAGGGCCCAAGTTCTTATCCTGCCACCAGGAAGAATGAGGTTCACAGAAAAATGGAGGGCGAGAAAGACTGAAAGGAGCTTTACTGAGTGATAGAACAGCTCAGAAGAGACCCACAGTGAGTAGAACCTTTCTGCAGCCAGGTTTTCTGGACAAATGTTCAGCTCCCAGCAGAGAGGAAACCCTGGAGTGGTAAACTCCTCTCTGCAGACAGGTTGTCCCATTGAGTGCTCATCTCCCTAGAGTGGAAAGCTCTTCTCTGTAGGCAGGTCATCCCATTGTCTCTGCATCACTCATCAGAGAGGGCAGCTCCTCTCTGCAGCTGGTTGTCCCATCTCTCCAACTCTAAGCAGAGAGGGTAGCTTGACTCTGCAGCTGGTTCTCCAGTAGTCGGCTCTGCTCTAGCTGAGTCCAAGGTTTTTATGGGCCTCAGAGGGGAGGAAGGATGCCCCAATTGGTACATGAGCAGCCATGGACAGCCCAGAAACGGCACCACAAGTTCCCACTCTCATCTGTGGGATTGGTAGCTCAACCACCAGCCCTCGGGACTTCCCTGGCCTACAGGTGGGGCCTCACCAGGGACCCACCCCCTTCTCCCCGAGAGCCTTTCTGCCTCTTGCTGATGTCCATCCACCCAGGCTGTTCATGCCAAGGGGCACCCATAGGCCAGTGCTGAGCTGCTCTCAGCTCCCCTCTAGGCTTCCCCACTGTGCTTGTTGATGGCCAAAGCCTGGAGGGGCCTGAGGCCACAGGGGGATTATGTGTCAGTACTACCCCAACAGTGCACACACCCAGCTGATCTGTGACAGCACCCAGGCTCACCCTCAACCTTTCTCTGAGATCACAGTGGGCACTGGGAGCGGGTAGAGGCCAAGCAGTGGGAGCAGACACCCCTGAGCCTGTGAGGGGCATGGGGGACTGTCCTAGATCCCTAAGGGTGCAGAGTGCAGAGATGCCTGGTGCCTATACCTTTGTAGGTGGGGCTCCCACTATCTCTGTGGAGTGTGCAGACAGCCCTGGTCTTGCCTCCTCACAGCTTGAGCCAAGGCTCCAGGTCCTTACTGGGCCTAGGCTGGCGTCTAGGGCAGGGTGATGTCACCACATGTTCATCCTGTGGCCCTGGTGCTCAGGGGTGGCCCAGGGCTCCCCTTCACTTGTTTCAAGGCCCTGACCGTGGGGGGTTTCTTCAGGAGCAGATCGTGGCCCTGGGCCCAGTCACTGGGAGTGTCAGGCCCAGCGGTCGCCACAATGCGGGGCAAACCCTGGGGATGCGGCCCTGGTCGGCCCCTTGTGGAGGCTCCTCCTGAGGCCCAGGAACCGAATGCCATCAGCAGAGTGGGCATATGGTGGCCTTGCTGCTAGCGAGGTCCCCAGAGCAGGCACTGCTTCTATTTCCTTTCCTGGGACCCAGAAGAACAGTCCCAGCTTCATACCCTGAGTCCAGTCCTCACACTCCAAATGCAAATGCAGCACTACTCCAGCTCCAGCTCCACTTCAGGCCCCTTTCTATGTGTCTCTTCATGCCTACCATGCTTCTCCCTTGCTGGTGGGCAACTCGGCCACGTTCCAATGCAGCAGCCCCCAGGGCAGTGGGCTCCCGGGGACTCCCAGGGGCAGACTCTGGGGACTGTCCACCTCTTCCCCACATGGCAGGAGAGAGCAACGGTGTGGGGCCAGGGTCTGCAGTGTTGGAAGCTCTGGGCCTGGGGGCAGGTTCTGCCAGGCTGCATGAGGATGGTGGCAGGGCAGTTGGCTGCCTTGGGGATGTGGTGCGCAGGGGCTGTGGGGCACGGGGTTCCACTGCCACCACTGCTGCTCCTGCAGCTGCTCCTGATGTCACCACTTGCACCTCCCCACTGTAGCCAATGTGATGGCAGTTACCATCCTGGATGGCCCGCCAGCTGCCATCAATACAAATATAAAGCATGCAAATGATAACCAAAGAGAGCTGGGTTAAGAATTAAGTATATTTATTCAATAATTATTAAATATTACTTTTCCAGAATGATATAGCTTTATGCATCTAGACTATAGCTTGAGTATACAACAAAGATGAAAAACTATTAGAATTAGATATATCCATTTTGTCTATTTTTATAGTTGACAAAAAATGATTAGAAAACGAGAAATGAGAGAGAAAACCAGAAACAATCAAATATGGAGGGAGATTTGAACATTAAATGGACATTTATAGAAGAATATACTTAACAATTGTAGAATGTACATTTTTCACACACACATGGATCACAATACTGAACATATACTAAGGTATAAATATCATGTTGCCTTACAAGAATTATTTGGAAATCAGAAATAAACCAGAATACCCTCATATGTTTGGAAATTAAGAAAGAAAACACTTTTTTGGATTACAATACTAGAATAAAAACAAAATTTAGAACCAAAGGATAATTAAATGTCCATCCAAAGAAGTATTGAACAGAAAATTTCTAGCTTTATTTAAAAAGAGAAATATCAGAAGACTAAGCTAAGTATTTATCTGAAATGTTGATAAATAAGGAAAACACCAGAAAAGTAAAAAAAATCATTAAAAATATATATTAGCAATGTGATATTTAACCTAAGTCAAGCCATATAGTAGAATTTTTTAAAAGTCTTAAAATAGTAGGTAATATCAGCAACGTATAGATTTTACTGCAGTGTTTGACATGCAAATTAATAACAGAATGCTACTATCTTTTTTTATTATACTTTAAGTTCTAGGGAACATGTGCACAATGTGCAGGTTTGTTACCTATGTATACATGTGCCATGTTGGTGTGCTGCACCCATTAACTAGTATTTTACATTAGGTATATCTCCTAATGCTATCCCTCCCCACCTCCCCTCCCCACAATAGGTCCCAGTGTGTGATGTTCCCCTTCCTGTGGCCAAGTGATCTCATTGTTCAATTCCCACCTATGAGTGAGAACATGCGGTGTTTGTTTTTCTGTTCTTGCAATAGTTTGCTGAGAATGATGGTTTCCAGCTGCATCCATGTCCCTACAAAGGACATGAATTCATCCTTTTTTATGGCTGCATAGTATTCCATGGCATATATGTGCCACATTTTCTTAATTCAGTCTGTCATTGATGAACATTTGGGTTGGTTCCAAGTCTTTGCTATTGTGAATAGTGCCACAATAAACATATGTGTGCATGTGTCTTTATAGCAGCATGATTTGTAATCTTTTGGGTATACACCCAGTAATGGGATGGCTGGCTCAAATGGTATTTCTAGTTCCAGATCCTTGAGGAATCGCCACACTGTCTTCCACAATGGTTGAACTTGTTTACAGTCCCACCAACACTGTAAAAGTGTTCCTATTTCTCCACATCCTCTCCAGCATCTGTTGTTTCTTGACTTTTTAATGATCACCTTTCTAACTGGTATGAGTATATGTTTGGATGGTATCTCATTGTGGTTTTGACTTGCATCTCTCTGATGGTGAGTGATGATGAGCATTTTTTCATGTTTCTGTCGGCTGCATAAATGTCTTCTTTTGAGAAATGCCTGTTCATATCCTTCGCCCACTTTTTGATGGGGTTGTTTGTTTTTTTCTCGTAAATTTGTTTGAGTTCTTTGTAGGTTCTGGATATTAGCCCTTTGTCAGATGAGTAGATTGCAAAAATTTTCTCCCATTCTGTAGGTTGCCTCTTCACTCTGATGGTAGTTTCTTTTGCTGTGCAGAAGCTCTTTAGTTTAATTAGATTCCATTTTTCAATTTTGGCTTTTGTTGCCATTGCTTTTGGTGTTTTAGACATGAAGTCCTTGCCCATGCCTATGTTTTCTTCTAGGTATTGCCTAGGTTTTCTTCTAGGATTTTTATGGTTTTAGGTCTAACACTTAAGTCTCTAATCCATTTTTAATTAATTTTTGTATAAAATGTAAGAAAGGGATCCAGTTTCAGCTTTCTACATATGGCTAGCCAAAACTCACAGATAAATATAAAAGCAATGAAACAAAATAATGAGTAAAACATTTGAGCAACACTTTACAAAATGTAAATTCAATTAGGAAATATAAATTTGCAAGTGTTTAAAGCTTCATTAAAATAAAAAAAAAACAAATTAAGTCATATATTCACCAGATGGGACAAATTTTAAAAGTCTGAAAATATGAAGGGATATAGAATACTATGGTCTCAATGTTTGTGTCCATAAACCCCTAAATTTATATGTGGAAATCGTAACTTCCAAGGGATGGTATTTGAAGGTGGGGCCTTTTGGGAGGTGATTAGGTCATGAGGAAAGAGTTTTCATGAATGCAATTAATACTTTTGTGAAATAAATCCAAGGGAGGGTTTTGCCTTTTCTACCATGTAAGAACACAGTAAGGAGACACTATCTACAAACCAGATACTGTGTCTGCAGGCCTATTCTTGGACTTCCCAGACTCCAGAACTGTGAGAAATTTCTGTTGCTCATAAGCTACATAGTCTATGGTTTTTATTATAGTAGCCTGAATGGACTGAGAAACTGAAGTTGTGGAGCAATGGGCAAACTTTACACCATACCTTTGTGAGAATACATTGGTAATAGCACTTCAGAAAATATTTAGACATTTACTAAGATTGAAGATAATTACATCCAGGGAACTGGCAGTTTCACTCTTAGGTATGAAACTTAGATCGGGGTTGTCAAACTTATATGTGTGTGTATCCTTTGGCAGTTTGATGATTCCTAGAGATCGCTTCTCAGAAAGAAATTTTAAAGAAATGAAATAAAATACACAAAATTTCAAGGAAAAAGTTATCAAAATATCAAAACAAACATATACAGAGAGAATATTATAGAGTTAATCCATTCATCTAAATTATTTTACATTTATTTATAAATTATTTGACTACATATTTACTATATAGCACTATAGGCAAGAAAATGACATTAACCATTGCAGAAAGTTTTCTATGCAACAAATAAAGAGAAATATCAAGTTCAGAGATGCTATTATGAGGGATATTGTTAACTGGGAGGTGGGAAGTTAATGGGAGGTGTCTGAATACAGAAATTGGAAATGTGAGTATGGCCTCCTCTTATATGCATTTTTCAACAAATGTTTATCGAGATGTTCTTGTATGTCAGGCTTATCTATAAGAATCTGATAAAAGAGTTAATACCCTGCTGTCATTTACCAGATAGTCTAATGTTGAGAAACTTTAATATTAAGTAGTAATAAAAGCTATGACAAACACAAGATTGGATGAGGGGATAGGTGATACAGATGTGAAGAAATAATCACAAGTTGTAAGAATACCTGGGGAGAGAGTATTACCATTTCATAAAAATTTCATTAATTTTTAAAATTTTGAGCAATTCTGAGATGTTACACTTCTAAATTTACATGATGAAGTCATTTAATTTTTAGGCTCCTGGAAGCCAAATTGTTGTATGCTTACTTTGTAAATCCCAGGGGAAAAAGTGATTATTTATTCCAGTAATATTGAGATGAAATGGTGTGGGTTCTATTAAAACTTGTAAAAGTTAATGTATAGAAACCCAATACTTTTAAGCGTATTTTAATAGCATACTTAATTAAAGAAAAAAGGAATTTAATGACAACATCCCCAAATCTAGAGGTAGTCATACCAGTGATCATGACCAGGGGCAAGATAATGAGCATTCACTGGAGGATTCACAATGAAACAGAAGCTGAAATTATATATACGTACTAATTTCATACAGTAGCTTACATTTCTCTGCAAATGTCATTGGCAGTTCACTAAACTATTAAATTTTATAATCTCTCCAACTGTTTTTATGGGTAGATAACTAGAGAGTCTGGCATGCTCACATATAAGACACAGCTTGTATTTCTCCTGTAGGGCAATGAGCTAATGAGCATCCGGTATGATTCATATTAAATTACTTGATGATTTCTGACCTACATGTAGCATTTAGAAAGTATATAATATATGCCATTCCTTACTTTGGAAAATATATGATACACACTGGTTAGTTTATTCTTGTTCTTAGAAACAAATTTGTATTGATCCTGGAGTCAGAATTTATGGAAAAAGGGTTTAATGCTTCCACTTATTACCTATGTCATGTGAGAAATTCACCTAATAACTTTGAACCTTCATTTACTCTTCTTTAAAAAAGTTGATAGTGATTGCCCTGATATATTATTAAAATTTCTATATAATCTTATATTTTGTAATGGTTACCATGGTGTTTGGCACATGGTATTAATAATATGGTTGCTCAATATTAATAGTTATTGCAAAATGTATTCCAAGTAACTATTTTCTATTTGGATGTTTGTAGTATAAAGTAGAGCAGATAACATATTTTTTGCAAATATGATTCTAAACAAAATAAAATGAATTTAGAATATTCATTAATAAAACAAATGTAGAATGTTTAGCACTGTCCTGACCTCCACCCACTGTCAGTAGCACCACACTAGTTGTGAAATATAAAAATGTCTCTGAACATTTTCAAATGTTCTTAGGGGAGCAAAATAGCCCATGGTTGAGAACAATTGATATAGATGATTTGTCATCATGAGAAAATTGTACCATCAATATACGATAGATATAAGAGTAAAATCAAACCTGTTAGAATTGTAGATGGAAATATCCTTTTACCATTGGTCTCAATCCTGTGTTGCCCCAGAAATTACAGATAGAGAGTGGCATAAAAGTAATCAATCGACTGGGTAAGACATAAGCTCTTCCAACCTCAAAAGACCCCCATTAAAAGGTTTATCATTAATTTTGCCAATGTAGAAGTGACATTTGATTTGCTTGTGGCTTTGCAGACAAAATTCAAAAAGCTCCTTAGAGGGGGAAGAAAAGGGGGAAAGTGTTTTATTTAATTTGCCTAATCCCAAAGGTCTTTAAATGCAAAATGATAGTAGAGTTTTATTGGAGCTTTATCACAAACAAATTATATGAGAAGAAGATAAAATTAATCTAAAAGAGATATATTTTTAAATCTGTTAACTCAACGTATTTAGTAAAAATGTAATTTATTTACACCTATTTCTGGAAGCATGGAACAGTAAATATGGAGAAGAAATTTGGATAATTTTTAAAAAGTTTTAAATGCATAACTGAGCTACAAAAAAGAGAAAAATCCACAAAGTTAAAATATGTAGAGAAAGCAGAAAATCGGAAAAGTAGAAACTACAAAGATGAATTTGTTTATATTTCACATATTTTAAATCTCATGCATGAAAATCTGCTATTTATTTGTAGTTGAAAATTTTTATAACAATACCTTTTAAAATATTAAATTATTTATACAAATAACATATTTCCATTGACACACATTGAGTAAGACATAAAATCAAAACAAAAATACAAAATTCACCTAAAATCCGACCATCATGAAATAGAAATTTACATTTTCTTGGCCATCTATTTATGCATAATATATGCCCCAATATATTCATCAACACACTCAAATAGAATTAATGTAATTGAAACCACACACAGCCATCAACACACTCAAATAGAATTAATGTAATTCAAACTACACATAGCGTTTGTATTAATTTTTAAAAGTCTCATGTGTACTCTTGACAACTTGTTTTACTCCTGACTTAGTAACACACGGTGGAAATCCTCCTAAATCCTTCTCGTAGATTCAACTCATGCATTTTACCAACTGGAATACTAAACAATTTGTTCATTTCCCTGTTTGTGTAAATTCATTTTGTAGTCAATATTTAGTACAATAAATAAGGCTGCCATAAGCATGTTGGATGCATTTCTATACATGGTAAAAACTTATTTTATAATTTAAAAATTTCAAGATTTAGTTCACAAAAGATAAAATAGTATGTTAATGGACACTGTTTCATGTATACCTTTCAGAATGAAGTGTAATAATTTTTTGAATTTTTATTTTCAATTTTTAGATAGAAATTTTTATTAAAAAGTTTTTCTAATTTTAATAATGGAATTTATCTAATGTTTATAATGGAATTACAGCTTTTTTATTTAAAATGCTTTCTGTCATAAAATTCTCGGACAAATGTAATACATTTTAAACATATATTTTTGCTATATATGTCTAAAGTCTTATCCTCAGTATATAGAGCATATACGATATATGCTGTTGAATTTTATTGAATGTTTGAAGCTAATATAATAGTTTTGTTGCTATTTCTGAATTACTTGGGTGTCACAAAGTAAGATATTTGTAGAGCATATTCAATAGTGTAACACTGGTGGTAGATAAGAAGGAATAAAGAAGAAATATATATATGTGTGTTTGCAAGTGTGCGTGTGTGTGTATGTGTGTGTGTGGAGGGGTGTTTGTATTCGATGATGACTCTTTTGTAGTTATAACCAGTCAAAATTATTCCATTAGTAATACATTCAACTCTTTAAATGTAATTATTTGAAGTGGTCTTCAATTAGTTTATCTCCTATACAATTAGAGGTCCCAAAATGTGAGGGGGTACTACTTCACAGAAATTTTAAAAATGTAAACAATAAGGTAACTCTCTCATGTAAGTAGAGGAAATCTTTGTTTTATTTAATAGGTGGAACCAAACATTTTGCTGAAAATAAGAGTAATCTTTGTAGAATTATCCACTGATTTGGAGTGCCATAAAGAAGCTGTTGTCAATAAAAAACTGTGATTATTACAATGTTTTGTTCCATTTCTGTGGTAATTGGTTATTATCATTATTTACTACTTTATTTTATGGTTATTGCTTGCAATTTTAGACTTTAAATATGAAAAGCATAAAGAGTGCTAATTTAATTACAGTATTGAATTCCTGAAAACTGTATGCAGTGTTAAGATTATTAATAAGTATATTTCAAATGGATATTCTAATTACAATTTGCATTTCTGCCTGGTTTCTTGTTCATCATAATTTTGAGCAAATTGATACGTTTGTAGTCTTAAAAATTGTCATGCAGAAATGAATGTCATTCTCATGGGGCTGGTTTTAGGAACTAAATTTCGTGATTTTGTAGTTAAATAAGGAAACAGAATACTGTGATGGAGAGAATTCTTAATAAGTGTCTTAGTGCATTTTCACACTGCTATAAAGAACTGCTCAAGATAGGGAAATTTATAAAGAAAAAGTTTTAATTGACTCACAGTTCTGCATATCTGAGCCTTAGGAAACTTACAATCATGGTAGAAGGCACAGGGGAAGCAAGTACTTTCTTCACAAAATGACAAGAAAAAGAGAAAGAAGGGGGAAGCACCAGACACGTATCAACCAGATCTCATGAGAATTAACTTGAGAACAGAATGGGGGAAACTGCCTCCATGATCCAATCACCTCCTACCAGGTCTGTCCCTAAAACATAGGGATTATAATTTGAGATGAGATTTGGGTGTGGACAAAGAGCCAAACAGTATTATTCCTCCTCTGGCCCCTACCAAATCTCATGCCCTTTTCACACTTCAAAGCCAATCATACCTATCCAACAGTACCCCAGAGTCTTAACTTACTCCATCATTAACCCAAAAGTTCAGGTCTAAAGTCTCATCTGAGACAAGACAAGTTTCTCCCACTTATGAGCCTGTAAAATCAAAAGCAAGTTAGTTAATTTCCAAGATACAATGGAGGTACAGGCACTGTGTAGATGTTCCCTTTCCAAATGGGAGAAATTGGCCAAAACAAAGGGGCCACAAGCCCCGTGCAAGTCTAAAACCTGGCAGGGCTTGAGTTCATGTTTCACATCCAGGGCATGCTGATAAAAGGGATGGGCTCCCATGGCCTTGGGCAGCTCTCAGGGACAGTCATTGAGTTCCTGTGGCTTTTCCAGGCACATGGTGCAAGCTGTCAGTGGATCTACCATTCTGGGTTCTGGAGAACAATGACCTTCCTCTCACAGCTCCACCAGGCAGTGCTCCAGTGGGGACTCTGTGTGGGGGTTCCAACCTGACATTTCTCCTTTGCACTGCTCTAGCAGAAGTTCTCCATGTGGACTCTGCCCCTGAAGCAGACTTTTGCCTGGACATCAAGGCGTTTCCATGCATCCTCTGAAATCTAGGTGGAGGTTCCCAAAGCTCAACTCTGTGCACCTGCAGGCCCAAAACCCACAAGGAAATCATCAAGGCTTGGGACTTGCATTCCGTGAAGCAATGGCCTCAGTTATACCTTTGCCCTGTTTAGCCGTGGCTGGAGCTGAAGCAGATAGAATGCAGGTTACCAATCCTGAGGTGCACAGAGCAGCAGGGCCCTGTCCTTGGCCCACAAAACCATTTTTAACTTCTAGGCCTCTAGGCTTATAATGGGAGGGGCTGCCACAAAGATCTCCGACATGACCTGGAGACATTTTTCCCATTGTCTTGGTGATTAACACTGACTCCTTATTACTCATGCAAATTTCCACAGCTGGCTTGAATTTCTCCACAGAAAATGGGGTTTTCTTTTTCACATGGTCAGGCTGCAAATTTTCCAAATTTGTATGCTCTGTCACCTCTTTGGAACACTTTGCTGATTAGAAATTTCTTCCACCAGATATCCTAAATCTTTTCTCTCTAGTTCAAAGTTCCACAGATCTCTAAGGAAGGGGCAAAATGCCACCAGTCTCTTTGCTAAACAATAGCAAGAGTAACCTTTGCTACAGTTCCCAGAAAGTTTCTCATCTCCATTTGAGACCATGTCAGCCTGGACTCCATTGTCCGTATCACTATTATCATTTTGGTCAAAACCATTCAACAAGTCTCTAGAAGTTCCAAACTTTCCTACATCTTCCTGCCTTCTTATGAACCCTCTAAACCATTCCCATCTCTGCCCATTAACCAGTTCCAAAGTCGCTTCCACATTTTCAGGTGATCTTTATAGCAGTACCCCACTCTACTGGTACCAATTTCCTGTATTAGTCCATTTTCACACTGCTATAAAGAACTACCCAAGACTGGGTAAATTATAAAGAAAAGAGGTTTGACTCATAGTTCTGCATGGCTGGGGAGGCCACAGAAAACTCACAATCATGGTGGAAGGTGAAGGAGAAGCAAGTACCTTCTTCCCAAGGCAGCAGGAAAAAGGGGGAGTAAAAGGGGGGAAGCACTGGACCCTTATCAAACAACCAGATCTCATGAGAACTCACTCACTATCATGAGAACACTATGGGGGAAAGTGTCTCCGTGATCCAGTCACCTTCCACCAGGTCCCTCCCTGGACACCTGGACACAGTTCAAGGGATTACAGTTTGAGATGAGATTTGTGTGGCGACAAAGAGCCAAACCATATCAATAAGTTATATATATTCATTGTTTAAATAATTCTTCTTAGAGAAACATAAAAGCTATTCAAATATCATATAATCTGAAAAAGTGTAAAAAGGAAGGACATTTATGCATCGTTCCATTTGTTTCCTCTTTGATAAGACATGATAAAACATAGGGTTTCTGACAAATGTAAGGTAGAATGGTATATAATTTATCTCAAACTTTGCTTAATCTATTCAACTTTATACTTTCAACAACATGTAATGTTTATCAAAGCATCCATGATTTGCATTATTAAGACTTTAATAGATTTCATAAGTGAGAAAAAATAATCCCATTTGAGCAACTAGAAATTATCAGGAAAAAAGTATAAAAATCGATGTGATTAAGGGTATTTTGAAGGTCTTCTTTCATACCTTAATGAGAGTCAGTACATTTAGAAAGAGTAAGGATGTAAGTAATGTGGCAACATCCTCTTGCAACAACATCCTTAGATTGATCAGAGATAAAAGGCATTCCTGTGTAGAGTAGGAAGGGCAATACCCACCATGTACACACATGTAAACACACAAACATATATACACACACACATGCAGAATATAAAGATTCAGTGGAGTTTTCAGATTCACAGAGAACAAGACAGAGATATTTCCGTAGAGACAGGGATGTAACTGAATGTCTTCATCCAGATTTCCTAGGAAAAACTGAAAAAGGAATTTGCAGGCTAGAAGGGTGTTGAGCAGTGTTGTCAGGAATAACATCTGTGAGAGAGCAAGGGAAGCAGAACTTAGGGAAAAAAAAGAACTAATCACCTTCAGCTGGTTCCATCAGGAGCTCTGAAACTGGCATAACCCATCAGAATCATTGCCCAATGAGACATCAAGGAATCTTAGAATCACTATGCAGACTAGTCACTGGAGGTGGGCTGCTGCTGATGAATCTGTAAACTTGGGCAAAGCAGTTCTTTAAGAGCAAAGGCAATTCTCAGGAGGAGACTCCGCTCTGACCTGTCAGTTACCAAGACTCCTGAAGACTGGAGGAATGAATGACTGAGTTCTAAAAAGAGGAGCTGGGTGGCACATTGTATCATCGACTTCAATGTATGGTTTCTGAGGATGATATATATCTCACAAAGTTCTCAGAGGTGACATAAGCAAGATGGAAAACTAGGAAGCTCCAGACCTTATCTCCCCACAGAAGACATCAAGTTAACAACAATATGCAGACTAAAATGCCTCTGAGAGACCAGCTGAGAGCACAGTGGCCAGGCCAAATTAAAGCCAAGGAAAGATCCCAGCAAAAGGAACATTCAATGTTTTGTGCATCTATCTTGGCCCATCTTCTAAGTGGCATAGCACATGCATCCAGGAGGAAACCTCCTATACTGGGGCTCCTCCTTCGGGAGGGAAATGAAAGATTGGTCCGTGCATATATCAACACTCGCAAACCATATATATGATAATGGGTTGACATGCAAAATATATATGAAATGCATACAATTCAGTATCAAAAATCCAAATAACCCAATTAAAAAATAAAGGACTTAAAGAGACATTTCTTTAAAAAAAGACATGAAAATGGCCAATAAGTATATTAAAAATGTTCAAGATCATTAATAATTATGGAAATGTAAGTGAAAAATGAGGTATCACCTCACACATGTTAGAATGGCTATCATCAAAAAGACAAAAGATAAACAAGTGTTGGTGAGGATGTGGAGAAAAGGAAACGTTTGTACATAGCTAGTGGAAATGTAAGTTGGTACAGCCATTATGGAAAACAGAAAATAATTTAAAATAGGACTACCATATGATCCAGCAATGCCACTTCTAGGTAGATATTCAAAGGGAATATCTGCGCTCCCATGTTTATTGTCGCATTATCTGCAACAGCCGAAATATTAAAACAACCTGAATGCCCACTGACAGATGAATGGATACAGAAAATATATGTGTGCATGTACACACACACACACACACACACACAGAAATGCACACATTCAGTGGAAATACATGCTACAATTGTATATTACATGCATACATGCAGGGAAATGTTATTCACCCTTTAAAAAAGAAATCTGCCATTTGTGACGACATGGATAATGCTAGTGGACATTATACTAAGTGAAATTACCCATATACAGAAAGACAAATATTGCATGATCTCACTTATATGTGAAATCTAAAATCATTAGCAGTGATAAATTTTAAAAATCTCTTCAGGTAGAATTCAAGCATCAACATATTTAAAGTTTCTTAAACAAAATCATGTGCAGCCAAGTTAAGAAAACCTGACCTAGTAAGGCATTAAACTAGTAAGTAGACCTAGTAAATGCCTCTAATACTCAACTTTCTTTTGTTTAAAATGAGCATAATAATACTGGCTCTGTTATTCCCAATATATGAGAAAGAAATTTCTAGACCTCAAGGAATAACCCCCACCCCCTACACCCAAAATCAAGCTTTAAAATAAAATCTTGATGGTAGAATCTAGATGTTAGGTATCTGGATTTTCATAAATTCTCTCAACTCTACTGTATATTTGAAAATATTTTCAGTTAAAAATCAGGTTTTGCTGTCTTGCAACAAAAAATGCTTCCCTAAAATTAGACATTATTTTATAGCACTAAATTTAAAAATATTCTTAATCATTTGACAGAGTTGGTCCTAGTTATTTTCTTTGCCTCCCAGTGAGAGAATTGTGTTTCATTGCCCTGGGAACATCAGGGTTGGCCTTGTGACTTCCGGGCAATTAAACTTGACCAAGAATGACATATGCCTGGCAGTTCTGAAGTTCTTGTTATCTCTTTTTCACCGTGGCTCTTACTTGTCATGAGGCTATTTTTCCCCAGGGTGGATTTGCTTCTTCAACCTTGATCACAGAATGAAGAGAAGAACTTAACGTGACCCGTAAGGATATGTAAGAGGAACAAAAATAAAAAATAAAACACTGTTGTTAAAAGCAACTAAGTTGTAGGAGTCTTTTATTAATGAAACAGGAAATAAATTCACTTGATGAAGAAGAAAATAAGCTAACATCCAAGGAAATTAGTTTGTATAGGGAGTTTCAGAAACATCTAGTTTTAAAAAAATAAACAAATTATAGAATGAAGAACATGTAATTAACTATACAGTTGACTCACAAACAACAAGGATTTGAACTGCCCATATCCACTTATGTGCAGATGTTTTTTCAATAAATATACCAGAAAAGTTATCAAAAATTTGTTACAGTTTCAAAAGACTTGCAAACAAACCATGTAGCCCAGAATATTAAACAAAAAGAAAGAGGTATACCATAAATCAAAAAATATATGTAGATATTAGTCTATTTTATCATTTATTACCATAAGATACACAAATTTATAAGAAGTTAAAATGTATCAAAACATGGACACAAACAATTACAGACCATGCATGGTGCCATTTGCAGTAGCGAAGTAAATGCAGTAGAGAAATAAATGTAAATAAGCAATATTAAATTCTAACTGCATAAATTAACTCTAGGACAAATCACACTGCTGTAATAATTTTACAGCTACTTCCTGTTGCTATTGTGGGGAGCTCAAATGTGAGAATCTATTTACAAGGCTGTGCTATGCTAATCATTGTGTGACCAGTCGTGTCTTCAGTAAATTGCATATTACAGTAAATGATCTTGCAGTTCTTGAGTATCTTTCCTTGTGTTTAGGTCAATGTTGCGAACTCTTGTAAACTTTGAATAACATTATGGATCCCATACGAAGTGCCACTAGTGATGCTGGAGGTGCTTCCAGGAAGCAGAGAAAAATCATGATATTACAGGAGAAAACTAAATTACTTGATATGTACGGAGGACTGAGGTCTGCAGCTACAGTTGCCTGCCATTTCAGGAAGAGGTTTATTTTATAAACAGATGACATATACTTACAGTATCAATACATACAGTACAGTACTGTAGGTATATTTTCACTTCTTTATAATTTGCTTAATAACCTTGTCTCTTACTTTATAGTAATGATACAGTATACGATACATATACAAAGTATGTGCTAATCAACTGTTTGTGTTATTGGTAATGTTCAAGAGTAGGCTTTTCGCAGTTAATTTTTGTGGAGTTAAAAGTTATATGTGGATTTTCAACAATGAGGGGTGTTGGCACCTCTAACCCCTACATGTTTAAGGGTCTACTGTGCTCTTAACTTATATCTGTAACTTCCTGCATGTAACACTGTCTTTTGTGTCATACCTATTATTACAAGTGAAACCTACCATCTTTTTTTAAAGGATTTATAGTATTGTATTTTAAAAAGCTGTTTATACTTTCTTTAACCAGTTTTCTAGTTGAAACAAGATTTTAATTTAAGTTTTATTAATATGAACAAGGCTGTAATGAAAATCTTTGTAAAGTTTAAATAGAGTTTACTAGGTAAACTTACTTTCTTGTGTTTTAAGGACTGCGCCTTTAAGTTTGCTCTGTGAGCTCATATCTTCTCCACGCTATGTAAACACTTGTGCAAGTCCTTCAGTTTCTCAGTCAGGTTCAAGTAATAAAATGTTTTCAATCATTTATGGTAAGACAGCCTAATAAATATCATATCAAAGTAATGAGTTTTCATTTGTTTATCGTCTCCAGTTTGGACCTGCCCCGACTGTGAAATCTGCAGGGAAGTAGATAACAAGATAAGCTTGTCTGTCTTTCTTGTTCTTATTTTTCCGTTCAGTAACTGTGGTTTGGGGCCCTTCTAGGTCTGGAATATCGAGTAATGGAGAAAAGAGAAAGTATCAGAAATATTTCATTTGACAGGTAGAAAAACCTTGCAAGAAATTCGGCTGGTAAGATTTTAATCTAATGCTGTTGGCCTCTGGATGTGATAGAATCCATTGTTTATTCTTTCCCTCCCGTTAGCAGGTTTGAATTCTTTAACTAGTCCTTCACCTCAAGTTGCTGAGGATCTTTCATCCACAGTGCATTTGCCATGGGCAATGCAGTCTTCAATGGGCAACTGAAAAATCTTCCTTCCCATTCGAGTTCCCGAAGTACAGCCCTTTGTAAACGGCATCTCAGAATTCCAGAAGTAGTTAATATGGAGTCAGTATCTGTTCCATGGGAAACTTGCACACTTCTGCAACTACAGCCTCGGTATACCTCTGTGCTTGTGCCATCCCACAGGCAAGCGCAGCTGCAACGCCAGCATCTTTCTCTTTGGATGAGAGTGAGACACTGAATGCTGAATACTTTTTAAACCACAGGTTAGACACAACAAGCAATCTCTGAATTTTATTGAAGGCCCATTACTTGGCTTGAGAAAAGTGGTAATTCCTTTCTCTCTCACATGGGGAAAATGTGGAATAAAGTCGTGTACTGAAATATTCTTAAGTTATCTCTGAAGTTATCCTCATTAGTGGCTCCATGAATCACTCAATAAAATGATACAATTTTTCTCGGCTAGTGTGAAGTAGATGGATTTAGGGCATGAGGATAATGACAAATTGGTACAGAAAATAGGAAAATAAGAAAAACGAACACTCATTTTTCTTATTGGTTCGTAACTTTATAGTTACATGTAATCTGTGTTTCAGATTTATCCCTAGAGGTATAATTGTTTTGTCAAAGAAAATGTGCACATTAAAGTTACTGTCTTAATACTCTCCAAAGAGTCCTCATTCATTTCCACTACAACAAAGAGTTTGAAATGGCTTGTTGACCCAGATCCTTGTTTCACTCACTTATGAAGAATACTATTTTTGTCCTTTGGATACGTGTAAACACTATAGTAATTTTTTTATTAATTCTTTTAAAAATTAATGAGGTTGCATATCTTTTCATTTGTTAATATGTCTTTTTACAGATCTACTCTGAGTTTATATATAAAAATATGTACTGCTTCATCTATTTACAGGTCATTTTACAGATAATATAATAATATTTAAGTATAATTAAATTTCTCCATATTTGTGTCAGATTGAATAACAATGGGGTGTATTGGGCTGTTCTTGCATTTGCTGTAAAGAAATACCTGAGACTGGGCAAAGAAAAGTGATTGCATTGGCTCACAGTTCTGTAGACTATGCAAGAATGGCGCCAGCATCTGCTCAGCTTTGGGTAAGTCTCAGGGAGCTTTTACTGATGGTGGAAGGTGAAGTTGGAGCAGGCACATCAGGTGGCAGAGGCAGAGGAGATACCCAGTGGGTGAGGAGGTGCACACACTTTTAAACAACCAGCTCTCATGAGAACTCACTGTCATGAAGCCAGCACTGAGTCATGAAGGATCGGCCCCATGATCCAAATACCCACCATGCCCCACCTCCAACACTGGAGATTACAATTCAACATAAGATTTGGAGGGAACACGTTTTCAAACCAAATAAGGTATAAATTGTTCAATGATAAAAAGATTATGTTATTATATATTATTTAATTCACTGACAATCATATTGATAATTAAATTGCATAAGCCAGAAATCTCAGCATCGTCTTTGACTTATCCCTGTTCAAAGTAAGAATCTTTGCTACATGCCCACTTTTGTTTATTCACAGGTCACATCACATGCTTTAGAATTTTGTACATATTTTGACTCAGAAATTCTACATCTAGAAAGTTATAAAACGTGTTCAATGATCTATGTACGGAAAAACTGGTATAAGTTCTATCAAGCAATTGAGAAATGTTTATGTAAATTAATTTACTTCCATAGTAAATTAAGTAATTCATAGGCTTGCCATAAAGCATTTATTTCAAATGCTTGTTTTTAAAATATAAAGTAAAAGATATTTTAAATAAGTACAGTATTATATCATTTGCCAAAGCAAATTTTTCCATATATGTTTGAATATATATAATATATAATTATATATGTATCTAGAGCCAATTCATAGAATATAGAATTTGTAAGCGACATATACAATGTATGTAATTATGTATGCATTTATAGGCCCATCGAGGGGGCTAGAGCTAGTTTTAGAAACACATGTAATTTAGCTACAGTACTTGGTATATTCTTGCTTTAGGTAATGGGATTCTTCATTCTTCTATTGTTTTTGTTCTTTAAGTACCCTCTATTGATCATGCAAGTTGCACATGAGAAAATAGTTATATGTGATTTTAATATATATGAACAAAATATTTGTAACAATTTGAGTGAGAATAAATGTAAAATTAGAACAATAATGCAAGTAAATAATAATAATCAATTGTGATTTTAGAAAACAGAAATGGATATATATACTGTTGTATATCTGCTAGAGATGAACCATGAATTCTATTCTTCTTTACACATCAAAACACATAGATAATAATAGAACTACTAAACTGGCAGGTCAGAAAAATCACAAGTTTTGCGGGAAGTGAAAGTTTAGTGTCTTTTTCTCTTTTTGTCCATTTAGAGAGGGCCCCGTAAAGTGTAACAAGAGGCCTCTTTTCAACATTGCTTCTTAGGAATAGTGACAGGTTGTATTAAGTGGTCTTTTAATACATTCCACGTTCATAAAATAATAGTATGTATTCTATTACTTGAAAACATAAAAAACCTATGGCAAAAAAAGATAAACTAGCACCAAAAGAAAAATAATTTTTGAGGAAGTAGGATGGATGAAAAAGGAAATAATTTCAAACAGGTGTCAAAGCTCATGATTCTCCTATATAAAGTTTGATCTTGATTATATCTTTAAAAGGTTAACATTCCCTGTGGGAAGCTCCCTTTCTGGGTAAAAACCTTCTATTTTAGAATTACCCATGGTGAAAACCTACACGTGCCCTAAAGTAAAACTATTTCTGAGATATTTAAGTAAGATATTATTTGGAGAAATCTTCAAAATAGAATATTTCTTGAAGGTGAACTGAATGTTCAGAAAAATTATTTTAACTGACTCTTTACAATTCTACCATGAGAGAATACAGTTTATAAAAAATATCCTGGAGGAAAACTTAGAAGTATGGAGGAGGATGTGTATTGTTTAACCAGCTGCTATAAATTTAATGTGGTAACATTGTAACAAAGAATTTTATTGACTTTTTTTCCAAGTTACTTATCTACACATTCATTGTGTGAGTTCCCAAATTTATTTTACTCTGAATTCCAGTAAGAGCATATTAGTTAGCTGATATTTAAAATGGAAGTAAAAAAACCTGAATTAGTTTGAAAAAGATTTAACGGAATACAAAAATTATGCTGACATTTAAACGCTTCATTTTTGCTTGATTTTGAAAAATGTCACATAAGTTGAAATTTAATTATTTTAACAACTGCAGCTTGACTCTTTGAAACAAAATTTCAGGTTGTGTTCTTTTCCATTGTGTGTTATATTTATTAATCTAAATGTATTATTCACTTGATCTGTACCAATACCATTAAAATCTGTGGATTCTTACAACAGTTTGCTTAGTTTTTTAAATACAGAAAGACAATCTGTCATACAGGGCGTAGGATAGTGAACCTAGCAAACAGTCCTTAATTGGCACTCTCTTTTCCTATTTTATAACAGCGAATTAAAAACATTAAGATGAATGTCATTTTAGGAATGTTGCTTACAAAGATAGTACTTCATTTCTTAGCTTACTTTTGCCTTTCTGTTTAAATCTGCAGGTGTTCAAATCTGAACCCGAAGCCATTTTAATTACTAAGATATCACAACTCACAGTTCTTCCTCTTCATGCAATTCTGGGAGAGAATGGGTTTGTGGGACACTAGTAATTTGTTTATATGGTGCTAATTCTTTGAGCTATATACTTATAGTTTGTGCATTTTTTTGCATTTATCTAATATTAAAAAAGAAAAAATCTCAATATATTATTTGTGTCTTTCTATGCTAAAGCTGATGTTCTGTAACCTGATTTCAGCATTTAATGCCTAATAACAGCCTTCATCTGTATTTCATGAATACTGGCCCATGCTTCAGATATTGGAGTTTAAAAGGGCTATTAAATGACATCCCTCCTACCAACTAGCTGTTACTACAAAAATGCTACATACTGCAACATGGCTGAAAAGCACAGTCATTTATTCTCATGGATACAGATCAGTTGGGAATTGTTGGTGTAGGGTGGGTTTGGCTGTGTGACTCTACTTTGCACCTGGCTTTGGTTTGGCTGGGATTAACTAGGGAAGGCCATTTTCCGTGTGTTCATGATAGTATCCATGCTGAAGGAGCAGAAGCTGAGAAGGGGATCATAATTTGGCAAAGTGCAAGCCTCCCAAGGTCTAGACTCGGGATTGGAACATTATCAATTTCTCCTCATTCATTAGCAAAAGAACATTCCTTTCTCCTGATTGTAATTCCAAGCCAACTGAAAGAAAGAGAAGAAATAGTAACTGAAATGTAAGCTTTAGTTATGGGTTAATTTAGCACAATTATGTTTCACCCCTTTGTTAGGCTAGCTTAACTCATATGTTTCTGGTATCAGTAAAAAACTGAAGACTCAACTAATTGTGAGTTCTGATAAACTTCCGACACTCTAATACTGGGCTGCATATGCCAAATGTGTTCGCATACCTCCATTAAATTAACTACTCCTTTTAATCCTGGGGTGGGCCAAGAAGACACGTTACAGAAAATTGGTACAGAAAGAAAAATAAGAAGTGAAAAATGAATTTTAAATAAAATAAACAATAAATATAATAAAAAAATAAAATGTGTAAAATAGATTAACATAAATGAATTTTTAATAACTGAATTTTTAAAAGAAAGAAGTAAAACAGAATAAGTAGTACAAAAAGAAAAGATATTTGGGTGATGAATAAAGTGGTGAGGCCCTGCTTTAAAGACTATGTCATGGTGAGGGTTCATGGACACATCCCTCTTGTAACATATAGTAAAGATATAAAATAGGTTTGATTGTTATTCTTACAGGCATAGAAGTAGAATAGTGTCCACAACCTCTTTAATTCTTGGTGTGACAAAAGAAGTGTGCTTATTCTGGAGAGAATGTTACTGAATCCAACACAGTTAGCATTCCAGAAATCATACCTTCATAATGTTCAATATGTTTGTAGGGAAAAAGCCAATAACATCTATGTGAATATACAACAATGGAAGTTACTCTAAGGAGAGACAAATCATAGTATTTATTTTTAACTTGGGTAAAGCATGGGAGAAAACAAGTGGAAGCCTTAAAAGTAGGTAAGAAAAAGGAACAGAAATGTTAAAAAAAAACTTTTCAAAAACTGGGCAAAGTCTAACATCGCAATTTAGAATTTCTATGTGTCCCAGACACAGGACAGCATGCATCTACCTGCCAGAAATTTCCATAGGCTTTCGTAGCATCCTCCTGAAAGACACAGGTGCAAGAAAAGAGATCTAAGACTCCCTTCATGGTACTGATATTCAGGACTTTCCAATGTTTGAGGGTAGAGGCAATATACTTCGAAAACATACATCCATAATTCGCTTGTATGTAAGGTGAAGATTGTAGGTAAGATGAAGAAATAACTGGTTTATAGGCATAAAACCTGCCTGTGCCCTTGCCCCCTACCTGATACCAATTAATTGTGTGCTGCCTTTGAGGAAGGGTAGAAAATGTACTCACTCCATCAGAACGTTTTATTGACACTAGATTATAAGACTCTGCTGCTTGTGTAGCAGAAACATGCTTGCTCGTATCTCCAAATCCCTGCTGATTCAAGGCAGAGTTATCCTGCCACAGGTAGGAAGCACAGGAAAACAACCTGTGCTAAGTAGCAGTATGCTGGCTAGAGTCTGGAGCTCATTCCATCTCTCAGTCTATTTTTGGCAAGTCTGTGAGCTAAGAATGCTTTTTTACATTTTATAATTGTTAAATTAGCATATGTGACTAAAAGCTTAAAATACTTACGATCTGATTATTTATAGAAAATCTTTTATAGCCTTGATTTACAGCTTATAATTAATAATAAGCATTTTTTTTCCCCTGAGAAATAGGCAGGAGTGTTATATAAGTGTTGTTTCCAAGTTATGGTTACACAGTGCCTACCTAAGACTGAGTCTAAAGAAAAGAGAACTGAGGAACTCCTATGAACTCACTATGAATATTGAATCAAGTAACACGCACCAATGGAGAAGAGAGATGTCTTTTGTGATACAGGTGTGCGTAGTCCGCTGATCTGAGGATGAATTGGGGTACTGAGAAGAACTCTTCAAGCCCTCTAGGCCTCATATCGAGCGCAAGTAAGCAACCTAACCCCTTTTTATTGAAGTTACTACTCTTCACACAATGACCTTGAAGCAAATGGTACATTGAAAGTCAGCACACTAACATAGTCAATCCTCACTATTTGTGGCTTCTTTGTTTGCAAATTCATGACCTTGAAGCATATGGTACATTGAAAGTCACTACACAAACATAGTCAATCCTCACTATTTGTGGATTATTTGCAAATTCACCTGCCGCTAAAATTTATTTGTCATTTCAAAGTCCATGCTTGTAGCACTTTTATAGTTATTTGTGAATGCACAGAGGAGTGAAAAATTTAAGTTTCTTGATGCACACATTCCCAGATGAGGTCGAAGAGGGAACTATTCTGCTTTCTTGTTGCAGACCTTATATTGTAAATGCATCCTTTCCAAGGATTACTTAATAACACAGTTTTTTTATTCTTATTTTTATTTTGGCCCGTAAGTATTGTGCTAAAGTGTTTAGTGTTTGGAAGCACAAGAAGGCTAGGATGTGCCTTACAGGGAAAATGCCTATGTTAGATTCTCTTTGTTATATTAAACAAGTTGTCTTTACACAGGGAAACAAACAAAACAAAGTTATATATTGATTGGTTAATAAAAGTATTGTAACCAGAAGCGCTCAGGAACTTAGATCTGTATTTTTCCTAGAAGCAATGGTTCAGTGTCTGGAAACATTTCAGAACATAACTACCACAGATAATGATTAGTGACTATACAAAATAAACCAATTCCAAATCAGCTACAGATTTACAAGATTCCACTCCAACACTGATATTCAGACAGAAGAAAACACATGTTAAACAGAAATATTATTTCCAGTATCTGTTCTTTTGCACACAATGTTTAGAATTAAAATGGAAATAAGGCTATTCACAAATGCAAAAGAACTACAACCTATTATTAACAGATATCATAGAACGAAAAGAGACACAGAGATGTCTATCAGATGTTCTATCAGAATGAAAACAAAAATAACTATGAAAAATGTGTTAAATAATCTTGATAAATAAGACAACATATTTGGAAGACACTAGGAATTTCAGAACTATAAAACAGAGTAAAACTGAAATGGCAGAAATGAAAAACACAATTATCAAAGGTGAAGAATTCCTTTGATGGGATTATTACCAGAACTGACAAAGAAGACTAGTATACCAGTTGACGTGAAGATAAACAAATATAAATTCTCCAAATTGTAGCACAAGTGAAAAAAGAACAAAGTATCCAGCACCTATGTAAGAATATAAATGCTCTGTACAATATTTAAGAATATAAATGGTCTGTATGATACATACACGTAATTGAAATACTGAAAGCAGTGCAAAGTGAGTAAAAGAGAGAGAAATACATAATCAATTTGAAAGAATTATAATTTTGCAGGTTTCATGAAAGTAAAAAACCTAAGTGTGCCTGAAGCTCAGAGAAACACCAGTCGGATAAAATGATAATAATAACCTACTGTGTTATAGTCTAATTTCTGAAGACTGAAGATATAAAGAAAACCTTGAAGGCAGCTAGAGAAAAACAAAATATCACATATTATCTAACTAGGATTAAAATGAGAGCAGACTTTTCCTCAGAAACTATGCAAGTCAGAGAAGTAAATCCTGGATAATCTCTAAAGTACGGGGGGAAAAAATAAGTCTCAACCTAGAATTACATTCCCAGTGAAATAACTTTTAAACATAAAGACAAATAATTCATTTTTATATAAACAAAAAGTGGGTATTTACTGACAGAAGGTATATACTATAAGTATTGTTAAAGGCACTTCATCTGGCAGAAAATTATGACACCTTATAAAAATCAAAATTTATGAAAGTAAATGAAGAACACAAAAATGTTATAACTGTGGGAAAATGTAAATAATTTTATTGGATTTTTAAATTGTATCTAAAGATAATTGAGTAAATAGAATAAAAAACTGATACTAATAGACAATATCTAAAACAAAATTGGCAGGAGAGTGATGCCAGCAAAATGGTGGATTAAAACTTTTCAGCAATTATCTCCTCACAGAAACATCAGTTTGAACAATTATCCATCCACAAAAATACTTTCACAGAACAAAAGGATGCAGATAAGATGTTACAGTAGTTAAGATTAACATGGAAATTAAAATTGATGTATTATAAATGTTAGAAAGGACAGTTTCAAATTATCTACATCATTCCTCTCACAAGCCTGGAAAGCACAGTATGGAGAGAGATATCCTTTGCATAAATAAAGGAGAGTGAATTGAGTATATGATTTCATTGTAAACGCAGCATCAGGCCTACCACAGAAAACCTGGGGACAACAGCAGCAGAAGACACATTCTTCTTAAGCAAGTATGTAACAACCTCCGTGATACATCATATGTTAGGCACTAGAACAAGTCCCAATAAACTTAAGAATATCAGAATCATATCAAATATCTCTACCAACCACAGTGCAAGGAAACTAGAATCAGTAACAGGTGAAAAAATTAAAAATTTATAAGTATGTGAAAAATAAACAACATATTATTGAACAACCAGTGGGTTATAGAGGAAATCAAAGCAAAATTTTAAAAATTATTGATAGAAATGAAAATGGAATCACAACATATCAAATGCAGCAAAAGTAGTTATAAGAAGGAACTTTAGAGTGATATATTCTCACATTAAGAAAAAGGAAGGATCTCAAATAAACAATCTAACTTTAAACCTCCAAGAAGCAACTTAAAAAATTAAGTCAGGAGTTAGCAGAATAAAAGAAATAACAAATATCAGGGAAAATACAAATAAAATTGGAAGTAGAAAAAATATAAATAATCAACATAACTCAGTTGGTTTTTTGAAAAGATAAACAAAATTGACAAATTTGAGCTTGACACACCAAGACAAAAAGAGAGAGGACTTGAGTCAATAGAATTATTAATCAAAGAAGAGACATTACAACTCATGTAAAAGAAATACAAATAATTTAAGACACTGCTGATGAGAATTATATGTGGGCAAATAGGATAACCCAGAAGCAAGAAATAAATTTCAAGAAATATGCACCCTGCCAAGACTGAACAATGAAGACATAGAAAATCTAAACAGTTCAATAACGAGTGAGGATATTAAATCAGTAATCAGAAACCTCACAACTACCAAAAAAACCCTCAGAACCTGATAGCTTCAATGCTGAATTCTACTAAACATTTAAGTAACAAGTAATACCTATTCTCAAACACTTCCAAAAACCTCAAGAGGAGGAAAAACTACTAAAGTCATTTTAGAAGATCGCCATTACTCTGTCACAAAAGCCAAACAAGGACACCACAAGAAAAGCAAACTACAGGATAACATCTCTGTTATCATTGATGCAAACATTCTCAACAAATTTTTATAAATCTGAATTAAGTAGCACATTAGAAAGATCAAACACCATGATCAACTAGGATTTATCCCCTTGTGGTAAGGAAGATTGGACATATGCAAATAAATAAATGTGATATATCACGTTTAGAGAATGAAGGGAAAAATAATAGGATTATCTCAGTGGATGCAGAAAAAGCATTTTAAAACTTCATATCTTTTTATTATAAAACTCAACAAATTAGGAGTAAAAGGAATATACCTCAACACAATAAAGACCATATATGACAAATCCATAGATAACATTACACTCAATGATGAAAAGTTGAAAGGATTTTCTCCAAGATCAGAAACAAGACAAGGATGCCCACTCTTGTCCAATCAACCTAAGGGTCCATCAAAGGAAACATAGATAAAGAAAATGTATGTGTGTGTGTATGTGTGTGTGTGTGTGTCTGTATTTGCAACAACATGAATACACCTAGAGAACATTATGTTAATTAAATAAGCCACACACCAAAAGATAAATCTCATACTGCATTATTTCACTCATATGTAAATTCTAGCAGAGAGAAACTCATAGAAACAGAAAGCAATGGTAGTTTCCAGGGATTGGGGGCAAGGGAGTGAAATGGGGAGATGTTGGCCAGGTGGTACAAACTTTCAGATAGACAAGAGAAATAAGTTTTTGGGGTTTACCATGTAACATGGTGACCATAGTTAATATGTATCATGTACTTGAAATTTGCTGACAGAGTAGATCTTAACAAGTATATGTTTACAAAAAGTAAACAAAGTATGTGATGTGATAGATATGTTAATTACCTTGATTGTGATAATAATTTCAAAATATATATGAAGACATTCCATGTTACAAAACACAAGCATAGAATAAAAATAGCTGTAAGACCTGCTTACTGTAAGAAAAACATGTGGCAGAAGTTGAAGACAATGAGAAGAATCATAATACCTGGAGTTATTAGCAGGTACTTACCACAAAACATGGAGGGTCTGTCTGGGAGCAGCAGTAAAACCACAGATCTTTAAATTCACATCAGAGGATATGAGGTTGACTATGATACGGTTTGAAAATGCTCAAGAAATCTGAGTCTAAGAAACTTTCAAAACCAATCATTTAAATATCCTTTCTACAATAAAGAAATATATCAGAACAAGGACAAAGAAAAGGGGAAGTGCAGTTAAAGTGCAACAAGAAAACAGTGGAGGCAAATTTCAGAGAGTAGGAGGGAACATTTTGTCATTTTACAAAAAGAAGAGAAGAAAGAATTGTCAAATTATGCACACAGAAAGACTACTCTGATATGTCTTTCCCTACTAAAGGTACAAAACTTACGTATAAAAATTGTGCGACCATAAAGGACTGTGTTTAAATCTCTCATACGTTTACTCTGCATTATTGTAAGAATCAACATAATGATCCAACAGTAAATGAAAGCATGCTCAAATACAACTCTGCAAACTAGTAAAAATAGTTTCTAATTTTACAAAATAAGTTCAAAGAACTTTAGGAAATCTAGGTGTATACTCTGATTCATCAAATAAAAAAAATCAAAGCAATGAAACAGTATAAATATCAGTATAATGTAATAAAATCAGTGTTATTGTAAATGAGTTTATTACTACTGTCTTATTATTCCTAAAATAAATTTAACCACACTTAAAGCTACATACTGAGAGGGCACACCGCTTACCTGCAAAATAAAAGCAGATTAGCCAGCCTTGAAATATATTCTAGTAATCACATTTGTGATTGAAAGAGAATGAAAAAAAAAAAATTATGAGTGTCCAAATAAAGACAATGTCACTTATAAGAAAAAGAAAATTGAGGATTCAACAGACAATTTTGACAGAAATGTCCAATTTCAGTGAACAACAGAAAATATAAATATGTGATATAGTCAAGGGTTATAATTGTACAAAGATTTATACTCGGTAAAACATGACTTCAAATATAAAGCCTGGGAAGAACTGTTACTAACATAAGATAACTCAGATAACATAAAAGTGAAACTTTTCTTAAGAATCAGCTAGAACCTTCGGACAAACACAATAATGATGAGAGATTAAAATAATGGTGGTGCACGTTAAATACATTTTATAGAATTTATAGAATCAAGGCAATGTAATGGCCAACAGGGAGACAGAGCAGTATATAATGGATATATTCTTTCCTAATGTATGTATAAAAAATGGTGTGAGGTATGAAAATCACACATACAAAGTTAAGTGAGCCCTCTAAGAGCCTTAAAGAAGTATTAACTAAAAATAACAAGATCTTAAATGAGTTGTTGGAGGTAAGGGCAGGGAAAGGGAATAAGAGGCTACTAGTTAATTTTAATATTACTCTTAATGGAATAGCAGTGGAAAATGGATTTCTCATCAAAAGTAAAAGATAAAACACTTATATTATCCTTGAGATAATAGTACAAAGGTAAAAGAAAAAATTTTTTAAAAACCTTCATAGAGAAAAAGTATTGATATATATGTGTATATGTGTGAATGTGTGTATATATACATAGAGAGAGAGAGGAAGGGAATATTTTTTCACAGGATTACATAGGTAGAAAATCTTTATTTCAAAATAGAAGACAAAAGGCCAAAATATCTAATTTCTGTCTTTGTTCATTTACAAATTTAATGTAATGCTAACAAAAATACTAAGGGATATTTTTCACTTATCAAATGGGCAATATCCAAAAGTTTGATGACATACTCTCTTGAAAATCCTATGAGAATATAGTTACTTGCAAAATTGCTGTTGTAAACTAAAAATAATACAACCCCAGTTTCAAAACCCTCATTTTGAAAGACATCACTCGAAACCACTCTGCAAATAATAAATTTCCTTGAACTCATCAGAAAACTGAGGTTGTACGGCAAGCGACCAGACTGAAGAATGAAATGTGGTAAGATTATAAGGTTTTGAATTTAAAACGATTGTCAGAGGTCAGAAGATTATATTTTACTAGGGGGAAGAAAATAGGTGTGCCTAAAGGAAATGTATTTAAAGTGATTTTTCTTCTCTCTCTCTTATTTATTGATTTTGGAGAGGAGGAAAATGGTCCAGAAACAACACCTGGTAGGAGAGAGAGAACTAATTTCATTTCCCTAAAGTAGAGAAAACACATTATTTTAGCTAACCCCTATTAAGGGATTCCAGAACATAAACAAACATTGGACACCCCGTAAAATTTGAATATCAGATAGATAAGAAATATGTTTGAGACTTATGTTCCGTATAATAACTGGGATATTCTTATATGAAAACAATTATTCATTGTTTTATCTGAAGTTCAAATTTACCTAGGCACTCTGCATTTTATCTGTCAACACTATTTAGGAAAAATGTGATTAATTTCACAAAAAAAATCATGTAACTACTCATTTATACTATGAATTGTCACTCAGAAGCTTGGCATTTGAGTAATTTTTTAAAACTATATTGAGAGCAAAAATGATGTGAAGAGATAATATACAGGAATCTTTGTTTGCAGGTTTTTTTTTTTCTATTTCTCCTGTTGTATCATGAGTTTATGTTCCTATGTAACTTTATAATCCAACGTGTTACTTAAAAGACAAAGATGTCATAAATATATTTAGTTAGATTAGTATATTATGTAAGGTTCATTGGGTTGCTGGAGAACTCGAGAATCATGACAAATTAAGCTCTTTGGCCATGTACAGAAGTAGAGGGTAGAGTTGATAGATGAGAAGGAAGCAGCTGCAGATTCTAACTTCATTTCTCAATTATATTCATTTTTCTTAGTGGCATAATGAGTATCTAGGGAATGCCTAATGCCAAGAGTGGAAAATAAATAAAGTAGAGGAAGCGTAAGATGAAACAAAAAGATCCAGAAAAGCCACATGCAACCTGAAGATATAACTCACTATTTTGACCCTCATAATCAATATACGGTGAAATAGAGCATTAGCAAAGGAGTGGGTACCCCTAAAACTTCCTTCTCCATTTTAATAGGCTGCTGTAGACTTTCCAGAAGTAAATTATGTTTTAACCAGAATTTAAATGTTATGTTCCATACTATAGTTATATTTCTTTCTAATTATAGTATATATTTAGAGAGAAATATGTATGATGGTTTTAATTGTGTTAATTGTTTGGTTTAGAGAGGGCAAGACCTAAAGGATATCGCATAGTGGCTAATATTGCTAGCATAACTTATTTTAATTTTAATTTACCCTCTCTCTCTCTTTCTCTCCCTCTCCTTCCTCCTTATTCTCTCCCTCCTCTTCCTTCTGATTTTCAGAAAACATGCTTTAAAAGAGAGATTATCATTGCTTGCTATAAAATTCTGGTCTTTAATTGACTCAAGCTTCACTACAAAAACGCATAATCAATGTGCCCAAACATGATTATGCCTGCCTAGTTGCAGAATGCAACCCTTAAAGTAAGAAGAAAACATTTTTGTGTTCCTAATGGTTAGTTCATTAAGAAATACTCAATGGCTGAAGAGTTGCTGACAAAAGTACTGAAATCTTATAACACTATATCCCATTAAAAAACATTCAGCTCCCTAACAGCTTTGAAATTTTTAAACAACAGAATCATGGTCATGCTTATTTGCTACAATTATTTGTAAGCCCATGGTAAAATAGAAAGCTTCCTGGATCTGAAAAGGAACATTCTTAGAATGATACTAAAATGATCTTAGGTTTCTGTGTCCACCTCCCTGGCCTGGCCTTGATTCAGTTGCACATGGAATCCCTCACAGTGTTTCTCTGTGGATCACATGATCAATAACTACTTATATCAAACAGTGTTGTTCCCCGCAGGCCCCCAGAGATGCAGTCTCGCTATGTTGCCCAGGCTAGAGAGCAGTGGCGCAATGTGGGCTCACTGTAAGCTCCACCTCCTGGGTTCACACCATTCTCCTGCCTCAGCCTCCTGAGTAGCTGGGACTACAGGCGCCGGCCACCACGCTTGGCTAATTTTTTTCGTATTTTTTTAGTAGAGAGGGGGTTTCACAATGTTAGCCAGTATGGTTTTGATCTCCTGACCTTGTGATCCACCCGCCTCAGCCTCCCAAAGTGCTGGGATTATAGGCCTGAGCCACCATGCCCGGCCCAGTGTACTATTTTTAGTAGGGTTGTTTTCTTACTGGGTTTTGACAATTCTTCATATGCTGTTATGAGATATAATATAACTTGCAAATATTTTCAACCAATCTGTGGGTTTTAATTCTTTTACAGTCTGATTTGAAGAGGAAAATATTTTAATTTGAAATCCAATTTACCAATATGTCATTTTATGGATTGTATTTTTGTAGTTACATCATAGAAATTTTAGTCTAACACAAAGTCACAGAAGTTTTGTTCTGCCACCACGCTGTGCTCGTTTTGTGTATTTTTAGTAGAGACGGGGTTTCACCGTGTTAGCCAGGATCGTCTCTATCTCCTGACCTCGTGATTCGCCCCCCTTGGCCTCCCAAAGTGCTGGGATTACAGGCGTGAGCCACCGCGCCTGGCCCAGTGTTTTACTTTTGTCTTTAAACTTTGTTACATATTTTTACCCAAATATTTTGTGAAGTCCTTAGAAATAGTAAGGTTTATTTTTAATCATGTATTTTCCATAATACCTACCACTTTCTATGTAAATTTATATGTGAGTCCTTTCTCAGCAGTTACTTATTTAAGCTCTGTTGTTAGGTTACATGCATTACATCAATCACTCTTTCTTAAAATAAGAGTATTATCACTTTCCTCTTTTTCTAGATGTGTAAAGTGAGATTTAAAGAAGTTTTGTATCTTTTAGAAAATCACACATACATTGAATGACACAGTTACTATTTTAAGAACTAGGGGTATTTAATTTCCCAATTGAAATAGAGATGAGACACTATGCAATCCTGCCCCTCTCTATCTTAAATGCCAAATAATTAATGAACTATCAATTAATGTGATGTTTCAAAGTACAGACTCTCATGAGGCAGATAATATTCTAAAAGAAGTGTGAACTTTTTATATTCTTCGTTAGCATAAGTATCTATTGAAAATAATGTGGGGTTATGGGTTCCAATTTAAACTTCTGATTTTGTGTTAAATGATTGTGCATGTATTAAAACCCACTCCAAAATAGTGAAAACTCATGAATAGCTATAGTCCTGTGGTGGGATATTTTAGGAAAATAATAATATAATAATAATAGTAATGCCATGTCTCAGAAGCAATCTATTGTTCCATTTATGGATTGGAATAGACCTAGTGCTTCTCAATGTGATTGTGCAGAAAAGGCACCTGGGAGGCTGACATAAGATTCCAATTCATGGGCTCTACTCCCAAATTCTAATTCAACACATATTGGAATAACTCCATACATATGCATTTTAAAAAAAACCAGTTTATTCTAATGTAGAAAAGTCAACATTCAAAATATTCACTCAGCTTGTTGCAACCACATTCTTAAATGAGATAATCACTTGACATTGCAACAATATTACCTTCCATTTCTCCTTTAGAAAAAATGGGAACTTCATAATGGTTAAAGAACAAACATAAATTCTCAATGAAATAATGAATGGATGTAAAAGTATTAGATAAAAGATCAATAATTTTAAGTTACTCTGGTAGTTAACAATAAAAACAGTATGAACAATAATTTAAATAATTTTAAATGCTTAAATTATAATTGAATGCAAAACAAGATTTTTGGAGATAGTTAATTCATAATAGCATTGCATTTTATATGCTTTAAAAGCAATGTTTCCGTCACATATTTTTCACTTGTAATTGTCTTTCTGTTACATTTTAATTGTCTCTTTTATACACTGTATACTGTAAGGGAATACCAAAATGTTTAATGCATGATCTTCAGCTATCTTGTTTATTTCCCTTATGTAAGCAAATCCCTCTCAAATAAATCAAAATGTAGCAATATCTTTAGGTGTAGTTATTTTTATGACATTCTGAGGATTTCTCAAGTTCATGAGCTCTTTTTAAAATAAGTCAGAAAGTGGAAGTAATCATATGAAAGGCAGGTTAAGAAAAGAAAATTTAATAAATATAAAATTTTAAAACTCTTATATCAAGTAGGCATAACTTATTTTTTTTTCATTAGGATTAAAGTTGACCCTGAGAATAACTAAAAATAAACAAATAAAAATACCTATTGAACACTTAGAATGTGCCTGATACTTTCTTGAAACATACTAACAAGTTCATCACAACCCTGAGGTAGGTATAGGGGAGAAACTGGAAAAGACATTTATAAGTTACTTTTACAAAGCCACATATTAAATAATATAGTTGAAGATTAAAAAGACAGATTAAGCTTATCTTAAAGAACATGTTTTTACTGTGCTATAAAATCCTGGGGTGGGGGGTTTGGAATTATCTTAAATCTTAAAAATATGTAACCTACAAAATTAGATTAAAATTATTTAGTTGGTGGCTGTGATGTATAACGATGAAAGATTCAAATAGTTTATTTTAATGGGATAATTTATCAACTGTGATAATCCATTGTCTAAGACACTTAAGAATATGATCTATAATACAATTCTAGATATGTAACCATAGGTAAACAAAATACACAAAAAGCATAAAATGACTGTTAATATTCTTCTTTGCCATCAATATTTTGCATTACTTAACTGTATATGCAGTAAAGCATAAAAATCTGAGTGAATCATAATCATTTCTTTATGAAATATTTTTGGCATTTGAAAATCTTGCAATGAAGAAATCAGACACCAAAGTCCAAGCAATTTATCTTACCATAGATAAATGTACAATACATGTGTACTTGATAAGAAACATTAATCAGAGTTACCAATTAAGATAGTTTCACATTTTAGGTATTATCACAGAATACCTCCTTCACGTGGTTCATAGTAAAACGTGGGAGAGATATTTTTAAAATATCTAAAATACATATACTTTTTTCAAAAAGAAAAACAAATGCCTCTCGTAATGTGAAAGAGAAACCAAATCCATAAACAATAAGAAGACAGAAGCCCCAGGCCTACTGCCAACCAGTTTTCAAACTAATGTTGATGTCAGGGAGCTGCATTTGGTGTGGCTATAAGGATCAAAATTCCTTATCATAGAGGAGTGGATAAAGGATGTTTGAAGGGACAGACACAAAGACAGCCTAATAATAAACAGGATTTTTAAAATACTGCAACTTTTTATAAAACCTTTAAAAATGTCTTTGTTACTCAACTAGAGTTTCACGTATAATTTCTAATTTGAATCTCTTGCCTTGTATCTGCCAGTGATTGTTTTTTACCCCATATGACTGAATTTGACCAGAGGTCACCTACTTACTCCTGACAGAATCAGACATAAACAGTTTTTTTGGTTGAATACAGTAAAGAGGGAATTGGGGAGAGAAAATGCTGAGGACAGAAGGAGAAAAGAGGTCTTTTCCTTTGCCAAGATTGCGTGTGTGTGTGTGTGTGTGTGTGTGTGTGTGTGTGTGTGTGTTTTAAATGAACCAAAAGAATAAAACTGAAAGCATTTATAAACACATTATTAAGTAAAAGATTCCTGGGTAAAAATAAAATTGAAGTGGTTGACTCAAAGATGACATCAAGCACCATTAAAAATGCATAAATCAAGAACAACCAGACAGAAGATCAACACAGAAATCAGCACTTCTATTTAATATAGTAATGAAAGTCCTAGCCAGAGCAATTAGATTAAAAATAAATAAATAAAATGCAACCAACAGAAAAAAAAAAACATAAAATGGTATCTTCAAAAGACATGATGTTATTCACAGAAAATTCTAAAGAATATACACACACACACTCACACACACAAACCAGTTAGAACTAATAAATGAATTCAGAAATGTTGGATGATACAAAAATCAATACAAATAGCCGCATTTCTATACACTAACTGTAAACTATCCAAAAAGAAATTAAGAAAGCAATGTCATTTATAATAGCATCAATAGAACAAAATACTAAGGAATAAATTTAACCAAGGAGACAAAAGACTTATGCACCAAAAATTTCAAAATATTGTTGAGGAAAATTAAAGAAGACACAAGTAAATTGGAAGACAGTACATGTCCCTGGATTTTCCATGGATTTGAAAATGGTCTTGTTAAAGTATCTATACTATCCAGATTGATCGACAGATTCAATGTAATGCCCATCAAAATTCAAATGGCATTTTTCTGTTTGCAGAAATAGGAAAAGAAAACTAAAATTCTATGGAACCTCAAAGTAGTCTCAATAACAAAAGCAATTTTGAAAAAGGAAAAGCCAGAGGTTTCACACTTCATGATATCAAAATACATTGTAAAACTGTAGTAACCAAAATAGTATAGTATTGTCATAAAGACAAATAGACCAATGGAATAGAAAATAGAGTCCAGAAGTAAATTCTTGCATACATGGTCAAATAATTTTTCAAGGGTGTCAAACCACACGATGAAAAAAGAATGGTCTTCTCAACACATTGTGCTGGGAACACTAGATATTCACCCACGAAACAGTAAAATTTGATCCTATTTTTATGCCACTTGTAAAAATTAACTAAAAATCAATTAAGAATCCAAATGTAAGACCTGAAACTATACAATTTCTAGGCCTAAATAAATGGGGAAAACTTCATGACATTGAATGTGACAACACTTTTTGGATATGACCCCAAAATCACAGGAAAGTAAAGCATTAATAGATAAATGAAAGTACATCAAACTTTAAAAGTTCTGCACAACACAGGAAACAATAACAGAATGAAAATGCATTCTACAGAAAGGGAAAAATATTTGCAAACCACATATCTGAAGAGGAGTTAATGTATAGAATATACAGTTTTAGCATCCCTTATCCAAAATTCTGAAATACAAAAAGTTTTAGTGAGCATTTCCTTTGAGCATTATGTTGGTGCTCAATAAGTTTCAGTTGGAGTATTTCAAATTTTGTATTTTTGAATTAGAGCTGACACTTGTGTTAAAAAGTTTTACAACTCAAAAACAAAACACTAGTAATCTAAATTATAAATAGGCAAAGGACTTGGATAGACTAGACTTTTCTCCAAAGAAAATATACAAATCACCAATTGGTATATGAAAAGATCATCAATATCACTGATTATCATGGAAATGCAAATGAAAACCACAATGAGATATCATTTCGTACTCTTAGGATGGTAAGTCTGAAACAATAATAACAAGAAAACAAAATAAGAAGTATTGCCTAGTATGTGGAGAAATTGAAATTCTTATAAACTACTGGTGGGAATGTAAAATGGCATAGCCACTAGGGAAAATAGTATAGAAGTTCCTCAAAAAATTAAAAATAGAAATACTATATGATCTAGCAATCCCATCTCTGAGTATATATCCAAAAACTTAAAAACAGGATTTTGAAGACATATGTCTGTCAATGTTCATTGAAGCCTTACTCACAACAGCCAAGAGGTTGATGTCACCTAAATGTCCATAGACTGAGGAATGGATAAGGAAAATGTGGTACATATACATGTAATGAAATATTATTCAGCCTTAAAAAAGAAATCCTTTCATATTCTGCAAAGTGGATAAACCTTGAAGACATTATGGTAAGTGAAATAAGTCAGTTACAAAGAGAAAAATATTGCATGATTCTACTTACATGTGGATTCTAAACTAGTTAATTTTTTAGAAATAGGATGTAAAATGAAAATTGTCAGAGTCTGGGGGGAAGTGGGGGATGGGAGTTGTTCAATGGAGTGCAATAAGAAAAGTTTTAGAAATCTGATACACCACAATGTGCATGCAGTGACACTTTTGTACCACACACTAAAAAATGGTTAAGTTGGGAAATTTTTTATTATGTGCATTTACCACAATTTTAAAAATACATAAGTAGTATGTAGAAGAAACATATGCTTGTCAAGTTAATGAAATTCAGAGATACAGAAAGAGTCCTTGAGGCAGCCGGGTGTGGTGGCTCAAGCCTGTAATCCCAGCACCTTGGGAGGCCGAGGCGGGTGGATCATGAGGTCAAGAGATCAAGACCATCCTGGCCAACATGGTGAAACCCTGTCTCTACCGAAAATACAAAAATTAGCTGTGCATGATGGCATGCGCTGGTAGTCCCAGCTACTCAGGAGGCTGAGGCGGGAGAATTGCTTGAACCTGGGAGGCAGAGGTTGCAGTGAGCCGAGATTGTGCCACTGCACTCTACTCTGGCGACAGAACAAGACTCTGTCTCAAAACAAAAAAATAAATAAATAAAAGAATAGAATCCTTAAAGCAAGTATTAAAAAAAAATCAAATCAATTATAGGAGAACATAATCATGCCAACCTCCAAAGTAACATTCAGTTTTAAAATAGAGAGAGGCATACAGTAAAACTTACTGGAAAAGCAGGTATTTACATGAGAAAGGGAAATAAAACCAATGTTATCGATACAAAAAGGCACCAAATAGAAAAACAAGCAATGAGAAAGAAAGAAACAAACAAAAAATACACAAAACAATCAGATAACAATTAATAAAATAAAGGAAGTGTATCCTCACCAATCAATAACAACCTTGTAGGTAAACAGTTTAAATTCCCCCAAATAAATGCTATAGACTAGCTGAGTTAAAAAAAAAAGAAGAAGAAGAAGAAGAAGAAGACCATATTGTACACTCCCTATGAGAAACTAATGTCACCTAAGAAGACACACATAGACTAAAAATATAAATGGACAATGACAATCCACACAAATGAAAACCAGTGATGTAAAAAAGTAAATATATTTACATTACACAAAATAAACTTTAAGTAAAAAAATATAGAAAAAAGCAAAGAAAGTTATGTAATGATAAAGCAGTCAATTAAAAAGAATATAATAATATAAATATATATGTATTCAAAACTAGAGCACCCGGATACATAAAGCAAATATTATTAGAGATGAAGGGAGTGAGTGATAGACTCCAAAACACTAAGAGTAATGGACTTCAACACCATACTCTCAACATTAGACAGATCATTGTGACAGCAAATTCACACAGGGGAATCTAATTTAAACTGCACTATAGATCAAATGGACCTAAGAGACGTTTGGAGAACACTTCATCCAGAAGCTCCAGAACAGACATTTGTATCAGCACATAAAAATTCTCCAAAATAGACCACTTGTTAGGCTACAAAGCAACTATCAATGAATATTTAAAAATCAAAATTATATCACATATCTCCTCAGACCACAACAGAATAAAACTAGAAATCAATAAAATAAGGAGGTTTCAAAGCTGTACACATGCATGAAAATTAAATAAAATGTTCCCTAATTACCACAGGGTCAAGAAAAAAATTAAGGAGAAAATTAAGCAGAAAAATCAAAAGATTTCTTGAAACAAATAAAAATGGAAATGCAAAATACCCAAACCCATGAAATACAGCAAAAGCAGTACTAAGAGGAAAGTTTATAGCAATAAATCCTTACATCAAAAAAGTAGAAATATTTCCAGTGGACAACCTAATTATGCATGTCAAGGAATTAGAAAAGCAAGAACAAACAAAACGCAAAGTAAGTAGAAGGAACGAAGTAAAGATCAGAACAGAGCTAAATGAAATAGAGATCGCCAGGTGCGGTGGCTCAAGCCTTAATCCCAGCATTTAGGGAGGCTAAGGTCTTAGGATTGTTTGAACCCAAGATCAGCCTGGGCAACATGGCAAAACCCCTTCTCTACTAAAAATACAAAAATTTGCTGGGGTGATGGTGCACACCTATATTCTGAGCTACCCAGGAGGGTAGGGCAGGAGAATCACTTGAACCCTGGACGCAGAGGCTTCTGTGAGCCAAGATTGCACCACTGCACTCCACATGAAATATTCAATATTCAACCAGAAAAAGAATAAAATCCTGTCATTTGGAGAAACATAGATGAGCCTGGAGGAAATTGTGTTAAACAAAATAAGGCTGGCACAGAAGGACAAATATTGTAGGTTCTCACTGATATACAGGAGCTTAAAAAGTTGAACTATGGAGGAAGAAAGTAGAATGGTGGTTGCCGGAGGCTGGAAAGGGTACGGAAGAAAGTGAGAATGAAGAGAAGTTGAATGAGTACAAAATTATAGTTAGATAGAAAAAACAAGTTCTAATGTGTGATAGCACAGTAGGGTGATTATAGTCATCGATAATTTATGGTGTGTTTCAAAATAGTTAGAAAAGAAAATTTAGAATGTCTTCAATCCCCAACAACGATAAATTCTTGAATAGATGGATATTCTAAGTGTCCTGATTCAATTATCACACATTGTATGCGTGTATCAAAATATCGTACATTCCCTATATATATGTATAATTTTAATGTATGAATAAAAATGGAACTAGTAGACTCAAATAAATTATACACCATGACTATGAGATATTTATCCCAGAAGCATAAGGGTATTTCAACATATAAAAACTAATATGTTATATAAAAAAATACATATAAAAACAAATACACATAAAAACTAATAACCTAATATATTATTGACATGAAGGAATAAAAAAATGACCATCTCAATGTAGAAAGCTATTTGACACAATTCAACATGTTTTTATATTACAAATACTTAGCAAAAAGGAGTACAATAAATTTCTTCAACCTACCAAAGAGCAATATAAAAAACCCACAGCTAACGTCACACTAGATGGTGAAAGACTAAAGGATTATTATCTCTTAAAATCAGGAACAAGAGAATGATAGCCACTTTCACCATTGCTACTCAACTTTATACCAGAAATGCTAGCCAGAACAATTAGGCAAGAAAACAAAATAAAAGTCATCCAAATTGTAAAGAAAGAAGTGAAACTATATTTATTTTAATGGAAAATGATTATGCATACATATATACATGGATGTATATATACGTACATATACACATGGATGTACAGATATGTACATATACACACGGATGTATATATGTACATATATACACACATGGATGTATATATACGTACATATATACACACATGGATGTATACATACATACATATATATACACATAGGTGTGTATATCCATACATATATATGTAAAATCCTAAAGAACTCCCATACATACACACAAGTACACACAACTGCTAGTGCCAGAAAAATTAATTCAGCAAACTTGCAAGGCACAAAGTTAACACAAAAAATTCATTATGCTTTTGTATAGCAGCAATTAATCAAAACAGAAGTTAAGATCAATTTTATTTACAATAAAATCTAAAAAATAAAATACCTAAGGAAGTGTAAGACCTGTACACTGAAAGCTATGAAACATTCCTTAAATAAATTAAGGAAAACCTAAGTAAATAAAAAGATGCCTTGCATTCATGGATTGGAAGGCTTACTATGGTGAATATGTTAATACTCAAACTAATCTATACATTCAAGGAAATCCCTATCAAAATCCCAACAGACATTTTTTCTTTTTTTGTTTTTCTTTTCAGAAATGGAAAAACTGATCCTGAAACTCATACAGAATACCAGGTACCTCATGTAGTCAAAAAAATCTTGAGAAAGAGCAGTAAAGTTTGAGGACTCACTTCCCAATTTTAAAATACACTACAAATCTACCACAACAGTGTTGTACTAGCATATAGAGCCCAGAAATAAACCCACATATTTTTGACAAATTAATTTTTGGCAAGGGTGCCAAGATTAATCAATAAGCAAAAAATAATAGACAAAAAATAATCTCTTCAACAAATACTGCTCAGAAAATGATATTCAAATGCAAAAGAGTAAAGTTGGACCCCTACTTTACACCATACACAAAAAGTAACTTAAAGTGGATTATATCTAAACAGTAAAGCTTTCAGAGTAAAACACAGGGGTAAGTTACATTTTATTGATCTTGTTCAGGCAATGGATTTTTAGATCAGAAACGAAAAGCATGAACAACAAAATAATTTTTAAAAAGCTAAATTTGACTTTATTAAAAATGAAAATGTGTATTAAAGGAAAATATAAAAAAGTGAAAAGACAACCAACAGGGTGGGAGAAAATTTTGGTAAGTCATATGCTAATAAGTATCTAATATCCAGAATATATAAGAAACACTTATAATTCAACAATAACCACAAAAAAAAAGCCCAATTTAGAAATGGGCAAAATACTTAAATAGACATTTCTTCAAAGAAGGTATTAAAATGGCCAACCAACACACAAAATGCTGCTCAGCACAATTAGTCATTAGGAAAACACATATCAAAATCATATTGAGATACTACTTCACAATCACTAGGATGGTGATTTTTCTTTTAAAGAAAAATACCAAATGTTGATAAGAATGTGGACAAATTGGAACTCTCATGCCTTGATAGTGGGAATATAAAATGCTGCATCTACTATGGAAAATAGTGATTCTTCAACCAGCTTAACATGGAATTATCTCATGACACATACTCAAAATAATTGAGAAGAGACATTTAGACAAATATGTGTACACAAATGTTCATAATAATACTATTCACAATAGCTCAAAATGGCAATCCACTCAAATGTCCATTAATAGATGAATGAATAATCAGATTTTGGTGTATATATATACAACACAGTATTGTTTAGCCATAAAAAAGAACAATGTCCCAAAACGTGGTACAACTTGGATGAATCTCAGAAGCATTAGGCTAAGAGAAAGAAGAGTGACACAAAAAGTTACATATTGCATTATTTCATGTTATTATATGTATTGAATGGGTAAATCTATAGCGACAGAAAACAGATTAGTAGATACCAGAAGCTTGGCTGCGGGAGGAATGAGAATTCATTGCTTAATGGGTATGAGTTATTTTTGTGGTTGATGAAAATGTCTTGTCACTAAACAGAGGTATTGGTTGCAGAACACAGCAAACTTACTAAATGCCACTGACTTGTACATTCTAAAATGGTTAGTTTTACGTTACAGGAAATTTTATCCTCAACCCTGTAAAAAGAAAAAAGATATATTCAGTAAGATCAGTATATACAGAATACAAGTCACTTACTATAAGAAAAAAAAATTGAAGAATGCCATTCATTTCCCTTCAAAAAACTCAATTTCTAGAGTTTCACAGTTAACGTTTACCAATTATTTAAATAATATATTTCTTTAGTGGTTGGATGTGTTCCAAAATATTTAAAAACAAGACATAGCCTTTGATAATTTCAATAACTAAATTATAATAATTTATTTCTGGTAATAGAAAATGGTTTTTATACATGTTGAACTTATATCCCGCAATGTTTCTATCTTTAAAAAGTTAAGTTGTTGATTCTTTTAGATTTTCTTTAGAGACAATCATGTCATTTCAAAGACAATTATTTCTTCCTTCTAAAATTGTATATATTTTATTTCATTTTCTTGTGTTACTGTATTGACTACGACTTCCTCATAATTTGAAAAAGCCATTCTTGATATGTCCTCCATGTTAGGAGGAAAACACCTAGTTTGTCATTATTAAGTATAATGTCAGCACAAGGATCACATATGAAACTACCTCATTTCTTATAAGATTCCTGTGGTGTTTGCACTACTAGCTATATTTTACAAATAAAATGAATAGAAACACAAAATTAAACATTAAGTATGTTTAAGTTATATCAATTGGTCCTATCTATACTCAATATCTGTGTCTCAATAGTGATAAACTGATCATCTGAAATGTCTATCTACATTCTTTTCAACATTAAAACAATTTTAAAACATCAAATGTGGCTGGAATATATTAATATATATTTATAGCATTATAATACTTGCTGATATTTACTTGGTTACCTGAAGAAGCACATCAGTTGGTTGCAGTTGATATCTGCCCTCGGTTAGCACATAGCATAGACCCTCCCATGCTGTTGGTTAAGTATATATGAATCCCTCACCACTGCAAACAATACATTTTTTTTCTATTATAAACTAATTTTTTAAGACTCAAATTAGCAACCTAACATCATACCCAGAGGAGCTAAAGAAACAAGAGCAAACCAACCCAAGACTAGCAGAAGTCAAGAAATAATTAATATTAGAACTGAGCTAAAGAAAAATTGAGATGTGAAAAATTATATAAGAGATTAACAAACAATCAGAAATGACAAAGGAGACATTACCACCAACCCCACAGTGGGAGAAAAAAACCCAGATACTACTACAAATGCATCTAGGTACACAAACTTGAAGCCCAGGGGAAATGGATAAATTCCTGGACACATACGGCCTCCCAAGACTGAACCAGGAAGAAATTAAATTCCAAAACAGACCAATAATGAGCTCTGAAATTAAATTCTTCATAAAAAGCCTACTAAGCAAAAATAGCACAGGACTAGATGGATTTACAGCCAAATTTTACCAGATGCATAAAGAAGAGCTGGTACCCATTCTATTTTAACTATTCCAAAAAATTGGGGAGAAAAGGACTCCTTCCTAACTCAGTCATCAGGATGAAGTCAATATCATCCTGATACCAAAAGCTAGCAGAGACATAACAATAACAACAAAAATCTTTAGGTCAATATTTTTGATGAACATAGACACTAAAATCCTTAACAAAACACTTGGAAACCAAATCTAGCAGTACATCAAAAGCCAGTCCACTACAGTCAATTAGGCTTCAACCCCAGGATGCAAGGTTGGATCAACATACACAAATCAATAAATGTGATTAATCACATAAACAGAACAAAAACCACCTGATTATCTCAATAGATGCAGAAAGAACTCTTCACAAAATGTAAAATCCTTCATGTTAAAACCACTCAGTAAGCTGGGCATTTAAGGAGCATACTTCACACTAATAAAAGCCATCTATGACAAACCTACAGTCATCATCATACTGAATGGGCAAAAGCTGGAAGCATTCCCTTGGGAAACCAGAACAAGACAAGGATGCTCTCTCTCACCACTCCTATTCAACATAGTACTGAAATTCCTGTCCAGAGCACTCAGGCTAGAGAAATAAATAAAGGTATCCAAATAGGAAGAGAGGAAGTCAAACTATCTCTGCTTGCGGATGACAATGCTATACTAGAAAATCCTATAATCTTGGCCCAAAAAGCTACTTGATCTTATAAAAAACTTCAGCAAAGTTTCATCTTGTTAAACAATGGTTTCAAATTATGTCGATTGTAAAATCAACATACACTATTTATCAACAACATCCAAGCTAAGAGCCAAATCTGAAATGCAATCTCATTTGCAGTTACCACAGAAAGAATTAAATGCCTAAGAATACAGCTAACCAGGGAGGTTAATGATCTCTACCATGAGAATTAATAAACACTGCACAAAAAAATCAGAGAAGACAAAAACAAGTGGAAAATCATCTCATGCTCGTGGATAAGGAAAAATCAATATCTTTAAAACGGCTATGCTGACCAAAGCAATTTACAGATTCAATGTGATTCCTATCAAACTAACAATGATGTTCTTCATGTAATTAGAAAAAAAAAATGTTTTAAAATTCATGAAACCAAAAACATAGGCCAAATAGCCAAGACATCCTAAGCAAAATAACAAAGCTAGAGGCATAGTGTTTCCCAACTTCAAACTATATTACAAAGTGACAGTAACCAAAACAGCATGGTAATGGTAGAAAAACAGACACATTGACCAATGGAACAGAATGGAGAGCCCAGATATAATGCTGCAGAACTACAACCATCTGAAATTTGAAAGGTGACAAAAACAAGCGATGGGGAAAGCACTCCTTATTCCAGAAATGGTGGTGGGATAACTGACTAGCCACATTGAGAAGAATGAAACTGGACCACTTCCTTATACCATATACAAAAATCACCTCAAGATAGATTAAAAATTTAATTTTAAAGCCCAAAAGTATAAAAACTATGGAAGAAAATCCAGAATATACAATTCTGGACATAGGACATGGCAAAGATTTAATGATGAAGGTGCCAAAAAAAATTGCAATGAAATCAAAAACTATAAATGAGAAGTAATTAACCTAAAGTGCTTTTGCATAGCAAAAGAAACTATCAATAGAGTAACAGACAACCTACAGAATAGGAGAAAATATTTGCCAACTGTGAGTCTGATAAAGATTTATTATCTAGAATCTGCAAGGAGGTTAAACAATTTATTTATTTATTTATTTATTTTTAAGATGGAGTCTTGCTCTGTCACCCAGGCTGGAAGGCTGGAGTGCAGTGGCGTGATCTTGGCTCACTGCCAGCTGCTCCTCCTGGGTGCATTCCATTCTCCTACCTCAACCTCCTGAGTAGCTGGGATGACAGGCACCTGCCACCACATCGGGCTCGTTTTTTGTATTTTTAGTAGAGACGGGGTTTCACCGTGTTAGCCAGGACGGTCTCGATCTCCTGATCTCATGGTCCGCCCACCTCAGCCTCCCAAAGTGCTGGGATTACAGGTGTGAGCCACCGCCCCCAGCCGGAGCTTAAACTAATTTACAAGAAAAGGAAACAATCCTATTAAAATGCAGGTAAAGGACATGAAGAGACACTTTTTCAAAGAAGACATATGCAGCCAACAAGCATACGAGAAAATGCTCAACTTCACTAATTATTAGATAAATACAAATTAAAACCACAATGAGATACCTTCTCACACCAGTCAGAATGGCTACTATTAAAAAGTCAAAAAATAACAGATACTGACGAGGTTGTGGATAAAAGGGAATGCTAACACACAGCTGGTGAGAATGCAGATTAGGTTCAGCCATTGTGGCAAACAGTATGGCGATTTCTCTAAGAACTTACAATAGAATTATGATTTGATGCAGCAATCCTATTACCGGGTATACACCCAAAGGAATATAATTCATTCTACCATAAAGTCTAATGTACATATATGTGTATTGTAGCACTATTCACAATAGCCAAGACAGGGAATCAACCTAAACACTCATCAAACATTAGACTGGACATAAAAAAAAAAAGTGGTACATATACACTATGGAATACTATACATCCCCCACAAGAAAAGAATAAGATAATATCCTTTGAGCTGGGCGCGGTGGCTCACGCCTGCAATCCCAGCACTATGGGAGGCTGAGACGGGAGGATCACAAGGTCAGGAGATCGAGACCATCCTGCCTAACACGGTGAAACCCCGTCTCTACTAAAACTAAAAAATAAAAAAATAAAAATAAAAAAGCTGGGCGTGGTGGCGGCCGCCTGTAGTCCCAGCTACTCCGGAGGCTGAGGCAGGAGAATGGCGTGAAGCCGGGAGGCGGAGCTTGCAGTGAGCCGAGATCACGCCACTGCACTCCAGCCTGGGCGACTGAGTGAGACTCTGTCTCAAAAAGAAAAAAAAAAAAAATGCTTCGCAGCAACATGAACACAACTAAAGACCATCATCCTAAGCAAACTAACACAAGAACAGAAAACCAAATATTGTACATTGTCATTTATTAGTGGGGTCTATAAAAGGAGAACACATGGGCACAAAGAAGGGAACAATAGACACAGTGGTCTACTTGAGGGTGAAGGGTGGCAGGAGGGATAGAATATTTTAAAAATACCTATTATACCTTCTCTCTCATCATTGTTTATTCTAATTATGTTTTCCACAAAGATTAAGTATGAAAATAGAATTGTATAATGACATTGTGTCTTTTCTAATAGAAAATGAATTGACCATGAGTTTTTAATTTAATTTTCTCTTGCTGGTTTTGTTTTATCTTAAGCCAATTTGGCATTTCTTTTCATGATAATTTGTGAAGTGATACCTTGTTACTGAGGAGTGCATTGCTTTATGCTTCTGACATGATTCTTTGCTTTACTCATGAAACGTACAAGGAAGTAAGCTATCTTCCTTTGCTTTTAGAATTAGATATTAAAGAAAAATGGCATGCGTCGTATTTCAAAGGATGCTCGGTAATAAAATTCAAGGCAACATAAAATAGCATTAGGCATTTGGTTAGAACAGTGTGTACTCAGGCACATCCTGGTCAGTTGATTTTTAAGTAGAAAACAAAAAATGTTGGGCACACAAGACCACCCTGGAGGCTCATCAGAGTCCTGCAGCTGTTGCCTGTGTGAGACTAAACCTCTCCGAGAATTACTTAAGATTGGCAACAGTTGGTATGACTAAGGGCGAGTTCATTTTCCTGCTAGCTCTCTTTGTCAAATACACTCTTCTGTTAGTTTGAAATGTGAATATGAAAAGCATGTGTTTGTCGATGAGACAGGAAATATATCTATTTCCTAAAGTTGTTTTACTTATGAATTACAATAAAGAATTTTATCCACCAAACAGCAACATCATGATGGAAAAAATTTTCTACATCAGTTTTCAGTCTATTTAATTTAATCATGGAATGTTATTTATGTCATTGGAGTTTTTTCATAAGGATGGATTTTCACATTTTTATTTATAAAATTTCTCAGGCATAATTTCAGAAACTTAAGAAATATAACTAATTTTACTTGTTAGGATTATTTGAGTACCACATAATACATCATCTTGTGAGTTTATTTTAGTATATTCTATGACATGTAAGGTTATATTTTTTTCTCAAAAGTTTATAAGGAAATCTATACAGATAATTTACACAATTAATAGAAATATACATATAATCCTTTGGACAAACACATTTTTACATTTTATTTGGTTTTTAATTTACAAAATTTTTTTACGATTCAAGTTTTTAATCTTATAAAATAACTTGTAAATACCAGATTATTTAAGATTTATGTGTTCTTTGTATACTTTATTGTATTTTATTTGCAGCAATAAATATTATAACTACATTCACATTGATGTCATTACATAAATATATTTCTGACAATTTCTTGTCTGCATGATACTTTCTAGCAGATGTAGACTATCATTATAACCTTAAGGAAAAGATGTTATTTCTGTTTCTTGCAAGTTTAAGTTAAATATGTACAGCAAAGATGGGTTAATAAAACCAAGAAAATGTAGATTTTCTTCATTTACCTATACACATTTGTGTGTTCAATAACAGAATATGACTCAAATTTGGTACATAGCTATTTCTCCACAGGGAATAGATCTCACCATCACTCATTAATTTGTATATAGTAGAACTCTACAGAAAAAGAAAAGTTAGACGTTGAATGTTTATTAAAACATTTTGTGGTATTTATTACAGTTGTTCATTAAAAATTTATAATTTAAATATATTTAAATGAATGTATTGTGACCTGTAAAATGTTAAAATATTATATTTCCATTAAAGAAGAAAGATAATATTGTAGATAATTTATGAATAATAAAAAATAAAATATGGTATTAGTCTAGCTATATTGTAGCATTCAAATTCCTACCACTTTGCACACTCTGTATGCAACACATTACAGTTTATCTAATACATGTAATAATTCATGACTCTGTACTCATAATCTATGGATTTTTCCAGTTATTCAATTTATTGATGGAAATTTGTGGATTCCCTATCTTCGCATCAAAATATTTTCTTCATTTGGCTTCACTTAAAAAAGAAAATTCAAGGGCGGGGGTGGTGGCTCATGCCTGTAATCCGAGCACTTTGGGAGGCCAAGGTGGGCAGATCACGAGGTCAGGAGATGGAGACCATCCTGGCAAACACGGTGAAATCCCGTCTCTACTAAAAAAAAAAAAAAAAAAAAAAAAATAGCCCGGCGTGGTGGCGGGTGCCTGTAGTCCCAGCTACACAGGAGGGTGAGGCGGGAGAATGGCATGAACCCGGGAAGCGGAGCTTGCAGTGAGCCGAGATCGCATCACTGCACTCCAGCATGGGCAACAGAGTGAGACTCTGTCTAAAAACAGAAAAAAAAAGAAAGAAAATTCTAGTTTTTCCACCTCATTAATTTCTTCGTTTAGTATATTTCACTATTTTAGCTCACTTTCTCTGTCTCCAAATGCTGTCATGCCTTATTTTCTTCTCTTATTTCTCTCTTTGTTACTGTTTCTCTTCCTAATTTCTTCTTCTATTTATACCTCTCTTTCTGTATAATCATCCAGTATTAGAGTTTCTGATACCTTTGACCTCTCCATTACAGACCTTTCCACTTCTCTATAAACGTTTTTGTATTAAATTCCACACAAATATGTAATTGACATTTCAAGATTCACACATAGAAAAAATGTACCAATTTTCTCTCTAAATTGTCTCTTTCAACAGTCTTTCCTACATGTATAAGTGGAAACACCAATCTCTTTCTACTCAAGGCAGGTATCTTGGAGATTGCGTTTACTTTCTTTTTCTCAAATCTCATAACCAATACATCAGTTAGTACTGTAAGCTATATCTGCAAAGTATTTCAAACTTCTGAGAGTGTGTCTTTATCCCACTGTGCATCAAGCCATGATCATGTCTTATCTGGAGCAACTGCCTACCTAGTATCTTTTCTTCTGCACTTGCTTTCCTGGTGTCTATTTTGGACACAGCAGCCAGAATAATTCTCTTAAGCTGTAAATCAAATCTGGTCACTCATCTACTCAAACTCTCCAGTGGCTTCCTGTCTCTCTCAGCGAAAAATACTAAAGTCTTCACAATGACTTACAAAGTTCTACATGTTCCAGGCTCCTGACACCTTTCTTGAGTCATCCCTTGTTAGTCTCCTTTAGATTTTCTGCTTCAGCTAAACTGAATTGTATCCTGTTCTTTCCATTGGAAAGGGATGTTCCTGCCTCAAGGTTTTTCATTTAAACACTATTCTATCACTATTTGTCTCCTCCAAGTACATGTATGACTCATCACTTTCAGGTTCTTACTCAGTTACTCAAAGATGTTTAACTAATCGTGTTATTGAATTGCAATTGAAACTAACCTCTCCAAGCCCAGAAATCCCATGTATAATTATAGCTTAAGTCTATTTCATAGCACATTTTCTCTTTACCATTCATTCATTCATTCAATTGTTCCTTTCTTATTCATTTATTTATTTGTTTTCTTTGTCTTCTCACTAGACTATAAGCTGCATAACAGCAAGGGATTTTGTCTGTATGCTTCACTGCCATATACTAAGTACGTAGTATTCAATATATAGTAGATTATTTAATATTTATAAATTAGTGGAACTTATTTTGTATAATATTCTAATTATAAAAGTACATTTCTTCTGTATCACATCAGAGACTACTACATATATTGCTAATGATATGATCATTATTTTTATTTTGTATTTTTGCCTAATTGCAAACTCTCTGAGAGAAAGAGCTATCTTATTCATTTTCGTGTCTCCACTACCATACTGGGCCACATTCCTTGAACTCAGTAGATATTTATAAAGTGAATTGGTGGAACCAATTTCAAAGTGCAGGTTAGCAGAGGTAAAAATAATATAGTGCTGACTAAATACGTAAGTGCTACTGAGGAAATGCTAAAAAGTAATCAATTTAGGTGGTATCAAGTGCCAATTTTTTTCCAGAAATATATAATAATACACAATTCTTTTCTTCAGCTGACAAGGTCACTTTGAGAGAAGTGAATATATCACCCTGGTGTTTACTCTCGCCTACTGATACAGAAATTGCTATGTGAATTAAACATATTGCCAGGTGTAGAATGTCAGATAGATTCATAAATATAACTTGTTTCCTGCTTATCAAGTGACGGTTGTCCATCCCTTCTATTCCTCAGCACCAGATGTAGAGGACAGCTATGTATTCTGACCCCACACATTTCTACTTCGAAAGCACACCTCTGCCTAATCTGTTAGGGGTCATGAGTACCTCTGGGTATCACCACCATCTTTGTGTAAAAGCACTGCCATTTCTGTTTTACTACTGTTTCTGCCAGAAAGACCATTGCTGGCGGGCCCCACTATCTTCCTCTGGGTACAGGTACTCATTTGGTGAGTATTACTATGTTTGCTGCATACCACTTACACATGTTTGGCCCTACAGCTAAGGAGATGTCATGACTAAAGCCTATTGATTGATGAGTTCAGGAGAAATGCCTCTTTCCTATTTTGGGAATGCTCTGTTATACTTCAGTGTCTCGTGGCTTTAAGAAAGTAATTTTTACAATGTAAATACTTCCCTTTTACAACCTATCACAACAAGAAACTGAAGCTGACCAGTAATTGAAAACTGAGTAAAAATATTTTCCTGTGATGAAAGCTAGAAGCCACTGTTCCAATGGCAAAGTGTATATGGACAAATTTGTTCTGTCTAACAGCAACTTCCTTTAGGATTTGTTCTTACTAAGTGAAAGAACCTCATCATTTTCTCATTAGACATAAATGATCAATTTTCAACTCTGCAAAGGATGCAGATTTGGCCCAACCTAGATCCCATCCCCAATTCATAAAGTGTGTTTAATTATCCCTCTTATAAATGTCACAACTACTTTGTGAACTTGATCTCATAAGTATTATCTTCATTTCAAAGTTTCTTTGATGTTCTAAGCATTGAAGTGATAACTGTTGAGTAATTACTTAGTGATAGAGTATAATCACAAGTTTCTGTATAAATATAAATAATTGCATTATTCTTTCATAAGAACTCTAAGAGATAATGCAAGAAAAATATTCTGAATGTTACAATGAATTATGTCAGGATAATTACTTAATTCCATAAATTGACTTAAACATTTATTCTCAGTCTGAGTTTTGAATAACATAAAACATTAGAAATACATTTAGAATAGGCAATTTAAAATATTTAGTAGAATTTCTAGCCTAATTTCAGGACAAAAAGTTTTTTTAGTACAGTTTAATCCTTGATAAAGATGGTTTTTAAAAAAAATTGATTGCTTTTACTTAAAAGCATATACCAAAAGGTAATAATCTCAGAATATGTATAAAATAGATACTTCTTAAACTTTAAATATCAATAAAGCACAGGGGAAAGATGTATAATATCATAAGAACCACCTGTTCTAATAAAGAGCAATGCACTTCCAGGTGGAAAATCTGGACTCATTTCACTCAGAGGTACTAGTCACATAAGAAAGGGGGCTCCTGGGTGCTGAAGATGGGAGCAGGATAAGCAGGACTGATATTAAGAGCACTAATCCATAGAGAATTAATAAGACATTGGACAGAGGTAGAATTTAAAGTAATTCAAAAGTACAACTTGATTGAAGAATCAACTATAAAGGACTCATGGGGAGGAAGATCCAAACATGAGAAAATGATACGAAAACCTAGAATGCAATTCAAAACCCAGATGTGAAATGAACACATGGATGTAATGGGGGACATTTCCTCAGGCTGCAGCATTAGCTACAGCTGTTTGTTTAAGGTCTCATTAGCTTCTACCAGAAGACCCACTGAAGAGCATGGTTCCCCATGGTTTCACCAATTTAATTCAGCCACATTATAGTTGTTTGTCATTTTTATTGTTCCTTTAGAGCCAGAATTATAGCTGCATAGGAAAAGAATATTTCTTTACTTATTCAAATATTACGTATGTAAGCATGGGTTGGAAATATTTACTTATATCAGTCCAATAGAAAAATCTGACAAATTGCAGTAGGATCTTTCCATGGTAAATGACGTCCTTCCACTCCAGCTCAGATTCTCAAAAGGGATCTTTAATACTTCCATGTCCCCAACTCAAAATTACTCATCTAAGCTATTTGATATGTACTCACATGTATACAACATTTTAAAATATTTAATATTTTAAGAGTACGTCAAATATCCCAATCACTATGCTACTTAGGGTATATATAGATGAACCCAAACTTAAGTTTCTTATCAAAGAATTTAACATATGGTGGACTTATCATTTTCTTCCTATTCTGTAGTTGGCTCTGAAATATTGCATATCTTATGTGGATGATTGTGAACATACCAACCAGCTAATTCTGCCCAGCAATATTTCTCCATTATGGCCCATCTACTAATAGGCTAAATATTTGTAATATAGTATTGCTTATGTCACCTTCTGTAAGGAAAATGACTGTGCTTTAGTAAGGAGTAGGCCGTGGCGGCCTCCTGGAGCAGCACGACTCAGTGGGTTTCGAGTGCAGGCACATAACCCTGCACATTATGTAACCATGCCATGTGAGGAGCATTAGGTGGTCACCCACATGAGCTTGTGATTGGCCCTGAGCCACTATTGTCTGTAAAAGGTATAATAAAAGCTGTACATAGGCTCACTCATGCCCAGAGAGAGAGTAAAGCCATGTGAAAACTGTCTACGATTCCTCAAGTGTTTTCCAAGTTACCTGCCACTTGCCGACCAACTCCCCTCGGACCTCAGTTAGAACCTGACAATTGGCATCACGAACAGGGTCCTGAGGTGAGTGAGCCTTCATACCCTGTTAGCTCTGGGTCAGCCAGGTGGCTGCAACATGGGTTGTGGTACCCGGTGGCAGCTGTGCTGCTCGGATGGGCCTCAGTGGAAACCTGAGTGGAGGTAGATGGTTCCCCGCAAGCATGGAGAGGGCGCTGAAGCAGCTGGAAGCACAGCATGGAGAGGGAGTGATCTTTTGCCAGAAGAGTTGAATAGACACTTTTGACTGTGCTACAAGAAGTACATACCCAGTCCCTGAGAGATGCAGTGCAGGTCAGGGCCCTCCAGGTGCAGGCAGGGCACCTAGAGGCCTAGCTACACAGCTTAGAAAAAGAGATAGATACTGCCGTGAATGGACGCCTCCAGACACAGGCAGGGCACCTGGAGGCCCTGCTACACAGCTCAGAAAAATAGATAAAAGCTGCCATGAATAGAGACCTCCAGGTGCAGGCAGGGCCCCTGCAGGCCTGGCTACAGAGCTTGGAAAAGGAATTAGAGGCTGCTGTGAATGCAGGCCTGGGTCCCTCATCTCAGTTGGACACCCCCACTCATCTGACACCAAGGAGGAAGAACCCCCGGTTGTGCGCTTGTCCAGTGGTCCATCAGAAGGCAGATCATGAACAGCCATTGGGGCCCCAAAGGCAAACTCGGGGACTCTCCAAGGTAAGGCAACATACCTCATATATTGCCTATACCCCAACTGAGTTGCGGGAATTAGGCAAGCATTGCTGTCAGCATCCAGGGGAACCTCTGCCTGCCTGAGTGCTTCATTTGTGGGAAGAAGAAGCAGATAGTATCTCCTGTTCTGCCTCTGAGATGGAAAAGCTGGCCTCTATCACCACTCACCCCTCCCTCCATCAGCAGTTGCAGATGAGCAGGTGGTTGGGCAAGGGCAAGGTAGCCACACCCTGACTGAGTGACTATGGGAAGCCATACAGACTGTGGAACGACACCAGTGAAATATGCAAAACCGTGAGTAAATGGCAGTTGTATGCCGATTTGGTGCAAGTCATCCGAGAGATGAGTATGTGGCAGGCTATGTTTGACCTGAATACCCAGGGACCAGATGATGAACGTTTCACCTCCCACATGAGGAATATTGTGTTGGGTTCTGCACCCCCAAGTACCTTTGGCTCCCTAGCTACTGTCCTCATCCCATACGTACAGTGCTGCATACATAAAGTGACCACTGCTATGATGGCTCTTGGGGAAGCTCTCAGTGAAACAGAGGGGTCCACGCTGTAAAGAAGGGGAGGATATCCCACCTGCAGGGGTCCCACAATGGAAGAAAAGACCCCCAGTGAGTGGCACACTCACATGTGTGGATAGATTTGATTTTGGCCAGGGTTGACCATAAGCAAATTGATACACAGCCCAATAAAGTACTCCTAACTTTGAGGAGACGTTTGTCTCTGGAGCAGCAGTCCCAGAAAATGCCTAAGGGGGAGAAGGATATTGCTGTGTGATCCAGTCCCACCGGGGGATGTAGCTCAAAGACTACTTGCTGCAGACAGGCAGAAATATAACGCCTTTTTTGTTTGATTAGGGAGCTGGCCGAGGGGCCCGGCTTGGGGGAACACCAGCTGACTGAAGGCCATGTATGGAATTAGCGATCCACTGGTTCTCCCACCAGCGTACGGTGAGTACAGGCACTGGTTGATACTGGGGCAGATTGCAGCCTTCTTTATAAGAACCCGGATAAGTTTCCTGGCAAACCTACTTACATTGATGATTATGGAGGCCAGTCAGTGAAAGTGAAACCTGTATCTCTGCTCCTTGGCATCGTCCATTTGGCTCTCCATTTATATGCTGTGTATGTCTCTCTCATACTGGAATACATTCCGCGGGTGGATATCTTGCATGACCTGATGTTACAAACCATGGCCAGGGAATTCAGACTCTGAGTGCATGTGGTGAAGCTGGTGCTGTGTGGGCATATGCATCACCAGCCTTAGGTTCTACCAAAACCCAAGTCAATATCATTTGCTGGGTAGGCGTATGGAGATAACTGAGATAATTTAAAAAGCTGAAGGATGTACAAATAGTGTGTGGCACCCACAGCCCCTACAGTTGTCCAGTGTGGCCAGTTAGAAAGTCTGATGAAAACTGGTGGATGGCGGTGGACTATCAGGAACTGAATAAAGTAACACCCCCTTTGCATGCAGCTCCACTCTCGATCATGGATTCAATGGACCATTTGACAAGGGAACTGGGAGAGTACCACTATGTAGTGGACTTGGCCAACGCATTTTTCTCCACAGACATCGCCCCAGAGAGTCAGGAACAGTTCGCCTTCACGTGGGATGGGTAACGATGGACTTTTACAGTGTTGCTGCAGGGCTATGTGCATAGCCCCACAAAATGTCATGGTCTAGTTGTCATGGATTTAGCCACTTGGCTATGTCCAGAAGGGGTCTGCCTATTCCATCATATTGATGATATTATGTTAACTTCTGTTTCTCTTGCGGATTTAAAAGTGGTAGCACCCCTCTTACGGCAACATTTGGCAGCATGTGGTTGGGCCATCAACAAATTCAAGGTCCAGGGGCCTGGATTATCTGCCAGATTCTTAGGAGTTATCTGGTTGAGTAAAACAGAAGCCATCCCAGAGGCTATCACTGATAAGATTCAGGCGTATCCCCAGCCCACCATGGTGAAGCAGCTGCAAACTTTTGTGTGCCTCCTGGGATATTGGCAGGCATTTGTGTCCCATTTAGTTCAAATGATAAAATTGTTTCATATGTCAACAAAGAAGGGAGCTACCTGTGATTGGGATGATGCAGCTGAGACCACCTTCCTGGCAGGCAGTCAGGCTATTCAGAAGGCACAAGCTCTTTGGGTAGTTTACCAGAGGTGCCCATTTGAGCTGGGCGTGCATGTGAGCACAGATGGTTTTGGCTGAGGCCTGCGGTAGCTCACAGAGCACTTGAGAATGCCAGCAGGCTTTTGAAACTATGGAAGAGAGCTGACCTCCACTATTCCCTGATAGAGTAACAGCTGTGTTTGGCACCCTTCAGGCTTGTGAGAGTGTGACAGGATGGGCTGCCATCATCATGTGGATGACTTATTAGATAGCAGGATGAGTGAGTTCATGGGTAACAGACCCCTGGACTGGAATGGCACAGACATCTACTTTGGCAAAGTGGGGCGCCTACTTGGAGTAGTGGAGTATGCTGAGTACAAGTCCCTTAGTAGCAGAGCTGCAAGAGATCTTGGGACCAGTAGTCCTAATGCAAGATAAGTTCACTGGGCTTGAGGCACCCCTAGACCCTGAGCCTTCACCATTTAAGGAAAGGCATGCCCCTCATTCCTGATGGGGCATGGTACATAGATGTGTCTAGCTGAGGTGCTACTGTTGCCTGTATCACTGTTGTAGCCCAACCTAGTACTGACACCATATGGTTTGAAATCAGGTGTGGACAAAGTAGCCAATGGATTGAACTTAGAGACGTATGGATGGTAATCACCCAGGAGGTGACACCTATGGTAATCTGTACCAATAGCTGGGTGGTCTACTGAGGCTTAGCCTTGTGATTAACTACCTGGAAAACACAGAAGTGGCTAGTTAGTCACCAACACATTTGGGGCCAAGCCATGTGGCAAGACTTCCGGGAAACTGGACATCAGAAAGAGGCAACTATTTATCATGTGTCATGCCATATGCCTTTGGCCACCCCGGCAATGATGAGGCAGATGCCTTGGCCAAGTTTCGGTGGTTAGAGTCAGTACCTAGACATGATGTGGCCTTGTGGCTACGCCAGAAACTGGGACATGAGGGGGGTAAACTGATGCAACAGGTCACTAAGCCCTGGGGTCGGTCTCTGCCCACACAAGACATTTGAGAAGCTTGCACATGCCTGGCATGTGCTCAGGCATACCCTACACGGAGGCAGGTGCCCATTGTTACACAATAAGTAACAATAGGGTGAGTGGCCTTGACCAGGTGGCAAGTAGACTACACTGGGCCCCTGCCAAATGCAGGGGTGGCCAACCAACAGCACGCCATCCAGGCCCTGAAACATTTATGTGCCCTGTGTGGTCACCCTCTGGCTGTTGAGAGTGATAGGGGAACACATTTCACTGGAAAATAGGTAAAACAATGAGCACACTACATGGTCAAAAAGTAGGGATTCTATGTGTTATACAACCCGCAAGCTGCAGGTAGGGTTAAGTGATGTAACAGGCTCTTGAAGAATGGGTTACACTTGCATGTCACATTCTGTCTTTGTGGGGCTGGAGTTCCAGGCTGGACCCGGTGCTCCAAACCTTGAATGAATGGCCATGGAAAGGTGACCCTTCCCCAGTGGAGGCTTTGTTACACCAGGCTGCTATCCACATTTAGTTTCAGATGCATACCAAGGATGGCCTCCTCCAACCAGGTATGGGGATGAGTGGTAACCTGTTGTTGCCTGCCCCAGTGCCCCTACAGGTAGGGGAACAGAAAACCTGCCCGTGACCGTGGACCTTCCAAGCCCTCACTGCCAGTGGCTGGCCATCATAGCTCCCTGAGGGGAGGACCTATAGTATGACTTTCATGTCACTCCTTGGGTGTTCAATGCATGGCCCCCATGGTTGACTGTTCATAGGGAATAGCCAGGGAAGGAACCCTCCTCCAGAGGACATATGTTTGACAATCTATGTGGCTTATTATGATCTCCCCCATGACTTTGGCATAGATACAGGACCTAAAGGAACCATGGGGAGCTGAGAAGCTATGGTACCATTGCCCAGGGCAGAAGCCCTTGGAGGCTGCATTGTTATCCGGGGATGAAAGGTTAGCCTGTATTTTGTCTGAGGGATGTGATTTACCTCCATCAGTACCTGTGTCTTCTCTGTCATTTCAACCATAGGTTAACATGCTCCAACTGCATTGTGGACTGGCACCACACCTATGCGGAGGTGACCAAGGTTTCTAACTGTTGGATCTGTGCCTCCCTTCCAGCAGCAGCTGCAGATGGCTTGCCTTAGCACATATATTCAGTGCCTGCAGAGAACTGGACATGGCTGGAGACTTGGGGTTCCATGGCCAATGCCTGGAATGCAATGTGACAAGCTTTGAACAAAGGATCCACAAGACCCATGGTATACTTGCCCCCTGACTGGCCCATAGCATTTATGATGTCTGGGGCTGGCTAGTGGGGAAATATGTGGTAGCCCCAGCCGAGGAACCACAGTGCATAGAGCAACACGGGCAACACCACTGTAGGGCGGGTACCCATCACAGCCTGTGTAAACATAACACACGTTGCCACACTGAAGGTACGGTGGAACAAGTGGCCCCTCCAAGGTCAGGCCCCGATGGATTTTGTGCCCCCTGGGAGTTTATGGGTCTCTGGGGACAAAGGGTGGCTTACTTACTTACCAGTGGATTGAACTGGGTGGTGTACCTGAGGGTGGCCTTATGTACCTGCCACTGTCCTCCCCATGTTGCCCAGATGCCCACATAACTGGGAGGAGGTACAACACACTTGGTTTTTGTGAGTGTGATGAGCCCCCTCGTGGTTATATCCCTTGGCAATGACTATCTGGAGCAGGTGCTATAACAGTAGAAGCACAAGTTACTGTTCTTGCAGAGCACACTGCTCAGATTCTAAATTACACCTGAGTGGTCCTCCTCCTGTTAAAAGATGAGGTTGATCAGGTCAGAAAGGTGATATTACAAAACCAAATGGCCTTAGACATAATAACTGCTGCCCAAGAAGGCACCTGTGCCTTTTTAGGAACACAATGTTGTACCTTTATCCCTGACAATTGGCAGAACATAACAGCAGCCCCGCAAAGGGTCTCACGGGACAGTAAGGTGCTCAAGAGCTTTACTGACAACTCCCTGCAGAGATGGTGGGAATCCCTAGGCTCTGGCCTACATTGGGCCTTTATAGTCATAAGTTGCATAGCTTGGATCCTAGTAGTGAGCTGTTGCTCTCTGTATTGCTGTTGTGGGTTATGGATTCAGGGCTTCGCCCTAATGGCTCGTGTCTCTGCCCATAGGACAACCTCAGCCTAGAGAGTGGGGTGTAAGGGAATGGCTGTGCTTTAGTCAGGAGTAGGCTGAAGCAGCCTTCCAGTGCAGCATAACTCAGCAAGTTTGGAGTTCAGGCATACACTCCCACACATTATGTAGCCATGCTATGTGAGGCACATTAGGTGATCACCCATGTTAGCTCTTGCTTGGCTTGGAACTATTATTGTCTGGAAAAGGTATAATTATCCTGATAACACCATACATATGGCTTGCTTGTGCTCAGAGAGAGAGTAAATCCATGTCAAAACTGTCTATGATTCCTTGAGTGTTTTTCCAGCTACCTGCCACTTGCCCACTCAGTTAGAACCTGGCACACTCCATCCTGAGAACCTTCATTGTCTTCTCACTGACTGAACCCTGAAGACCATATTTAATCTTCAAGGCCTTTCACCCTCAAGTCCATGTTTATATTTTCAGACTAATCTGCCTATTACTTACCCATAAACATTTCATCTAAGGAAAAAATTTCTTTTTATTATTTGAAACTACAGATGCTTAATGCTCATTCTCTTTTTAACAATAGCATGTTACTCTACTCATAGTCCCTTTATGTATTTTGATTTTTTGTGTGTGGCAAAATATATATAACATGAAATTAGCATTGCAACCATTTTAAGTATACAATTCCTTGGTATTAGCTGCACTTAGAATCTTATACAACCACCACCACTATCTGTTTATAAAATGTTTTCATTATCCCAAACAGAAACTTCATAACCATTGAGCAAAACCCTCAATCTTCAATCCCATGGCGCTTGGTAACCTCTCATCTACTTTCTGTCTTTACGAATTTTCCTGTTTTAGATATTTGATGAGTGGCATCATATGATATTTTTCCTCTTGTGTTTGGCTTATTTTACTTAGCATAGTATTTTCAAGGATCGTACATATTATAGGATGTTTCACTATTTTAAGGCTAAATAACACATCATTTATATACACCACCTTATATTTATATATTCATCTGTTGATGAATACTTGGGTTATTTCAATTTTGTGGCTATTGTAAATAATGCGGCTATGAACATCAGTGTCAGAAATCTCTTTGAGAACCTACTTTAAATTATTTTAGATATATACCTAGAAGTAGAATTGCTGTATCATGTGTTAATTTTTGTTTGTTTGTTTTGAGGACTAACACACTGTTTTCTGTAGTGGCTGCAACCATTTTACATTCTCAACCACAGTGCACAAAGTTTCCAATTTCTCTATATCCTCATCAACACTGACATACAAGTAACTGCATGAGTGACTGTTTTCATATTCTTTGGGTATATACTAGGAGAGGAATTGCTTAGTCATACAGTAATTCTGTGTTTAGGTTTTTAAAAAAACTTCTAAACTATTCCACATAGGGGCTTCTCCATTTTACATTACCACTAACACAGTATCTTCATGGACTTGCCCAAACTTGATATTTTCATTTTATGTTTTTTAAATTTTTTTAAGTTGTTGAAATGATGCAGAATTTTTCTCAGCCATTTTGCCAGCTTGAGACCTCCGGCTGGAGATTTCCAGCCAGCAGTGCCTCTGCTTGACCCACATTCTCCACAGGAGGTGCCCCAACCACTCAGCCACTGGGCCACACCTGGCTTTCACTCTGGCATGAATCCTGCAGCCACCATGATTATGAGCTCAGCCCCCAGATGAAGAGGGTGTATAGGCAAGTGAGTGAAGGGTCTGGCCAGCTGCTTCAAGTATTGGCACAGGAGTGGGCTCCATGCAGGACTTACAGCTTGACCAAGCATGTTGCAAGTGACTTCCATGGTGGACTCTAGCATCTAGACAAGGGGAACATGAAGGCACTCAAGCAGGGAAGCCCATGACCCAGAAGTCCCAGATTGGGTGTTACAGTGTGAATAATAACTCTTTTAGTCCCACTGTCCATAGCCCAAGGCACAGTGGCCAGTTTTATCTCCTGAACTCAGAAATGTTTTGCTGTTTTACCCAGAGCAGAGTTTTCTATTGTGACTTTGCTCTTCTGGAGCCATTCCACTTCCATGAAAAAAAATGTATATTAATCTGTCTTTTAATTTTCATACCTATTGTCATTTGTCTGTTTGGTATTATTAACTGAAACAGCAGAAAGAAGTGCTGAGAAAATTATATTTGTGATCAACAGCATTTCATTACAGCCTCATTTTTCATCGTAACTTAAAAAGGGAACTTGAACAAGGTCTTTGAGTCTCAATAAATTGGCCTGCAAAGTGGGGATAATACATACCTAACAGAGATGTGATGATTAAAGATGATACTGTATTGTCTTTCTCTTATTTAGAAAGCTTCCCCTTACCTTCCTGGCAAGATTCTTCTCTTTAGCTAGGTCCCAGTTGACTTACCACTTTATTTCTAAAGTATTTCTCTTTACTTTAAGCAGAATTAATCGCTGCTGCTTCTGTGATCCCACAGCACCTATTCACAAGCACTTATCACATTTTTAGCTACATTCCAGATTGCCCTTAGCCAGCAACAATTTGTGAACATTTTTTAAGGCCAGTAATGGAACCAATTTATCTTTAAAAACTTAGCACTTTTCACTTTACCTATCATGGAAATAAAAAGACATTCATTGAATTTCAGTTGAATTGTCTCCTCTGCAGAAAATCCAAATACTTGGTCATTTTATGTTTAGAAGGTTGTTTGCACCTCTTCAGATCAGAGGTAGGGAGTAAAGTGACCTCAGTAATCAAGCCAATAGGCCACCCCACCCCCACCTCCCCCATCTGCTTTCGAAGGACACACATCCCAAATTTACCAGAATATTAAGGCTAATTTTTCAGGAATGGTGCCCTCTATATTTGACAGTGGTAGAGACACATGGAGGGTATTTATACTTCTTTAATTTTATATTTTGTACATTCTGAAGACAATTTATTTTCTTAATTCACTTCATTGTTTCAGGCAGTCAGGTTATAATATAAATGATTATCAACAGCTATCATTATTTTTCACATTCCATCTATGTGCACAATTCATTCGCAAAAGAATGCTGGATACTTCTCAAGCAACAAAGTATTTCTAAGAAAAGGCCCATTTCCATAAATGGATATGTATTCATTTAAAAAGCATTTCATTAATTGTACTTCTCAAAAGACACTATTTTGCAGGTAGTGGCTTTAATTTTGGTGAACTGAATGTTTAGATCATGCAAAAGCACATATGCAAAGAACATAATGAGTGAGGTTGGGTGGCATGATATAATAAAAATGTTAAATGATATATGTTAGATTCATTCACTTAGTGAAACCCTTTGTCTTGGAAGAAAATTTTCGGTAAAGATGATAGAAAATTTCCGTTTTTGCAAAATAAGTGAAAATTAGCCAGGGATTTTGAAAAATTGTTTTTGGGGTCTTAGTCAAAGTCTTTTAACATATGAAAACAACAAGGAGGAAAATATGTAAATTTAAAATGTATGTTCAGGTTTCCTGAAAAATTCAGTCTTGAAAAAGTCTACCAAAATATAACAACCAAAAGAGACAATAGATCTTGTTCAAGGCAAATTTATGGCTATTGCATTGCTTTTTGCTTGTGTCAGTTAACCCTGGCAAAAAAGAATCCTTTTGCTATTGGGGTGCAACCTGTAAGCTTAGATGTTTTCTTCCTCGCTCTAAAAATCTTGTTTATATCTTGTGTCTTTTTCCATTCACCACAGCTATATTTAAATGTGGGTAAAATTTTGGAATGTTTGATTTTTATTATACTAAGGACATTTATGTTTAACCTGACTGTGTAATTAATAATTAATTGTAATTAATAAATATTCTTCTTTGTCCTTGTATAGCAAATACTTGTTAATTTGAAAACATACCTTTTTGGTTTGGCATTACTCTGCTTTTAAATTAAAACAAAACATAAAAATAACTATTTTTTGTAGGACATGTTAAAAAAATAATGCCACTAATTTTCATTTGTAGCTTACATAAATAATTTTTATATATTACATGCAAACTACATGTCTATGTATGTAAAAGCACTAGGCATTATTCTATATTCTATGTTGTATATATCATTATGTTGATATATGAAATATGTACATAAGATCTACAGTACACTACATGCAGGGGCATGGGCTTCAAAATTGTATGATTAGATTATTTAAAAATATTTAAACAACTACAATGTAAGCTTGATTAAAAATGCTCTGTCATTTATGTTGCCTTTACTATATATTTAATTTTGACTGTTGTATTTAATAAATTAGAAGCATTTTCCTTTTATCGATGAGTAGTTTTGTGTGTGTGTGTGTGTGTGTTGTTTTATTTTGTTTTGTTTTGTTTTGTTTTGTTTTGTTTTGGAGATTTAGTCTGATTGTGTCGCCCAGGCTGGAGTGAGGTGGCACCATCTCCGCTCACTGCAACCTCTGTCTCCCAGGTTCGAGCAATTCTCCTGCCTCAGCCTCCCAAGTGGCTGGGATTATAGGTGCATGCCATCATGCCCAGCTAATTTTTGCATTTTTATTAGAGAGGGTGCTTCACCTTGTTAACCAGGATGGTCTCGACTTCCTGACCTCGTGATCCGCCCGCCTCGGCCTCCCAAAGTGCTGGGATTACAGGCACGAGCCACCGTGCCGGGACGAGTTCTCTTTTTTTTCATCATCACCAGCATTTGATATCTTTTGTCTTTTTAATAATAGCTATTCTAAGCGGGGTGTGGTGATAACTCATTTTGATTTTCATTCCCCTGACGATTAGTGCGTTGAGCATTTTGTATATATATGGGCTAACAAAGGGCATTTTCAGGGCTAACAAAGGGATTGTTATATATTATATATACAACTATATATTGTATACACTATATATGTGTGTGTGTGTGTGTATATATATATATATATATATATATATATAGTGTGTGTGTGAGAATCTCTTTGTTAGCCCTAATACCAAAGGATAGTTATACTTTGTTGCCTAGTACAATTGATGATGACTTTAAGTTATTTATCTATACTATGTCTGTCAAATTGAGGCTAATGTTCTCCTGACTCCACAGCTAATTTGATTGCTATGATAAATCAATAGGTACATGAGAATCCAAAATCCAAAGCTTAAAGCACCAGCAGTGTTGCATCAAGACTCTTTTTTTTTTTTTTTTTTGAGATAGGGTCATGCTCTGTCCCCCATGCTGGAGTGCAGTGGTGCAATCATGGTTCACGGCAGGCAGCCTCGACCTCCAGGTTCAAGTGATCCTCTTACCTCAGCCTCTCTCCAGGAGATGGGACTACAGGTATGCGCCACCATGCCCAGCTAATTTTTGTATTTTTTGTAGAAATGGGGTTTCACCATTTCAGCCAGGGTGATCTTGAATTCCTGGGCTCAAGCGACCCACTCACATCGACCTCCCAAACTGCTGGTATTACAGGCATTAAGACACCACAGCCGGTTGAGGACTCTTTCCAAATGATTTATTGTAGATATCACACTTTTAGAGACACACTTCTCCGCTTCAAGCATCTCCCACGTGTAATCTGTTGTCTTGCATATAAACAGAAAGGGATACGCTAGATAGAAAAACTGTAGTATAGTGACCACAAAAAAAAAAAAAAAAAAAAAAAAAACTATAGATATAGGTAGATAGATATACATATAGATGTAGATAAATAAAAGGCACCTCAGATTTGGGGTTATAAAAACTGTAAGACTGGGATCAGCGAGACATAATGTAGGTACCAGAAGAGGCAACCATTTACCACTCTTTAGCATGTTAGACTTGCTTTTTCACATGTAAGACAGAATTTAGCAATATCAATTTTCAATTGTAAATTCAATTTTAATTATAGTGGTTAAGTAAGTAAGGAAATTTACCCCCAGATTCGAATAGAAGTTTGTCTTTTAATCTCTTCGTTTTTATTGTTGCAAGATTAATTTAAAATAATCAATAAAATCCCTATTTATTGATGTGCTATATACATGTTAGGCACTGTTTCAAAAAAAGTTTTACGTAGTATTTGATTTGTTCTTCACAATGCCTAATGTAGCTGATATTTACTTATTTACTTTTCTTTTGTTTTTGTTTTTTGAGACGGAGTCTTGCTCTGTCGCCCAGGCTGGAGTGCAGTGGCGTAATCTCGGCTCACTGCAAGCTCCGCCCCCTGGGTTCACGCCATTCTCCTGCCTCAGCCTCTCAAGTAGCTGGGACTACAGGCGCCCGCCACCACGCCCGGCTAGTTTTTTGTATTTTTTTTGTATTTTTAGTAGAGACGGGGTTTCACCGTGTTAGCCAGGATGGTCTCTATCTCCTGACCTTGTGATTCGCCTGCCTCGGCCTCCCAAAGTGCTGGGATTACAGGCGTGAGCTACCACACCCGGCCACTTATCTGCATTTTTTAAAAAAGACAAAGCCAGTATTAGAAAGATAAACTTACCTACAATTATACAAATGATAATTGTGAATAATTAAAACCGAACATTGTTCAACTTCATGTATGGGATTCCTGTACTCTTATGACTCCTTTATTTTGTTGTATGCTTTTATATTCTCTTTTCTGAGACTTCTGTGGTTGTTCTAGTGAAAAAAAATTGATACGGTGAGTCATGAACTTCTAATTAGAGGTTCTCTTGAACCTGAAAAAAATTTGCTCAAGTAAACTTCTGAGATTCTAAGTTTTTACTTATTCACCTTATCTACTAGAAAGATGAATAATGACCAGTCTTTTGCATTTTATTGATTAAACCACATATATAAATAGATGGATAGACAAAATCCAAAAATTAGTGATGAATATAAAAACCAAATTACAGTCCATTATTTGACCCAGAAGTGAAAGTTTGAAGACAAATAAGTATATAACAGTAAGTGATAACATTTGAAATTAAAAAAAAAACAAAAAAACAAAAAGGTGTCACTTATGAACATCAAACAAATATAAATGAAGAAAATTCTTAAGTGTGAAAAACCAGTGTGAAGAAAGCTTTATATGGCTAGGAGCTATAAATAATAAAAGCAAAATATAGTAACTAATGCAAAAGTTGTGCATAAGAATTGTATTTTAAAATGATAATATTTTAGTGACTATATATAATAATTTTGAAATGCAATATGTCACTAATGTTTATTTTTAACATGTTGTATCATGGACTTAGCAGTTTAGGTAGAAAGCTCTGTGAAAGTAAAAGTTATCCAGAGGCTATAAAAGAGCTTTCAAAATTCAGGGAAATTTTCATAAGCCACCTCAAATTCATAAAGCAAACTGTCAACAGGATTGAACAGCAATATTTACCTACTAAAAAATATTTTCTTTCTAAACGTAAAGGGTAGTGAACATATCACTCAGTACAACTACTTGTTTGAAATTGTTGTAATTACAATTTCTGTAACACAGCATCAAAATATAAATTTAAGAAATCAGTATTTGCAGGTGCCAGACTCCAAGAAGCGTTTTCTTGGAATATTGAATACATTAAAGTCACAAAATTGACAGCCCGGATAACTTTTATAACTAGAATGTCAGCAGCCTTTTGCATTTTTAAAACATGTGAGGGATGGAATTCATTTTCTTACTTAGATTCCAGCTGTGGGAGGCCCATGGGAGTTTCTGAATTCTCTGCTCCTTAGAAATATGCTGAGTTCCATCACTGGAACAGGGACATAATTGACTCAAGTGTCCTATTTATAGTAGAAGCAAAAGGCTTTGTCTTTTGTCTCTTTGTAATTTGAAAAAAAAATAGTACTTTAAGTATATTATATTATAATCTCCAAAAGGATTCCAGATTTACTTGCAGAATGACCACCACACCCATATGCAGCTATTGCAAAGTGTCCTTTAAAATAGTGATAAGTACAACACAATGAAAACACAACCCTACCAAGAAATTCAAACTGCTAGTCAACCTACTAAAAGTGTGTGAGGGGCTGTGGAGGTAATAGGCTACTAATAATGCTAATGGAGTTATATTACGTGAAATTTGTTTTCACCTCAAGCCAAAGTTACACCTTGATACATAAAATAGATCCCATAGAGGAAATAAAGCCCCTCTTGCACTATAGGTCCCTCAGTGTAGAAACTGCACTGAGATAATGGGATAGCTATCCTGCACTGCACTGGATATTTCTTTTAGAGGTGAAGTCCAATCACCCGTTTTACCCTCAACCCTTAAACTATATAAACTACTCAAACATAGCAACTTCCAGAGAAGAAAAGTGAAGAAAGAAAGGGACTGGAAGAATCAGTAAGTTTCATATGTCACATTTTTCTATGGGAGAGTTTCACCATAAATATACTATTCTAAGCAGAAGTAACTACAGCAAGAGTTCTCCTGCGCGCCACTTATGGTGGAACCTTTACCTTTTATTTTTACATTAGTATAGTGTATTATAAAACCAAGTTTTAAAGTTAGACGTCACAGTTTAGTGCAGTAGTCTTGCACTGGAAAACTTTCTGAGAAATTAAAAAATTAGACCAAGAACCATGCCCATCAACCTGACCCACATCTTAAATTTGAGACAAGAATTCTGTCATCATCTAGTGGAAAATAAACCTTAAATTTTAGAAAATATCGATCGGGAAGATATTTATGTATACATAATTTTTTTGTAATAAAAAAATTTTAATTAAATTAAAATTTAAATTAAAAAATTAAATGGAATTCAAATTTTAAAAATCTATGTTCTCATATTCCGTCAGTGCTGGTTTAAACATTGTTAGATTTCTTTCATATGTCTTAAACTTCAGGCCAACTGTTTGTGTACTTTCTCTTTACTTAACCATGGCTTAATTGGGTATAGGTAGAGAGCTTACTTATAGTCCATTGCCACAAAATAAATTTTGCCACTTTGTAATTTCATGTCAAATGTGAAGAAAATGAAGCAGTAGGAACTGAAATATATTTATGAGCTTATTTTCAATTGACAAAAAATGGTTGTGTATATTTATGGGGTATACAATTTTGACCTATGTATTCATTGTCCAAAGAGTTAATAAAGCTAATTAACATATTCCTCACCTCATCAGTCTGTTATTTTTTGTGTGATGAAGGCATTAAAAATATATTCTTTTGCAATTTTGAAATATACAATACTTTATTGTTAAATTTGGTCATGATGCAGTGCAAAGGATCACTAAAACTTTGTCCTCCAGCTTAACTGAAACTGAAAGTCTGATTTGTGAATTGAGCAGACCAGAACCAGGGGAGGCTCAAAGCCACTCTGTATTGCCCTGTGGTCCAAGAGGATTTAGGCATAGAAAGAGGAAAGAGATGTACAGTAAATAGAAGTGAGGTAGAGAAACAGCTGGAATGGTTACAGCATAGCATTTGCTTTATTTAAATATGGTTTGAACAGCTGGCTGCCTTTGATTGGCTGAAATGTGGTAATAGGCACAAGAGTAAGTAACAATCTGTTTATATATTCAATTAGGTTACAGTTCGCTATGTACAGAGAAACTACAGGTCAAATTTAAAATACCTATGGAAGCAGCTTTAGGCTCAATGTAATTTAACATCTTTGATCAACATTCCCCCTTTTCTCATATCTCTGCCTCCCTTTCAGCCTCTGGTGGCCACCTTTCTACTCTTTGTTTCCATGAAATCGACTTTTCCATTTGGTTTTGTCCAGATGTCTGTGGTGTCAATATTATACTTCAATTTTAGTGCTAATATAGGATTAAAGCAAATAATCTTACAAACAGTTTGCCACATGGAAAACCTTTGTAATATATTGGCTTTTGTTATTAATACTGCTTGTTACAATGTGGAAATATTTGACACTTGGTGGGATCACACTTGATAGTAGGTATGAGCATATTTAAATTCTAATAAACTCAAGTAATCTAAGTCAGCCTCTTCAAATCTCTTCCAAGGCTAATTTTCATTCACTATCTATTAGGTTGTCCTGTTTATTTTCTTCATAGAACATACTACCATCTGATATGTATTTGCTGGTTGAACAATAAAAAAATTAAGTATAGATAATAGTAATTGCATCCTCACAATATATCAGTCCTTACACATCACTCATTTAAGCCTGATTCTCATCCTGCAAGAAAAGGCATGAAAATTTGTATATTTAAGAGGTTATTGTGGTGTACTCATATGTTAAGTAATCACTTTAAGATCAGATGATTATCAGATGAAAACGTAAGAAATTAAGAAATTAAATCCAAGTTTTTCTTATATAGTAGCTCTCACTATGTTATTCTGCTTTAAGTAATATAGTTAACATTTTATATTATTCTACTAGTTATAATTTAATTTATTACTTTAGTCCTACTATTGCAATTTTCTGACATTTTCCCACACACAAAAGAAAAAAAGTAAAAGATAATAAGTTTATGATCTCATATAAAGCCAAGCATTTATTTATTTTCAATCCTTCATGAAAAAAATATGCTTTTCCTTTTTTGCAAGATGATTGAAATACCCAAGATAGATCTTTCTTGTGAAAAAGAGTTGACATTAAACTATTAGAGCAATAAAGCAGAATATCCAGAGAGACTTTAACACTGTGAAAAGCGGTTGCAAAATTGTTCTGCTAGAACCGGAGTCTCAAAGGGCTCTGAGTGATAGTTACAACACAAAATAACAACTGAAACATGGGTAGAAACAAACTGTAATCTATTAGAAATGCAAATTATCTTTATTGCAAGGGTAATATATGCTTACTGAAGAAAATTTAAATAACCTTATCCAAAATAAAACAAGAAGAAAAATCTAAAACTCACATGTAATCTCACCAATTAAGAGACGACGATTGTAAATATTTGGCTATAACATTTCAAAATCTTTCTATATTTATGTTTATACAAATGGGTTTATATTATACATAATTTTTAGAGTTCTTTCACTTAACAATAGGCTGCAAAGATCTATTCATCACAATCACTTAGTTATCTGTATTATTATACTATTAACTATGTTTCCATTGTTGAACTCAGGAGAGTTTTTTAGTTGTGTTACTAATTTAAATATGCATGTGAATCAACATTCTTGCAGGTGAAAACCTGAGCAGACTCTTTGCAACTCCTGTATGATAAATTCCTAAATGTGAAGTGGCTTTACCAAAAGGGACACACACACACACACACACACACACATATATATATAATACTCATTTGTATACATTCACTCATTCAATTTGCACATCCATAGGTTGCTAGTAAACATGGTGATTTTCACCCATATGAATGTGGGTGACATTTTCAACATCTCTACCATTATTAACTACTCAGGCGTCTAAATTATATGTATTAACTAATTATTTGTAAATGCTTCCAGCCTTTCTCATGTGATTAGTTTTTTCCTAGGGTATTTTTCTTTCCTCATAATTTTTACATGCTCTTAATTCATTGAAGATTTAATGTTTTCCTCTACCATATGTTTCAGATAAGCATTTCTGCATCAACAGCTATCATTTAAAGATGAATGATAAAATAATAGTACCTAGTTACTAAGTAGAGTATAACAGGATGGATTGTAATCAGAAAATCATTAATAAAATACAATATATTGAACATCAAAGGGATTATACAAACGATAATCTCAGGTGATATAAAGTTTCTTTTTAGAAATTATCTTCAACTTCATTCGTCTTCTCTTCCAATTTTGCTGTTAATAAAATAACTATTCTAATCCTTCCATATGAGCTCTAGATGCCTTCTCTTTTTGCTTTCTCATGAACTTTGCTCATTTTATTTCTACTCTCCTATCCTGTAATTACAATTTATCCATATCTATCGACATTAGTATTATATTCAGATCAAGTTCTAGGAAAGACAAAGCTAATCTACAGTGAAGAAAAATATGCACACTGGTTGCAGGATTTTGGGAGAGTTTTGGTCTATAAATAGATTCAAAAATGGCATAAGGGAACTAGTAGTACAGCTGAAATCCCGTGGGTGATCTTTCAGGCCTGACCATAGTCAATCACAAAGGCTTGGTCTGGCAGGTCTCATGGGGCAAAGCTACATACCCGACATCAAATTTAGCATATAGCCAATGCATTGCACCAAAAAACTCAGACCCATATGGTCAGCTGTGCCCCGACAAATATCTGCATTCTTATCCCAGGTGCCTTCATTTGGAGGCCCCCTTATCTGAGGTCTTCCTCAGGCACCTCTGCAAACACTTCCTTATGGGGGTAGAAGAAGAGGCAGGGGGACTTTGAGGACCCTTCTCTCCACTCTGACTTAGTACTCCATACATTTTTATTCCTAGCTCTTCCATCTAACCCTCTCCAGACCCCAGCTACAAAAAGCTGCAGGAGACTTTTAGAAAATGCACTGCAATGAATGCGATGGAAATAAACTGCCACAAAACACACACACACACACACACAAACTGAGATGCTGCTAACAGCAACAGGAAACACACAGGGAAAGCCTGGCCCTCTCCCCTTCTCCTCCAGCTTCCCAGTTTCCCTTCTGGTCTCAGAAGAATCTGAGCAGCTGGTGATGTTGAAGTGTGATTTGCAAAGTTCCAAACACTCGTTGCCAAACAGAGTGGAAAGTAAAGGGATTGGAGCTGAAAGATGATTATTTAACAAAGGGCATACCATTCAACTATTACCATAACACCTATCACCTCAAGCCTCAATGTCCTCATCTTAAATGCATATATATGTGCGTGTGTGTGTGTATGTGAATAATGATTAACATATACACATATTTATGTACGTGTCCAAATACACACAGATATAAATACACATGTATGCCCTATACCAGACCAATAAGATTATTTGACACTAAATGCGGAGGAAAAAAAATACTCGGGACACCCTAACCAATAGAAGAATGTGATTTCTAATATTTATAATAGAATATTGCTATCGGAATCACTGCAGTTTTTGCTTTTACATAATTAAATTTTGTTTGAAGTTTTTATTTTTTAACAAAGGAATTATTTCAAGTTTAAATTGTGTTTGTACTATAAAATAATGGTAACCATAAGATATAAATTGACAATGCAATATATCAATTATGGTCTGATCACACATAATATTCAAATTTTCAAGTATCCTGGAAAATCTTGAAGTTTATTATTGTAAAGATATGTTTTGAGCTATACATTTCTCTTTATTTTATGGAAAACAAGGACCCTTCAAATAGCATGTAGGAAGCATTGGTAATCAATCCAGTGGGTGCCGCCCAGAATGTTTCTGAAAATTTGATGATGATGATGATGATGATGTGTGTGTGTGTGTATGTGTGTGTGAATTTAAGGCCTGTAACAGTACCTGGAATAGTAGGTTCACAATAAATATTTCTTAAATGCAGACATGGGAAATATCATATACATACGTTTGTATATTAAAAGGGCAATGCAACAATTTAAAGACTAAAATAATAAAAATAAAAGTGCATTGCAGAACTTTTTCTTTAAGGTCCAGAAGGAATTTGGACCTTTGGGTGGACTTAATCACAAGCCTTACATCTTTCAGCAGATAGCCTATTAGGGCCATTTATCATGCTTGAGATGTGCACTTTATTTTGCTGACTTTGTTATAATAGATTGCATTTATTGCCATTTGTAGGGTATTTGCACTACTTGAATAAAACATATGAGTTTTTCAGGGTAATTGTTTCATTTGTTAGTCTTCTTTTTGTCTCCTTTATAGCTTTCCTTTTTCTTGACTTGCTCCTTTTTAGTTGCTTCAGTAAATTTTTCTCATGCCTAAATTCAAGGCAAGTGTGATAGAAATTATGTAGCTCCTTATACTGTCAAAGGAGTTTAATATAGCTTAACTGCATATAGAAGTTAGGACTAGCTATTATTCCATGGAATAGTTCAGAACCTGAAGGGAAGAAAAGTATGTGATTTTTACTTTTTTAACAAATGTGAAATAGTTCATTTTTAAAATTTCACGGTAGTGAATTGTGTATTGGTTACATGCATAGAGGGAAGAAGTCTATATTTATAACTAAATCATTGAGATAGAAAAATAATCTCACTGACTATATATTTTTACAATTGTGTTTTCCTTCCTGCCTATTCTCTCTTCAGGTTTGGCTCCAGGAACCAAAGTGACTTGTTCTTGTTGCATCTTGGGTTTGATGACTTTGGTTAGTACCACTACCTTCACCTTCCCTCCTTATCCACCTTCATTTTGGAAATAAATTTCTGCACACGTTGAGGGAAAAAAGTTCACTGCAGCAAATAGAAACAATAAATATCCTTCCAAACTCTAAAGCTAGAAGACTTCTACATCTGCTAACATTAAGTGGTCAGTGACTAAGTGCCAGTCATTGGGCTAAGTACCTATGTACATTTTTCATTAAACTTGTGAAGATCACATGAGCAGATGGTACAGAGACAGCATTCAAATGTGGATATATTTGCCTCCAAAGGTATAATTCTTTATCATTTATTCTACAATACTTCAACAATTTGTCACCTTAGTACATGCTAAACTTGGAACTATGGTATTTAGTCACTAATTTATATGAAGGAATTTTGTTTTTAGTTTTGGCACCTTGTAATAATGTAAGCTGAGCATAAAAGTAGTAAGTGGTTGAGATCTAAAATAGATACATGTTAGAGGTCAATAGCACAGAACATTTCTTCCATGATCCTTCAAAACTATGGCCTTTTGAAAAGTGGTATTTTAAAAGATCTCGTTCTGGCATGATAGAACATGCATTGTGGAAAAGGCATACTCTTGTTTGTTGGTTTTAAATCAGATTACCTATCTAAAACCAAATACAGATATCAATCAAGATACTAAAGTAGGGAAAAATCAAAATTATCTAAAAGACTGACTTCTTCACTCTGGAAAGCAATTTGGAGATTTCTGAAAGAACTTAAAGCAGAAATACCATTAGACCCAGCAATCTCATTACAGGACATATATCAAAAAAACCCAAATCATTCTACTAAAAAGATGTATGCACTCACATGTTCATCGCAGCACTATTCAAAATAGCAAAACAAGGAACCATCCTGATGTTCATCAGTGGTGGACTGGATAAAGAAAATGTGGTACATATATACCATGGAATACTATACAGTCATAAAAGATGAAATAATGTCCTTTGCAGCAGCATGGATGCAGCTGGAGGCCATGATCCTAAGCAAATTAATGTAGGAACAGAAAACCAAATATCACATCTTCCCACTTATAAGTGAAAGCTAAACATTGAGTACTTATGGATATAAATATGGCAACAATTCAAACTGGAGACTACGGGCGGGGGGGAAGTGAGGGGAGAAACAGTTGAAAAACTATTGGGTATATGCTCAGTACCTTGGTTATGGGATTATTCATATTCCAAACCTCAGCATCACACAATATACACAGATTACGAAAATGCACATGTATCTCCTGAATCTAAAATAAAAGCTGAAAAAAAGGTAGGCTTCTAAATAGCATTTTGCACATATGACAGTGTGATAAATGATATAACACAAGATTCTTTTGCTATACAGGACAGGGAATCTCCATTTTATGCTTCCTTCTTGACACAATGTAGTGAATTTACTAGGCCAAGCACCAAACTCTTCCACAGAGCAGACCAGAACAATAGATTTGTGGTTGTTGACTAAAATTCTATTTTTATTTCACTTTAAAACATACAGATATCAGAGGCACTACTTCAGGAAATACTGGGAAAAAATTATTTTCGTGGCTTGCTTGCTACTCTCTCTCTCTCTCTGTCTCTCTCTCTCTCTCTCTCTCTCTCTCTCATTGCCTGCTATCTCTGTCTCAACCTATTTGTACATGTGCTCACACAAACATACATACACACCTCAACTTTCTCGTGTATTGCAATTATGTATAGCATACAGTCTTACTCAGCTCAGGCTGCCATAACAAATCACCATAGATCAGGTGTCTTAAGCAAGAGGAATTTATTTTCTCACAGCTCTGGGGGCTAGAAGTTCAAGATCAAGGTGCTAGCATGGGTGGTTTCTGGTGAGGGCTTGCTTTCTGCCTTGTACACAGATGCCTTCTCACTGTGTCCTCATATGCAGAAAGAGAGAAAGGGAAAGAGTGAGAGAGAGAGAAAGAGTGAGAGAGAGCAAGCATTCTGGTATCTTTTTTTTGTAAGGGTACTAATATCATCATTAAAACCACACCTTCATGACCTCATCTAAACCTAATTAACTCCCAAGCACCCCCCCAAATATGATCACGTTGGCGAACAGGGCTTCAGCATGAATTTTAAGGGAGCACAATTTAGTCCGTACCAATGCTCTATTTAAAATTGTTTATGAAAACAACTAATGTAACCCTCATTATACCTTTTATTTATCATTTTCCAATTCAAGTTAACCTTCCACATTTTTTAACCTGAATTTTAATAGAATTCAATTCATCTATGTCTTGTCCAGAATATCTAGCAGATACTTCACCTGGACTTCACTTAGAGTATGTATTTTCAATATTACATATGCTTTAAAAACATGTATCTTATCTCTTTCTGTTTAGATATTCAATAGACAACGAGAGATGCTACCTAATTCTCTCACAAATTGCCAACTCTGGCTTTTTCTAATTTTATATATTCAGATGAAATGTTGAAGAATCAGAATTAATTCCCAGAGGCATTTTCAAGTGTGTGAAATATGTGAAATAGCACAAAAAACAAAGGTTACTTTGTGAAGACTTTATGATTATTGCCTATGTTACTCCTTCTTTATCACTCTCCTAGAAGAATAGCTGAAATTAAAGCAGTTAGTATTTAACACTACTTTTTATATTATCTCATTTATTTTATTTCAATACATAATGGCCATTATTTTAGTCTTGGTTTTGAACTTTAAATTTTATGCAGAAAGTTAGATATTCTTTTTTATCATTGAGTTTCATAGAGTAATGAGTTATATGTTATGGGAGTCTCAGACACTTTAAATGTGTTAAATATGTATGTTCATTAACGTACATATGTCACACACACACACACACACACACATTAAAAAAAAAAACCAAAAAACAAAAACCAATTCTAAGTCATTCTTTTAATGAAATAAGACTCTGGGACTATCTAGCTCCAAACAATTGGAGGCAAAACCCAGGATAACTTTACTATGCTCTAGTGTTCATCTGTAACATAAGAAAGTCCTGTTTGATGTTACTGAACCTCAGAATTGCTCCTTTGAAAGTCTGATCATTTTATGGAATGCACTAAGAGGCACAGCCTTATGCCACATGAGAAGGTTTATCTGAGACCTGGACATTATCAGTGCCAGTTCTCAACCCTTAGATTTGCTGTTTTAATAAGAGCTGCTCTCCACGGCACCAGGAAATGAACTTAACTTCATCTTGGTGTAGGTGTGTGAATGTGTGCTTTCCATGGAAACAATCAATCTCACAGCAAATCAACCTCTTAATGCCATACTATTCCACAAGTGTCTCTAAAGCACAGAAGATTATGGTAAAACATGGCTTGTCTGTTAGGCACAGTTCGGAGCATACCAATGTGTTCATATTTATCTTATAACCATGACCTCAAGGCCATTCTTATTTCATGACCATGACAAAATAGGATAGAAGTACATCATATCTCTGAGAAATGTTCTGTTTACCTCAGCTTCCAGATTTTTTTATTGTTGATATTAGGCATTCTACTTTACCTTATGAATTGGCAGTCATCTTAAATAAGAAATGTTCCATAATAACCCACTTCATTTATCCCATCAGTACATGTTTGAGCTTTTGGGCAATATTCATTCTCATGCTATAGAAGCTGATTGATTACTTTTATTCTAATTTCATTATTTCAAAGCTATTATCATGAAATCCTTCAAAATTCCTCAACCAAAAGCTATTTTTTTCTAAGCTATAAATATGAGCACAAATAAAAGCTGGTGTAAGCTTATTATATGATGATTCTTAAATGCATATATATAGCCTTAAGATGTGTGTAATCTTTGACTAGTAGTTCATGTCCGAAAACATGTCAATGTCATAAGAACATATTTAAGCTTGTGAGCAAATTTGTCATTAAAATGGTGTATGCCATATCATTGTTTATCATATCAAAAATTGAAAGACTACTTGATGGATAAACTGATACAGCAGCTTTGAAAGACAGTCTATCAGTTTCTTACAAAGCTAAGCATAATCTTTATATATTATCTAGCAATTATGCCTGTACTTATCTAACCATATGAGTTAAAAAGTCATGTCTACACAAAAAATCTCCATGCAAATAGTTATAGCAGCTTTATTCGTAATCTCCAAAAACATGAAGCAACTCAATGTTCTTCAAAGGGTGAATGAATAAGCAAACTGTGGCACATCCATACAATGGAATAGTGTTCATTCATAAAAAGAAATGAGCTATTGAATCACAAATAGATGTGGAGGACTATTAAATGCATATTGCTTAGGGAAAGAATCCAGTCTAAAAAAAGTGCATGCTATATGATCTAACCATATGACATCTGTCAAAGGCACATCTCAAAGATGTAGAGACAGTGAAAATGTTCAATGGTTACCAGGGCTTTGGGAGAAGGAGGAGGGATGAATACATGGAGCACTGGATATTCTTTAGGAAGTGAAACTATTCTCTATGATATTGTAACTGTAGAAACATGATATTATGCATTTGTCAAAACTCGTAGAATTATATAACACAAACCATGAACCCTAACACAAACTATAAAATTTAGTTCATAATAATGTATCAATATAAGTTTATCAACTAAAATATATGTGACACACTAATACAAGATGTTAATAATAGGGGAGACTGTGAACAGGAAAGAAGGAGAATATTTTGGGGACTCTCTGCACTATTTACTCAATTTTCTGTAAACTTAAAGCCATCTTAAAAATAAAGTTGTTTAATTCAAAAGAAATGAAAGTGATTCTCCACTCCTAACATCAAGTACATTTTGAGCCATGTAAATACTTATTTATAATTATTTAGGATGCTAAATATTATCAGAAAGATAGAAAATTAGAGAAAGAGAAACAAAACAAAGCAAATTGGTAAAACTTATTATGATGAAATTTAATAATTATTTAAAACTTTTAATCAAATTATTGCTTATTTATAAAAGTATTTGGGACAAAACAAAAGAATATCCTAAAATTTAAAGCAATATGTTGTGACTCTGTACCAGAGCAAAATGCAAATATGTAAAGAAATAAAAATTATAAAGTAAAAATAAAAAGGCAATAAAGGATAAATTCAATATATCTAGCTACTGTGTATTGTGATTTCTATGAGATAAAAATCTAAATCATGGAAAGCATAGCAAGAAATGAATTGCATTAGTTTATTGAAAATAGCAGCAAAAGACTTAGCTTAGGTTTTTGACTAAATGATTGCAAATTCAAAGAAAGATAATATGTATTTCAAGAGAACAAAGTGAAGCTACTTAGCAGTTAGAGAAAATTATCCAACCAACATTATGTCAAGGAGATAAGAGAAGACATGGGAATAGAAAGTAGATAATAACGGTTGAATAGCATCTGGGTCATAATCAACATAAGTTAGCAAAAGAGAACTCTTTCTACAATTTTTAAAAAGTTTTAAAATACTGCAGTAGCTACAGAAAAATAAAGTTCAAAATATATTTTTATAAAATGGGAACAATAAATACATATTATTGGCTAAGGACAAGGCACTAACTGTCCAACAGAGTGAATACACAAAAGAGAAAGGATATGTTCAATGAGGAAAGTTCTTAAGTTATGTCGTCAAGGAGAACAAAAATGGCCCAGATTAGGAGAAGAAGGACTAATCGTTTCAACAAATGAGACTAGATAAGCAAGACCTGTATGCTGATGTTTCTAAGTTTGTGAAAGACACAATAATTTAAGGGGAAATTATGGAAGAAAGCAGCACAATTTTTTTGAAAGTACAGCTGGGATTTCTATTATTGGTCTTTGTATTTGGAATACTGTTTTTTAAAATGGGTGAAGTAGGGTATAGAGGTAAAATTAAGTGATTGATAAATGGTACTGAGGACATTTTAGTTTAAAACTCAGAATTGTTATTGGTGACCAACTAGTTCAATGATTTTCTCCAATTGCACACAGGAATGCAGATATAGGACTATTAGAGTTATTTAAAATTTTCCCCATTTTTCTGTTTATTTTTCTCTTTTCGGGGGAGGGGCTATGTAACTAGAGTAAGACATGAAAGGGAATTCAGATGCTGGCAAGAGAATATTTATTTATTTATTTATTTATTTATTTATTTATTTTTTTTTTTTTGAGACGGAGTCTCACGCTGTTGCCCAGGCTGGAGTGCAGTGGCGCGATCTCGGCTCACTGCAAGCTCCGCCTCCCGGGTTCACGCCATTCTCCTGCCTCAGCCTCCTGAGTAGCTAGGACTACAGGCGCCCGCCACCGCGCCCGGCTAATTTTTTGTATTTTTAGTAGAGACGGGGTTTCACTGTGGTCTCGATCTCCTGACCTTGTGATCCGCCCGCCTCGGCCTCCCAAAGTGCTGGGATTACAGGCTTGAGCCACCGCGCCCGGCCAAGAATATTTAAATGTAAATAATAGGATGCAGAAGGTAAGTTAGCTTAGCTGATGCATAATCTAAGAAACACTGCCTATCATGAAAGCATAACTCTATGAGGTCTAGAATTTATGAATGGGAGTGAGAAAGAGATAACAAATTATGAGGTTGTGTCCAAAGATAGTATTGAATTTTAATATTTACTTGGTGAAGTAACTTTGTGGGTTAGAATATCTAGGTCAGTGTTTCTCAAAGTGTAAGCAGGAGTACAACCAGAATCAGAATTGCTTGGGGTTTTTATGACTATGGAGGTTCTAGGGCCCTGTTCCAGAACTAAGAAACCTCTGAGGGTGCTGCCTGGGGGGCATTATTGTTTACATAGACCCAGATGATTCTAAACCACAGTTGAAAAATCTGTAATAATAATTGCGATCACTAAGGATATGGCAGAAGCTGAAGTGAAGTTAACTGGAGTTTGGGAATTAAAAGATAGTGAGAGTAGAATTTTAAAACCTTAGATATTGATGAAAAATATTGGAATGAAGAGAGAAAATAAAATGAAGTATTATTTCCTTAAGTCATCAAATAAGTATACATTGCAACAAGTATGAGCTTCCTTGCTGATATTTGCTAGTCTGAATCAGGTGAAAGCTGGAGTAAACAATCCATGTATACATAGTGAAAGTTAGGAACCAATGAATCACAGATCAATGGTAAAACCTCAAATGCAATGCTGAGTTCTATAGCGCAGCCACTGATTCTTTCCATATGCCTCAATCAAATAGCCTTGACAGATTTATTATTAATGTCACCGATCTTTGATATATAGGAATGTTGAATATGCCAGAACATTTAAAATACTTTAATTCACCTTTTTCATGCTATCATCACTACCCATCCTTACCATCAGGGAGTCAATTGGTAAAATAAAAATTCTGACATAGTATTTAGCTTTTATTTAAAGGAAGTGAGGCAAATATTTAGGAAGAAGCACATTGAGACATTTTCACTTCTGGAACATGGCAAGAAACAGGGAAAGCCTGGGAAGAGCTGTCATCATGAGCCCAGGAAGGATCAATATCAAGGCATTCTGAATACCACCAGACAAAAGCTAGAGTTATTTCCTTACTTCATTTACTTCTGTGAGGGAGTTCATTATATGATTCCTTTCTTATACAGAATGAGATCAGGAACATGTAAAACTGAACTTCAAGAGTTTGACAGCCATGACTTCATCTGGAAGAGTTACAGAAATTCAGGAATTCAGAGGCAGATCCATTTAACTTTTAAATGAAGCACCCATAGGTATTAGCATGATCTTCCGTTTTCAGTTGTCTCTTGTGTGGAAGGAAGTGCATCCAATGTGGAAGCAGTTTTGCATAAAGGAAGCACGAGATGGTTTGACTTGTGCAACAGAGGAGAACATGTATTTATAAAGCATTTAACCAAAGAGGAAATAATATAAATCATAAACCTAGGGACCTCAAAGTCATTGAATAGTGTGTAATGAAAGGTGTGTTTTAAATAGAAATGCCAGCTTTTGAGAGCTTTTCTTTCATTCTTCATGTTTTGATTCCTCAATATTGGAGTTCTCCAGATAGAAAACAAAGAATAGGCTGAAACAATTAGTTAATTGATCTCATTCAAATAGAGTTAAAATTGCAAAGAGGGATTTGAATTAACTGTGTTGCAGAATTTCAGACTACACTAGACCCCAATCAAAAGCCTCCTCATATTTTTGCTTCTGTGTGTGTGTGTGTCTGTGTGTATGTCAGTGAGGAAGAGAGGGAGGGAGAGACAAAGAGGGAAAGAATGTAAGTGTGTATATGTAGAGTATTACATGAGCATAGTCTACAATTCCATGTATTATTGTGTGTTTTGGTAGTAGGCTTACTAAAACATAGAAGGTAAGGCACTGAGAATTAAATTTGTTCAAGCTGCTTCAGATCTCTGGATATTTTCAATATATGAAAGATCCCTGACATGTCCCTTTTTAAATGGAGGAGTGAGATGTGAGATTATACTGTAAAGTGTTATAGTGGCCTTTTCTATGCACAAAAATGTGGACTGAAACACAACGAACATTTTTTAATGACTTGGTTCAGAATTCACACCTAAATAAAAATTTACTAAGATGCTTTTTGATCCAGAAATAACAGACAGTCAAGTGTATGTAGTTAAATTGATTAAAGAACAAAACCAAATGCAGAAAAATTGTTACTACCAACTCTGACTACTGTGTCGTCGTTAACCTAAGTGCACTCGCTACTAATTTCCTTAATCCAATCCAACCAATCAAACAAATAGATTTTGAGGCACATTGTTATTTCCTAAAATAGTCAACACAATATTTTGAATGTTGTTAGACATAATCATGGGTTATTTATACCATTAAAATAGCTTGATGCCATTGAATGTAATACAAGAATAATCTTCACTAAATCGGTGTTTTTAGTTACCTGGAAAACACTGTATTGAAATGCTATACTGGTTGTAGGTAGAATTCTGCCACAGTCAGCCTACCTGAAAGCTGCTACCACTCAGCTACCCAGCTGGATATCAAAGAAATCTCTTTGATCCAGCAATTAAATAAGAATTACTGGCCTAACTGGTTTATCTAGGATCCTGCTCTAGCTGTAAGACTGGCATGTATGTTGAAGAATTGGTGCTACACCAATTGTTAAAGATTTTGAACATTGCCTCTGCCACAAACTCATCTGAACTCAGAGACACTCAGTCAAGGTATCTGAAGATGATATAGCCACAGAGGGCAACAAGAAATGAAAACAAAGGAACATATTTTTAAAAATCTATATTGATGCCCAAACCTACAGTTTGGAGAAGCTGAACTGAATTACAGGCAGCAATGTGATTTTGATAAGCTAATTTGGAGTAAACAACTTCACACCAAACCACACACTTAACAATTGCAGGAAAGTATCTTCAATGAGAGAAAGACAACAAAAAAGCCCAGAACTTATCACTTGTCTCATGTGCCTGGTGATAATCTGGCTCAGGTTGCTAGACTACTGCTGGTTAGTCTCCTGCTGGCTGTCAGATGGGACGAGGGAAAACATAGCAGACAGCTGGGCCTGCACACAGGGAGCGTACCTTGGGGCCCATTATGCTTATACGGCATATGTGCAAGGCAGAAAGGAGGGCTTCCAAAGCATGCCTGGATCTCATCTCATGGACGAGGCTGTGGTTTACAGCACCACAGTGGTATGAAAAGGAGAAACGAAGCCACTTCCACGCACATCACGCCCAGCACACTTTGATCCTGCCAACATGTAAATCACCATCCTGCAATCTATCACTCAGCTTAGTATTAATATCCGAAGTGTTTTTTTTTAAACAATTTACAGATTTGACCTTATCTACGCCTACAAATGCTATAGATAATAAGCCTAGTGCTTTCATATGTTTCTTTAATTTTGTACATTATACTTTGAAACTCATTTTTGCATAAATGTTGAAGGTGACTGGGTAGAAATTATAAAAAAAAGAGAAAGGCTGCTTGCTAAGACAGGGCTTCACAAATAGAAATGGAAGATTAAAATCTAATCTGTAGTTTTAAACATACGATATTTTTCATGTTTATTTTCCCTAAATTTTCCAAAAAGAATTAGATATGCCAGGCACAGTGGGTCACATTTATTTTATAATCCCAATACTTTGGGAGGTTGAAGTCGGAGGATAGCTTGAGCCCAGGAGTTTGAGACTAGCCTAGGCAAGATAGAGGGACCCCATCTCTACAAAAAACAAACGAACAAAAAAATTAGCCATGTGCATTGGACATCTCAGCAATTTGGGAGTCTGAGGAGGGAGGATCACTAGAGCCCAGGAGTTGGAGGCTGCAGTGAGCTATGACTGTGCCACTGCAATACAGGCTGGATGACAGAGTGAGATCCTGTGATGGTTAATATTGAGTGTCAACTTTATCGTACTGAAGGATGCAAAGTATTGTTCCTGGGTGTGTCTGTGAGGGCGTTGCCAAAGGAGTTTAACATGTGAGTCAGTGGACTGGAAGAGGCAGACCCACCCTCAATCTGGAAAAGTACAATCCAAACAGCTGCCAGCACGGCTAGAATAAAAGCAGGCAGAAGAATGTGGAAGAACTAGACAGCCTGAGTTTTCTGACTTCCATCTTTCTCCCGTGCCGGATGCTTCCTGCCCTTGAACATCGGACTCTAAGTTCTTCAGCTTTTGGACTCTTGGGGACCTACACCAGTGGTTTACCAGGAGTTCTCCAGCCTTTGGTCACAGAATGAAGGCTGCACTATTGGCTTCCCCACTTTCAAGGTTTTGGGAACTGGCTTCCTTGCTCCTTGGCTTGCAGATGGCCTCTTGTGGGACTTCACATTTGATCGTGTGAGTCAATACTCCTTAAAATTCCTTAATAAACTCCCTTTCATCCATACATCTTTGCTATTCCTCCTGTCCCTCTAGAGAACCCTGGCTAATACAGACGCTAACAAGAAAAAACAAAACAAAACACAACAAACAAACAAACAAACAAAACCTGATGTATAAACTAGGATTTCTTTTCCTCTATACAGAATCAGAATAAATAAAGTTACCTGAAGACTCTTCATAGGAACAAGCTCTGGAACCTATAACTACCATCACTGCTATAAAGACATATTTGCCATGTCAAAACACTCACCTTTGTGTTGGCACAAGGTCATCTGGAGAGAGCTCAAGACACATCAATAAATAGTTACTCTAAACAAAAACTCACTTCATTCAACTAATTCTACGATTCATAACGTTATATACATTAAACTTCCCTTAATTTTTGCCAAGTTTAAAGATTACTTAGCAGTTGTCTTGATTAGATTTCAGCATATTGTCAGCCACGTATATGCAGAAAATATCCTTGGGTGAATTACTTCTACAAATAATAAATAATATACATTAGGCATTGAATTTTGAGGCTTGTCTGTCAGTTGGTCATTTTATAATCAATCTCTGAAAGAAAGTTACTTTAGCCCTATGTATTTCTTCTTTTCTTTTCTTTTTTTTTTGAGATGGAGTCTTTCCCTGTCACCTAGGATGGAGTGCAATGGCACGATCTCGACTCACTGTAACCTCCACCTCCTGGGGTCAAGCAATTCTCCTGCCTCAGCCTCCCAAGAAGTAGCTGGGATTACAGGTATGCACCTCCCTGCCAAGCTAATTTTTGTATTTTTAGTAAAGATGGGGTTTCACCATGTTAGTCGGGCTGGTCTCGAACTCCTGACCTTGTGATCCACTCACCTCAGCCTCCCAAAGTGCTGGGATTACAGGTGTAAACTATCACGCCCGGCCAGCCCTATGTATTTCTAAAGCATTCTTGCATTTAATCCTCACGTGCCTAGAGAATAATCTGGGGTCCTACTTGATGTTTTTGTTTTTGGTGTGTTTGTTTTATGCTGTCCACACTGGCCTACTCACTTGTGTCATATATTTATACCATCCATTATTCTTTCTAGTTGCTCCCACCTATGGATTTCTTGGCAACATTTTAGTATTAGTTTAAGATTGTATCACCTGACTCTTTGTCGTTCTCTTTACTCAAGTTCAGTAATAGATTATGCAAAGTTAATTAGGCATGCAGACTGACATCCAACATGTAAACTTCTTTTTTTTTTTTTTTTTTTTGAGACAGAGTCTTGCTCTGTCGCCCAGGCTGGGGTGCAGTGGCCGGATCTCAGCTCACTGCAAGCTCCGCCTCCCGGGTTTAGACCATTCTCCTGCCTCAGCCTCCCGAGTAGCTGGGACTACAGGCGCCCGCCACCTCGCCTGGCTAGTTTTTTGTATTTTTTAGTAGAGACGGGGTTTCACCGTGTTAGCCAGGATGGTCTCGATCTCCTGACCTCGTGATCCACCCGTCTCGGCCTCCCAAAGTGCTGGGATTACAGGCTTGAGCCACCGCGCCCGGCCCAACATGTAAACTTCTTAATTCCATAACGTTCTCAACTTCTGGGACCTTCACTTTGACTCTATTTCAGCCATTGATTTCCTTAATTATCTACACTCACTGCAATTCTGAACTTCTGAAATCAACTCTCCCACTTTTTCCATCCTAACCTATCCTTGTAGCTTTCACATGTGACTGCCCCCTAGACCTGTCTTGCATTCTCACCAAGAACTCTAGGCCTATTATTCCTGTAATATCTCTTTATTGATTAGCCTCCTAGCCATATCCCCACTACTGAATTTTCTATCTTCCCCTTTTATCTAAATTCTCTGCTGCATCATTTTAATCATTCTCTTGCCAACATCTCAAATTCTTTTCCTTATTTGCATGCCTATTACATGCTGCCAGTTAAACTGTGATTTTGTAAAAGTCTAAATATTGGCTTCTCAGCTTTTCCATCTAGCTTTCAAAAGCTACTGGAAAAAAAATAACAACTTTAAGTGTTATTGTATTCTTAATTGACAAATAATGATTGCACGTATTTATGAAGTAAGACTGGTGGTATTATATTGTCCAGGGATCATTCTGCATTTACCTCATCATTGTAAGTATTGGTAATAGTCTCTAATTCTCTCAGAATATCTATCTCATCATATCTGCCCCTTATTTAGAGAAACATAAAGAGAAATAGAAGCCTCGCCTCATGAATGTCATTAACTTTTTGGAACCACATCATATTGGAATTTTATCTCAACGTGACACAATTCGATAACTACAGCCTTTCTCTCCTTTGTTGTTCTTAGTTCGCATCTCTTCCCTTCCATTTTTAAACATGTTTAATGTCCTCACCCATTTAAAAAATATTCCATTGACTTTAGATCCAAGTAACAACCAAAAAAATTTTCAACCTTTTCACAAATAAGGTACTTGAGATAATTTTATGTATTTGTTATTTCCAACTTTTACCTTCTCTGTACTCCTACAATAAAGAGTATGTGTAATCACTCACATAAACTGTTCTTGTCAAAAAAGGCACACGTGCAATTCATTCCAATGAATACTCCTTAAAATGCTTGACTTCTCTAGCACATTTGACTGTGTGGACTGTAAAATAAAGCAGACTTTGAATATTTCACTTCCCACGATCAGGAGGCAGGCTTAGAGACTATATACTCTAAGAGGAGTAGTATTCAAAGAACTATAACTCAAGAAAGTAGTTTTGGATACATCCAAATAGGTATATAGGTGCCAATATTCTTCAGTGTGGAGAATTTCCAAAAAAAGTTGGGGGTCATTTTATGAGTAATGGCAAAAAAATTACATAAGCTTGAGGCCTGAGGGCTTATGGTGATGGTATAAATCCTATTTATGGGGTTGAGCTATGTAGTATACTCTATTTTTTCTTTTCTGTTCTCATCACCTTTAGTTCTTCAAGGTCAGTGCATGGCATGAAAGTGTTCCAATATGCTTGCATGTTTCAGTGGGAAATCAAAGGGGTATCAAAGCAGAAAGGCATCTTTGGTAGAATGATTTACGACCATGGGCAAATATCTAGGATCAGGGACTTCTGCCATGAGTGCCAGTATATCATCAACTCACTGATGAAATTCACTTGCCCTCACTGGTTATCCCAGAAAGAGGAGCATGGCACCAATTTACTGCAGGTCTCAGAGTATTCAGAAAACACAATGTGTATATGTGGACTTCATCTCTCACACCATGAGATCATGTTAACCATACCCCTTTTTCCTACATCCAGATGACACATCAAACACGAGCATATGGGATATGAAAATAAATTTTAATCACACGGTAAGTTGCAAAAAGACACAGTCGTTACTTTGGGCACGGATTACTGGAACTGGCCATTATGACACTCCCTATTCCTCATGCACCAAGCAGAGTAAGGGAGATAAAATCAGCAACAAAGAAATAAAGGAAATAGCTTTTCTTTTCCCGTATAATCTAATATGTAGGTAAATTTATGACTAGACTAGAGTTACACTACTGTTATTCCACTAATTGTTAAGTTTTAAGGGAGAAATTCAATTACTTTAACTTCTAATTTCCTCACTGATTGAGAACAAGAACCTGTGATTATTAGTTTCTTTCCTATAACAATTGTGTGTAAGTCATTTTATCTTCAAACCTTTTTCTCCTATTATACTGCTTGGATAGAAGGCCTAAAATGATCCCACTTTATGTAGCGTGTCTTTGGTGGACTTCTTTAGGTAGTAATATAAGTAGTTTTCTCAACATGTAGACAATTAGAAGGATGTGCTTGCAGTTGGTTCTGCTAGGTGAGAAGAAAATAAATACCTTCAACTTCGGCATAAACACATTAGCTACATGTGAAAATTTAAACCATTTAATTTGCATAATGATCATTTTATGCCACATTATTTGCACCTGGTTTACAAATTTACTGAGCTTTTCACAACAATTATCAATGATTGTATCAAAATGTCAAATATCCCAAAGTGACATTTTGCTAGGCAGTTATCAAAAAGATTTGCTTTCCCTTTGATATTTCTTGACAGTTTAATTTGTGGCAATTTATTTTGTAAGGAAAACTATTGGAAGAAAGTTTTTTTTCACATTTTCTTTATTAAGGAAAGAATGAAGAAAAATAGATGAAGCTTAGACCTCTCAAAATTTCAACATTTAATATTGTTTCAGAGACAAACATGTACATCTTTTTAAATATGCAAATTACAAAAATTATTGATGACAAATTTTAAAATGCAGACAAGCAGCCAAAACACATTTTATGTCCTAAATCTCACTCCATAAATTGTAATATTTGTTTCCTTTACTTTCAGCACTTTATATTATGCCTCTCTTTTAAATACAGTGAAGTTGAATAGTTAGTTTTGTAATCCTTTATCAATATAAATTGTATAAAAATAAATAAATCTGCTATAATTATTTATCAGTAAATCATAAACATGTTAATGCAGATAATATTTCTAGTAAATATTTTACTTTTTATATTGCATTTTATTGCATTGTATTATAATTTATCTAATCAAAGCCCTACATTAGATCATTATAGTGTTCCTAATTTTTCTATTGTAATGAAGACTGTGATGGAAATCTTAACAGTTCAACCCTACAATAGATCTGTGTATTTCCTTCACATAAGTGTTTTAAAGAAGAGTAGAAGTTTTAGGTCACAGTTTAAAGTAAAAATCTAATACATTTTCGTTAGTATTGCTAAATGGCTTTCAATAATTATTGCAATAGAATAATACATTTAGGAAATGATTATTTCTCATCTTTTGATCTTTTCTATTATCTGTATTTTTATTATGTGGCATTCTTAATACATACAGATATGTACCGAGAAGTATTATTGAAACTTTAGTGAAAAGAATGCCTTGTATCTACCATTTCTTCTCAGAACCCACAACCTTAAAAGTGAAGTAAGCAGAGCTCTTCCTGTTTCTGAAATATATAAGAAATACACCTTTTGGATATATTTTATTTCCACTAGTTCCATATCCCCAGCTTGCATCCTCCCCTATTCAGTTTGTGTGTGTGTCTGTTTTTGCTTTTTTTTTTTTTTTTTTCTTTTTTGAGACAGAGTCTTGCTCTGTTGCCCAGGCTGGAGTCCAGTGGTGCGATCTTGGCTCACTGCAACCTCCACTTCCTGGGTGCAAGCAATTCTCCTGCCTGGCCTCCAGAGTAACTGGGACTACAGACGCGCACCACCACGCCCAGCTAATTTTTGTATTTTTTTAGTAGAGGTGAGGTTTCATCATGTTGGCCAGGCTAGTCTTGAACTCCTGGCCTTGTGATCTGCCTGCCTCGGCCTCCCAAGGGACTGGGATTACAGGCGTGAGCCACCACGCCCAGCCTGCTTTTGCTTTCTTAAAAAATAATAGTTATTGCCGCTTTTAATAAAATGATTAAGGATTGCATAGAGCTTTATGTACGCTCTTATTTCATTTCCCCAGTGACTAAATATTAATTTACCTGAGGTCTTTCAGAGTATATTAGAAAGGCATAATCGATTATTTATTTGAGATATATTTAATATAGAGTTTCTCTAAAATTTAGGATGAATATTTGTGTAATTAACAATCATATCAGTTTTTTTTACCAGCAGTTAAAAATATATCCAATGAACAACAAATCTCTGGAACTGTTTAGATTAACTTCTTTAAAGGCAGCTCACATTTGCTGGAATTTTGTTTCGCTCTTTGGCTAAAGTCATAACACTTAGAGTCACATAACCTTTCCAACCTTTTAAAAATATAAGCCCAACATCTGAATTCAGGAGATCAGGATAATATGTTTACTAAAAAATACATTTTTGGGGACAGAAATAAAACTTCAAAATAATTGATAGTATTGATAATTGCAAGTGATCTTACTAAAAACCTTAATGATTGTTTTGTGTGAACATTAATATTTGGACAAAATTCACTTATTTTGTAGCTGATTCAGGGCCTGTGGATTGTGATATTGATCATTCCATTGATTTCCTGTCTGGCACCAAGAGAGGTACTTAATAGCTATCTGTCAATACTTCTTAAAATATGGAGTTGATTGTACTCATAATACTGTTTTGAAAGCTCAGTGGTAAAATGTCAAAACAATTACAAATCAACATATTTTAATAATGTCACTTTCATGTATTGCTAGCATGACTGCCAATTTGTTGTCATATTTTAAAAACTGCTCATTTATCCTCAATCTTCTCCAATGCCCATCAACTCACAATTCTTATAGGGTAGAAATTCCCAAAACAGAATGAAAAATATATTTAAGCAAAAATTCAAAAAATATTTAGGTTAATACTTTAAAACTCTTTATAAATGTTTTAGGAGAGTAAATAATACCCTTGCTGTGAGAAAACAGTAGGCATTTTCCCTCTGAAAAACCATGATTTTGAAACTGGGATCTTAGAGAAAATATGCACAAAAATAGAAAAATTTTAAGAATTTAAAGATAAACTATTACCTCAGAAAATTCGACTTACAGATTGTGCACATATATACTTGTGCATGCACACACACACACATGCACACACTCTCCCATAATTGAGATTTAGGCTGTAATTTCCAACTGCATTAAATATTTTACATAATGAACTGAGAAAGAAAAAATGAGCTTTTCTGGAGACACTTATAGTAAGCTAAAGCATGGAACTTTTTTTTTTTTTGCTCTGCCGTAATACATTACATGTGAGAGAGGTAAGAAAGTAAGAAACCACAAAAATGCATTTAGCAGCTACTGTGAGTCAAACCTCTTTCAATTAGTTTCTGCAACCATGTAAAACAGAAAACACTCAGAAAGAAACCTTAAAGTGTCTCCAAAGAATTTAGAAAAAAAAAAAAAAGGTTTTTGGGCACAGGGGAGGACTAAGATGGTTTTCTGACAATTAGACTAATTAATTACACTAATAGTATGTGATAGTAATAAATGATATAATATACACTGATAGCAAAAATTAAGTAAATTGTCTGTAAAGGAAAACATCACAACCATGTTCAATCAAGATGACATGGGCTAAACTCAGAACTGGAAAATTGTAATACAAAAGGGATTAGATTGAATTTATTGTACTTGATGGAAAATCTTTACTAAGGAAATGTTGATAGTTAACATGAATTAAGAAACGAAGAATAAACAGAGTTTGAGAGTGTTTACTCAACACTGTCCATATGAATAATCTTGAGACTGGAAAATAATCAGTAATCATTATTTTTGTCACAGTAGTGAGCTGTATTTTTTTCCTGAGAAAAAAAGAATAATCTATGAGTCTTCTCCATCGTTTGGATAAAATGGTGTTTGTTATTACTTTCTTTTTTAATGTATTTTAAACTGTTCTTTATCTAGCATACTGGTTTCCAAGTGTTGTTTCAGGATCAGAAGGGTCCATTTATGTTATCGCAATTTAAATTATATTTTTCTGCTTCAGTCTCTGTCTTCAAAACAAAGGACCAGAACTTGGAACCTCTAGATAGTCTTTGAGTCTGAGCTTTCTTATCCGTAAAAGGAAGAAAATTGTATCAATAATGATGATGCTGATATTGTTTGAACCATTTATATTAAAATATAAGATTTCTTATTAACATAATAGTATTTTAATGAGATATAATCATAATTTTTTACAAAGGAGATTTACATATATACTGTATATATACTGTAATACTATATTAAAATATACATATATAGAAGCACATTATTATAAAAATAGAAGAGAAAAAAAGCAAATATCACAGTGTCAGCTGTGCCAATTTATATGAAGGTCATATTCTAGAACTATAGAGTAGAAGTCTGCACACTAAGAACCACAGACCAAATCCCGCTCACCTCCTGTTATACTGTAGCCTATTTTTTCTCTGAGCTAAGAACAGTATTTACATTTTAAGTGACTAAAAAAGGGCAAAAGAAGAATATTTTATGACATACAAACGTTATATGAAATCCAGATTTCAGCATCCATAAATAAAGTTTATTGAAACACAGCCATGCTCATTTATTTAAATATTTTTTGGCTACTTTTATTCTAACTACAGAGTTGAGTAGTTGAGACAGAGACCATATGACTCAGGAATACAAAAATATTTACTCTCTGGCCCTTTATGGAAAACATTTGTTAATTCCTGCCCTAGGTTATTTCTGTCATCTTATTTTTGTATTTCTCCTGACTTTTTTCAAATTTTGAAAATCTAATTAAAATTTGTTTTGTAAAATTAAAATAATTATTTACTAATAATTGTAATTCAATTTAAAACATCATTACATTTCCTTGAATTTGTATCCAATTGATTCCTTTAAATAGTTATTATTACTCTTACAAAGTAAATATGAAAATACTTTATTGGTCACTTCATTTCAAAAATATTTCAAATAGGCCGGGCGCGGTGGCTCACGCCTGTAATCCCAGCACTTTGGGAGGCTGAGGCGGGCGAATCACGAGGTCAGGAGTTTGAGACCAGTCTGGTCAACATAGTGAAACCCTGTCTCTACTAAAAATACACAAAAAATTAGCCAGGTGTGGTGGTGTGCGCCTGTAATCCCAGCTACTCAGGAGGCTGAGGCAGGTGAATCTCGTGAATCTGGTAGGTGGAGGTTGCAGTGAGCCAAGATCGTGCTACTGCACTCCAGCCTGGGTGACAGAATGAGACTCCATCTCAAAAACAAATAAACAAACAAAAAATATTTCAAATAATGTTACTTTGATATTTTATTTGTACATTTTATCATAAAATGTGTAAATTTATATATTTCTTTTTTTTTTTTTTTTTTTTTTGCTTTCTATGATTGAAGTTAAAGCTTCTGTTAATGGTAATATTTGGCCAAGTTTTAAGTTGAAATAATGCAAGTGAGTATAAAGATTATTGTACCTGGCTTGTGCCCAGAAAAACTCTCAGACAGAAGTATCCCAGGAGAATAATCTGTCCAACCTTTCAAATATCAAATGGTTCACTGCAGTTCTAATTACTGCCTCCCTTCAAAAACAACTTCCCGTTGAGAACACATTGAAATGAAATAACAAAGTATATTCCTGTGAGATAAGATAATTGATTATGGCCTTTAAAGGCACCGATTATAGAAGATTTGGCTTGTGAACCATGAATACATAGGTGTGTACATACATATATGTATGTATCTGTGTGTATGTATATATACACACACAATACAGAATAACAATTTAATAATATGCCCTATGCTGCACCATATGCAATAGAATGAAAACTCAAGTTACATGTCCATTTAATTTTTAAATATAGAAAAAATTAACCTTAAAACCCTTTAGCTGAACTCCTTAGGTACATATTAGTTTTGAACATTTATGTTTGAAGGAAGAGTTAAAAAATATAGGGCTATGCATGTAAATATGGGAATTCATTATACCAAAAACGGCCAAATAAATAAAATGTTACATGATCTATTATACATCAAGCTCTCCGAGAGAGTAATTTTATAACATCCTTTTGCCCTGTATTCTGCTTCTGTTTGCTAGACTGAGGAAACCAAATATTACACATAATATGTGCCTTTGCTCATCCTTTTCTAGTGCTCTAGAAAGCATTTATGCACTGCTTTGATGAGCAATGTGTAGTTCAATGATGTTTATTCTAGGGGTGGCTAGTGTAAATTGGATTCTAGGAATTTAATTATAGATCATCTTGGTGCCTTCTTCCAGGAGTCTAATAGAGACACTAATTTGATTGCTAGTTGCAGAGTTTCATTGAAGAAACTTCCCCAGATAGGATTTCCTGCCCACTGCCTTACATTTCTGTTTATGCAGGTTGATCAATGTTAAGATTATTAAATGTCAAGGACCACAAATTTAAATAATTTGTTCTTATTTTTCATGTGTGTTTATGTTTCTCTGTAGCTGGAATTTAAATTGTTTTAGACATAAAGGATATTTTATGTTAAATTAAAGTTGTTTAGCATCTTTCCCATGTGAGACATTAGGTTTTCAGGGAAGATACAAAAATGAAAAAAATATGCATCACCTAGTAATTTACTCAAGTCATTACAGATATTATATATGAAAAAATGGGATTTTTTTTTTAATTGTAGGTAATAGACTGATTGATTGTCAGACTATGAGTCTTTCTTGTAGAGCAATTTTTAAGGTCATGCGATATTCCGAGATGTGGAACAAGAAGCAGTCCATTACTAAGCAGTGGAAGAGCCATTGCGAAGTTAAGCGGACTATGGGAATTTCAAGAAAAAGGGAGATATATTTAACTTTCTTTATTTGAGCAGGCGCTTTCTTCAGTATTGTCCCTGACAAAAGTTGCCTTCGGCACTTAGGGACATTAAAGGATGCCCTTGGCCACTGGATCTGCCAAATTATCAAGGAAAACAAGAATTTCCTGGGAACTTCATGGTCCCTGGGACAGCCCATGGCCAATGACTGACCTGTGGGGAAAACACAACTCATGCCTTCTGTTACTGAGCTCAGTTTATATTCTACAGTTCCTAGGAGACCAGGTTGAGGCTGGGACATCACCTGTAATGACCACTCATTTGACTTCTTCCCTTTTCCTAGCTTGCTTCCTTCACTCCGTTGCCCTGGGAAGAGTTTTCACTAAATCACTTGTATTAAAATACTTAGATCTGCTCCTTAGCGAATCTAACACTAGAAAACACACTCACAGTGCACATAAGACTGTTTTTCTGAAACTTACAAATTAGTAAGAATAACGGGCATGTTCACAATCAGGTATAGAGTTAGTTGAAAGAGATACTTACCATTTACAATATGTTTCCAGGTGATTTCAGTGAAGCATCCATGGTCTGAGAAGGATAAGTAATTTTCATTTGGCATATCTATTCATATTAATTTAAAATGGCTGCCTGAAATATTGTCTGGGATGATGGATTCAAAAGGATTCGGCTTCTCAACCAAATATTACAGAGCCTGACACATAATAGAAGCTAAATAAAATATTTTTCAAATCTCTCTTAAATGAAGGAAAGAAAGGAATAAACTGTTTTATAATTGTGGCTTGGTGATACTGCCTAATGAAGTTTTAGTATGCTTTTATCTCTTTGTTGTTACAATGACTCTAGGTTGGTTTTTTTCTAGAAATTATTTCTCGAGAGGTTTCCACTTATAAATCACTGTAAACAGTACCTGAGAACTAAACTAGCCTCATGAGAAGTACCCATTTATATCACTAGAAGACAAAGCCAAGAGTATTCTTTATGTAGACCTAGGATTGCTCAATTAAAGAACATTATCAACAGATTCAGCTATTTGGCTAATTTTCTTGTAAACTAAAAATAAATCATGGTAAAAGAAAGAGGTATGTAGAAGAAATTTCCCCACAAGGGAAAATGGTAGAACACCTTATATATAAACAAAAAATCTTGGCTCAGAGAAAGAAACTCATTATCTACATTATTTGAGCCAGAAATAAAGAGGCTATAAATTTTTTTAAGATATTTAAATCAGGACCTATAATTAGTGCCTATAGTAAAATAAAACTCATTACTTTTTTTATCAGAATAGAAAGTCATTGTAAAACTTAACCTTGTTAATGATAATTAATAGTTCACAGTTGGAAATACTGTAAAAGTCTAACAAATCCTCAGTTGTGATGGACATTTAAAGTTCAGTATTTACTGTCTCTGAAACTTGCCTGTGTCCTAAAGGGCATCTACTTTCTAAGTTCTCAGCTATCACTATTACTTTACTGGTAAGGGATAATAGGATGTTTGAAAATTCATAAACTCAGTAATGAAGAGTAAATAGTCTGGTGTTAAACAGAATCAGAATCTTAATACTTACATCTGTGTGACCTGGGAAAGTTATTTAGTCTCATAGAGCAACAGATTTATTTTTGGCAAAATGGGATTGAGGTTTGTTGAAAGACAGGACAAGAGGAGGGGAAAGGCAAATTGAAGGAAGAAGTGAAAAAAATCCATTGCATGTTGTAAACTGACAGTCTCTCAGATTCAGTAGAAAAATCAAAGGTTCCAATATGCAGTATAAAATATTAACTAACCTAAAGCTAAATGAATCAGAAAGGGATAAAGCAAAATGTGTACAAAATAAGTAGGAGTTAAAATACTAATTTCATATTTAAAACATTACTGTATGAGAAGAAAAATGAAACATTACCAATATAGTCATTTAAAGAGTGGAACATTTCTAATAAAAATATGCGTCATGAATGTTCATAACACTAACATGAACAAAGACATCAATAGGTACTGACAAAGATTCTTTACCAAATGTTATTTATCCTACTGAACATTTATTTGACCCAGCTCCCTCCTAAGTCAATCTAACAAGAACTCATTCTCCTTATCTGATCGCCCTCAATACCTAATCAGGTTCTCATCCTTGACCACCCCCAAATGATATCTGATTAGCCCATCTTCAGCAATAATCCTGTTAGGTGGAATTAGCCAGATTTCTCCTCGCCCCTGAGGTTTCCTCTTAGTAATTTACCATCCACACTGATGCCCATCATGTTACTTGCCTACAAATTTTCAATTCTCATGCTGCTTTTAGAACTGAGGCAAATTCTGTGCTAAAGTATCTTTTTCCATGTTGCAATATTCCTGAATAAAATCTGTTTTTACCACTTTAACTGCTGTCCAGCTTTCTAATTTTTCTTTGATAGTATGTACCCACATGCTTTGTAAATGATACATTTTATTGTATGGTTTTACTATGACTTATTTACCCACTGTTTTATATGTTTGACATTTTAGAGATATCTAGTTTTTATTAGCATAAAAACATAATATACTTGGCTAGGTCTCTATGATATATTACCAATATATACTTAATAAGGTATATCCATGTGTACATATACATATAGACATATACACCCACATCTATAATATGGAATGTATTATACATTAGATATATGAAATATTCCATCAGATATTTTGAAACTCCATAAACTTATTTTTATTTACAATTATTATGAGCACTTTATAGTTGTATATTTAGAATACATGTAATGTCTTCATAAAGGCATACAATGCATAATAATCAAATCAGGGTAATTAAGGTATCCATCACCTGAAGTCTTTATCACTTCTTTGTGTGAGCAACATTCCAATTCCACACTTACAGTTATTTTAAAATATGCAATAAATGATTGTTAACTATAGTCACCCTATAGTACTACTGATACTAGAATTTCTTCATTCTACTAACTATATTTTTGCACCCATTAGCCATCTACACTTTATCCAGTCCTCCTCATGACACACCCCCTCCTCTGGCAAACATTGCTTTACACTCTATCTCCACGAGTTAAATTTTCTTTTTTAGCTCTCACATGCACTTGACATTATGTGATATTTGTCTTTCTGTGCCTGGCTTATTTCAGACAACATGATGTTTCCCAGCTCATCTATGTTCTTGTAAATGACAGGATTTTTATTCCTTTTTATGGATGAATAGTATCCTATTGTGAATACGCACACAGAGACACACACACACACACACACACACACACACACACACTTCTTTTTCATCCAACAATCCACTGATGAACACATGGTTTGCTTCCGTATTTTGACCACTGTGAATAGTGCTGAAGAAACATGGGAGTGCAGATAACTCTGATATACTGATTTCCTTCCTTCTGAATATATCCTCAGCAGTGCGATGGATGGATTACATAGTAGTTCTATTTTTAATTTTTTGGGGAATCTTTATAAGGTTATTCATAGTGGTTGTACTGATTTACTTTTCCACCAACAGCGTACAAGCATTCCCCTTTCTCCAAATCCTTGTAAACATTCATTATTGCATCTCTTTTGGATAAGAGTCATTTTAACTGGGGTGATATATCTCATTGTGGTTTTGGATTGCATTTTCTCATAATTAATAACATTGAGCAATTTTTAATGTGCCTAAGGGTCATTTGTATGTCTTCTTTTGAGAAATGTTTATTCAGAGCTTTTGTCTACTTTTCAATCAGATTATCAGTTTTGTTTCTGTTGAAATACCTGAGCTCCTTATATATTTTGGCTGTTAATCTCTTGTCAAATTCGTTCTTTGCAAATATTATTAATACATTCACCCACTCTCTGTCTTTGGTTCGGGTAATTTAGTTCCTTTTCTTTCAATGTTATTATTGATAGGTAAGGTCTTACTTCTGCCATTTTGTTATTTGCTTCCTAGTTGTTTCATTGGCCCTTCCTTCCTTCTTTCCTTCCTTCCTTCCTTCCTTCCTTCCTTCCTTCCTTCCTTCCTTCCTTCCTTCCTTCCTTCCTTCCTTCCTTCCTGTCTTTTGTATAAAAGTGATTTTCCTTTCACTATATTTTAATTTCTTGCTTTTTGTTTTTTGTGTATCAGTTATAGGTTTTTGTATGTGGCTACTATGAGGCTTGCAGATAACATATTATAACAAATTATTTTAAACTGATGACAACTCAACTTTTATTACAAGAAAAGAGAAAAACAAGCCAAAAAAAAAAAAAAAAAAAAAGAAACCTAAGAAATTCTACATTTTAACCTCATTCTCCCTGTTTTCTGACTTTTTGCTTTCTCCATTTTTTTTTTTTTGAGACGGAGTCTCGCTCTGTCGCCCAGGCTGGAGTGCAGTGGCGCAATCTGGGCTCACTGCAAGCTCCACCTTCCGGGTTCACGCCATTCTCCTGCCTCAGCCTCCTGAGTAGCTGGAACTACAGGCACCCACCACCGCGCCCGGCTAATTTTTTGTATTTTTAGTAGAGACATGGTTTCACCGTGTTAGCCAGGATGGTCTCGATCTCCTGACCTCATGCTTTCTCTATTTAATTATTTATATGGCCTATCTCCTAAAAATTGTTGGATTTTTTTTTTTCATAGGTTTGTCTTTTTGTCTTCCTACTGATGATATGAGTGATTTATATCACCACTATTATAGTGTTATTCTGCCGTTTGTCTGTGTACTTACTATTACCACTTAATTTTATACTTTCAAATCATTTATTGTTGCTTGTTAGCCCTTTTTTTTTTTTTGATTGTAGAACTCTCTTCAGCATTTTTTGAAGACAAATCTAATGTTAAAGAAATCCCTCAGACTTTTGTTTTTCTGGGAAAGTCTTTATTTTTGTCATAACTGTAGAATAATTTTGCTGTTATAGTATTCTAGGTTGGACTTTTATTTTCCTTCAGCATTTTCAATACGTCATCCCACTCTCTTCTCTTGCTGCTTTTAGAGTCCTTTCTTTATCCACGACTTTTGAGAGTTTGATTATTGCATGCGTTCAGGTAGTCTTATTTGGGTTGAGTCTGCTTGCTATTTCATGGCCTTCTTTTACCTGGAAATTTATATCTTTCTGTAGGTTTGAAAAGTTCTCTATTATTATTTATTAGATTAAAATGTTTATCCTGATCTACTTTTTTTATTATTTACTCTCCTCTGATTGTGTATTTTCATATAGTCTGTCTTCAAGCTGACTCATTTTTTCTTCTGCTTTGTCAGTTCTGCTGTTGAGAGACCCTGATGCAGTTTTCAGCTTTTCAATTGGATATTTTAGTTCCAGAATATCTGCTTACTGTTTAAAAAATTTTTTCAATATATTTTTAAAATTTCTCTGACAGAACTCTGCTTTCCTTCTCTGTGTTATCTTCGTTTGTTGAGCTCTCTTAAGACTGCTTTATTGATTTTTCTGTCTCAATAGTCACATATCTCCAACACTCTGAGATTTGTGACTGGTGCTTATTTAGCTTGCTCAGCAAGGTCATGATTTTCTGGATGTTCTTGATACTTGAAGATGTTTGCTGATGTCTAGGCATCGAAGAGTTAAGTATTCTAGTATTGACTTGTTTGTGGTCATCCTTCTTGAGAAAGCTTTCTAAGTATTCAAAGGGAATTGAGTGTTGTGCTCTAAGCCTGTAGTCACTGCAACCATACTGGCACTGGGGGCATGCCAAGCCCAGCAATGCTGCAACTCTTGCTGACTCTTGGGGGTGCCACCTTGGCAGACTTGGGTAAGATAAGTGAGAATTCCCATAGTAACCAGGCAAAGTGTCTCACGCCTTTCCTCTTTTTTCCCCAAACAAAGGAGTTTCTATGCATTGTGCTACCTGGAATTAGAGAAAAGTTATGTTAGCATTCCCATGGATGCTGTAGCTGGCACTGCACTGGGTAACACCTGAAGCCAGCACAGTACTGAGTCTTGCCCAAGGCCCATAGCAACTACTGCCTATTGCTAACATTTATTTAAGGCCAAGGGGCTTTTTTATACGTGGTGGTGAATTCTGCCAGGATTACATTCTTTCTTTAAAGGCAATTGATTTTATTCTGGCCTGGAGTGCATCTGGAAATGCCATACAGAAGCTAAGGCCTGAAATTGGAGGCTTCAGGAATCTGCTTCATGCCTTATTTTACTGTGGCTGAGCTGGTACACAAGTTGCAATACTAAGTTCTCTGTACTCTTTTCTCTTCTTACCACAAGCAAAAGGAGTCTCTCACTGAGCTGCATTGTCTAGAGTTGGGGGAGGAATGATGTAAGCACTCCCTTGACTACCACAGCTGGTGTCATGCTAGGTTACACATACCTCAAGTCCACTGCCTTTGAGACCAGAAAAACATTAGAGCTTATACAATGACTGCAGTTCTTGTGGCCTGACTGCTGCTCAATTTTCTTCCAGATTCCAGGCCACTTTAGTCAGCAAAAGTGAAGCCAGCTAAACTCAGGTTCCTCCTACACCGGTGGGGAATTCCTTTTGGCCCAGGGCTGATATAGATGGTCCCCTGCAGAAACCAGCAGAATTCTGCCATGTGTCATGTTCCCCTGTGACAGAGCAGTACTGAACTCCAATGCAAAGTTCCATGCTCACTTCACTGTCCCTCTCCCAGGACACAGATTGTCTCTCCCTATGACACAAGGAATGGGAGAGGGGTAATGTAGGTAATGCAAGAGTCTTCAATGCCTCTTTCCTAGATATTATGTTAGAACTAGGTGCTGTCACTACTCACCAGATTTTTATTTCTGATAAGGATGCTTTTTTTGCATGGATAGTTGGTTCAATTTGGTGTTGCTGCATGGGGACAAACGTTGGAGAGTTCTATTCTGCCATCTTGCTTTGCCTCCTTCTTCTATAAACTTATAATTAATAAATGAATAAGCAAAATCAATTATTCATAATAAAAGGCCTAGGTGAAGGCATTTTGGTTTGCAATATACATAGGTTAGCATTTATAATTGCTGGAAAAAAATTGGTTATTCAACAGGTAATGTTTGAAAAAAAATACTTACCTCCGTTATTCCCACCAAAGCAGGAAAATAAGGTCTCCATATCACGTATGAACCCCAAAAAGAACTCTAGTAACTTAAATATTATAAAGACAAATGTAAAATCTAAAATTATTTTTAATATCTTTGTTATTTTCAAGTAAGGGAATCATTTAATAATTATTTTTGCGAATGTACATATGAAATAAATATTGATGGGATATGTTTTTCTTTTAAATGTATGCCATATTTCAACATAAAAGAAGTTTTAAATGTGAACATCTTCACCTGACAAACTATTTATATAAGCTAATAAGAAGAACATAAAGATTAAGAACATGGGCTATGATCTGTGTGACCTGGGGAATCTACATCGGTAAATGAATTGAAGTACAAATGCTGATAAACGGATAAATTGCTATGATACTTCTGAATGAAAATTTTAATTAAAACAATTATAAAATAGAAGGAAGGAAGATAGTAGATAAGAGACGGGGTGTGCAGCTGCCACTTGGATGGACAGAACAGTGTGTGGAGACTCACACAGTGAACTTTTGTTTCAAGAGCCACTGTGGGAATATGCCAGGAAACTAAAAGAATTCACTAATCCCTTGAAAGAGGTGGCACACCGCTGCAAATTCCACCAGACAGGTGAAAAATTGTGTGTTCCCAAAATCTGAGGAGGGAAAACCTTCCTTCAAACACATATCCCCACCAGGGAATCTGAAAATCCAGATCACTAGAGAAGGACATAACTTGAGCTAGAGCAAGAACAGATTTAGGGAGCCGCGTGAAATGTAAAAGTAGCTGTGGGAAGACGTTATAGGCACTCCCAGTCGCCAAAGCTCAAGCCTGGGAAAGCCATCCCTGGGTATATCTCACAGGGGCCCTTAGGGAAGGCAGCCAGCAGAATTAGGGAGGAGTCACAGGGTATAAGAAACTTCTGAACAAATTTTGTAATAATTTTGACCGGGCAAGGGCTTTTTTGAGTAGAATCTGGGGAGCAAACAGAAACTGCTGCAGATACACGCATGGGAGCCACCGACGACATTGTGGGAAGACTGAGAGGGGAGAGGCCTGAAAGCCGAGCATGATTTCTCAGCCGGGAAGTTTACGGCCTGGAACAAGATCAGTGTTCTGCAGGCAGGTTGCCTGGATCTAAACTTGGTGCTGTTAGCAGGGCGGGGAGCAAGACCAGCCTCAGCAACTGTGCGGGAGCTGGGTGAGATCTTTTGCTACAAGCTATCTCTCACTTCTGTGGTGAGCTATATGTCACAGCAAAGACAGCAATAATCTCCTCGAAGGTAAAACCTCATTGGCCTGAGAACCACACCCCATCTCCCACAGTGGCTGTAGCAAGCCCCCCGCCCAAGGAGAAGTCTGAGCTCAGATCGCCTAACCCTGTTCCACCTGATGACATTTCTCTACCCACGCTGGTAACTGAACACAAAAGACAAAAACTCTTGAGAGCTTTATGGCCCCACCCATCACCTGAGATATCAGAATATCTCCCCTGATCAACTTAGGCCAAGCTTATATTCCACTGCTATTACCACAGCTGATGCTCTCTTGAAAGCACCACCTCTTGGCTAGAGGCCAACCAACTCTTGCCATTACAGCAACTCATAACAGAATAACCCTGCTAACAGGAAGGAGAAAGCAACAGCTAATTCTACTGCCAGAATAATCCTGGCTAACCAGAGGTCCTGGTTACCTTTCTCAAATGCTGGCTATGCTAGCAGTGAAGTTGCTAGCAGTCATGGACAACTTCACTGCTAGCATAGCCAGCATTCAAGAAAGCCAGAACACTAAACACATCTTCAACCAGTGTTCTCACCAAGTCTACTCTACTTCCCTGCCACATCCACTAGAGTTGTGCTGGTATACATGGCTGTCTCAGAGACCTGAAGATGGATCACATCACAAACTCTTTGCAGGTATTCCCCAGCACCAGCATGGAGCCCCACTGGGTGGCTAGACCCAGAAAAGCAGTAACAATTGCTGCAGTCTGGTTCTCAGGAAGCCCCATCACTAAAGGAAGGAGGAGAGCACCACATCAAGGTATTGCCTCATGGGATAAGAATCTGAACAGCAGGCCTTGAGTTCCAAATCTTCCCACTCGTAGGTACTTTCTTTCTCACAGCAGAGACACAGTTTCAGTGCTAGGTGAAGTAGAGAATGCCTGCCCTTATTCTCCAACAGGCAGGCAGCCTCTATAATCATAAAGGGCCTCAGAGCAGGGGTCCTTGTTCCCCACTGGCATACTACCACAGACACAGCTGGGGCTTCCCCCACAGGAATGCAGCATGGATGCACCTATAGACTGCCTTTCTGGAACAATCCAGGGTGAGTACAGCTCCACAGGAGTAGTGAATTCCAGATTCAGCCCTGCACTAGAGGTAGAGTCATAATTCCTCCCTACTTGGAACATCAACCTTCCTATAGACAGAAAGAGGTGCCTGTACAATCTGAATAGTCACAACACTGGGACAACAAAGTGAGACCGTGAGATGGATGGCTTTCCTGCTGACCTGTCAGGGGAACTGAAATAGCTCCTAATCTTCACCCTGACAAAACCTCAACACGTCTAATAAAAAGTTCCCCCAGCAACTTTCATCAAGGCTAGGACATCGGCCGACCAATGGGCATTACATCTACACACCTGCCTTAGCCACAACAGGTGCCTACCCAGAATTACCTACCATCAACTCCGTAAATAAAATACCAGGAAAATAATAAATAAATAAATAAACTATACACTATGAGAGAACAAGATAAGTTTCAAGGGATACCTACCATCTCAACTCCATAGAAGACAGAGAACTCGCCTATACACCAAAAATACAACTACTACAGCAGGCATTGGACAAAGTCAGCACGCAAAGACTCTGTAACTAAGGACCTTATACAGTCTTCACCCACACAAGCACCAAAATTCAAATTAGGCTAAAATAAATATTAAACTCTAATCCTTAAGAGGAAAAAGCAAGAACTAAAAAAAAAAAAAAAAAAAAAGTCCAATCAGAAATAAATTCAAGAACAATTTTTTGAAATAGTCTTCCCAAATGAGACGAAACCAGAAAAGTAATTCTGGTAATATGACAAAACAGGGTTCTACAACACCCCCAAAATATCATGCCAGCTCCCGAAATATGAATTCAAATCAAAAAGAAATCTCCAAATTGCCAGGTAAAATAATTCAGAAGGTTGATTATTAAGCTATTCAAGAAGGTACCAGAGAAAGGTGATAATCAACTTAAAGAAATTTTGAAAACAATACGCAATATGGAAGAAAAATTCTACAGAGAAATAAATATGAAAGAAAAACAATCACAACTTCTGGAAATCAAAATCACACTTATAGAAATATAAAATGCACTGGGAAATTTCAACAATAAACTAGAATACATAGAAAAAAGAACCTTGGAGGTTGAAGACAAGGCTTTTAAATAAACCCAATCACACAAAGACAAAGAAAAAAAGAATTTAAAAAAATGAACAAAATCTCCAAGAAATTTGGGATTATGTTAAATTATTAGCCAAACCTAAGAAGAATTGATGTTTCTAAGGAAGAAGAGAACCTAAAAGCTGGAAAAGTTTATTTGAAGGAATAATTGAGGATAACTTACCTGGCCTTGCTAGAGATGTAGATATCCAAATACAAGGGTCTGATAGAACTTCTGGGAAATTCTTCACGAACAGATCATCACCCAGGCACATAGTCATCAGCTTATTAAATTCAAGACAAAGGAAAGAATCTTAAGAGCTGTGAGACAAAAGCATCAGGTAACTTGTAAAGGAAAACCTATCAGATTAACAGCTGGTTTCTCAGCAGAAACCTTACAAGCTAGTAGAAACTGGGGTCCTATCTTTAGCCTCCTTAAACAAAATAATTGTCAGCCAAGAATTTTGTATCCAGCAAAACGAAACTCCATAAATGAAGAATAAAGCATTTTTTAGATAAATTTAATACTACCAAGCCAGCACTATAAGAAATATTAAAAGGAGTTCTAAGTCTTGAAACAAACCCTCAAAATACATCAAAACAGAACCTCCTTAAAGCAGAAATCTCACAGGCCCAATAGAACAATAAGACAGTGAAAAATAAACATGATATTTAGGCAACAACCAGCATGACGAATAGAACAGTACCTCACATCTCAATACTAATATTGAATTTAAATGGGTTAAATGCTCCCCTTAAAAGATACAGAATGGCAGAGTGTATACAAATTTACCAACCAAGGATCTGCTGTCTCCAAGAGTCTCCAAGAGACTCACCTAACACATAAGGACTCACATAAACTTAAGGTAAAAGGGTGGAAAAAGATATTCCATGAAAGTGAAAACTAAAAGTCAGCAGGATTTACTATTCTTATATCAGACAAAACAGATTTTAAAACAACAACAGGGTAAAAAAAGACAAAGAAGGACATTATATAATAATAAAAGGATTAACTTAACAGGAAAATATCACAATCTTAAATACATATGCACCTACCACTGGAGCTCCCAAATTCATAACGCCATACTACTATGCCTAAGAAATGATATAGATGACAACACAATAATGTTGGGTGACTTCAATACTCCACTGACAGGACTAGACAGGTCATCAAGACAGAAAGTCACAAGAAATGATGGTTTTAAACTATACCTGAGAGCAAATGGATTTAACAGATTTACAGAACATTCTACTCAACAAATGCAGAATATACATTGTTTTCATCAGCACATGGAACATTCTTCAACATAGACCATGTGATAGGCCACAAAACAAGTCTCAATAAATTTAAAAAAATCAAAATAATATAAAATATTCTCTTACACCACAGTGGACTAAAAGTAAAGATTAACTTCAAAGGGAAATGGATTCACAGCTGAATTATATCAGACATTCAAAGATGATTTGTACCAATCCTGCTGAAAGTATTCTAAAAGATTAAGAGGAAATCCTTCCTACATTTTTCTAAGAAGCCAGTAGCACCCTAATAACAAAATCAGGAAAGGATATAACAACAACAACCAGAACAAATAACTAGAGACCAATATCCCTGATGAACATAGTTACAAAAATTCTCAACAAAATACCAACTAAACTAATCCAACAGCATATCAAAAAGATAGTACATCATGATCAAGTGGATTTCATACCAGAGACACAGAGATGGTTTAATATATGCAAGTCAATAAATGTGATACCTCATATAAACAAAATTAGAAACAAAAACCATATGATCAATAGACACATAAAAAGCATTCAACAAAATCCAGCATCTGTTTATGATTAAAACCCTCAGCAAAATTGGCATAGAAGGGATATACCTTAATGTTTACAAACCCACAGCCAACATAATCCTGAATGGGGAAAAGTTGAAAGCATTCCCTTCGAGAACTGAAACAAGACAAGAATGTCCACTTTCATCACTTCTATTTAACATAGTACTGGAAGTCTGAGCCAAAAAAAAAAAAAAAATCACACAATAAAAAAATAAAAAGGGCATATAAATCAGTAATCAAACTGTTGTTGTTTGCTGATGTTATGACCTTATACATAGAAAAACCCTAAAGACTCATCTAAAGAGCTCCTAGGTCTGGTAAAGGAATTCAGTAAAGTTTCAAGGTACAGAATGCATGTGCAAATGCTTTACCTTTTTATGACTCAGTCACCAGTAATGTAGGTGAGAAGGTCCATTTCAATGATAAATAAGGATCAACTGTGAAGGAAAGGGAGAGTAAAGTTAATGGACTGATGAGCAGAAAGAGACGATTTTAGAATATTGAAGTGAAGGGTTTGAATCTGGGAAATTACGAAAGCAGCAGACAGAAGGGAGAGAGACAGGGAAGCACAAACTGGGGCATTTTCAATATGTTTTTTCCAGTGCCCAAAGTATCATGCCTTATTCACAGTACCATAAAGAGTCTAACAGAGCCTGACTGAGTTTGAGGAAGCTCTCTTTAGCATAAAATCTTATTTCTTCTGCAACTTTTTCACATATTTATACTACTAAGAAAGTTGTCATTTCAGTAGGAAGAATTCAAAGCCAGAAAGAGGGAGACCTTTGTGGTACATTGATAAATAAGTTGGTAATTGGCTATACTGCTGCTTTTTATTTTTTTTTCAGTCCTTTATTCATTCCTTTGTTTGTTTCCTATTCACTTCTTAAAGTTCTTCATTTCTTCTATTTTTGTTCCTCCATTGGTCCCTCCCTTCACAAATATTTACTTCCCTTGTAAAGTATGGTGGATCCTTTACAAGGTGCTAAATATGAAGAAGAAAATGAGACATTGTTCTTATGCCAAAGGAATTCACAGTCTAGTGTTTCTATTACCAAAAATAAGTACTAGGAAGAAAAGCCATTTTCAACCATACATTAAAAAAATAAACTTCACAAGTTGGGTCTATTTTAATTAAGTGAGAAATAAAATTATATGCATTTATTTTGGATTTTAACTTTTTAATGAAGAGTTTAAAGATGGAAATGAAAAATCATCTCATTTTAAAATTTCACTCTGTATTCTTGGACCAGTGTCTCCCATTTCCTCCAGCCCCCAGCCCCAGCAACCTCCAAAAATCATCTTTAATTAAACAGTACAGATGTTGGTTTCAGGATGTTTTCACTCTTCTTAATCTAATTCTGCTGTGTATATATTTTTAGCCTTACTGTTATTTCTCTGCATAATATAATTTATATGCCAATAACACTTGCTACCTGGAGTCATGGAGGGGATCATGCTCTAAGGCAAGGTTCACCAGAATCCTTGGCCTAGGTGGAAGGACAGGGGTGGGAAGTGTTGTGGAAGGGAGGATCAAGGGAAGTTAAAGGGTTGTAGTAGAAATTTATATGTGCTGTTTTTATTTGCATTTGCATTTTTTCCTATGGATAATATTTATGTTTTTCTTTAGATCATCAGAAAGGTCTGTGATTTCCCTAAGTTTAAAAGCCATAGGTTTAAATTCAAATATAAATTAAATATGCTACTTTTTACTTCATCGACCCTTTTACATATTTTTTTTCAGATTGTTCCATTAACACAGAACTTTGGCAAACACACCAAAACCAGAACAAAACAAAACAGAAAAAAGTATATTTAAATAAACACTTTTCTTCCCCTTTCAAACACTTGCCTTAGCTTAGTTATCTGTATAATATAGTTACAACAAGTATAAATTGGTTTCTAAAAATTAATTTTACATAACATCTGAAATATACTTTCTACCAATACAATTATAGACATTAACATTTTTGTTTCTTTACAGGAAAACATTACCTTAACATCGTATCCTACAGAGACATTTGACTTCTCAAGACTGAAAACATGAGAATATCACATTGTTTGTTATCATCACCCCAACCCAAACACATTTTTGCCCAAAATTTGCAATTATGTCCACTTTTTAGTTCATGATATTACACCCATATCTACATTATCTAGTAAAAATGACCATGGCAGCAGCAGTAGTAGGAGAAAATTAGCTGGATTGAAGAGAAATTAATTCTCCATGATTATTTAAATTTATTTCCTTAAAAAAATTGGCAGTTGTTTTTCAGTATAATCCTCAGAGCTGTAAGGAAATGCACAGAACTGATTACTTAGGAATAGAAAAGCTATTTTGGATCCAGGGCTAATAGATTGCAAATAGTCCAGATGTTGCTATATGTACTTCAGACAGATTATTGAAGTCCCTAGTGACACTACTTTCCTAGTTAGAGAAATGTTTTTAAAACTTGGTAGATAGTGTATTTTGAGAATATTCCTTCAATATAATTAAAGAATTACAGAGAAGAAATATCTACTGAGAGATTTTTTTTTTCCAATCTCAGAAATGCTGCTTGAAATTTAAAATCATGTAGAGTCAATTCTGCTCCTTGGAGTCTAAGAATCTGACACTGGGTTTTGATACATATTGTATTAGAACAAGATAATCTCTATATAGTATGAACAGAGTATTAAAATGGACTCTTACACATAAAATGTTGTTCCTGCTATTTCACCACTACCCTGGTTTCCCACTTCTTAAGGCCTTGTCTTGAAAATAAACCTATTTAAAGGCATGTTACTTGAGGAGAAACAGCTTTAGAAAATTTGGTGGGTGAATTTATCACTATATTTTTATCCAGAAAAGCAAGGCCCTACAGAACTAAAAAAAAAAAAAAAGAAGAAAAATAAATTTTAATTAAGCCACATGGGAGTATGGCAAAGGCATTAAATTTATTTATTTATTAAACACTTCTTTTTAGTTTCTTTCTTCATTATATTTACCAAGTATATAAAAGTGACAACAGTTCAAAACACTGTGCTAAAATTACAAGTGTCCTTAGAATAAAAATAACAGTTTCTGAACTCTTTAAGCATACCTTCTGATTGATGAGACAAAAACAACTACTGTCCTTTGATTCTAAAAGTAATATATGGTAATTGGGAAAACTACATGTAAGGTATTTTTTAAATGTAAAAGCACATGCATACACAAATAAACACACCACACAAGTAGTCTTACCCATTCTTTAATTCCAATTTCCTAAAGTAATTTTAAAAGATATTTTTGCTTGCTAATTGTAATTATTAACATATCTCCAACAGTTTTCTTCTTTCTCTCTTCTTTAGCTTCAAGTTGAGCTCTCTATTTTTATATTTCTGACAATTATTAAGGAAGAGAGTAACGGGGCTCTATGAGTCCTGGTCAATGGAGAAATCTAACAAATGCAAGAGAATCATGAGCATCTCCCTGGATAAAAAGACATTTCATATGGACTTGAAAATGGAGATTAAGTAACTCCGTGCTTGGGAAGTATTATGAAAGTATGGCTTTCAGGATTTTTGAGAGCTTGGAGGTGGGAAAGGACTATATGACTTCTGGTATAGAAATAAGGCCAATCTAGTTGATATGAAAAGCTAAAGTTTCTGGTTTACGATGCAGCTAGGCCAGTAGGCAGCAGTTAGCTCCAACTGCTACTTTCGGACAGTTTATGCTGAGAAAAGCCTTCTCAGCTATGGAATGTTACTGAAGGGTTTTAAGTAAGTTCCTAGCATGATCAGATTTGAATTTCTGAATTATAACCCAGGATGCAAATCACAAGAAAACCGTAGTGGAAAAACACGGATGGAAGTACAATAGTCATAAAGCTATTATAGCAGTCATAGGGATCAGAGATGGTATTTTAGACAAAAGTCACAGCAAAAGGAATGGAGATCTATTATCGAGGTACAGTCTCAGTAGTTCAGTATGAGGTTCTAGTGAGGATGATGAAGACTTCTAAGTTTTAAATTTTACCTAAAAATAAAATATACCTATACTTAAAAAAAAAACTTGAACATCTATGAAATCAGGAGTAAAAACTTAGTCACCCATAAAGATTAAGGCAGAGGAACCCCAAGACAGAAAGCACTTAAAGTCGAGTTACCTGCTTTCTAACTTTGCCAAACCCAGGTAAACCCCATGCGTAATGTGAATACCACTTTCCACTTTATCCTTCATTAAAGATGTGAGGTATATACATTAAATCTGGGATAAAGACCTATTTGCCTCTAAAATCTGTGTTTCCATTTCTGATTTACCTACAAAACTCACATGGTGAATTTTTCACCTCTCCCTAAAATACTTAGAAAGGCATAGACATGGATAAAATTTTAATATAACCCATGAAAGGTGAGAATGACAGCCTCTTGTCAGAATCTCAAAGAACTTTCCACTTAATTAAAAAGTGACAGTTGATTGGTAAATCACTACCCAGTCTTCACCTTAAGCTTATCCCTACTTCACCTTATGACATAGAGTGCGCGCCAACAAAATGATAGTGATCAAACTTCCCACACAGTCTCAGATAGGTTCTCTACCAACCAAAAGAGCAAGCTGCTGTCTACCTTGCATTCAAGTGAGAAATGTGAAGGGACCCTGAGACGTATCTTTTCCACCCTAGTTTTGTTCAAATTCTGATCTTTATCTATTCAGCAACTATTTATATATTCCTTAATGGCATAGAGCTAGGATCTGAAGATACAGTGGTGAAGGTTCACAATGACCCTGTCTTCCTAAGATCTACGGTTTTCAAGAGACTGCAAATTTAACACTAATAGGACAAGATAGTAATTCACAGGTGCACTTTGGGTCTCAGTTCAATGTTACTGAATGGTCTTCTCTGAATCTCCCAACTCATAGGTTGCATTATAGTGGCCTGTATTCCTTTGGAATCCTTTTCAATCAGGTGTAAATTTTGTGAGTTCTGTCAATGTGTAGACATTATCAGCATCAGCCATCACCCACCACTGAAACTCTGATACTAACAGGAATCAACAAATGGCCTATGTATGGCTTTGGAACTAATAACAGTTCTCACTTTTTCAAAGGGTTGTAGAAAAATTGGGGGAAGAAGAAGTAGGAGGAGGAAGACAAGGGGCAGGATACTACAGAAAACAAAATGTGTGTGGTCCACAAAGTCTAAAATATTTACTGTCTGTCCATTTACAGAAAATTTGCTCACCTTCTTAGCACATAGTAAAGACCCAAGTAATATGTATTAAATAAATGCATAAATGATGTTTCAGAGCATTGGGCACTCAAAAGTACAATGACACAGATAGCTCCAGATACTCACATGCTCACTAATAATTACCAATGGCACGTACTAGGAATTGTGGTTTCTATGAGCTTGATTAGTTCAGAGTGAAAAATAAGAGCTGGAATAAATAAGTTATACTTATCAAAAGAACAAGTGTTCACAATGAAAGTCCACTAAAATGACATAATTAGACTATAAGATGGCGTATTGTCTTAGTATATATCTGAGAAGATTAATTTTATTTGTCAACCTGATGGGGCTAAGGGATGCTCAGATAACTGGCTAAAAATACTTCTGGGCATGTCTTTCTGAAAGAAATTGCCATTCGGATCAGTAAAGAAGATTTACTCTTCCCAGTGTGGCCAGGCATTGTCCAATTAGTTGGGGCCCTGAATAGAACAAAAAGGTTGAAGAAAGACAAATTATCTGCATCTTTCCTTGAGTTGGGACACATATCTTCCCCTCAGGCAATAGAAATCCTGGATCTCAAGCCTTTAGACTCCAGGGCAGGAAAACTTACAGGAGTTCTCCCCACCCCCGCCATGTTTTCAGGTCTTCAGCTTTGGACTGAATTACATTTGCTTTCCTAGTTCACTAGTTTTCACTAGTTTCTAGCATCCATGTGACAGATTATGGGACTTGCCAGCCTCTATAATTGTGTGAGTTAATTTCCGTAACAAATCTTCTATATCTATATACTAATAGTTTTGTTTCTTTGGAGAACCTTATACAATATCAACAGAATAATTCATGATGTTCAGAATAGACAGTTAAAATGAAGTGAAGAAACACTAAGAAGAAGCTTGTGGATAAAGAGTACTTGCCTGTTAAGAAACATCTCGTTTTAATTATATAGTAATGGAGATGGGGACCACCTTGTTTTGTTTTGTTTTGTTTTGAGATGAGTCTCACTATGTTGCCCAGGTTGGACTCAAATTCCTAGGTCAAGAGATCTTCCACTTCGGCTTCCCAAGTGGCTGGGACTACAGGAGATCACCTTTTCAAAGCTGAATATCGAAGTCAGAAAATCAACTAAATGAAAGGTAGATTTATCTATAAAAATCAAAATGTTATTTATCATAAAATTCCATAAATAGCTTTGAATAAAAAGACTTTGTAAATAATGACTGCCACATTCAATCATTCATGATAAATTTATGTATTCCTGTCATATTCAAGTATTTTCCAGATTTAGTTTTTTTAATTAAAAAATTCTATGCTGCAATAAAGAACTAAATCATGAAAATACATTTCAATCAGGAATGACTACACAAAATAATATGTTTCATCTCAAGCAGAGAAGTACTCAAAAATTGAGGTTAATGGTATGAACTCTATAATAATAATGGTCACGTTCAAATAAACGTCAACTCTAATGGTCCCTGTTGTGAGGACAAAGCTATTTAATCACTTTTTGTGACTATTACTTTATCCACAAATGAACATATTAATAGTACCTACTTCAGAGCTATATGAGAAATAAATGAGTTAATACAGATAAGGAAATTAAATGAATTTAATACAGTTAAAGACTTAGAACAAAAAATAATCACTATATACCAGTAATGGTGTTAGTAATCCATAAAATAAAATTTAAAACAGTGGTGATTATACCACCATGTTACACCATTTCGATTTACCAAGATTAGAAAAAGAAAAAAAAAAAAGGCCAAACATGGTTGCTCACACCTGTAATTTCAGCACTTTGGGAGGCTGAAGAAGGAGGATCATTTCAGTTCAGCATCTCGAAATCAGCTTCTTTATCTTATTTTCTCTTTGCATTCTAGTTTGAATTTGTACTGAAGGATCCTCAAGCTCACTAATTATTTCCTCAGCCATATTCAGTCTGCTGATGAGTCCATCAAATATATTTTTAATTGTTATTAGTTCTTTTATTTCAAGCATTTTCTTCTGATCCTTTTTCAGTTTCCATCTCTCTGCTTATATTACCCATCTATTCTTGAATGTTGTCTAATTCTACCTGTAACATATTGGCCATTATAAATATCCCTACATATGTGTGTCTGATAATTTCAGTGTTACTTCTGAGTCATATTCAGATGCTTGCTTTGTCTCTTCAGACTGTCATTTCCTGACTTTTTTAATGTCTCACAATTTTTTTGTTGAAAGTTGAGCATATTTGTATCAGATAATAGGAAATTATGCAAACACACCTTTACTGTGAGGCTGTCTGTTAATTTGACTGTGAGTTGTGTTGTGTTTAATCTTTGTTATAGCTGTAGGTGTCAGGAGTTTCAAATTCCGCTAGCATCTACTTTCTTTCCTCTGTTGCTTTTGTGTTCTCCTAGGAACTTCTTAAAACCTGAGACTTGCAGCTATTTCAACTGTAATCCACAGTTATTAAACTGAAACCTTGTTGATTTGGTGGTTTTATGGGGGAAAGGAAGCTTTCTATAATATTATAATTAAATCAATCTTTTAGTGACCTTGCATCTCTTGGCGGTGACCTTCACACGTGTTTCTTTCTCCAGCTGGTGAGACAGAAAGGCCAGAGGATGCTTCGTTAGATAATTGTCCTATTCCCAGGTGTGATAATGATCTGATAAGGTCTTTTCTCCTACCTGCCAGCCAGGTTTTTGTTATGGAGAATGATCTGGGTATATTTCAAGTTGGTTTCTCTACTGCTCCCCAGGCCAGAAGCACCAGGGAATTTCTTGATTCTTTACCATAAGAACTTACTGGAGGTAAAACCCATCAACATGTTAGGGACTTCAAAGACTGCGAACCTCAGGAGTTTATTCCTCATGCTATTTTGCACTCCACTTCCAGCCATTTGTTAAAATTACTCTTTAGGTGCTTCTATCAGGTCATGGCTTCGGCATCTTCTATTCCAGGTAAGCTGATCTGTTTCTTGTGAGATCGGTGATTTTTCGGGCAGTGTCTCCATATTTCAGGGTACCAGTTTACTCTACTATCTCAATTCTTTGATTGTTCCTAGAAAATCCATTGATATTTAGGTTGTTCTGGTTTTCTCGTTAAAAAAAAAAAAAAAGGTTAATGACCAGTATGCTCTTAACCTATTAGAGCTATCGCTAAAGTCAAATGCTTACAATATAATGTTTGAAGAAAACCATGTTTTATTTTTAAAGAAAGAAAACAGGCCGGGCGCGGTGGCTCAAGCCTGTAATCCCAGCACTTTGGGAGGCCGAGACGGGCGGATCACGAGGTCAGGAGATCGAGACCATCCTGGATAACACGGTGAAACCCCGTCTCTACTAAAAAATACAAAAAACTAGCCGGGCGAGGTGGCGGGCGCCTGTAGTCCCAGCTACTTGGGAGGCTGAGGCAGGAGAATGGCCTAAACCCGGGAGGCGGAGCTTGCAGTGAGCCGAGATCCGGTCACTGCACCCCAGCCTGGGTGACAGAGCGAAATTCTGTCTCAAAAAAAAAAAAAAAGAAAACAGATCAAAATGCAGAATGTATAGAAATTATTACAACCCTGTTAAACCTACTAACAGTTTGAAATGCTTCCCTTTAGGTGGGAGGGTTACAGTTGGTTGTCTGTTTTTTACCATTCTATGTTTTCCAAATTGTGTTCAGTGACCATATTTTACTTTTATAATTACAAATATATTTGGAAACATTCTAGAACTCAAAGCAGAGACATAATGTAGTTATCTAATGACTTTGGAGAAAATCTGCTTAGTTTGGATTCTTGGCTTTCCTCGTATTCTGAGTGATCCTGGGTGACTTTCTTAATTTTTCAGTGTCTCAGATTTCTCATCTATAAAATAAGAATACTAGTATTGGTATCCCCATAAAACCATCATCAGAATTAAGAGATTAATATATGTAAGCTTCTTAGTATCTTCAAAAACCTTTATTTATTATATTATTTGAAATAAGCAATTGAGAAATCATTTAATTGTTAAAACAGATGTAATCTATTTTTCATTTCCCTTGACAAAGCCATAGTCTGAGTAACTCATCATCTTCCCAATTAACTATTCCTCACCATCTGTCTGGCCAGTGATCTAGTCCCTTGCTCCTAGTCATATGCAATGGCCTTTAAGAGTGTGGAGGTCTAAGAATGCCGGAAGGACACCAGATTGAAGAGAATTTGGCCATGAGAAATCACCAGAGGGGGGAAAAATACATAAATATTGTGTGTGTGTATTGTGTGTGTGTACAAATATTTAGATGGAATAAAATATGCCACTTTAAAAAATTGTTTTTGCAATCTTATCTTGGCTTGCAACTCTGACATCAGTACAATAAATGTGAATATAATGTTGACCCACTTGACTGTCATTCCTCTGTGAAAATCAATGTGTCGTTTGTGTGAGGGATTTTAGTGGAGTTGGCAGGGATCATATCTGACCTTCCTTGTTTATGATACCTTTTGCTAATATTTGTTTTATTCTTCTTTATAAGAACAAACATATTTCTTTCTGACTCTTAAAAAATGAAATATTTTAGTGGGATTGAATCTGTCAGCAGCATGACTTGATGTATTTGATTAACCCATTCCTGGGAAAACGGGTAAACTTTAATTGTTAATGGTAAAAAATAAAATGTATAACAATACTGCATTATAGAAAGCTTCTTAAACTATGCCTGTCATCGCCTAATATTTTTCATACTTGTCTGTAATCCACAGAGCTTTAATTGACACTACTGTTTTTAACATGAAAGAGAGTAGAATTTTTCATTCTGAAACTGCAATTTTAAATATGATTTTGAAAGTAGATTCTAGAAAATTACAGAGAATTTTAAAAATGTTGGGCAGTATTCAAAAAGAGTTTATTCAAACTCCTTATTTACAGTTTATCTTGTATTCAATATAGAAAATGCAAACAATGCAGGGGTACACAATAATTTGAACCTAATATGGAGCTATATGAAAACCATGTTTTTCTCTATGATCAATAAAATATCTCTATTAACTTTAAAGAAAAACAAATTTAAAATGCAATGTTAAATGCTGATAAAAATAACTAATTTTTAAGCCCGTGCACACAGTGTTGTATACTTTAAATCTAATATCCCTTTTAATCTTCACAATTGCCAAGGAAGTAGACGCTCCTGTCACTATCACTGTATGTATGTAAGTAATAAAGTCCTTGGGAAATTTAGAAGTGTTTTGTTATCAGAGAGATATGATGATACATAACAGTTAGCAACAGTTCTGAACAAAGTCACAGGATCATTAGGTTTCTACACAAGAAGACCACAATCTTTGCATATATAATTCAGAAAATTTTGATAACTAAAAATGCATATCACACAAAAAACAGAATGAGAAGTGTATTTTGTGGGTAGTATTAATAAAACGTGGTTTTTTGTTTGTTTGTTTGTTTGTTTGCGACGGAGTCTCGCCCTGTCACCTAGGCTGGAGTGCAGTGGAGCCATCTCGGCTCACTGGAACCTCTGCTTCCCAGGTTCAAGCAATTCTCCTGCCTCAGCCTCCCCAGTAACTGGGACTACATGCATGCACCACCACGCTCGGCTTTTTTTTTTTTTTTTTTTTTTTTTTAAGTAGAGACAGGGTTTCACCCTGTTGGTCAGGCCTCGGACTCCTGACCTCAAATGATTTGCCCACCTTGGCCTCTCAGAGTACTGGGATTACAGTCATGAGCCAATAAAACATTTTTAAGAATACTTTTCATTTCATACTTCCCCCATAAACTAGAATGACATTCAAATTGAAAAGATGGTTGTAAACAAGCATATCAAAATCTGTAAGTTCAAAAAAATTCTATTTGTCCAACACTTGGAGAAGCACTGTTGGTAAATATCTGAAATTGAAAAAATAAGAACAGTGTAGACTCTCACGGCAGCGGCCGGGAACACTAGCCATTCACGTGTTGGGTCCTCCTTGGCTGACTCGCCGCCCTCGCCGACGCACCATGGACTCCCCGAGGCAGGTGGTCAACTTTGGGCCTGGTCCCACCAAGCTGCCGCACTCAGTGTTGTTAGAGATACAAAAGGAATTATTAGACTACAAAGGAGTTGGCATTAGTGTTCTTGAAATGAGTCACAGGTCATCAGATTTTGCCAAGATTATGAACAATACAGAGAATCTTGTGCGGGAATTGCTAGCCGTTCCAGACAACATTAAGGTGATTTTTGTGCAAGGAGATGGGTCCGGCCAGTTCAGTGCTGTCCCCTTAAACCTGACTGGCTTGAAAGCAGGAAGGTGGTGACAGGACTATGTGGTGACAGGAGCTTGGTCACCTAAGCCTGCAGAAGCCAAGAAGTTTGGGACTATAAATATTGTTCACCCTAAACTTGGGAGTTATACAAAAATTCCAGATCCAAGCACCTGGAACCTCAACCTGGCTGCCTCCTACGTGTACTATTGAGCAAATGAGATGGTGCATGGTGTGGAGTTTGACTTTATACCCAATATCAAGGGAGCAGTACTGGTTTGTGACAAGTCCTCAAACTTCCTGTCCAAGCCAGTGGATGTTTCCAAGTTTGATGTGATTTTTGCTGGTGCCCAGAAGAATGTTGGCTCTGCTGCAGTCACCGTGGTGATTGTCCCTGATGACTTGCTGGGGTTTGACCTCCCAGAGTGCCCCTCGGTCCTGGAATACAAGGTGCAGGCTGGAAACAGCTCCTTGTACAACAGGCCTCTATGTTTCCGCATCTACCTCATGGGCTTGGTCCCCGAGTGGATTAAAAACAGTGGAGGTGCCACGGCCATGGAGAAACTTAGCTCCATCAAATCTCAAATCTCAAATGATTTATGAGATTATTGATAATTCTCAAGGATTCTACGTATGTCCAGTGGAGCCCCCAAATAGAAGCAAGATGAGTATTCCTTTCTGCATTGGCAATGTCAAAGGAGATGATGCTCTAGAAAAAAGATTTCTTGAGAAAGCTCTTGTACTCAATATGTTGTCCTTGAAAAGGCATAGGTCTGTGGGAGGCATCCAGGTCTCTCAGTATAATGCTGTCATGATTGAAGATGTTCAGAAACTGGCTGCCTTCATGAAAAATTTTTGGGAGATGCATCAGCTATGAACACATCCTAACCAGGATAAACTCTGTTCTTGAACAACATACAAAGTTTAAAGTAACTTGGGGATGGCTACAAAAAGTTAACAAACACAGTATTTTTCTCAAATGAACATGTTTATTGTAGACTCTTCTTTCTTGAAAGAACAACAGCAAAACATCTACGGCTCTGTAAAGCTGGTGGGACATAATGTTCACCTTAATTCTGACTTGAACTGGAAACATTTTAAGAAATCCTGTTGCTTTTCTAACAAATTCCTACTTGTTTTGCCTTTGCTGCTACTATTTCTAGTTAGATTTCAAACTTGCCTGTGGACTTAATAATGCAAATTGCAATTAATTTTTTCTGGAATCATGGGAACACCCAGCATAGAGTGTAGGTGGGGCCCTCTAGGTGCTGAATCTAGACATCTGTGGGGTCTCCTTGGTTCAGCAGCAGTTGATTCAAGGTCAATATTGACCATTGGAGGAGTGGTTTAAGAGTACCAGGCAAAGGGTAAACTATAGATAGATCTTTATACTGTTATTACAAGAGAAGTGACATACTTTATATATGTTTATATTAGCAAGGTCTGTTTTTAATACCATATACTTTATATTTCTATACATTGATATTTCTAATAATATGGTTATCAGTGATACATGTAGACACTTTTAGAATTTATTAAATCCTTGACCTTGTGCCTTATTCCATTAGCAACAGTTTCACCTCCTCCCCAGTCTTCCCCTTCCTCTTTTTAAGCTGTTTTATGAATAAGATCTAGAAGTTCTTGATTTATTTTTACTGTTCTTTCCATAAGTAGAAGAGAAAGTTGATTGGTTGGTTGTTTTTCAATTATGCCATTAAACTAAGCATTTCTGTTAAATTACCTTATCCTTTGTTCTCTTGACTGTTTTCTTTGTAATGTTTGAGGACGAGAGTGATACTTCGCTGAAAAGTCTTTCCCCTATTGTTTATCTATTGTCAGTATTTTATGTTGAATATGTAAAGAACATTAAAGTCCTAAAACATCTTAAAAAAAATAAGAACAGTGTAACAAATTTGGTTCTGGGCAAAATTTTAAAATGAGGAGGAGCAATCTGGTAGTAGATGGTATTAAATTGACAATAGAAAATTTATTTAAATACCATTAAAAATAAACCAAATTTAGAAACTTTCATTTCCTGAAGACATGGCATAAAAAATAATAGGCCCCTGTTTTTCTCCTTCCTGGAAGTCGTGCCTAAAGATAACACAAAAGTGAGTTCAAAAATGAAACATCTGAAAATCTAAGACCAGAATTCTGAGAAATCCCTCATGGGAGAGATGGTGTTTTGTCTCCAGATGTGAATGGAGAAATGGTAGGGAGGGAGGAAGAGAAAGGACAATAAACCATAGGCAAAATAATGCTGGGGTTTCCAGAATATCATATAGTTGGAATAATGCAGTATGCAGCATTTTCAAATGGCCTTCTTTCACTTAGTATTATTCATTTAAGTTTCCTCTAAGTCTTTTCATTGGCTTGAGAGTTCACTTCTTTTCAGTACTGAAGAATATTCCTTTGTCTGGATGAGCCACAGTTTATTTGTTCATTCATCTTGAAGGACATTTTGATTACTTCAAAGTTTTGGCAATTGTGTATAAAACTGTTATAAACATCTTTGTGCAGGGTTTTGTGTGAAAATAAGTTTTTAAATCATTTGGATAAATACCAAAAACACCATTGTTGGATTGTAACAACAGCATGCTTAGGGAAATGCCAAATGTCTTCTCAAGTAGCTGCTATGGACTCAACTTTGTCCCCCCAAAATTCATACACTGAAGGGCTAACCCCCAATGTGATGGTATTTAGAGGTGGGGCTTTTGATAGATAATTATGTTTAGATGATGGCATAAGGGTAGAACCCTCATGATGGGATTAGTACCCTTATAAGAAGAGACACAAAAATATCTTGCTTGCTTTCTGTCCACCATTTAAGAACAAATGGTTCTTAAAACAAGAACCATTCTATATTCCCACTAGCAATTAATGAGGGTTCATATTGCTCTACATCCTTAACACCATTGGTTGTCATTGGTGCTTTGGATTGTGTGTGTTCTAATATATGTGTAGTGAATCTTATTCTTATTTTAAATTGCATTTCCCTGATGACATAGGATGTGGAGCATCTTTTCATATGCTTGCTTTCCCTCTGTATGTATTTTCTGGTGAAGTGTCTGTTCAGGTATTTTGTGCATTTTTTAAATTCAGTTGTTGCTATTGGAAGGTTCTGTATGTATTTGGGATAACGATCCTTTATGACATATATCTTTGCAAATATTTTCTTTGAGTTTATGGCTTATCTTCTCATTTCCTTAGCAGTGTCTTTCATAAAGCACAAGATTTTAATTTTAATGAATTTCAGCTTATTGATAATTTATTCCATGGATTGTGCTTTTGGAGTTATATCTGGAAAGACATCTCCGTACCCATTTTTTTACGTTATCTTCAAGTATTTGTATAATGTTGTATTTTAGAATTAGGTCTATGGTTAATTTTGAGTTAATTTTTGGGAAGTGTGTAAGGTCCAGTTTATTTCTTTCCTCTCTCTCTCTTTCTTTTCTTTTTTTCTTTTCTTTCTTTCTTTCTTTTTTTTTTCAACTGGAGTCTCATTCTGTCGCCCAGACTGGAGTGCAGTGGCACAATCTCGGCTCACTGCAAGCTCTGCCCTCTGGGTTCATGCCATTCTCCTGCCTCAGTCTCCTGAAAACTGGGACTACAGACACCTGTCACCATGCCTGGCTAATTTTTTTGTATTTTTAGTAGAGATGGGGTTTCACTGTGTTAGCCAGGATGGTCTTGATATCCTGACCTCGTGATCTGCCTGCCTTGGTCTCCCAAAGCACTGGGATTACAAGTGTGAGCCACCGCACCCAGCCTTTTCTTTTCTTCCCCCTACTCGCTCCCTCCCTCCCTTCCTTCCTCCCTCCCTCTTTCTCTTTTCTTTCTCTCTCCTTCCTTCCTTCCTTCTTCTCTTCTATCTTCTCTCTCCTCTCCTCTCCTCCCTTCTCCTCCCCTCCATTTCCCTTCCCTTCCCTTCCCTTCCCTTCCCTTCCCTTCCCTCCCCTCCCCTCCCCTCCCCTCCCCTCTCCTCTCCTCTCCTCTCCTCTCCTCTCCTCTCCTCTCCTCTTCTCTATTCTCTTTTATTTTTTTTTCCATATGGCTGTTCATTTGTCTCAGGATCATTTGTAAAGAAGAACACCTTTTATCCATTGCGTTTCCTTTCTTCCTTGTCAAAGATTGGTTAACTAAATTAATGTTGGTCTATTTCTGGGCTCACTCTTCCATTCCATTAATATATATGTCTATTATTTTACCAGTACCAACACTGTCTTCACTGCTATAGTCTTATATTAAATCTTGAAGACAGGTAATGTCAGTCCTTTAACTTTTTCCATCTCATGCAATATTATATTGGCTAATTTGGGTCTTTTTCCTTTCCATATAAACTTCAAAATTAGTTTGCCAATATCCACAAAATAATTTGCTAAATCTTTGGTTGGAATTTAGTTAAATCTACAGATTAAAATGGGATGAACTGACATCTTGGTGATATTGAATCTTTATTCATGAACTTGAAATATCTCTCTAAGTATTTCTTCTTTGATTTCTTTCATCAGAATTTTGGAGTTTTCTTTATATAGATCTTGTACATCTTTTGTTAGATTTACAAGTGTTTTGTTTCTTAGGGTGCCAGTGTAAATGGTATTTTGTTTTTAATTTCAAGTTCTACTTGTTTATTACTGGTATATAGAAAAGTGATTGGCTTTTTAGTACGTTAACCTTGTATTCTGTGACTTACTATAATTGCTTCATAGTTTTGCAATTTTTTTCAATTCTTTAAGATTTTCTACATAGATAATCATTCATCTGCAAAGACAGCATTATTTCTTCTTTTTGAATCAGTATTCATTTAATTTCTTTTCTTTTCTAATTGTTAACTAAGACTTTAAGTATACGTTGAGAATAAGTGGTGAGGGAACATCCTTGTCATGTTTCTGAGTTTGGGGAGAAATATTTTAGCTTCTCACAATTAATTATAATGTTAACTGTGTTTTTTTTTTCATAAATGTGCTTATCAACTTGAGGAATTCACTCTCTATTTATAATTTGCTAATTGTTTTTATCAGAAATTGGTTTTGAATTTTGTTAAGTGCTTTATCTGGTTCTGTTGATATGATCATGTGATGTTTCTTTTTCACTCTGTTGATGTAATGGATTACATTAATCAAATTTTCAATGTTGCGCTAGCCTTAAATGCCTGGAATAAGTCTAATTTGGTAATGGTGTTGAGGCAGGAAAGAAAGAAAGAAAAATAAACTTAAAAAAAAGGAAAACAGGCTTCCTATATTAGGCTGACTCATCCCAAAGATAGTAACAGGCAAAGCCTGGACCCAGGTGACATCTTAATAACATTATCTAGGAAGCTAAGACTCAAAAGAATGTGCTTTGAAGACTCTACCAGCACTCCCTCAATATAAGGATAAGAAAAAATAAATTTTCCTCTCTCCTTTTGTAATTTCCCCCTCGAATCCCACTCCCCTCCACGTGATTGTACCTTGCTCTGCAAGTTTTATAACATTATAGATTCCTGTTTTCTGTAACTAGTAACTTCAAGTGTTTTTTTTTTTTTTTAATCTGAGTAGTACAGTGAAGTTTATAAGACATGCCTGAGCTGGCCTGGACTGCAGCCATGTAGGCGCCATGGCAAAGGTTATGAGATAAGCCCATGCAAGGCACCTAGAGTAAGCCTAGAAAACAGCCATCTGGGCCGCAGAGCAAGAGTCACATGTAATCCTAAGTTATGCACCTTTTACAATTTGATTAACTGCCTTTGTTCTGCCTCTGTATCCTTACTTTCATGCCACTGTGCTTTGCACCACTGTAAGCTTGTTTCAAGCTAGCCCACCGCCTTTTAGCAGTGTGTATAAAAGTCAAGTGCTGTCTTTGTTCTGGGCCCAGTGTTTGGATGTTAATCTGCTGGGTCTGAGTGCACTCAGTAAAGTCCTCCTATACCACCTATTGGTCTCTCCAGTCTCCTGATTCCCACAACCGTGTATAATTCCTTCCCTAAATTGTTGAATTCAGTTTTCTAATATCTTGTTAAGAATTAAGAATTTTGCATCTTAACAGATACTGAAAGATACTCGTCTGTAGTTTTTTTCTTTTTCTTGTTTTTTTTTTTTTTTTTTTTTTTTTTGATAAGATCTTTGTCCAGTTTTGGTATTGGGGCTATGCTGGCCTCATAGAATAAGTTAGAAATAATCCCTCTGCTTCTATACTATAAATGAGATTATAGAGGACTTTTATAATTTCTTCATTAAATGTTTTGTAGGATTCACCAGCAACCCATCTGTTCTGGTGTTTCTGGTTTAGCAGGTTAATAAATATCGATTAAATTACTCTAGTAGATAAAGCCCTGTGTTAGTCTGTTTTCACATGGCAATAAAGATGCTACTCAAGACTTGGTAATTTATAAACAAAAGAGGCTTCATTGACTCACAGTTCTGCATGGCTGAGGAGGCCTCAGGAAACTTAAAATCATGGCAGAAGGAGAAGCAGGCACCTTGTTCACCAGGAGATAGGAGAGTGAGTGCTTGTGAAGGAGGAACTGTCAAACACTTATAAAACCACCAGATTTTGTGAGAACTCACTATCATGAGAACAGCATGGGAGAAACCACCCCTGTGATTCAATCATCATCTCCCACCTGGTCTCTCCCTCGACACATGGGGATTATGGGATTACAACTTGAGATGAGATTTAGGTGGGAATACAGAGCCAAACCATATCAAGCCCTATTCACATTGTCTATTTCTTCCTATGTGTTAGCAGATTGTGTCATTTAAGAAATTGGTCAATTTCATCAAGGTTATTGAATGTGTAGGCATTGACTTGTTCATACTATTTCTCTATTTTCCTTTTGATATCCATGGGATCTGTAATGATGTTCCTTCTTTCACTTCTGTTATTAGTAATTGTGTCTTCTCTTTTCTCTTTGAGTTAGCTTGGGTAGAGGTTTATCTGTTTCACTGATCTTTCCAAAGAACCAGTTTTTGATTCTTTTGATTTTTCCTACTAATTTTCTGTTTTTGATGTCACTGATTTATGTTTTAATTATTTTTATTATTTTATCCTGCTTATTTTGAATGTAATTTGCTTTTCTTTTTCTAGTTTTAAAGGGAGAAGATAAGATTATTAAAATGAGACTGTCTTACTTTCAATGCTAAACATTTATCAGTAAGCACTGCTTTCACTGCATTCCACAAATTTAATGTCATACTTCTATTTTAACTTACTTTAAAGAATTAAAAAATATTCTCTTGAGATTTCATCTTTGGTCTATGCATTATTTAGAAGTGTGTTGTTTAGTCTGTATGTATTTTGGAATTTTTCTAGTTTAATTCCATTGGTGTGTAAGAGCATACACTGTATAATTATATTTTTACTACATATACTTTATCACATATCTGTCTATTTATCGATACCACTACATATCCATCAATCAATCTTGCTTCTTTTTTTAAATAAAAATACATTTCAGAGTAACTTTCTGACTTCATATGTTTCTTCCTAAAATATTATTATGCACATTTTTAATATAATGTTTTCTTACAAATTTTTCTTCTCTAGGAAAATTTACTTATGGGAAAATTTATAAATCTTTATCATACCACTTGATGAATTTGATTGTATGTACACTTGTGTAAAGCAAACTCATCCAAATAAAGAACTTTATTATCATCCTAAAACATTTCCTTATGCTCATTCTCATTCAAATACTTTTACTCATACTATAAATATAAACAATGTCCTCATTATTTTCCCACCAGAGATTAATGAAACCTCCCCTAAATATTCATACTAATTGAGTCATAATTATGTACTCTTTGTATCTTATTTGTTTTACTCAGGATAAGCATCTTTTTTATTGTTTTGTTTTTGTTTTTGAGAAAGGACCCAACTCTTGTCTCCCAGGCTGGAGTGCAGTAGCATAATCATGGCTCACTATAGCCTCAATCTCCTAGGCTCAAGCCCTCCTCTCACCTCAGCCTCCTGAGTATGTAGGACTACAGGCATGTGCTACCAAATCCAGCTATTTTTATTATTATTATTATTTTAGGAGAGATGAGGTCTTGCTATGTTGCCAGGCTTGTCTCAAATTCCTGAGCTCAAGGAAGCCTCCCGCCTTGACCACCCAAATGCTGGGATTATAGGTGTGAGCCACTGCACTTTGCCAAGGATAAGCACCTTAAAATTAATCCATTTCATATTGCAGATCAGAAATTCACTCCATTGGGGGGGGTGGAGCAAGATGGCCGAAGAGGAACAGCTCCAGTCTCCAACTCCCAGCGCGAGCGACACAGAAGACCAGTGATTTCTGCATTTTCAACTGAGGTACTGGGTTCATCTCACTGGGGAGTGCCAGACGATCGGTGCTGGTCAGCTGCTGCAGCCCCACCAGCGAGAGCTGAAGCAGGGTGAGGCATTGCCTCACCAGGGAAGTGCAAGGGGGAAGGGAATCTCTTTTCCTAGCCAGGGGAACTGAGACACACAACACCTGGAAAATCGGGTAACTCCCACCCCAATACTGCGCTTTAAGCAAACAGGCACACCAGGAGATCATATCCCACACCTGGCCGGGAGGGTCCCACACACATGGAGCCTCCCTCATTGCTAGCACAGCAGTCTGTGATCTACCGGCAAGGCAGCAGCAAGGCTGGGGGAGGGGCGCCCGCCATTGCTGAGGCTTAAGTAGGTAAACAAAGCTGCTGGGAAGCTCGAACTGGGTGGAGCTCACAGCAGTTCAAGGAAACCTGCCTGTCTCTGTAGACTCCACCTCTGGGGACAGGGCAATAACAAACGCAGCTGAAACCTCTGCAGACGCAAACGACTCTGTCTGACAGCTTTGAAGAGAGCAGTGGATCTCCCAACACAGAGGTTGAGATCTGAGAAGGGACAGACTCCCTGCTCAAGTGGGTCCCTGACCCCTGAGTAGCCTAACTGGGAGACATCCCCCACTAGGGGCAGTCTGACACCCCACACCTCACAGGGTGGAGTACACCCCTGAGAGGAAGCTTCCAAAGCAAGAATCAGACAGGTACACTCGCTGTTCAGAAATATTCTATCTTCTGCAGCCTCTGCTGCTGATACCCAGGCAAACAGGGTCTGGAGTGGACCTCAAGCAATCTCCAACAGACCTACAGCTGAGGGTCCTGACTGTTAGAAGGAAAACTATCAAACAGGAAGGACACCTACACCAAAACCCCATCAGTACATCACCATCGTCAAAGACCAGAGGCAGATAAAACCACAAAGATGGGGAAAAAGCAGGGCAGAAAAGCTGGAAATTCAAAAAATAAGAGCGCATCTCCCCCGGCAAAGGAGCGCAGCTCATCGCCAGCAACGGATCAAAGCTGGACGGAGAATGACTTTGACGAGATGAGAGAAGAAGGCTTCAGTCCATCAAATTTCTCAGAGCTAAAGGAGGAATTACGTACCCAGCGCAAAGAAACTAAAAATCTTGAAAAAAAGTGGAAGAATTGATGGCTAGAGTAATTAATGCAGAGAAGGTCATAAACGAAATGAAAGAGATGAAAACCATGACACGAGAAATACGTGACAAATGCACAAGCTTCAGTAACCGACTCGATCAACTGGAAGAAAGAGTATCTGCGATTGAGGATCAAATGAATGAAATGAAGCGAGAAGAGAAACCAAAAGAAAAAAGAAGAAAAAGAAATGAACAAAGCCTGCAAGAAGTATGGGATTATGTAAAAAGACCAAATCTACATCTGATTGGGGTGCCTGAAAGTGAGGGGGAAAATGGAACCAAGTTGGAAAACACTCTTCAGGATATCATCCAGGAGAACTTCCCCAACCTAGTAGGGCAGGCCAACATTCAAATACAGGAAATACAGAGAACGCCACAAAGATACTCCTCGAGAAGAGCAACTCCAAGACACATAATTGCCAGATTCACCAAAGTTGAAATGAAGGAAAAAATCTTAAGGGCAGCCAGAGAGAAAGGTCGGGTTACCCACAAAGGGAAGCCCATCAGACTAACAGCAGATCTCTCGGCAGAAACTCTCCAAGCCAGAAGAGAGTGGGGGCCAATATTCAACATTCTTAAAGAAAAGAATTTTCAACCCAGAATTTCATATCCAGCCAAACTAAGTTTCATAAGTGAAGGAGAAATAAAATCCTTTACAGATAAGCAAATGCTTAGAGATTTTGTCAACACTAGGCCTGCCTTACAAGAGACCCTGAAGGAAGCACTAAACATGGAAAGGAACAACCGGTACCAGCCATTGCAAACACATGCCAAAATGTAAAGACCATCGAGGCTAGGAAGAAACTGCATCAACTAACGCACAAAATAACCAGTTAATATCATAATGGCAGGATCAAGTTCACACATAACAATCTTAACCTTAAATGTAAATGGACTAAATGTTCCAATTAAAAGACACAGACTGGCAAACTGGATAAAGAGTCAAGACCCATCAGTCTGCTGTATTCAGGAGACCCATCTCACACGCAGAGACATACATAGGCTCAAAATAAAGGGATGGAGGAAGATTTACCAAGCAAATGGAGAACAAAAAAAGCGGGGGTTGCAATACTAGTCTCTGATAAAACAGACTTTAAACCATCAAAGATCAAAAGAGACAAAGAAGGCCATTACATAATGGTAAAGGGATCAATTCAACAGGAAGAGCTAACTATCCTAAATATATATGCACCCAATACAGGAGCACCCAGATTCATAAAGCAAGTCCTTAGAGACTTACAAAGAGACTTAGCCCCCCTTACAATAATAATGGGAGACTTCAACACTCCACTGTCAACATTAGACAGATCAACGAAAGAGAAAGTTAACAAGGATATCCAGGAATTGAACTCATCTCTGCAGCAAGCAGACCTAAGAGACATCTATAGAACTCTCCACCCCAAATCAATAGAATATACATTCTTCTCAGCACCACATCGTACTTACTCCAAAATTGACCACGTAATTGGAAGTAAAGCACTCCTCAGCAAATGTACAAGAACAGAAATTATAACAAACTGTCTCTCAGACCACAGTGCAATCAAACTAGAACTCAGGACTAAGAAACTCAATCAAAACCGCTCAACTACATGGAAACTGAACAACCTGCTCCTGAATGACTACTGGGTACATAACAAAATGAAGGCAGAAATAAAGATGTTCTTTGAAACCAATGAGAACAAAGATACAACATACCAGAATCTCTGGGACACATTTAAAGCAGTGTGTAGAGGGAAATTTATAGCACTAAATGCCCACAAGAGAAAGCAGGAAAGATCTAAAACTGACACTCTAACATCGCAATTAAAAGAACTAGAGAAGCAAGAGCAAACACATTCGAAAGCTAGCAGAAGGCAAGAAATAACTAAGATCAGAGCAGAACTGAAGGAGATAGAGACACAAAAAACCCTCCAAAAAATCAATGAATCCAGGAGTTGGTTTTTTGAAAAGATCAACAAAATTGACAGACCACTAGCAAGACTAATAAAGAAGAAAAGAGAGAAGAATCAAATCGACGCAATTAAAAATGATAAAGGGGATATCACCATCGACCCCACAGAAATACAAACTACCATCAGAGAATACTATAAACACCTCTACGCAAATAAACTGGAAAATCTAGAAGAAATGGATAATTTCCTGGACACTTACACTCTTCCAAGACTAAACCAGGAAGAAGTTGAATCCCTGAATAGACCAATAGCAGGCTCTGAAATTGAGGCAATAATTAATAGCCTACCAACCAAAAAAAGTCCAGGACCAGATGGATTCACAGCTGAATTCTACCAGAGGTACAAGGAGAAGTTGGTACCATTCCTTCTGAAACTATTCCAATCAATAGAAAAAGAGGGAATCCTCCCTAACTCATTTTATGAGGCCAACATCATCCTGATACCAAAGCCTGGCAGAGACACAACAAAAAAAGAGAATTTTAGACCAATATCCCTGATGAACATCGATGCAAAAATCCTCAATAAAATACTGGCAAACCGGATTCAGCAACACATCAAAAAGCTTATCCACCATGATCAAGTGGGCTTCATCCCTGGGATGCAAGGCTGGTTCAACATTCGCAAATCAATAAACATAATCCAGCATATAAACAGAACCAAAGACAAGAACCACATGATTATCTCAATAGATGCAGAAAAGGCTTTTGACAAAATTCAACAGCCCTTCATGCTAAAAACGCTCAATAAATTTGGTATTGATGGAACGTACCTCAAAATAATAACAGCTATTTATGACAAACCCACAGCCAATATCATGCTGAATGGGCAAAAACTGGAAAAATTCCCTTTGAAAACTGGCACAAGACAGGGATGCCCTCTCTCACCACTCCTATTCAACATAGTGTTGGAAGTTCTGGCTAGGGCAATCAGGCAAGAGAAAGAAATCAAGGGTATTCAGTTAGGAAAAGAAGAAGTCAAATTGTCCCTGTTTGCAGATGACATGATTGTATATTTAGAAAACCCCATTGTCTCAGCCCAAAATCTCCTTAAGCTGATAAGCAACTTCAGCAAAGTCTCAGGATACAAAATTAATGTGCAAAAATCACAAGCATTCTTATACACCAGTAACAGACAAACAGAGAGCCAAATCAGGAATGAGCTTCCATTCACAATTGCTTCAAAGAGAATAAAATACCTAGGAATCCAACTTACAAGGGATGTAAAGGACCTCTTCAAGGAGAACTACAAACCACTGCTCAGTGAAATAAAAGAGGACACAAACAAATGGAAGAACATACCATGTTCATGGATAGGAAGAATCAATATCGTGAAAATGGCCATACTGCCCAAGGTAATTTATAGATTCAATGCCATCCCCATCAAGCTACCAATGAGTTTCTTCACAGAATTGGAAAAAACTGCTTTAAAGTTCATATGGAACCAAAAAAGAGCCCGCATCTCCAAGACAATCCTAAGTCAAAAGAACAAAGCTGGAGGCATCACGCTTCCTGACTTCAATCTATACTACAAGGCTACAGTAACCAAAACAGCATGGTACTGGTACCAAAACAGAGATATAGACCAACGGAACAGAACAGAGTCCTCAGAAATAATACCACACATCTACAGCCATCTGATCTTTGACAAACCTGAGAGAAACAAGAAATGGGGAAAGGATTCCCTATTTAATAAATGGTGCTGGGAAAATTGGCTAGCCATAAGTAGAAAGCTGAAACTGGATCCTTTCCTTACTCCTTATACGAAAATTAATTCAAGATGGATTAGAGACTTAAATGTTAGACCTAATACCATAAAAATCCTAGAGGAAAACCTAGGTCGTACCATTCAGGACATAGGCATGGGCAAAGACTTCATGTCTAAAACACCAAAAGCAACCGCAGCAAAAGCCAAAATTGACAAATGGGATCTCATTAAACTAAAGAGCTTCTGCACAGCAAAAGAAACTACCATCAGAGTGAACAGGCAACCTACAGAATGGGAGAAAATTTTTGCAATCTACTCATCTGACAAAGGGCTAATATCCAGAACCTACAAAGAACTCAAACAAATTTACAAGAAAAAAACAAACAACCCCATCAAAAAGTGGGCAAAGGATATGAACAGACATTTCTCAAAAGAAGACATTCATACAGCCAAGAGACACATGAAAAAATGCTCATCATCACTGGCCATCAGAGAAATGCAAATCAAAACCACAATGAGATACCATCTCACACCAGTTAGAATGGCGATCATTAAAAAGTCAGGAAACAACAGGTGCTGGAGAGGATGTGGAGAAATAGGAACACTTTTACACTGTTGGTGGGATTGTAAACTAGTTCAACCATTATGGAAAACTGTATGGCGATTCCTCAAGGATCTAGAACTAGATGTACCATATGACCCAGCCATCCCATTACTGGGGATATACCCAAAGGATTATAAATTATGCTGCTATAAAGACACATGCACACGTATGTTTATTGTGGCACTATTCACAATAGCAAAGACTTGGAATCAACCCAAATGTCCATCAGTGACAGATTGGATTAAGAAAATGTGGCACATATACACCATGGAATACTATGCAGCCATCAAAAAGGATGAGTTTGTGTCCTTTGTAGGGACATGGATGCAGCTGGAAACCATCATTCTTAGCAAACTATCACAAGAACAGAAAACCAAACACCGCATGTTCTCACTCATAGGTGGGAACTGAACAATGAGATCACTTGGACTCAGGAAGGGGAACATCACACACGGGGGCCTATCATGGGGAGGGGGGAGGGAGGTGGGATTGCATTGGGAGTTATACCTGATGTAAATGACGAGTTGATGGGTGCAGCACAGCAACATGGCACAAGTATACATATGTAACAAACCTGCACGTTATGCACATGTACCCTACAACTTAAAGTATAATAATAATAAATAAATTTAAAAAAAAAAAAAAAGAAAACTATGCTAAGTGGGAAAAGCCAGATGAAAGGTCACACATTCTATGATTCGTTTTATATGAAACATACAGACTAGGTAAATCCATAGAAACATAAAGCACCTTAGGGGATTTCAGGAGCCTGGAAAGGTAGGGGGTGAGGGGTGGATAGGAGAGTGACTGCTAATGGATACAGGTGTCCTTTTGGGGAGATGAAAATGTTTTGGAACTAAATAGAGGTGGTGGCTGCATGGCATTGTGCTAAATTTGCTAAATGCCACTGAACTGCTCACTTTAAAATGGTGAATTTTATGTTATATGAATGTCATCTCAATAAAACGAATAAATAAATAAATTTAAAAAAAAAGAAATTCACTCCATTATATTACTAAGAAATATTTCACAGCAGGAATTTATCTTACAGTTTATATATATTCCCTGGGTCAGGGACACTTTTTCCAGGTTTATGATATCACTAATTGAACTACTATTTCCGTTTTATTGGCAGAATTTTTATTTATCTAGGTGTGAGATTGCTATGTTATAGAACAGGTGCGTGTTTAACTTTATAAGAAACTGAAAGACCGTCTTTCTGTAGTGCTTGTGGTACTTTACATACATCCGAAGTGTTCTGGTTGCTTCACTCCTCAACATGTAGTTCCCTGGTGGCTATACAGTGATATTTCACTCTAGATTTAATTTGCAATTACCTAATGGCAAATGTCTTTAAGTACTCTCTCATGTGTATATTGGTCATTCATACTTCTTCCTGTTAAGTGCCTGTTTAAATCATTACCCCACTCAAAATACGGGTTTTTTGTCCTTTTAATGTTGAGGTATAATTTTTCTTTATTACCAATGTATCAGTGTTTTTTGTTAGGTATGTTTGTGAATATTTTCTCCCTGATTATTCCTTGCCTATTTATTTTTGACAAAGTTTTCTATAAGGAGAATTTTAATAAAGTAAAATTTATTGATGGCCAGTGCTTTCTGTGTACTGCCCAAATAACTTTTACTATCTCAGGTCATAAAAACATGGTCCTTATTTTCTTTTGGAAAGATCTTTAGTTTGGATTTTAAGCTAAGATCAATCTCCAATAGAGGGTCAAGGTATATATACATATATACACACACACATATATACACACACACACACATATATGTGTATGTATATGTGTGTATATACATGTATATATATATACCATGTGGCTTTCCATTTGCTCAATGTTACTTTTGTTTTTTCTATATTTTATCTATCCATATGGCTACACAGCCCAGTTACTATATATGCTCTGTGTTTTCTCCATATAACTATCCAGCTGTTATAAAATATTTTATGGAAAGACTTTCGTCATCCATTGAATTGTTTTGTGCTTTTTGTTTTGATTTTATTTCTTGGGTGTATATTCTGTTCTGTTAATATTTTGATTGATCTTTACGGCAGTAACCCACTGTCTTGAATCCTGAATCTTTTTATAGTTCAACTTTAAGTCAGATGGTGAAAGTGCTTCAAATTTGTACTTTGATTTTTAGGATTGCTTTGGAAAAATCTATGTCTTGTACATATACATTTATATTTCTAATAAAAAATGCTAACTGGAGCTTATGATTTGCATTTTGTTGTATCTACATAATGAAGATAATTGAATATTAACAATACTGAGGTTTCAACACCATGGACATGACATATCTCTTCAATTATTTAAGCCATTTTTACTTATTTCAGAAAATATTTTACTTTCTGATTGTATGTATTTATGCATTTTCTGTATCTTTGTTAAATTTCTCATTAATACTATCAATATTATTGATACTTGAAAGTGGTATTATTTGTTGTCAGTATGCAGAATTACAATTCATTTTTAAGTATTGTCTTTTTTAAAATTATGTATTTATGTATTTATTTATGTATTTATTTATTTATTTATTTAGAGACCAGGTCTCTCTGCCACCCAGACTAGAATGCAATGGTATGATTATAGCTCACTGCAACTTCATCTACCCAGACTCAAGCAATCCTCCAAGTTTAGCCTTCCAAGTAGCTGGAACTACAGGCAGATGCCACCATGTCTAGTTAATGTTTTAAAATTTTTTTAGTAGAGATGGGGTCTCACTTTGCTGCCCAGGCTGGCCTGTAACTCCTGGGGTCAAGACTCCTGGTATGTAACTCCTGGGCGCAAGCAGTCTTTCTACTTTGCCTCTCACAGTGCTGGGATTACAGGCGTGGGCGACCATGCCCAGCCTAGTATTGTCTTTTTATAGTGTGGTCTTGCTCAGTTTAATTATTAGTTCAAATAGATTTTTTGTAGACGCCATAAGGATTTCTAACTAAACCCTTATGTCATCTGGAAGTAAAGAAGGTTTTACTCCTTTTCAAAAAAAAATCAATAGGCTTTATTTTTTTTTTCTGACTTTATTATAATAGGTAGATCTTCATTAAAATGTGAGAATGAAATGATGACAGTAAAAACTTTGCTTTAGTCTCAAAATTGAGAGGAAAGTATTCAAAATGTCATGACTAATGCATTTATTTTCCATTCTTTTTCTAGTATATTATTAAACTTGTGTGTTGTATTAACAAATTCCTTCATTTTACTTGTGTTTTCAGTTTGATTTTTTACTCTATTCTCTATTTAAATCTTAATTTTTTCGAAGTTTTCCATTGTCTTTTTAAACTTTCTTTAATATATTAACCATTGCTCTTTTAAAGTCTCCAACCGATTTTTTCCAATAGATTATTTTTTCTTCCGTTGCTTTTTGTTTGCTTGTAGTTTCTTGTCAATTAACTTTGTTTCTTGTTTGTTTATTTTGATTTGTGTTTTAGGTTTTTTTTTTCTTTTTTTTCCCCATGGCTTACTAATATATTTAGATATCGAGAATCAAAGATGGAATTCTGGTTCAAGATGGCTGACTAGAGACATTGGACACTCGCCCTCTCCAGACAAGAACCAAAATTATGAATAGATAATAACACCTCAAATGGAACATCTAGGAAAGAATACTAGTCTAACAGAGAAATCACAGGATACAGCTGAGACACAGAAGAGAAGGGAGCAAGAGACCAGCTTGGTGGAGGTGGGCCAGGAACCTAGAGGGAATTGGCATTGTGGGGATAGAGTAAGTGTAAGAACTTCAGTGGCCCACATCCTACCATGGACTGCTGCAATCTGAAATACAGGAGAACTCCTCTGCCCACATGAATGCTGACATAAGTGTGAGCAGTGATCTAGAGACTCTACGAGGGCATCACACCAGTCAGGGACCTTGGCTGGGTCGCTCACACCCTCAAGACCTAAGCATTGCAGCAGGACATCATTTTAAGAACATAGCCATTATGAAACTGCATGCTGCCTTAGAAACCACAGCCCCCATGTCTCTACATCCCAGGAACCACCCCCAACACACACACACCCTTGTCCATCTAGAGGGCTACAGCAGCACAGCACTAACTAGAGCCAAAGTGCTGTGGGTCCCCAATACTGAAGCCTACTCCCTGAGGAAAGGATGGTGCAACACACCCAAAAGATATCCCAGGGACAAAGGAACCCAAAGAGTGCATTTTCAGAGCTGTAAGAAATAACCTTGCCCTTAGTAGTGGCACAAATTCTGTGCTTGGGCTCCCAAGAAGATAGTGAGACCTCCTGCAAACACTGCTTCAGCAGTTGCTGCCACCGGTGAGCCTGACAACGGACTGTCGGGTTGGGTACAGTGACCCCACCCCCACCAGTGGAGCAACCTCTGTGCTCAGGCTCACATAAAGAACATAGAGCACAAGATACCTTTCCCCATCTGCACAGTGCTGCAGCTGTAGCCACTGCTGTTGCCACGAGGGGCTGGGGCAGGTGAGCAGAAGGCTGCCAGCCTGGGGCTGTCAGTGACAACCTTGTCTCCTCTGTCAGCATGATCTCCATCCTCAGGCTCAAGTGCTAAGGGCAAGGTTCCTCCCTCCCTTGCATGGTGCTGTGGCACTACTGCCACCAAGGACTAGTAAGCCTAAGTGCTGCCTGGGGTTCTCTGGGGCCATGGATAGTGATCCCACATCACAGCCACTGCCAACACCAATGCACACTGCTGGGGACCCAAAGAAATAAAAGGCATCCAAATTGGAAAAGAGGAAGTCAGATTGTTTCTTTCTGCAAACTGACTTGACCTCATGTCTAGGAAAAAAAAAAAAAAGACTCCATCAAAAAACTCTTAGAACTGATTTTAAAAAATACATTGAAGTTGCAAGATACAAAATCAACATACAAAATCCAGTAGCTTTTCTATGCATCAATAATGAAATGGCTGAAAAAGAAATCAGGAAAGAAACTCCATTTACAATAGCTACAAAAAAATTGCCTAGGAATAAATTTAACCAAGGAAGTGAAAGATCTCTAGAGGGAAAAGTACTACACACTGATGAGAGAAATTAAGGAGGACACAAACAAATGGAAACACATCCCATGCTCATGGATTGGAAGAATCAACATTATGAAAATGACCATACTGCCTAAAGTATCTACAGATTCAGTGCAATACTAACAAAATAGCAATGCCATTTTTTTCACAGAATTAGAAAAAGCAATCCTAAAATTTGTCTGAAAGAAAAAAGAGCCCGAATAGTCAAAGATATCCTAAGAACAAGAACAAAACTAAAGGCACCACATTACCTGACTTAAAAACTTATTGCAAGGCTATAGTAACCAAAACAGCATGTTATTGGTATAAAAACAGACCAATAGACCAGTGGAACAGCATGGAGAACCCAGAAATAAACCTACATATTTGCAGCTTTGACAAAGCCACCAAGAACGTACTTTGGAAAAAGGTTACCCTCGTTAGTAAGTGGTGCTGGGAAAACTGAGTAACTATATGTAGAAGAATGGAAAGGGACCCCTATCTCTCATCATATACAAAAGTCAACTAAAGAGGGATTAAAGAGTTAAACATACTCAAAACTATAAAACTACTAGAAGAAAACATAGAGAAAATTCTTCAAGACCTTAATCTTTTTTTCTTTTATTTTTTTTTTGAGACAGAGTCGCGCTCTGTCGCCCAGGCTGGAGTGCAGTGGTGCACGATCTCTACTCACTGCAAGCTCTGCCTCCCGGGTTCATGCCATTCTCCTGCCTCAGCCTCCCAAGTAGCTGGGACTACAGGCGCCTGCCACCACGCCCAGCTAATTTTTTGTATTTTTTTTAGTAGAGACAGGGTTTCACCGTGTTAGCCAGGATGGTCTCAATCTTCTGACCTCGTGATCTGTCTGCCTCGGCCTCCCAAAGTGCTGGAATTACAGGCGTGAGCCACCATGCCCAGCCAAAACATTAATCTTGACAAAGATGATATAGTTAAAATCTCAAAAGCATGGTCAACAAAAACAAAATTGGACAAATGGAGCTATATTAAACTGAAAAGCTTCTGCATAGAAACAGAAACAGTCAACAGAGTGAAGAGATAACTTCTTGAATGGAGAAATTATTTGTGAATTACTCATTTGACAGAGGACTAATATTTAGAATATGCAAGGAACTCAAACAATTCAATAATAGGTAAACAATAACATTAAAAAGCAGGCAAAGAACATGAATAGACATTTCTCAAAATAAGTCGTACAAATGACCAACAAACATTTGAAAAAAATGCTCAACATCACTAATCGTAAGTCAAATACAAATCAAAACTACAGTGAGTTAGAATGACTTATTAAAAAGACAAACAATAACAGATGCTGGTGAGGATACAGAGAAAGGAGAACAATTACACACTGTTGAATTGCTTCCATGACTATCATAATCTCAACTGTATATGGCAACTAAATATATAATATAGTACAATATATTATATGGAAATATATTTTACTCCTATCATCTTGAATATTTTGAATATTTCTATTGCATTGATCAAATACATATGTAACTATAAATTGAAGTCTATTCTTCCTTCATAATATTATATAAAGGAAGTCCTGTGCATTGGAAAAATATACTGGACTAGAATAAGAAATAACTGAATTTTTTAATCAACTCCACGAATTTTATGGTATTTGATAGATAGTCAATTGGTCTTATGTTGTTAGATAAGAAATGTAGGTAAAATAAAGTAAATATGACTGACAAAGGGAACCAATATAGGATAAAGCAAGTTATTTTGTTCAACTAAGTCCATTTTAAAAATTAACATAAAACCTAATCCCTATTACCATCACTTTATAAGAGAAAGAATATATTCCAATGAAAATATAAAAACAACACAGTCTTAAGAGTTAAAAGACACATCCATTAATGGAATAAATTTGGTTGTAGGACAAATTCATCAAACAATCTCTTTCCAAAATTAATTTTGCTTTGGATTGTTGAAAATTTTACCATGAAATTTTGTTACAAAAAAATAAATAAATAAAGGAAACTTTACCATGAATCTTTACTTAGGATTAGATCAACTGTACTAAACCTATTTTCTCTCCAATTTCCCTTTAGTAAATTCGAAATATTTTAAGTTTTACCAAATAATATCTGAGAGGATTAATAAGTAACATGGGGAATATATAAGGCAAATAAAAATATTTCAGAGAAGTATATAGTTTAAATTTTAAGAATATATGCAACTTAAATAATTCCTTCCTGAAAAGCAGTGTGCCCTAAACAATTGAAAAATATTTTGTTTTGTTTCATTTCTATACATTAATAGATTTGCCTATCCACTTTTCCAGTCAGCCACTATGGTTTATATGTATATTTACTTAATAATTTTATCAGTTCTCATGCATTTGGACAGACACAAAAGAGGCGTAGAACTGTTAGACAGGTGGTCAGATATTTAATCGTCCTGGGAACACTTATGTAAATATGCTCTAAAGCAATTTGCATATACTTATTTACATACGTATTTTTGTGAATCACTCATGATAGAACACGTGCCACCTATCATTATGAAGAACTAAGAACGTTTAATTGTATGTAACATGTGAGATTTGTTTTGATATTTTTCTAAGGACTCTGACAGGTAAATGTTTGTGAGTCAATCATCTGGCAGATTAGTGCAGTCAACTTGATGACATAAAAATAGGACTTTAAGTAGAGCAGCTCCTAGGAGCAGATGGGAGAGCAGTAAGACTTCAAAATCACCCGTCATTTTTTATGGGTCTTTTTGGGACTACCTACGGGATAGAATATAGTTGGTTAAGCCACACAGACTACATTAACAAAGACTCTTGGACTAAATACTTTCAGTAAGGTGGGGATTCTTGTCCAAAAGTAGGAGAGACACAGTTCCATATCTGAATGTGCCGGAAAGGTTAATAAAGTATATGTTCAGCTACATGGATTAATTTACATACAAATACTTTTACTTCTAAATGAAACTAGTTTGGTGCTTCTAAAACTAGCCAATATAAAACACAAAATATGCTTATGTATAAATTATTTTTTAGCTTTTACTTTTTTCTTTTCTTTTCTTCATATCTCCCGCCTTCCATTACTTCTACCTTACCTCTGAACTGCCTATCACAGATATAAAACATATTATATGATGTATTAGGTTATAACTAACTCTCATTAGATATGCAGAGCTATTAAGCAAAGAAGAGGTAAACAAACTCCTAATACTCCACAAGTTGACTATGTATTAAGAAAATAAATATCTCTACATTTACAAACAATTTCTAATTATTAAATAAAAAGATTCAGGGCTTATAATTACATTTATATGTATAAATATCCCTGCTTTTATATTTCATATTTTTGCCCTTAGGTATATACGATATTAAAATTGCCCCTTTGCTATTTTGCTTATATTTTCTCAGAAATATATGTAGTCTGTTTTTTGTTATAATGATTTGAGGCCCTACATCTTCTTATATTGGGTTGTTCCTTAAACAATCGACAGATATTAATATTGGAAAATAAAATTTAGTTCTGGAACCAACAGAAAATATTTTCTTAAGAGACTTAACTTCCTTTATTTTAGCACATGAGATCTATATAAAGTGTTTTGATCTAGGCCTCTTCAGGATAGAAGTGTTACAGTTCAACTGCTGTGCATACTAAATATTGGTAATTATGAAATTTAAAGGAAGCAGAACAAGAAAAGGAAAGAGAGATTAAAGATTTGTGAATAAAAAAGAGAGAATAATAAACAGGATAACAGGTTTGAGCCTAATTATAAGAGTCAAGCAGTAAATTCTCTTACAGGGCAAATGACTAACAATTAATTTTAAATTCTTGCTAGAATATGTTTTGTCATTTTTCCCCAATGCCTCTTTCTCAAATCCGTTGCATACTATATTGAAGTGATTGTTCTTTGGTGAATGAAAGGGGTAGGATGCTATTCAATAGGTCAGCATTCCTAGAGAAGGGACATCCTATTCAGATCGTAGAACTACACATATAGTTGACAATGCATTAGTAAGAAAATCTCTGTGTTAGAGGTGCCTAGAAAACTAGGAAAAACACTTGACACTCATGAATGCCATATACAGCTTCTCGTTGCATTAAGGATGGAATTTGAGACATGCATACTAAAAAGTCAGAGTGTAGGTTAATCGCTGTGAGATTCCCAGCTGCTATTAAAATAAATATTAATGATTAATAAATAATATTGTTAAGCATTAATGTCTTTACAACCTCCCCAGTCGTCACTCGTAATGTGAAATGTCTTCTTTTCCATGGCCCTCTTCACTTTCTAGGACTTGCGCAATAAAATAAAATGTGTTTTCAGATACATTTTTTCATATTATATCTGATTTTTAGAAATCTATAGAGTACATAATAATCAAGAATTATTTAGATTTAACTGCCATCCACCTTCTGCTACCGATAATCATTGCCTCTCATAAGTTATACCTTTCTTTATTGAATTCTGCATGCTAGCTTATTTTTCGTTTTTGTCTGATAAGTCATTAAATATGAGAACTATTGTCTTACACAATCCAATACTTTCTTAAAATGTAGCTGTGCTCTGCAGACCCAGCTTAGTAGAATATTTAATCACAGGAGCCAATCTTCACAAGAGCCAGGACACCTGCTTGACACTTTTGGTAAAGATGTACAATTTCTTACAAGAAGGACCAACTCCACTTTGAACTAGGTCCTATTGAAAAGGCTGTTCATGAACTTTACCAGCCAGTAACTCTTGTCCTTTTCTTGTTGGATGCAGAAGATGAAACATCCTGGCTAGAAACAAAATGGCCATGATTTTGGAGAGATGAAGTTTCAGGACAACTCAAACTGGAGAGAAACAGAAATGGAAGGTGTGTGTGCTGCATAAGAGCAATGAGCTAGAGCAACATTAGAGAATTAGCTACATAGAGAAGTGAGGTGAGGTGTAAAGGAAAGATAGTCATCTTTGATCAGCTGTTCTTGGCCAAAACTGGCCATATCCTAACCTCTGTTTTTCACAAATGTGTGAAGTTTACAGGCATTTTGGCAAAAATCTCAACTTCCATAATCACATGAAATACTGTTTCTTCTCCAAGGGCAGGAAATTCAAAGGCTTCATAGGTAGGGTTGACAGGTGGGAATCTGAGACTCAAGAAACTACATCCTGCTTTTGCATATATCAAGATTATTTTGGTGCCAAAAAGTAGATATTAAATAAGAAATTGAATTAATTTTAAGTAAAACAAAGTTAATTTTGATGTTTGACATGACCATTGAACCAAAAAAAAAAAAAAAAGCAAGAATGACTGATACCATGTTTATTTTAAAAACTATTTGGAAATCTTTGGGAAATGAAATAAAATTTTAAATCTTGGAAAAATTGTTAATAAAAAAATGCTATTTAAGGAGATTTAGGATCAACAAGCATCACTTAAAATCGTAGCTCCAACATAAAGTAAATAGCTTTAGTGCTTGAGTATGTCACTTAACCTCATTGATCATCATTTTCCTCTTTTGCAAAAGTAATATAATATTGATACACAGCTAACATACTGATCACAATTCCTAATATAAAATAAGCACAAATAAAAACAGCTATTCTTACTTTATTATTTCAGTATAGAATAAAATGAGAAAATATGAGAAGCTTTTTCTGGCACAGAGTGAGTATTCAATAATGCTAGTCATTATTTTATCATCATTATTATAATTACTAAAGGGCCATAATAAAGAGGCTATGAGGGATAATATATAAAATTAATATTTTTCTATAAAACAGTTATAAATTCATTTCTGATAAATCAAATCCATAGACTGCCTAGGAACAAATTTTGAAAGATATGTGCAAAATTCTTGTGATGGCAAATGAAATTTTATTAAGTAATATACAAAATGAATAAAGAAAGACACATAATGACTAGCTTATATGGAGCTTATTCTATTCCAATCTTTTTAGCCTATGAGTGGGGAAAAAAGTTGCTCATGTGTTCATGTCATTCTATAATTTCAGTCTGGAATTGCCCGTATGTACTGACATCCTCTCCTTGCTTGTCTGCTCCTTAAGTCTGCAGGCTCTGAGGATGGAAAAGGAATAACAAAGAAAAACCAAGTGACTGGCACATTGAACAAGAAGCTGAGTGAAGAAGCAGAATAGACCTGGCAGGAAAGGCATTGGGTTTAAAAGCTAAAGCAACTATGCCTAAGAGAGGGGAAGAAGAGGTCAGAGAAGGGAGACTCTCAGGACTCCTCTAAGGTGGACCTCCTGTGCTTGGATAAGTGGTTCTAGCAGAAAAGTAAAAAATAATTATGTACCACATCTGACCTCTGTGTGTCAAAATGTAAGATTGCTGGTAATGGACTTTGGCTAAATCAGTTGCATAATAAAGAATATCTATCTATGCATCTGTCTATCTATCTATCTATCTATCTATCTATCTATCTATCTATCTATGTATCTGTTTTATACATATACATATATCATTATTTTGATAAAATTATAGTCTTTGTTTTCTTAAACAAAGTTGCTGCAAGTAAGAGAGAAAATATAAACAAATTTATAACTTGTATTTTCAATAAGGTTTAAGAGGATGTAATGACTATGGTAAAAAAAAAAAAAGAAGCAGGAAATGACAAACTGGATTAATATCTTAAGAGGCAAGTACATAGTAGATAGAGAAGTAATGGGTTAAAAAAATACAACATCATTTTCCAGAGGTAAATAAAACCTGAGCCTTAAGATAGCAATAATTCATTAAGTATTAAGTAAAATAACAATAATAATACTGCCATCAAATTAGAATACCTCAAACCCATAGATATCCTTATGATTTCTCAGATTAATTCAGTTATACATATTAAAGTATAACTTACAAACATAAAAGAGATTACTTGCAGACTTCTTTCCAATAATAAATATTTACTGGTAGTTGGTATAAATTTAATTTTGTTCCCCACCCCAAATTCATATGTTAAAATCAGTACCCCCAGTACCTCAGAATGTGACCTTATTTGAAAATAAGCTCTTTATAGAGATAATTCAGTTAAAGTCATTAGTGTGGACCATAATCCAGTATGACTGCTACCTTTATAAAAAGGAGACATTGACGCAGACATGCATGTAGAGAAAAGGCCACATGAACATGAAAGCCGTCATCTGTAAGCCAAGGAAACAGGCCTGGAACAGATCGTAACCTGATAGCCTGCAGAAGGAACAGCGTCAACACCTTCATTTTAGACTTCTAACCTCCAGAAATGAGAGACAATTTTATTTTGTCATTTAAGCCACATAAATTGTATAGGTATTTTTTTTTTACTGTGCTTCTCTTTATGGCACTTTGCAGATACTGTATTTTTTGCAAAATGAAGGTTGTGGCAACCCTGAATCAAACAAGTCTATTGGTGCTATTTTTCCAACAGCATGTGTTCCCTTGGTGTCTTGAAGTCAGGTTTTGGTAATCTCACAATGTTTCAAACATTTTTGTGATTACTGTATTTGTTATGTTGATCAGTGATCTTTATATTACTACTGTAATGGTTTGGGGACACTACAGTCTGTACCCATATAAGAGGGCAAATTTGATCAATAAATGGTATGTGTGTTCTGATTGCTCTACCAGCTGGCCATTTCTCCAATCTATTTCCATCTCTTTAGGCTTCTCTGTTCTCAGAGAAACAAGAATATTGAAATAAAGTCAATTGACAACCCTCTAATGATCTCTTAACTGTTCTCACATCTCTTAAAATCAAAAGCCAGGAATGATTAAGCATAGTGAGGAAGGCATGTTAAAGGCTAAGATAGGCCAAAAGTTAGGCCTCTTGCACCAAGCTGTTAGCCAACTTGTGAATGCAAACAAAAAGTTCTTGAAGAGTATTAAAAGCGCTACTTCAATGAAAATATGAGTGATTAAAAAAGAAAAACAGACTTACTGCAAATATGAAGAAAGCTTTTGTGGGCTGGATAAAAGACCAAACCTGCCACAACAGTCCCTCAAACCAAAGCCTAATCTAGAGCAAGACCCCTAACTCACGTTAATTCTGTGAAAACTAGGAGAGGTGAATAAGCTATAGAAGAAAAGTTTGAAGGTAGCAGGGGTTCGTTCATGAGGTTTAAGAAAAGAAGCTGTCTTCATAACATAAAAGTACAAGGTGAAGCAGCAAGTGCTGACACAGAAGCTGCAGCAAGTTATCCAGAAGATCTAACCAAGATAATGGATGAAGATGGCTACACTACACAACGGATTTTCAATGCAGACACAACATCTGTTTATGGGAAAAGATGCCATCTAGGACTTTCATAGCTAGAGAGAAATCAATGATTAGCTTCCAAGCTTCAAAGGGCAGGCTGAATCTCCTGTTAGGGGCTAATGCTGCTGGGATATTAAGTTGAAGACAATGCTTATTTATCTTTCTCAAAATCCTCAGGCCCTTAATAATTATGCTAAATCTACTCTGCCTGTGTTCTATAAATGGAAACACAAAACCTGAATGACAGCTTGTCTGTTTACAGCATGGGTTACTGAATATTTTAAGCCCATTATTGAGATCTGCTCAAAAAATATTCTTTTCAAAATACTACTGCTCATTAACAATGCACCTAGTCACCCGAGAACTACAATAAAGATGTGCAAGAAGTTTAGTTTTGTTTCCATACCTGATAACACAATATCTATTCTCATCCCATAGGTCATAAGTAATTTTGACATTCAAGCCTTATAATTTAAGAAATACCTTTTGTAAGGATATGGCTGCCATAGATAGTGACTCTTCTGATGGATCTGAGCAACATAAATTTACAGCCTTATGGAAAAGATTCATTACTCTAGATGTCATTAAGGACATTCGTGATTCATGGGAGGAGGTCAAAATATCAACATGTACAGGAGTTTGAAGGAAGTTGATTCCAATCCACATGGGTGACTTTGAGTGTTTAGAGACTTCAAATAAGGAAAGAACTACAGATGTGGTAGAAATAGCAAGAGAACTATAATGGAATTGAAGCCTTAACATGTGACTGAATTGCTGCAATTTTATGATAAAATGAATAAACAAGAAATTCCTTCTTATGGATGAGCAAAGAAAGTGGTTTCTTGAGATGGAATCTAATCCCGGTGAAGAGCTGTGAAAAAATTTTTAAATGACAACACAGAATTTAGAATAGTACAAAAACTTGTTGATATATCAGCAGCAGAATTTAAGGGGATTGATTTTAATTTTCAAAGAGGCTCTATTGTGTGTAAAATGTTATCATTAGCATCACATGGTATAGATAAATCATTTATGAAAGGAAGAGTCAAACGAAGTGGCAAACACCATTGCTGTCTTACTTTAAGATATTGTCACAGCCACTCCAACCTTCCACAACCACCACCCTGATCAGTCAGCAGTCATTAACACAGAAGTAAGAACCTCCACCAGCAAAAAGATTACTACCTGTGTAAGGCTCAGCTAATTGCTAACATTTTTGGCCTTTTATCTTGGGCCAATTCCCCTAGAGAGCAACTCTTTAGACACTTATGTTCAAAGGCTGCAGGCCTACTAGCCCATTTAGAGCCAAGAAGAAGGGAGCTGAGATGCCACTATTCACAGTGTAGACATTACTTAATTTTCTTAATATCACCATGAGACCTTTATGATACATTTTCCATCAGCTACATCTAGTGTCACAAGACCAGATTTTCTCTGGTCCACCATTGCAGGGAAGTAGACATCTATTACTGTGCCTAAGAGACTGGGTCAATAATTAAGGTGTACAACCTAGGACATGAAATAGAGTAAAGGCTTTAAAAAGTACTTCTGAGTTCCAGTTCAATTACATCACCTTCGTGGGCACCTAGTTTCTCAAGATCTGAGCCCCTCTGAGGTGCTATGGTGTGACTCAGTTTACTTCTTGGTTTGGCTTTCAGCTCTTTTAGCCCTACTAATTTAGTTACCATACATTCATGTGTTTTCTAGCTCCTAACCCTCCGTTAACCTCCTAACTTCTTTTTGTCATGGCCTCCTCTCTTCTCGTATCCTTGTAGTTTTGTGTCATGTTAATTTGTTATTGCATTGTAGTAACTTTTCAGAATAAAGTGGTGAGAAATGAGTAAGTAATAAGTAAATAAGAAATAAGTATGTTTAATCTACCTTTACACAATTTAAAAATACTTTTTTCCTGAATGTCATATCTTATTATTTTCATTTTTGCATTTTTTGCATTATTTTCATTTCTGCATCATTTACTTAGCAATCTTTCAATTGTCTCTGAAAACCATTATTTGTGTCCTCACAACCAAATACAAGCATACTTTATTGCTTAGACTTGGTAATATGATTTTGGCTTAGATGTAGATATTTATCTTCCACTACATTTTTTTCTACTTGGGAAAATCATCTAAAACTACAGATGGTAACCTCTAGTTGTTAAGACTGTGAACTCTAGTACTAGACTCACTAAATTAAAATCCAAGCCTTACCATCTTATAATTGTGGACCACTAGCAAATTACTTGATCATCCCACAGGTTAGTTCAACATTATATGAATTGATTCCATGTATTACAGCAATGCAAATACATAGTAAGCACTAAAGTAGTTATTAAGATAAATTGATACAAATCAATCTACCAGTGCCATTGCCAAGCTATATATATTTTTCTACCGGATGAGAAGCAAACAAGAATAGTAGACTCCTAATGTTCATCACTAAGAAACATCAAAGTCTCCAAGCTTAGTCCAAAAAACTTTTGTCCATATTTAGTAAGAAAAACAAATTAAGACAGTAACTAAAGTATTTTGTTAAGGTTTTATTCCTCCCAAAAGGCCAGCTTCTGTTTGAGCTTAGTGCTTGCTTGCTACCTGGCTTGTTAGATGACAATTTTACAAAAAGTTAGCAAAGCTTAAAATACAGCATATCAAAGAAAATAATTTTTTCTTTGGATATTTCCATGAGCCCTGTGTTTTGCCCTTTGTGAAAAAGTAAGTGGGACTCACCCCTTCTCCTCATTTTCCTTTTTCAAACCATCTTCTGGCCTCACTTGCTTATAAAAGTAGAACTGTAAGTCACAGGGAAAAACTTTTATTGGGATGGAGAGACTTTTCTTCCAGAATGATTATAAGCTGTTCCTTTGATTGTAGAAGCCCAACTTCAAGGGCAAAAAGCTACATCAGAAACATTTAAATAAAAATAAGTCTTGTGATTAATTAGGGATATGGAGAGAAAAAATATGTAGATGGTTTTATGTATTTTAGTATTCTCCAATTTCTGTTTTATGCTGTTCAGAATGTCAAAGCCTAGCTTTGCCTAGAAAACGGACTTTCCTAAGTTTTGACATATTCGACTTTTATTTTATATTTTTTCTTTGTATTTTTCACATTCACTGTCAGTATTTTGGTTATATTTACAAAACTGTAACATTTTATTTTTTAAAACTATGTTCAAATCTCTTTTCAACAGTTTTATGCCTCAGTCCCTATTGCAAGCTATGTTCCCATTTGGTGAGTTCTTCTTATCAGTTTCTTTGTTTATTTCTTAGACTGAAAAAATGTATGCCATTAAATACTTACTTTTAAGGAGTTTTTTAAAAAATTTTATTTTTCAACCTTTGTTATCAATAATAATGAACATCGAATTGAGCTATTTCTGTGTTCCTCATACTTCCTAACATTCTTAGATACACATCTTAACTAATCTTCTCATTAAACCTCCAAGGTAGATATTATAATGAAGAAGCTCAGATAAATAGATTGCCAAATATACAAAGATAGAAGTTGAGAGAGCTCAATTTCAAACCTAAATCTGAAGCCTAGAAAACCCAAGCTATTAAACACAGCGCTATACAACTGTATGCAAATTAATAACTGTGAATGTCTTTGTTTTTCCCTCACTCATAGAGGCTAATTAGTTACATAAAAATGGTGAGTGTTAGTGATGAGGGAAAGATATTGAGGATTTCTTTTTTAATTGGTTTATGTTTATATGTGGAGACACTCTCATTAATGTAACATTCTTATCCTGTCTCCACTTTCTCACTTATATTTCTCATATGTGATGTAGTGGAGTGACGCAATAGAGTAACATCTTGGGGTTGAAATAAACCAGGGTAGCTGAGCCTCTTCCTTCCCTTTTCTCTTTAGAGTCAGGCGGTTCTCAAAAGTGTGCAATTCTTGCCTAATTTTCTGTATTTAAATGTGCAGGGTCAGACACCCACTGAGGAAGGCTTGCAATTGGTTGATTCCTTCTTGGATTTGGATTAGTAAATCCAATTTTTAGATTCACTTTCAAGAAACCCATTGTTCCTGCATAACTAAGGACTGTGCCCAAACTCAAGCTTTTATCAGTATAAAGGTAACATTTTGGATCTGTATACCTGAATAAATTGTCTATTTCTCCATTGTTTTCTAAATTCAAATGTGTGTTTAACTTATGGCTCTTTAATTAAAGCTCTCAAAAGGTGTTGCAGTCCTTTTACCTTTAAAATATCTAACACAGAATTTATATCCATTCCCTTTTGTCTTATTTTCATTGTTATGGTCAGTGACTCTATGTCTGTTTTCTTTGTAGGTAGCCTGTTTTATGGGTTAACATTTAATAATTTTTTAAGGTTTTAGGAAATTTGCTATTAGTTATGTTAATATTCTAAGTTTCGTTGATTTGACTTGTATGGCTGATACTACTATTGAAATGCACATGAAAGTCTTTAGCTCAGGAGAATTATATTTATTACAACTTTATTATTACTTCTATTTATAATTAATACTTCAAGAATACCATTTATACATGTGTTGAAAGTATTATATTGCATTTTCTTCTATCCTCTTGTATTATCTCTCGCAGACTCATTTTGTTATCACTTCATAATTTTCTGTGAATTCTAGAAAAGATTGTTTCTATTTCATCCTAAAGGTTTACTGTCTCAAATGCAAATTGTATTTCTTCTGAAGTGCTTTTAGTTTCTTTTAAGTACTTATATTAGATTTTTTTTATTTTCCTGCTTTTTTGAGATCATTGTGTTCCTTTTCTTCCCTTTTTATTGATTTTTTCTCTTGTTTTTATTTTAATTTTGTCAAACATGTATGTGCATATTTTAGAAAAATTTATTTCTACAAGGTTTGTCACTATATCTTGTGCAGCCCAATTCACTTACAAATTCATAGTTTCCAGGTGATAATTATTTAGGTATTTAATTCTGTATCTAGGAAAACATGACTTTTTTTATATTTATAACTACTTTCACTTTTACTTATGCTTGTTATCATTGTTATTATTATGATTACAATGATTAAGTTTCAGGCATTTTAAAAGGTAAGATTTTCACTTTATTTCTTTCTCTTTCCTTTTGGCCACTCAATCTTTTTTTTCCTGTCAGTAATTTTATATAATAGCCCCTTCTTAGTCACAGAGGATATGTTACAAGATGGCCAGAAGATGCCTGAGAACATAGATAGTATCAAGCCCTATATATACTGTTTTATTCTATGTGTACATACGTATGATAAGTTTAATTTATAAATTAGGCATAGTAAGAGATTACCAGCAATAACTAATAATAGAATAGAATAGTTATAACAACATGCCAGCATCACTACTGTTGTTGTTTGGGACCATTGTTAACTAATATAGGCTTACTTGAACACAAGTACTGCAATACCGTGACAGTTGAGCTGATAATGGAGATGGCTACTAAGTGACTAAAAGGTAGGTACTGGTGATAAGAAGAAGTGATTGAGGATTTTTTTCTTATTGATTTATGTTTGTATGATTTATGTTTGTATCAAGATTGTGTTTGCATCCAGTTTGTATCCAGATAATGTTTGTATTGAGTGATATGCTCATTAATGAAAAACTCTTATCCTATCACCACTGTCTCACTCACATTTCTCAAGGTTGGTGGGGTGATGTAATATTCCAGGTGGGATAATTAATATATTAATTATATAATAAATATCAATTATATATTAACTATATATTAAAAATTAATAAATTTAAACCTTTAATATTGAGTGAAACATTATTATATATAATTATATATCAATTATATATAATGTATAGTTATATATAACATTATTATATAACACAGTTCTAATACAGTATTAATACAGTTATATAATACAGTTATTATTCTATTATTATATAATACAGTTCAAGTAATCCTATGTTACTTAACGATGGTCCCAAAGAACAAGAGTAGTGATGCTGGCATATTGTTATAATTATTCCATTATGTATAGTATATATAGTATATTATAACTATATTATATAACTATATTATATCATAACTATATTATATAGCTATCATATATTATATAATATTATAGATATGTTATATATAATAGATATAATAATTATATATAATAGATATATAATATATACAATAATTATATATTATGTAATATATAATGTTATATATGTTATACACAATAATTATATATATTATATATATTATATATTATTATATATTACATAATATATAATATAATTATGTGTAATTATATAAATTCTATATAAATATATAAATAAATATAAGATGTATTATTATGTATATTATATAATATATAATATAACCTTATATAATATAGACATAATATATTATATATAGTATATATTATAGAAATAATATATAGACATAATATATATTATATATTATATATAATACTGTATATTGTATATTACATAGTATATTATATAGTATAATTATACATATAATATATATTATATAATACACAATATAACTATATTATATCACTGTATAATATAATAATGTATAATAATGTATAATAATGTTTCACTCAATATTGAAGTTTTAAGTAATAACTATGTATGATATTCAGGGACAAGCTACATAACAAATTATAACTAATTCTATCTTATCTGCACAAATATCAGTTTTCCATGTACTCAAAATTAAGATTTTTAGTTTTTAGCCTTTTTTGGCAAAGATTTTGGGCACTTGTCAGTAATTTTATAATTTACCACAATCTGAAGTGTTTGCATTTTATGAATAGCATTCAATTGTCTCTCTGAGAATTCTCTTTATATAGGGCTTGATGCTATCTGTGGTTTCAGGAATCTCTTTTGTTTGGTATCTCCTATTTCCTTTTTAATTTCTCTCTCATTCGACTGAGAAACATTTCTAATGGGCTCTTGAGAAAAAGCATAGGGAAAGTAAATTTATTGAACCATTCCATGTCTGAAGATATCTTCATTGTGTGCTCACCTTTAAGTGATGACTTTGTTGGACAGAGAATTATAGTCTGGTACAGTTTTGCTTCATAATTGAGAAGGTATATTTCATTGTTTTGACCATTCAGCATTTTATTAGAAATTTAAATGAATTAGAATTTCTCATTGTTTGTATGTGAATGATTTTATCTCTTTTATGAAATTTCACAAGTTACTTGAATGAGTGTATTATCAACTACTTTGCTCAATATTCTTTGCAGGCTTTTCATTTGTTCTTTTTTTGAAGGAGGAAACTTTATTATTTTTTAAATTTTTTATTGCTATTTAAATTTTTAAAAGTAATTCAAATATTGTAATATTTTTAAACTTTTATTATTTTTTAAACTTTTTTCTACTTTTTTCCTTCTTTTTTATTTGTAAAAACCTCTTGGACTGGTGATCTAATTTTTAAAAGCCTGTTTTCAGTAAACTTTTATTTATATTTTCTCAGAAAATTCTTCAACTCTGTCTTATAAAATTTATATTAAATTTTTAATATCTGTTTTTATACTTATAAGTTCCAAGAGCTGTTTTCATTTTCTAAAAAAGCTCATTTTAAAAAAGGTTATTCAGGGAGCACATCAGTAAGATGGCAGAATAGGAGTTTCAAGTTTCCAAAAACTTGGAAATAAGCCTGAGATATCTTTGTGAACCACAGAACTGAATAAAACCTGCTTTATATGGATAGGAGACCATTCCTCTCATTTTGAACACGCTGTCCCTCCCATTCCCCAAGTTGGCACAGTGTTACACAGAGAGGATTCCTTTCGAGGACCTTAGTTCCTATAGATGAAACATAAAACCAGAGATGGACATTTATTTCCCGAGAATTCCAAGACACTTCTCAGGAAGTCCAATTTGGACTCACCTCATGGGTAGCACAGAGGGTAACAGTATTGCTAGACCACTTGGGTGAGAGAGAAACAAAAGAAGGAAGCATTCCTCATAGAAACCAGGATCTTGGCTGTAGTTCTCTGTTACTACTGCCCATGAAGTACCCAGTAAAAGGCACAGTGACATTACTCACCAATAAAGCCAGACTGGTCACTTCTAGAAGCCTGCTGGAAATTTAATCTGGCTTAAGTCCTGAGACAGCCAACCTCCAAACACAACCTCAGACCCCATTCCAAGGCCTGTAAGGGAGATACCTGTGATGGAGATACTTTTATTTCAGAAAAACACAGGTGCTATACTTGTGCCCCCAGACATTCAAATAGCAGATCCACCTTAAAGCCAACCTGAAGACTTAACTTAGAGAGAGATGCCCACCAAAGTACCCTTCAGCAAGACACAGAGACACAGAGTCTAGGTGTACACCACCTGGGAGTTCAAAGAGTGGCTAAGTTCAACCTCCAAGCTCACCTCAAGAGCTCACCCAAGGAGAATGACACCCACCACAATGCACTTGGCAAAGTGCAGAGGCTAGGCTTTAGCCAATTGGCTTTCAAACAGTGCCTCAACTCAGCCTCAAACCCACCCCTATACTTCACCAAGGCAGGAGGCTAAGCATCAGACATGTATTTCTACTGAGCATAGTACCTTGTTCCAAGCATCCTGAACAAGGCTTTATCTAACCTCAGGACCCAATATGCAATCCCACTCAATTCCAGAACTCAAGTAATGGTACCTTCTGTGAAGGTCTATCACTGTCAAAGAATACCTGTAAAGATGAAACGAAGTGGCTGTGTTCTTAAATGCACAGACACCAATGTACAGACACAAGGATTATGAAGAATTATGACCCCTCCAAAAGAAACTAATAAAGCTCTAACAATGGGCTTAAAGAAATAGAGATCTGACAAAGACTTCAGTGAACTACAAGAATGTATGAAAGAAATTTTAAATGAAATTGAAAAATAATACATGAAGTAATTGAGAAATTTGACTAAGAAAAAGAAATATTAAAAAATAGGAATCCTACAGATCAAGAACACAATGATTTAACTAAAAAATTCAGTAGAGAGCTTCAAAAGCAGAATGGATCAAGCAAAAGAGTGAGCCTGAAAACAAAACATGAAATTATTTAGTCAGAAATGCAAAAAGAAAAAAATATAAAAAGGAAGAAAGCCTTCAGGTATTATGAGACATCATCAAGATACCTGATATTCACAGAATAGGAGTTTCTGAAAAAAAAGAAAGAAAGAAAGAAAAGATGGGGGCTGTGGAAAGAGCCAGGAAGTATATGTAAAGAAATAATGGCTGGAAATTCCAAATCTGAGGAAAGATGCCAACATCCAGATACAAGATGTGCATAGATCTACTATTATATTCAACCTGAAGTTAATTCACCAAGACACACAACACTGAAACTATCAAAAACAAAAGACAAAGTACTCTGAAAGCCACAAAACTTTAAAAAAAAAAATCATGTATGTGGTCATTCCAAAACAATGATTAAAGATTTATTAGCAAGAGCTCTGCAGGCTGGGAAAACGTAGTATCATATATTTAAAGTTCTGAAGGGAAAAAATGTCAATCAGTATTACTTTACCCAGCAAAGTCGTCTTTCAGAAATAAGGGAGAAATAAAAACATTCTTAGACAAACAAAAGCTAAGGAAATTCACCACCACTAGGCTTGCGTTAGAGAAATTACTAAAGGGAGTTATTGAAGCTGAAACCAAAGGCCACTAATTAATAACATTAAGACACAATCTCCAGTGCGTTGTCAAATATTAAGCAATAAATTACAAAGAGAGTTAATATGGTGCTGTGTGAATTATTTGTGTCATCTTTATAATTTCCTTTAACATTTGGTGGTAGATGACTAAAGAGTTCATCATACTCTCTGAGTAAATAAATGGGTGTATCCATTTTGAGCGTTCTTTGCCATTTGTTGAAGGAGGCCTTATGTCATCATCTTTTAATCTTTCCCCTCAAAGTGATTTTCACATTTCCTAAAGAAACCATTTTAGATTTCTTACCAAGAGATTGAAGACCTGGCTCTAGCTGTCACCTTTGCCTGATTTCTTCTAGTCAGGAGGACTGGAAGGAGTTCTTTCCAATGTGTTTGGAAAAGGAGAGTGAATTAGTTGTTGAGAACATAAGGTGCAGAAGGGAATTATTGATCTAACTGTTTCTAAACAGCTTACACTAGCCTATTATATGAGTTTATAGTAGTTCCTATTATTTTAGGTCTTCTTCCCACTGTCACCCTAATTTTGAGGTACATGGCACTCCCAAAATCTAAGTCATTTGATAATTCTATGGAATAAGTTGAGTTGTTTCTTGGATTTTCCATCTGTTCAAATAGTATTTGGCTTTCTTAGCTCTGTTATGTAAATTATTACTAATCCATCTGAATTCTCTCATTATGTTGCTGTTGCCTCTTCTTTTATTTTCATTACACTCATGAATTTATGCCTATTTAGGAGATAATTGCTTTACTGCAGTATTAGTGGGAGTTTATGAAGAGCAAAATTGGATCAGAAACCATCTTCACCCGGAATTCACCTAGTGTTTTTTGGTCTCAAATTGTTTTTCACCTACAATATTCCTTTCCTCTTTCTAAAAGGCTATATTTGCTTCTAATATATTTGAAGGTGCTAATCAATTTTCTGCTATTTACAGCAGTGTTGTAACTCCTGAGATTTCCAAATGCTCTTCCTCTTTCCCCATTCTACATTTTCTCTCTATTGGTTTCATGTTATTATTTTCTTTGCATTTCTGTCAATTTACTCATTTTTTTTAACAAAACAATATTTGTCTAGAGCCAGTGTTTTCCATTTTTTAAAGTCCTTATATAATAGTATTTCACTAACTTAAAAAAATCTATAATGCAGAAAGGGGTAGACGCCCTATGTCCTGGTTACTAATGTCCTAGAGGGGGGGAAAAAAAAGGAGGGGGGGAGATAGGTGGGTCTCAGGCATCGTCTCTTTAATAAAGCTTACTTGCAATATAAAAACAAAAATAAAAACAAAAACAAAAATAAAAAATCTCTAGGCCTGTCATAATGGCTCATGACTGTAATCCCAGCTTTGAAAAGCTAAAACTGACAGATTGCCTGAACTCAGGAGTTCTAGAGAAACCTGGAAACATGAAGAAACCCCTTCTCTACCAAAAAAAACTAAAAACAAGAAACAAAGCTTAGCTTAGCATGGTGGCATGTGGCTGTAGTCCCAGCTACTTGGGGGGTCTAAGTTGGGAGGATCGCTTGGGCCCACGTGGTTGAGGCTGCAGTGAGCCAGGCTCACACCACTCTACTCATCCTGGATAACAAAGCGAGACCCCGCCTCAATTAAAAAGAAAAAAAAAAGAAAGACAAAACAACCAGCAAGTTTGCTTATTAATCTGACTCCCTGTACATTACAACTATTATTAATACTTCCCGGATGTTGCCTTTTTCATGGTTAGTTTTTTTTTTATGTTTACTTCTCTATTTTTGTGTCTTCATTAATTATTTTCCTGCAAACTTCTGAATGGCTGCTTTGAAGGCTACTAATATTGTTTTTTGTTGCCATTTTTTGTTTTTTGTTTTTGTTTTTGTTTTTTGAGGCAGAGTCTCCATCTGTCACCGGGTTGGTGTGCAGTGGTGCGATCTCGCTCACTGTGACCTCTGCCTCTCAAGTTCAAGCGATTCTCCTGCCTCAGCCTCCCAATTAGCTGGGATTACAGGCACGCATCACCCTACCCTGCTAATTTTTGTATTTTTTTTTTTTTTTTTAGTAGAGATGGGGTTTTTGCCATGTTGGCCGTGCTGGTCTCGAACTTCTGACCTCAGGTGATTCACCCGCCTCAGCCTCCCAAAGTGCTGGGATTAAACGTGTGAGCCACCGCGACAGGCCGCAGATATATATTTTTTTAGATTTTATGTGTATTAATATATCCTGCATTAGCTTAGAGCTTTGAAATTCATTTTGTTTTATTTCTTCTCCAAGATAACCCTCAAACCAAAAATTCACAGTAAACCATTTTGAAGCCTGTGATCATTTTTATGATAATATTATCAGCAACCTCAAAAACCAACAGGGAAATGACAATCTTTATTTTCTTGCTGTAAATGATAGAAAAAAAATCCGAGCAAATTTTTTATCTTACATTCTGGCTTTCTCGTAACCACATTGGCAAAGTTCTGTTTATTTATAAAAGAAAAGATGAATATTTACTATTCACTAAAAATTATAGCAATTTAGCAATTGTATGAGACAATACATTGTTTTACTTTATTTATGTTTTAAATCAATGTTTTATACAATGATTCATTTCCACATAAATTGGAATATGACCTAAATTACGCTGTCTTGTTTTCATTTAACTTTGAGAAACCACAGTAGTCATAATTCTCTGAATTACATTTTTGAGAAGTCATAAATTCTGATTTTGTTTTTACATCTCAAATGATTTTATTTGATTGAATCATTTTACTCTTAGATGATTCAGATTACACTGACACAGCATAAAATAGCTAGTTGATAACACAAATTCACTATAATCAACATCCCTTTACCTGAATCCAATCTGCTTTCAATAGTGAAAAACTGACTGAAAATTCAGAGTATAATACTGTGTAAATTTAAGTAAAAATTTCATGAAAGACATAAAAAATCAGTGTTATCTCTAAATTTTTAAATCTTTACAAATTTGGGTTACAAAAAAAGTATCAAGTATCAATATTTTAGGCTAAAATATTACTCAAAGACACAGAATTTGTCTTTTTGTTTTTTAGACACATTGTCTGGCTGTGTTGCCCAGGCTGGAGTGTAATGGTGTGACCTTTGCTTACTCTAACTAAACTCTTTGCCCAAACCCAGGTTCAAGCAATTCTCTCGCCTTAGCCTCTCAAGTAGCTGGGATTACAGATATGTACCACCATGCCCAGCTAATTTTTGTATTTTAAGTAGAGACGGGGCTTTATCATATTGGCCAGACTGGTCTTGAACTCCTGGCCTCAAGTGATCAGCTTACCTTGGCCTCTCATAATGTTGGGATTGCAAGACTGAGCTACCATGTACAGTGAAATTTGCCTTTGTATAAAAAGACTAGACCCAAATATGGAATATCATCATTCAGGTTAGGTATTCATTTTTCTTTTAGCACAGGATCTCCTCTTCTGAGAATAAACAGATATTTTAGCGTACAGAATTGTGTGTTATTGAATGACTTTGTGGAGGTCCTATTGTATGATTAAGCAACAATAGTACATGCAAACTTATCTTTTAATGATTTCATCTTCTTAAATATTTATGGCCTGATGTTTAAGTGTCACTAATAGTTCCAAGAGTCAACGATTTAATTACTTTCAGGTAAACAGTCACAATAAAAAAATGTCAATGTGGCCACTCTTTAACTATTTTATGATAGTTGTTAGAGTTGTCAAATGTTATGAAGATAATTTTTAAATAATCTATATTCAATAATATTTAAAGTCATTTTAACTGATCTTTCACACAGAGAGTTATTTAATTTTTTTCTTTATGGGAAAACTTCTCTCTTTGCTATACTGAGAAAGTGTATGAAGGTATTTGTGGTTGGGAGGGAAAGAAAAAAGCATCAGCCTACCTAGTGAATGCTGACTAATCAGGACAAATAATGCTGGCAAGACATCTGCAACCATATGACCCTCACAATCTGTTGGTGTAAATTTATATGTTTAATTGACTGTTATCTTCAAATAAATAGTAAATTCTGTAAATTGTTGATAGAATTTGGTTTACACAGAAGTGTGAGGTATCTACTATCTATGGAGATATCAATGTATCAAATTATTTTGAAATAATTTGTAGTACAGTTTAGTTTATCATGTTAAAACTGATGAGATTTCTTCAATTTCAGATGTATATACTATCACATATTTAATATAATCATTCTCAATCATTATTCTCAATCATAATCATAATTCTCAATCATAATCATTATTCTCTATTATTTTGATTGGTGTTTGGAATTCAATGCCTTCTGTATTCTTTCCACAGTTTTTACATTTACTAAAAAATAGACATCATATTAAACACTATCTTTCTCTCTTTTGATATGTGTAAATTAATCTGTTTTCTTTGAAATTATTCCATATACCCATTTGAGAAAATAACTCACTCTGTTTGGTTTCTTTTTAAATTTTTTTAACAAAGTCAGAATCAATAATACCTTGGTCTAGAAGACAAATAGAACAGCAGATTCACCTCATCTCTTCAAATGGTGATAAAATTGTTTATTCATAAACTATCAAAAAAAGTTTTCAAGTGATTATTTTTTAGAAAAATGATTACATTAGTTTTTCTTACCAAATTGCGATGAGAACCAGTTTTGAACAGGAGTTAAAACTTCGTAAAAGTTTATATAGAGATTTTTTTTTTCCCTTTTTGCTTCCTTTCTTAGAAAGTATTCTCTGGTTCAGATGTTCTTATACTATTTTTAAGGCATACATTTTGTAGACATTCCCTCTGATTTTTAGTACCAAAAGTTAGGGCAAACAATGAATTAAAATTATAATTATATGCAGTTAATAAAAGGAATGAATAACTTAATATATTAATAACTTAATATATAACTTAATATATATATAACTTAATATATGCTATCTGCAATGGAAACATTAATTCAAGTTGTAGATAAAACTTTTTTTCTAGTATTTGTGATATGACAGAAAAATAAATTGAGAACAGAATGTCTGAAGTCAAAAATGAATGTGACTTACTCAATTTTGCAGCTGGTAATTGGGCCGTGGAGGATTTATCACACAGAGTTACTCTCTTTACCTGCGGTACCTGTCTCTTCCATCTTTTTCTCTTAGCAGTCTCATAGCCAGGTTTTTTTTTGACAGGAGCCCTGAGGACAAACACCTAAAAAAACAAAATAAAGCTAGCTTTGGGGGTCAAATTAAAAGGACCTTGGCTTCATTCAGTTAAGCTGTCCTCTCAGGAATTGAATCATATGTAATATGAAAGAAATTACTATTTTGTTCTGAAGGGGAAAAGTCAAATTTGAACTTAAGCACTCATCTTCTATAAGTGTAACACCATGTTTTGTTTAGAGAACATTTTAATACTTTCTCTTAATAGTCTATTGAAATTATACCATGCCTTTTAATCTGCCTGCTATCTTCGTGAATTTATTGTGATTTAGAACATATTCACTGAAATTAGAATGGTTTTGAGCATTATATATAAGGACATAGAGCTCGGTGGTCAAGAGCTGGATTTCTAAAACCAAGAGACACCCCCAAGAATGGCTAAAATTAAAAAGACTGGAAACACAAAAATTGGAGGAAAATGTGGGACAATCATAACTTTCTTATTGCTAATGGGAGTGTGCAATGGTATAACCATTTGCAGAACTGTTTGCCAGTTTCTTGAAAAGTTGTCATCTACCTTCTGACTCAGCAATTCTACTCCAAGTTATTCTACTCCAAGTTATTCTACTCCAAGTTATTTACTTGAGAAAGGAAAACATAGGTCCACTAAAAGAGACCTGTACAAGAATAGTTAGAGAAGTGTTATGAATTATCCTCCTTCCCCCAAAGTAAAAACTACTCACGTTTATCAATACAGGACTGGATAAGGAATCTGTGGCATATTATACAAGAGAATACTAGTTCACAATAAAAAAAAAAAAAACAGGCAATTAAATAGGCAACAATATGGATCAAAGTTTAAAACTTTATGTTGCACAAAAGATGCCAAGATAAAATATTATATACTATATTTTCATTTATATAAAATTCAAGAATAGGCAAAGCTATTCCTGAGGCTATTTCCTCAGGAGTAGGGATTAACTGTGGAAAGCCTCTGAGATGTTAAGAGCTGTTCTATAATGTGGATTGAGCGGTGCCCTAGTGTACATGACTGTCAAAGCTCATTGAACAGTTCGGATCTGTACATTTTAATGTTTGCAGTTAGTTCCAATTTGAAAATTCTTCTTTAAGCTAGAAATCTACCATCTGAAAGGATTAGAATGCAGGCTCCTCATCCTGATAGGTGTATCTCTGTCGTAAGTTTACTTATCTGGTCTGTGCTTCCATAAAGGAAGTGTCCGGATCATAGTACGTCTATTGGGAAGAAATCAGTAGTGACATATGATGAACTCAATATATTTTAGCTATTGTCATGTTTCCATGGTGTATATTTGGTATTTTTTTCAATTGCAACCACTTTAATAATAACTATAATTACATTTTATTGGCCAAAATTTAGTGTATATTTGATTTTAATATATCATTTTGTCTTTTATGACATGAACTATTTTTGTGTGTGTATGTGTATGTACAGAGAAAATTTAATATATTCAGAATTAAATATACACACTTATGGATAAAGAAACTTATTCAATGCGTTTGAATTATTTGTCAACAATCACAAAGCTACATTTGACAAAGCTATTAACTCAGATCTCTCTTCTCTCTGATTTCTTCACTTAAGATCTTTCACAGGAATTCTCAAAAGGAAAGTAATGCATAGGATAGGACTTCTAAGTTGACTGATTAATTGGTTGGTTGATTCATTTGAAAACTTTATTCAATTTTTGTGCTATGTATATAATTATTATTCCTTACCCAGAAATTAAGGAAATTTTGCACTCTCTGATTGCATGACTCCTTCAGAGTAAATGTTTATTTTATTTTATTAATTGCTATAATATGGCCTCATTTTGTATTTAAATTGGCCTCTCAACTTTGAGAGAATTTTGTTTCTTTAAACATGTCTTATTAAAAACCATTTGATAAATATATCTAACCAAATCATGTCTACATCAATTATACTATCATTACTAATATAATTATTATATTAAAAGTTATACCATGTGATTTTAAAATTCATTTAACATAATTTATTCATCATCTCTATTTTTGCCTAGTTCAACATGGCTGCCATAAACTGGATATTGTTATCTATGAATAAGTTATTGCCATCTCCTTAGAGCCCTATCTACTTTGTATTTTTCTTGTGTATCTAATTTATGCCTATGTAATATAGATATCAAGTAATGAAACTATATCATTCATTCCATAAATGTGCTTTTTCTTTATCAATTTCTGTTTTCCTTGGGATTTTAATTAGAATTATGTTTAATCTGTATATTCAATTGAGAAAATTCTATACTTTACAATATTGAGTATTTCTTTAAATCATTCATTAAGAAATCAATTTGTCCTAGCAGTATTTGCTTGTTTTAATGTAGAGGTTTTTATATATTTTTGTTACATGGTTAATGTACTGACAGTTAATGCAATGATTTCCATTAATAATGCTACTGTTGTTTTACTCTAGTTTTTGTTTTCTGTTGTTGCTGATTTGTAAATATACTTTCTTTTTATAAACAAGGGAGGGGGGCTCATTATTAGGTTGGTGCAAAAGTAATTGCGTTTTTGGCCATTAAGGTCACAGCAAAGATCACAGTTACTTTTGCACTAACCTAATATGTTGCCTAGGCTGGTCTTGAACTCCTGGGTTCAAGCAATCCACCCACCTTTGGCCTCCCAAAGTGCTGGAATTATAGGTGTGAGCTACTGCACCTGGCCTACAATTATTTTTTAAAAATATTAAACTTGAATCCAGCAATGTTAATAAATTTCCTATTGATTTTAGTAGTTTGCCTATAAATTATTCTGGATTTTCTACATATATAAATATTTCAGTGTTTCACTATTTTTCTGTAATAGCCTTAGAACAAATAATGCTACTTAAGGCTTGTTTATCATTATTATTATTGGAAATATAATTTTAAAAGAATGTATTTCTTAAATTCACAGTTTTTTATCTTGGTTTATATTGTTGATTCTTTTGAAACGACCCATGTTATTTATATCCTGAGAGAAAATAGTTCTAACATTACATATATATGTGTGTATGTAAATGTATTAGATATTTGTTATATGTATGTGGTTTTCCCAACATTAAATAAATATAACAATCATATTGAGGAATTTTTAATGTCTGAGATGAGACCCAGATGCATGTTACGTTACCTTCTTTCTAAACCTCTTCTCAGATTTCTACTTTTTCAGTATGTATTTCTCTTGTTCAATGTGTGTAGATTTTATTTTGCGACTAATGTAGTAAATTTTAATTTTGATTGGTGGCAAGATCGTGAGAACATGGAGGGAAATAGAACACTGACATGGATCTGTTTCCTGTTAGGAACCTGACTTTAATTGAGTTGAATGAGTAGTGGAGAAAGGACCAAAAACCAATACATTTATAAATCTGTTTCACAAGTAGCTTGATAAAAATTTGATCAAATGGTGCTCATTAGTGGTTAAAATATATGTTAAAATAAGACTTTGTGACACTTGTGGTAAAAGAAAGGCTTCTGGCCGGGCGCAGTGGCTCACGCCTGTAATCCCAGCACTTTGGGAGGCCAAGGCAGGCGGATCACGAGGTCAGGCGATCAAGATCATCCTGGCTAACATGGTGAAACTCCATCTCTACTAAAAACAAAAAACAAAAAACAAAAAAGTTAGCCAGGCCTGGTGGCGGGCGCCTGTAGTCCCAGCTACTCGGGAGGCTGAGGCAGGAGAATGGCGTGAACCCAGGAGGCGGAGTTTGCAATGAGCCGCGATCGCACCACTGCATTCCAGCCTGGGCGACAGAGCGAGACTCCGTCTCAAAAAAAAAAAAAAAAAAAAAAAAAAAAGTTTCTTTCAAATCCAGGTGAAAAATGTTCATATAGATTTTGGGAGGGGCAGTTATTACCATTAAGTCTATAACACAGCGATGCTCTGGCATCATGAATGTTGGAAGCAATATGGGCATTCCAAAATTGCACCCTTTCTTTCCATGTCAGAGGTATTTTCATAGCAGCTAGGAGCAGCAGTGTTGTTTCTCTGAGTTGTTCTGCAGGCAGTGAATCCAATGGACAAGTTGGAGGTAGAACAGTTAGAGAGGACAGGGTGACATCAATGCATTTATATACATATGGCAAGTATTTAGCTATGCCTGAAGTAATAGGAATGAATTTCATCACTGCAAAGCATTCAAATATTCAATAATGTTACTATATCTAAAATAATATAAGGGCCCCAGATTCATTCATTAATGTACCAAATGGTATTAAGAGTCCAGTTGCATACCCATGTGCTTAGTGTCTGATTCATATAGCAGTTAAAACTGGGAAGAGAAATCATTTAACAATACAATAATTTTATGACAACAGATTAATGATTAACTTTAAAGAACTAAATCTCTATCAAAATAATTATAAAATATGATTCAGCAGGTTTATATGATTTTTAAAAAATAAAATCATAGAAGTAGAAACACAAATATTTTTCTAAACAAGGTAAAAACTCCGTTTAGTTATTTTTTCATACATATATGATAATGTATTCAGATATTCTTGTGAAATATTTTAAACTATGGAAATACGTTTAGTAAAATATAAATATCTCCATTTGTATTCACCCCAGAAATTATCATTGTCAAAACTTTCCAAATTTGTCACCTTTTATGTAGTTATAGGTCCATATCTATATTTAAATATATTTAGATATAGACACATTCACAAGCATAAACATACATACATAAAATAGACATAAAACATAAAAATAGACATATTTTATCCTTTGTATATAATATGGATAGTACTAGTTGTATTTTTTTCTTAATAAGCTTCAATGCATTTATAAACTATATTGAAAACACATACATTTGCATAAAATATAAAGCTTCTACATTAAAAATAATAAAAAGCCAACTCTGGTTTCATCAGTAACAAAATAATAGATTAGTTGATGATACTCTTATGAGAAAAGTCATTTCCTCTTTTGGAAAGGAATGGAATATCAGCCAGAGTTAGAGTAGCAAGGAGCATATTTAATTCTACCCTTGGGAAAGTTTAGAATAAAACTAACTAATATATAGTAAGGTTGCGAGGAATAGGAGTTTTAATGAATTTGCTTAAATATAATATTTTATACTGAATCTATTTTTCTTGGAAATTTTGTAGGTCTTAAAGTCATAATGAATTCCCAGGTGGCAAAGTACAGTCTCTGAAAATGATGAAATAAAGATTTATGAATTTATATAGAATCAGTTATCTGTCTAATGGCATTATTGAATGGAAGCAATCCCCACTGTAGTAATAAAAACACAAAACAAAACAAGTAAGCAGGTTAACAATTAGCTTTGATTCAAACAGCATTCTTTGTGGGAATTACCTGAGGATTCTCATTTTCGAGTGAGAAAATTTGGCACCAGTTAAATATATTTTTCATGGCTAGTTTATTGTTTCATTTTTTACAAGGTGATTGATGATCACCATGGTAAGTAGAATTCTCCCATCTGTATTAGATAGTCAAAAATCAATCAATTACTTAATCAATGAAGGGTCTATTACATTTTTTATACTGTTAGCTCTGCAGCAGGAGTTAAAAGTAATCTAGAATAAATGAAAAATATGACCTTCACCAGCAAGAAGGGAATATGAAATTGAAAAGTTAAGATCAGTACACTGTAAATATTTACATCATCTAAATCACAATATTTGCAACACATTTATCATAAAATATATAAATCAGTAATTTGAAGAATAATTCTAGTTAGTTCAATATTATTTCAAGAAAAAGGAAGTTTACTGTGTATTTTATTAGAAATAGAAGAATTCTTGAGGGTGTATGAGTGGAATATTGGGTAACATTTGTGTAAACTAACAGGAAAGACAGATCATTTCAACAAAATTAATACACATGAAGACTGTATTAGGAATGATATGCTCGGGAGGCCAAGGCGGATGGAGCACCTGAGGTCAGGAGTTTCAGACCAGCCTGATCAAAATGGTGAAACCCCGTCTCTACTAAAAATACAAAAATCGACGGAGCTTAGTGGCACATGCCTGTAATTCCATTTACTCAGGAGTCTGAGGCAGGAGAATTGCTCGAACGCAGGAGGCGGAGGTTGCAGTGAGCCAAGACGATGCCATTGCACTCCAGCCTGAGCAACAAGAATGAAGCTCCATCTCAAAAAAAAAAAAAAAAAAGAAGAAGAAGAAGACTTGGTGGACTAATGGGCTACCTGATCTTAATGAGTCAAACCGAAAGATAATGCGAGTGAGCAAAATCAGCCTCATCTCCTGCACATCCTTCTTATATCACCATTTGCAGGGTGTTGTTATTCATCACTAAGTGAGGGAGAAAGTGATATTCTGAATGTAAAAGCTGACTTATGTATGTTAAATCAAGATTCCTAAGTGAAAATAATTCTATACCCATTTTTAAATTTAGGCTTTAAGTGGGAAAATGAAATGATGCAATCATGGTATTTAGTGACAGTAGGATTAAAAATGATATACCTTTGGTATGTGTCATAATATTGTAAAAATCTATTTATTATTGATTTTAAAAATTAGCATCCAACGTTGTACAGATGATAAGGATAAAAGCCTACATTTTATCATCCAGGTAGTTTTATAAGTATATTTTTCTCACATATGGTTACAGAGCAATTTGTTTGATTGTCTAGTATGTTAAGTTTCACGGGAGGATATAGAATATAACTGAAAAATAAAACAGCTTGCTCATTTTTGATCTATTCCTGGTAAACAGCCAGTTTATGGACACAACAGAATATAAGAATAAAGATGAAAATTGTACTTCAAAGGTGGAGATACCTACTAGCGCATAGTTAGATTGTAGTGATTCTCAGAAGGGAATGCCACAGCCTTACACAATCTTGAATGATATTGTTCCTGAAATAAATCACGGGTGTCACCAGACTTTGAATAAAAATGTCCTCACAAACAAAGAATTCAGGAATGAAAGAAAAGGAAAATAAAAAGTATGGAAGCTAGCCTGGGAAACTTTCATGGGCCAGACTTTGGAAGAAGATCATGAGCAGAGTGTGTAAAAATTATTACGGGCCAGGATTCATGACTTTTGTCCACACAATATTGGCATGTTGTTTCCCTAAGTAGAAAGAAGTCTGGAAAATATAGTGGAGCTTTGTGACTAGGATAGGAAGGAGACAGAATTTGGTAACATAAAGCAGTCTTTAATTATCCTTCCTGAAATCAAAAAGTAGCTTGGGATAATGTCAGAAATGAGTAATACAAATAGAATATGTCTTATTCCAGTTTGTTTGGATGAAATCACAAAGCTATGTATCTTATAATGGACACAATATGTAAAGTATCCAGGGCTTGAGAATAATTCAGTATGAAATGCAGCCGTTTACCATCAACCATACGTTTATCTGACAAAACCTTTTGCATAAAGAAAATAAACATTTTCAACGACTTTATTCATACATCAAATCTTCAAAAGTAGTCATTTGGTTCACTTTTAAATGAACTTTATTAAAATTAAGGTATAATTTATTATTAATCTTAAAATACCTGACAGGAATATACTTCTTCCAGGCGGTTGCGTATAAATGTAAAATTCAAAGAAGGATTCATTCTCCTGTGAGAAGAAAAATTTAAGTATCCAACTGTGTAAACCAGGTAAAACAAGGATCAATTGTTTGTATTAAGAAAGTCTCATGGTAGGCATCCTTTAATGATGACTCTTCCAACTTAGATTTTAATTGTGAATTACTTATAACACACAACTTAAATAATTTACATTTGGGCTTTTGAACATTCTTGTGAAAAAATGAGATTTTCCACCGTAGATTTAATTATTGAATCATTAATTTTCTCATATTTATCATCACATAAATAAACACAAAACAGAACTAAGTAGACACCATAAAAGAATGTAAAACTAGACCCAAAATTGTCCTGTAGAAATAAATTCTAAAATACTAAATAAAGTTGGATTATTTCAAGAATTCAAGGTGGTTTACCTGTACAAACTAAATCAACATAGTTCCTTACATTAATAGATTACAGGAATATATGGAAAAATATTGATCAATATAGAATTTCCAGAGAATACATGTGAAAAAATTCAATACTATTTCTGATTTTAAAACACTCTTGATAAATGGTGCATAGAAAGGAACTTCGTTATCCTAATAAAGAGCATCTGGAAAAATCAAAAAGTAAACATCAGTATCATTAATACTGAAATGCAAAAATTTTATTTTTAAAATCAGGAGCAAGATTAAAATAGTGGCTATGACTCCTTCCATTCATCATTATATGGGAGGTCCTAAAGTGCTTAGGAATAATTAAAATCAAACATAACACTTGTAAGAATTGGAAAGAAATAAACCAAGCTTTTAAAGTTAATAAAATAACAAATACAGAGATAGAAAGTCAGTGTTCAAATATTCAAATATCATTTATGTCTCTATGCTTAGAGACAAAGCATTAAAAAATGGAACAAAAGAATAAAATTTTTAACCACATACATAAGAACTCAAGGAATTCATCAAATAATACACGTGTAAACTATGGGAGGAAAATATATAACTGTAGGAATACATTAAATAGTGCATAGGTAAATAGAGAAATCTGATTTCTTCATAAATATAAAAAGCTAATATTTTAACAAAATAAAAAAAGGTCAAAATGACACAAAATTTATGCTATATCATTGAATTCTGGTGGGATTTTTGAATGGAATGCAACAAATTTTAAAATTTATGTGACAGGAAAAAAGGCCAATAGTCATGAAGACCTCCTTGAAAGAAGATTGACTAAATGTAAATTTCAGTCCTAGACAAATTGACCAGTGGCACTCAGTAGGGAGCCTAGATGCACACTCACACATGTGGAACTTTAAGGATCATAAAGGTAGCATCTGAGAAGATGAAAAGAAATGACTGTTCAATATAAATACAATATAATATTTTTTCATATTTAAAAAATGTTTAAAAAATTGATTCATACCCTGTGCCACAAACAAAAATAATTCTAAAACAATGAAATATTTTAAGTCAAATAAAATAATTATTTACAAGAAAATGTAGAAAGCTATTGTATAATTCAGGGTAGAAAATAATTTCTTAACTAAAAAACTAGGGTAACTATAAATAAAATGATGCATTATAATTATAAAATGTTCAAATGCAACAGACACTGTGGTCTACTTAAGGGTGCCCACTTGAGAACGGAGGGTGGGAGGATGGAGAGAAGTAGAAAAAATAACTATTGGGTTCTAGGCTTAGTTCCTGGGTGACAAAATAATCTGTACAGCAAATCCCTGTGACAGGATAAAGAACAAACCTGCACATGTACCCCTGATCCTCAAATAAAGGTTAAATAAATAAATAAATACAATTTTCTATAATGCAAATAAAATAAAATAAAAATAAAATGTTCTAATGTATTCAAAGATTCCATAAGAAAACACCAAATAATGCCGTTGGCAGTTTACACCTGCCACACTTATAATTACCAAAGTGTTATTGTTTAAAACATGCAAACATGTAACTACACATGCATGTAATCTCTTACAAATAAAAAATGATACAATGTACAAATTTATAGGCAAAAGAAATAAAAGGGCATTTCAGAATATATGAACCACCCACAATGAATAAATGTGAAATGATTAGTAACATTGGTGATAGTTCAACTGACATTAATAATTAAGTAAATAAAAAACCACAAAAATACAATTTACACCCATTAAGATGGCAAATTTAACTCTGAAAACTTAATTTTTGAATTATTTAAAAAACAAAACGAATTCATATTGTTGGGAGTAAAATTTGAAAAAAACTGATTTGGGGAAACACTGTCATATTCTTGTAAAATTAAATTTGTGGAGACCCTAAATCCCAACAATCTCTCTCCTAAATTACCTTTAACCTTCCCTTGCCTGCATTCAGTATGCACCAGAAGAAAGACACTAGTATCCACTGTTGGATACAAGTGTCCACTCTTTGCAGAACAGATAAATGGAGTAGTGTCTAAGTATCCTAATGGGCACATAAAAAGTAGAGTTAGTAAGATCTACTATTTGATAGCACCACAGGGTGACTATGGTCAATAATAACTTAATTACACATTTTTAAATAACGTAAAAAGTATAATTGGATTCTTTGTAACTCAAAGGATAAATACTTGAGGGGATGGATACCGAATTCTCCATGGTGTGCTTATTTCACATTGCATGTCTTTATCAAAATATCTTATATACCAGATAAATATATACACCTACTATGAACCCACCAAAAAAATTAAAATTAAAATTAAAATAATAAAAACAAAAATGCAACTAAAAAACTAGTATATAATATAAGCTAATATTTATATATAGTGTGTGTGGGAATCGTTTTACACAACAAAATGAATCATTCCTAAAAACAAAAGTTTACATTAGAAAGAAAGATTCAGAGGAACATATACAGACAGAAAACATGGACAAATGTAAAAAATAACAAAACATATATAATATAGTTCTATAGATACATGCAGGTATTCAAGACATTATTAAAAAACCAACAGGGTAAAAATTTTGAAAATGTCAGTATACCTGTTTAGTGAAGAAGGACAAGTGAATAGGATCAGAAAGACAAGCACGTTAGGGATTCCAGTAACAATGAACAAGTTATACTTACTTTTTAAAAAGAATGTTCCTAAATTTCAATTAGGCAGGGAATTGTCTATTTTTTTTAAGTTTTATCTTATTTAGTTTTGTAATGATATTATAATCTCAACATTTTGAGGTTTGTGGACATTTATTTTGTGACTTATTACATGGTTAATTTTTGTCATTGCTCTTTGCGTGTTTAAAACATGTGTTTCGCAAGGAGTACAAATTGTTAGAGAAGGTTATGAATTCAGTTTAAAAATCCCCTGAATGCTTTGTTCGTTTTTTCTAAGTCATCTGAAGTTTTGAGAGATTTGTTGTTGTTCTCATTGAATTCTCTCATTTCCATTGCGAGGTTTTAAATTTCCAGACATTTGTATGTCTTTCATATATGTCTTCATAATTTGAATAGGATTTATTTATTTATTATTTATTTATTTTTTTGAAGCAACAAAAGCAGATATTTATTGAAAATGAAAGCACACTCCACTGGGTGGGAACAAGCCCGGGCAAGAAGCTCAAGAGCGTGGTTAAAGAATTTTCTAGAGGTTTCCATTGGTTACTTGGTGTATACCCTATGTAAATGAAGAGGATATTCCCTGTCACAGCTGGCGTGTTGCCATTTAATTGAGTTCTAGGAAGTCCTTAGGTTTTCTACCTCTAGGTCTTATTCTCCTGTCTCACTAAGTCTCTCTTTCCAGGATTTTCCTCTGTCCCAGGACAGGTCCAGAAATGTCATCAAGGAGCTAAGACCCCAGTGTGGCTGAGCTGTTACCCAAGCTCAAGAAAAAGTTTCCCTTACTCTTCTCTCTCCTTTGCTCAAGTGGAAGGGGTCTCTCCCCATAGCCAACACAGCTGGTTATGTGCTGGTTCACACTGGAGTCAGCATGGTTTTGAGGGTCACTCAAGGCCCACAGTGAGTACTGCCCGGCTACCATTGCTGCTTGTTGAGGGCCCAAGGGCACTTTAGTCAGCTCATGATGAATTCTGCAAAAACTGGGTCCTTTCCTTGAAGGCAGTGAGTTCCATTCTGGCCCAGGATGTACTTCAAAATGTCCTCCAGTATTTATTTTTAGAGGAGTTTTAGGTTTACAGCAAAAGTGAGCAGAAGGTTCAGGGATTTGCCATATAACCCCTGCCTGTTCCACACGTGCACACACAGCCTCTCCCACCACCTACATCCAGTGCCACAGTGGTACATTTATTACATTGATAATACATCATCATCACCAAAGACCATAGTTTACATTAGGCTTCACTCTTGATGTTGTACATTCTATGTGTTTGGAATGACATGTATCCACCATCATAGGATCATACAGAATGGTTCCACTGTCCTAAAAATCTCTGTGATCCACAAGTCAGCCTTCCCTTTCCATTAACACTAGGCAACCATTGATCTTTATACAGTCTCCATAGTTTTGCCTTTTCGGAATGACCCTATAGTTGAAATCATATATTGTGTAGCTTTTTCAGGTTGGCTTTTTTCACTTAATAATATATATTTAAGGATTGTTTGTCTTTTCATGGATTGATAGGGCATTTCTATTTAATGCTGAAAAAATATTCTGTAGCTTAAATGTACGACAATATATTTTCCCATTCACCTACTGAAGGACATCTCAGCTGCTTCCAAATTTTGACAACTATGAATGAAGCTACTATAAGCATCAATGTACAGGTTTCTGTGTGAACATAAGTTTTGAACTCATTTAGGTAAATTCCACGAGGTACAATTCATGGACCATGTGGTAAGAGTATATTCAGTTTTCGAAGAAACTGCCAAACTGTCTTCCAAAGTGGCTGCACAATTTACATTTCCACCAGCATTATGTGACAGTTCTTGTTCCACATCCTTGCCAGCATTTGGTGTTGCCAGTGTTTTGCATTTTGGTGATTCTAACATGTACAGTGTAGTGGTACCTCATTGTTTTAATTTGCATTTCCCTAATAACACATGATGTGAGAATTTTCTTATGCTTATTTACCATATGTATATCTTCTTTGGTGAGATGTATGTTTGGGTGTTTTGCACATTTTTTGGGTCAACTTATTTTCTTTTTGTTGCTTTTGAACAAATTTTTGTTTATTTTGGATAACAGTTTTTATCAGACATACATTTTGCAAATGTATTCTCTCAGTGGCTTGTCTTCTTATTCCTTTGACACTGTCTTTCATAACGCAGAAAAGTTTAATTTTAATAAAGTACAGCTTATCAATTATTTCTTTCCTGGATCACATCTTGGTGTTGTATTAGAAATCTCACCAAATCTAGATTTTCTCCTTGGTTATATTCTATGATTTTGTAGTTCTGTGTTTTACATTTAAAATAAGGATCCATTTTGAGTTAATTTCTGTGAAGTAGCATTTGTTAACCATTATATATTTTGAAACCTGATTTTTAGGATAAAACAGGTTCATGATTATTACATAATCTTGGTTTAAAGTAACTTTTTTCATCATCAAATTAAACACAAGTTTCAGGATTTGTCTAATAGTTCAGAGTAGTCAACGAAGTTAGAAGAGAGACTGGATAATCTATTTAATAGGAAAATATTTTCTGGAAATGAAGCAAATAAACATACCTGTAACAAAAAGCAGAAAAACGAAAAGAACATCTTGTTGATATATTGTAATAAATTTATAATGTCAAAGATATATCAATAATTAATAAAAACAGAAAAACAGCTACTAACAACAAATAAACAGATTTTTATTAGATAATATATTGGCAAAATTGGGTTTAAGAGGACTACAGAGCAAAATCTTTTTTTTTTTTACAGAAAAAAATCATTATGAATTTCAAATCTACAAACGATCAAAAAATCATCCAAACACACACACAAAAAAATTATGCTCAATGATTTAAATACTGAAGAATTTTAACACTTGTAGAACACATCTGAAAGAAAACAAAATAAAATCAGTCAGCAAAATAAAACAAAATCCACAAAGTAACATGTAGGATACAAGAAAGGAGTCATAAAAAAAGAATTCAATAATATATATAGGTAAGTTTAAATTGAGTCTATTTTTATATTAAGTGCAATGTGTTTAATTTACCTACAAAAAACATAAATTCTCAGATTAGATTTTGGGGAAAACAGCTATAGGGCATTTGTAATAGGAACACTTAAAAATATTACCAAAATTATTGAAAATGAAAACATGGAAAATAAATAACAGAAAGAAATAGTTATTACCACAAAAAGTAGTAGTGTCAGTTATAATTTTAAGCAACATAAAGAAACAAGAATAAGAAGTGTGTTGTTATATTTCTTGGTTTAAGTGGTGGATTGATATATGTTTTCTATCATACTAATAAAGAATTTGTAAATGTCAAATGTTTCATAATTTAGCAATGTAAAACATGACAGTAATCAAATCCAAAAGTAATCTAACACATTTAAAAGCTAAACATATTTAGGCCGGGTGCAGTGTCTCATGCCTGTAATCCCAGCATTTGGGAGGCCGAGGCGGGTGGATCACCTGAGGTCGGGAGTTCGAGACCAGCCTGACCAACGTGGAGAAACCCCATCTCTACTAAAAATACAAAATTAGCCAGGCGTGGTCGCTCATGCCTGTAAACCCAGCTACTCAGGAGGCTGAAACAGGAAACTCATTTGAACCTGGGAGGTGGAGGTTGTGGTGAACCAAGATCGTGAGCCAAGATTGTGCCATTGCACTCCAGCCTGGGCAACAAGAGTGAAACTCCATCTCAAAAACAAACAAACAAACAAACAAACCAAAAAATTAAACATATTTACATATATGTAAATAAGTTCCCAGGTTATGCATATATATGTGTATGTACATGCTTTTGTTTTACAATCAAATTGTGCACATAAATGTGTTCTGTGAACTTTAGACATGTTGTATATTGAGAATTCCCTATAGATGTAAAGATTTTTAATAAAATTATTAATAACAAAGTAATATTCCTTATATTGAGAAAACTATAAGTAATGTCATTATCTAACTACCTTGAGGCCATTGCATTGTCTTATTTTTAATTATTTCTGTTTGTTTTTGTTAGAACTGTCTCTTTTATCGTACCTTTTTATTGCTATATCACAGTTGTACATATTTCAGGTATACCTGTGGTATCTTGGTATATTCACAGAATGGAATTTTTCTATATTCTATATTCACAGAATTCTTTTTGGCTGAATAAAATTTCATTGTGTATATATACAACATTTTATTTACCCATTCATTCACTGATGGACGCTTAGGGTGATTTCATACCATGGCTATGGTCAATAGTGCTGCAACAGTGCAAATATCTCCTTGATATACTGATTTCCTTTTTTTTTTTTTAAGAAGTGATAGTTGATGTTTAATATTGCATTTAAGTGTAACATGTTAGGGACATTCTCCCTTTGGAATACATACACAATATGTATTATATTATGTGTTTACGTGTTTCTAATGCTACAGTGGGTTATTGGCAGAGTCTTCCTCCTTCAAAATAATTTGAGGGATTATAATATCACACTAAATATAGTGATATGTTAGTGTTGCCAATGAAAAGTGAACTGTGGATTTGTGTTGAACAATACAAAGCAATGGTGACTGAGGCAAGGGTCATTTGATCTCTTTTCTCTTTTTTTTGGTTTACCTTTAATTTTCTTTTCTTTTTTCTTTTTTCTTTTTTTTTAAATTATACTTTAAGTTCTAGGGTACATGGCCACAACGTGCAGGTTTGTTATATATGTGTACACCTGCCATGTTGGTGTGCTGCACACGCTAACTCATCATTTACATTAGGTATATCTCCTAATACTATCCCCCATCACTCCTCCCATCCCATGACAGTCTCTGGTGTGTGATGTTCCCCACCCTGTGTCCAAGTGATCTCATTGTTCAATTACGACCTATGAGTGAGAACATGCGGTGTTTGGTTTTCTGTTCTTGTGATAGTTTGCTATCACAAGAATGATGTTTTCCAGCTTCATCCATGTCCCTACAAAGAACATTAACTCATTCTTTTTATAACTGCATAGTATTCCATGGTGTATATGTGCCACATTTCTTAATCCAATCTATCATTGATGGACATTTGGGTTGGTTCCAAATCTTTGCTATTGTGAATAGTACCACAATAAACATATGTGTGCATATGTCTTTACAGCAGCATGATTTATAATCCTTTGGGTATATGCCCAGTAATGGGATGGCTGGGTCAAATGGTATTTCTAGTTCTAGATCCTTGAGGAATTGCCACACTGTCTTCCACAATGATTGAACTAATTTACAGTCCCACCAACGGTGTAAAGTGTTCCTATTTCTCCACATGCTCTCCAGCACCTGTTGTTTCCTGACTTTTTAATGATCACCATTCTAACTGGAGTGAGCTGGTATCTCACTGTGGTTTTGATTTGCATTTCTCTGATGGCCAGTGATGCTGAGTATTTTTTCATGTGTCCGTTGACTGCATAAATGTCTTCTTTTGAGAAATGTCTGTTCATATTCTTTGCCCACTTTTTGATGGGGTTGTTTGATTTTTTCTTGTAAATTTGTTTAAGTTTTTTGTAGATTCTGGATATTAGCCCTTTATCAGATGAGTAGACTGCAAAAACTTTCTCCCATTCTGTAGGTTGCCTGTTCACTCTGATGGTAGTTTCTTTTGCTGTGAAGAAGCTCTTTAGTTTAATTAGATCCCATTTGTCAATTTTGGCTTTTATTGCCATTGCTTTTGGTGTTTTAGTCATAAAGTATGTCCTGAATGGTATTGCCTAGGTTTTCTTCTAGGGTTTTTAGGGTTTTAGTTCTGACATTTAAGTCTTTAATCCATCTTGAATTAATTTTTGTATAAGGTGTAAGGAAGGGGTCCAGTTTCAGCTTTCTACTTATGGCTAGCCAGTTTTCCCAGCACCATTTATTATATAGGGAATTCTTTCCCCATTTCTTGTTTTTGTCAGGTTTGTCAAAGATCAGATGGCTGGAGATGTGTGGCATTATTTCCGGGGTATCTATTCTGTTCCATTGGTCTATATCTCTGTTTTGGTACCAATACCATGCTGTTTTGGTTACTGTAGCCTTGTAGTATAGTTTGAAGTCAGGTAACGCGATGCCCTCAGCTTTTTTCTTTTGGCTTAGGATTGTCTTGGCAATGCAGGTTCTTTTTTGGTTCCATATGAATTTCAAAGTAGTTTTTTTCCAATTCTGTGAAAAAGTCATTGGTAGCTTGATGGGGATGGCATCGAATCTATAAATTACTTTGGACAGTATGGCCATTTTCACAATATTGATTCTTCCTATCCATGAGCATGGAATGTTCTTCCATTTGTTTGTGTCCTCTTTTATTTCATTGAGCAGTGGTTTGTAGTTCTCCTTGAAGAGGTCCTTCACATCCCTTTTAAGTTGTATTCCTAGGTATTTTATTCTCTTTGAAGCAATTGTGAATGGGAGTTCACTCACAATTTGGCTCTCTGTTTGTCTGTTATTGGTGTATAGGAATGCTTGTGATTTTTGCACAATTATTTTGTATCCTGAGACTTTGCTGAAGTTGCTTATCAGCTTGAGAAGATTTTGGGCTGAGATGATGGGGTTTTATCAATATACAATCACGTCATCTGCAAACAGGGACAATTTGACTTCCTCTTTTCCTAATCGAATGCCTTTATTTCTTTCTCTTGCCTGATCGCCCTGGCCAGAACTTCCAACACTATGTTGAATAGGAGTGGTGAGAGAGGGCATCCCTGTCTTGTGCCAGTTTTCAAAGGGAATGCTTCCAGTTTTTGCCCATTCAGTATGATATTGACTGTGGGTTTGTCATAAATAGCTCTTATTATTTTGAGATACATCCCATCAATACCTCATTTATTGAGAGTTTTTAGCATGAAAGGCTGTTGAATTTTGTCAAAGGCCTTTTCTGCATCTATTGAGGTATTCACATGGTTTTTATCTTTGGTTCTGTTTATATGATGGATTCCATTTATTGATTTGTGTATGTTGAACCAGCCTTGCATCCCAGGGATGAAGCCAGCTTGATCACGGTGGATAAGATTTTTGATGTGCTGCTGGATATGATTTGCCAGTATTTTATTGAGGATTTTTGCATTGATGTTCATCAGGGATATTGGTCTAAAATTCTCTTTTTTTGTTGTGTCTCTTTCAGGCTTTGTTATCAGGATGACGTTGGCCTCATAAAATGAATTAGGCAAGATTCGTCTTTTTCTATTGATTGGAATAGTTTCAGAAGGAATAGTACCAGTTCCTCTTTGTACCTCTGGTAGAATTCGGCTGTGAATCTGTCTGGTCCTGGACTTTTTTTGGTTGGTAGGCTGTTCGTTATTACCTCAATTTCAGAACCTATTATTGGTCTATTCAGGTATTCAACTTCTTCCTGGTTTAGTTTTGGGAGGGTGTATGTGTCCAGGAATTTATCCATTTCTTCTAGATTTTCTAGTTTATTTGCATAGAAGTGTTTATAGTATTCTCTGATGGTAGTTTGTATTTCTGTGGGATCAGTGGTGATATCCCCTTTATCATTTTTTATTGTGTCTGTTTGATTCTTCTCTCTTTTCTTCTTTATTAGTCTTGCTAGTGGTCTATCCATTTTGTTGATCTTTTCAAAAACCAACTCCTGGATTCACTGATTTTTTGGAGGTTTTTTTATGTCTCTGTCTCCTTCAGTTCTGCTCTGATCTTAGTTATTTCTTGCCTTCTGCTAGCTTTTGAATGTGTTTGCTCTTGCTTCTCTAGTTCTTTTAATTGTGATGTTAGGGTGTCAATTATTGATTTTTCCTGCTTTCTCTTGTGCGCATTTAGTGCTATAAATTTCCCTCTACACACTACTTTAAATGTGTCCCAGAGATTCTGGTATGTTGTGTCTTTGCTCTCATTGGTCTCAAAGAGTATCTTTATTTCTGCCTTCATTTTGTTATGTAAGTCATTCAGGAGCACGTTGTTCACTTTCCATGTAGTTGAGCGGTTTTAAGTGAGTTTCATAATCCTGAGTTCTAGTTTGATTGCACTGTGGTCTGAGAGGCAATTTGTTATCATTTCTGTTCTTTCATATTTACTGAGGAGTGCTTTACTTCCAACTATGTGGTCAATTTTGGAATAAGTGTGATGTGGTGCTGAGAAGAATAGAAGAATTGATTTGGGATAGAGAGTTCTGTAGATGTCTATTAGGTCTGCTTGGTGTGGACCTGAGTTCAATTCCTGGATATCCTTGTTAACTTTCTGTCTCATGGATCTGTCTAATGTTGACAGTGGGGTGTTAAAGTCTCCCATTGTTATTGTCTGGGAGTCTAAGTCTCTTTGTAGGTCTCCAAGGACTTGCTTTATGAATCTGGGTGCTCCTGTATTGGGTGTATATATATTTAGGATAGTTAGCTCTTCTTGTTGAATTGATCCCTTTACCATTATGTAATGGCCTTGTCTCTTTTTATCTTTGTTGGTTTAAAGTCTGTTTTATCAGAGACTACGATTGCAACCCCTGCTTTATTTTGTTTCCATTTACTTGGTAGATCTTCCTCCATTCCTTTATTTTGAGCCTATGTGTGTCTCTGCATGTGAGATGGGTCTCCTGAATACAGCACATTGATGAGTCTTGACTCCTTATCCAATTTGGCAGTCTGTGTCTTTTAATTGGAGCATTTAGCCCATTTACATTTAAGGTTAATATTGTTATGTGTGAATTTGACACTGTCATTATGGTGTTAGCTTGTTATTTTGCTCATTAGTTGATGTAGTGCCTTCCTAGTATCAATGGTCTTTACAATTTGGCATGTTTTTGCAGTGGCTGGTAGCAGTTGCTCCTTTCCATGTTTAGTGCTTCCTTCAGGAGCTCTTCTGAGGCAGGCCTGGTGGTGACAAAATCTCTCAGCGTTTGTTTGTCTGTAAAGGATTTTATTTCTCCTTCACTTATGAAGCTTAGTTTGGTTGGATATGAAATTTTGGGTTGAAAATTCTTTTCTTTAAAAATGTTGAATATTGGCCCCCACTTTCTTTTGGCTTGTAGAGTTTCTGCCCAGAGATCTGCTGTTAGTCTGATGGGCTTCCCTTTGTGGGAAACCCAACCTTTCTCTTTTGCTGCCCTTAACATTTTTTCCTTCATTTCAACTTTGGTGAATCTGACAATTATGTGTCTTGGAGTTGCTCTTCTTGAGGAGTATCTTTGTGGCGTTCTCTGTATTTCCTGAATTTGAATGTTGGCCTGCCTCACTGGGTTGGGGAAGTTCTCCTGGATAATATCCTGAAGAGTGGTTTCCAACTTGGTTCCATTCTCCTTGTCACTTTCAGGTACACCAGTCAGACGTAGATTTGGTCTTTTCAGATAGTCCCATCGTTTTTGGAGGTTTTGTTCGTTTCTTTTTACTCTTTTTTCTCTAAACTTCCCTTCTTGCTTCATTTCATTCATTTGATTTTCAATCACTGATACCCTTTCTTCCACTTGATCAAATCGGCTACTGAAGCATGTGCACGCGTCACGTAGTTATTTTGCCATGGTTTTCAGCTCCATCAGGTCATGTAAGGACTTCTCCACACTGTTTATTCTAGTTAGCCATTCGTCTAATCTCTTTTCAAGGTTTTTAGCTTCTTTGCAATGGGTTCGAACATCCTCCTTTAGCTCGGAGAAGTTTTTTATTACCAATCATCTGAAACCTTCTCCTCTCAGCTCATCAAAGTCATTCTCCATCCAGCTTTGTTCCATTGCTGGTGAGGAGCTATGTTCCTTTGAAGGAGAAGAGGCGCTCTGATTTTTAGAATTTTCAGCTTTTCTGCTCTGGTTTCTCCCCATCTTTGTGGTTTTGTCTACCTTTGGTCCTTGATGATGGTGACGTACCGATGGGGTCTTGGTGTGGATGTCCAATCTGTTTGTCAGTTTTCCTTCTAACAATCAGGACCCTCAGCTGCAGGTCTGTTGGAGTTTGCTGGAGGTCCACTCCAGACTCTGTTTGCCTGGGTATCACCAGTGGAGGCTGCAGAACAACAAATATTGCAGAATAGCAAATATTGCTGTCTGATCCTTCTTCTGGAAGTTTCGTCTCAGAGGGACACCTGGCTGTGTGAGGTGTCAGTTGGCCCCTACTGTGAGGTGTCTTCCAGTTAGGCTACTCAGGGTCAGGGACCCACTGGAGGAGGCAGTCTGTCCATTCTCAGATCTCAAACTCCGTGCTGGAAGAAGCACTACTCTCTTCAAAGCTGTCAGACGGGGACGTTTAAGTCTGCAGAAATTTCTGCTGCCTTTTATTCAGCTATGCCCTGACACCAGAGGTGGAGTCTACAGAGGCAGGCAGGCCTCTTGGAGCTGTGGTGGGTTCCACCCAGTTCAAGCTTCCCGGCCACTTTGTTTACCTACTCAAACCTAAGCAATGGTGGACGCCCCTCCCCAAGCCTCACTGCCACCTTGCAGTTGGATCTCAGACTGCTGTGCTAGCAGTGAGCGAGGCTTTTATGATCTTTGTTGGTTTAAAGTCCATTTTGTCTAAAATTAGGATAGCAACTCCTGCTTTTTTGTGTTTTTCCATTTGCTTGGTAGATTTTTCTCTATCCCTTTACTTCAGCCTATGTGTGAGATAGGTCTCTTGTAAACAGCATGCCATTGCTTCCTGCTTCCTTATCCAACTTGAAACTTTGTGCCTTTTAATAAAGGCATTTAGCTCATTTAATTAGAAGTTAATATTGATATGTACAGATTTATTCCTGTTTTCAAATTGTTAGTTGGTTATTATGCAGACTTGTTTGTACGATTGCTTTATAGTGTCACTGGTCTTTGTACTTAAGTGTCTTTTTGTAGTTGTTGGTCACTGTCTTTCCTTTTCATGCTTAGCACTTCCTTCAGAACCTCTTGTATGCGAGGTCTGGTGGTAACAAAATCCCTTAGCATTTGCTTGTCTGAAAAAGATGTTATTTTTCCTTCCCTTATGAAGCTTAGTTTGGCTGAATATGAAACTCTTGGTTAGAAATTTTTTGTTTTAAGAATGCTGAATATAGGCCACATTTTTTTTCTGGCTTTTCGGGTCTCTCCTGAAATATCCACTGTTTAGTTGGTGAGGTCCTCTTTGTGGGTTAACTGTCCTTTTCACTAGATGCCTTTAACCTTACTTCTTTCATTTCAACCTTGGAGAGCTTTTGCCTATGTGGCTTGGAGATGGTCTTCTTGTGTAATTTTTACAGGGGTTCTCTGCATTTCCTGAAATTGAATGGTGGCCTCGCTAGTGAGTTTGGGGAAATTTTCATATACAATATTCTCAGATATGATTTCCAAGTTCCTTACTTTCTCTTCTCTTTTTCAGTGATGACAGTGAGTTGTAAACTTAGTCTCTTTACATAATTTCATGTTCCTTAGAGGATTTTTTTCATTCGTTCATATCCTTTTTTTTTTTTTTAATCTCAGTGTGTTAATTCAGAGAACCAGCTCTGAGTTTCTTTTCTCAGCTTGGTCTATTCTGCTATTAATACTTGTGACTGAATAATAAAATTCTTGTAGTGTGTTTTACAGCTTAGCATATCAGTTTGCTTTATTTATTTATTTATTTTTTCTGAGATGGAGTCTCACTTTTTTGCCCAAACTGGAGTGCAGTGGCACAATCTTGGCTCACTACAACCTCTAGCTCCCAGGTTCTCCCATCTTAGCCTCCCAAATAGCTGGGATTACAGGCACTTACCAGCACACCTGGCTTATTTTTTGTATTTTTAATAGAGACGGGGTTTCACCATGTTGGCCAGGCTGGTATCAAACTCCTGACATAAGTGATCCACCTGCCTTGGCCTCCCAAAGTGCTGAGATTGCAGGCATGAACCACTGCACCTGGCCACTTCTTTCTTATAATGGCAGTTTTGTCTATCAGTTCCTGTATCACTTTATTGTAATCCTTAACTTCCTTGCGTTGGTTTTCAACTTTCTCCTGAATCTCAATGATCTTCATTCCTTTCAGTATTCTGAATTGTATTTCTTTCATTTCAGCCATTTCAGCCCACTTAGGAACCCTTTCTGGCTGTATGCAGTGGCTCACAGCTGTAATCCTAGCATTGTGGGAGGCTGAGGCCAAGTCATGTGGTTTTCTTGAGATAAGGAGTTCAAGACTGTCTGGGCAACATGTTAAAACCCTGTCTATAAAAAATATACAAAAATTAGCCGGGTATGGTGGCACACACCTGTAGTCTCAGCTACTTGGGAGGCTGAGGTGGGAAGATCACCTGAGCCCAGGAGGCTGAAGCAGCAGTGAGCTGTGATTGTGACACTGCTTTCCTGCTTGAGTGACAGAGTGAAACCCTGTCTTAAAAAAAACCCAGAAAGTAAAAACAAAACCTTGCTGGGGCACTATTGCCATCATTTAGAGAGAAAAGAAGACAGTCTGGCTATGTGGGTTGCCAATACTCTTGTGCTGTTCTTTCTCATCTCTGTGAGCTGATGATTCTTTACCCGCTGTGTAATTTGAGTAGTCAGTAGACTCTCTTCTGGATGTTTTCAGAGGACCTAGGCTTTGTGCAGGGCTTTTATTTTTAGCTGAATTACTGTCGTTGATTTCATAGGTGGGTGTATTAGGAAAGTATTTTTGGTGTTGAAGTTTGGGCAGTGATCCAGTAGATGGCACTTAAGTATAATGGCCTGCAAGTAGGCTCTTGTTGAACCTCATGGCTCCTCTGCATTTCTTCATGATTTCAGTCGTGCACCTTCTCAATACTGTGAAAATGCGGGTTCCTTTTTTGCTAATATGCTGTCTGCAGGTCTCAACTTGACATCCTGGGCTGCACACTGCAGCTCTGGAATAAACTCAGGCTTCATATTGCCTACCCAGCTTAGAGGCAGCTGGGGAACGGACATTATCAGTGGCTGCATCACAGGGCCTTTCACTGGTCTCCTGGGGCTCCACCCCAGAGATATGCAGAGCCACTACCAATCAGTGTGATCGGCCTGGGGTGGAGCTGTACACTCTGCACCCAAGTTAGGGGTGGGGCATCCTTGGTTATGAGTGGGAGGTGAGGAGTTTACAGGGGAGACATATTCGTCTCTTCTCTGTAGGGCAACTGTAGCATGCTTGAGTTGTGTTCAAAGTGCTCAGAATCTTTGTTCCTTTCCCAGTTCCTGGGCAACAAGGAGAGTACCTCTGCTGTGGCAGTGCCAGAGGGGATTTTGCTTGCTTCTGGGAACTCTACCTCAGAGAAATTCAGATCCTCTGCTACCGGAAATGCCCAGCTGGGCATGCCACAGTCATGAGTGTGAGTGAAGCCTTCAGGCTCTTTGTTTCTTCCTCAGCCTGCTCAGACTGCCATGGTAGTGGCGGAAGGGCTGCCCTGGAGCCACTACCAGTGAATATGCTCAGGCAGAGGTGGGGGCAGCTGTTGTGTGGTCCCAAGCAGTGGCCTCTGCCTGGTGAAGATTAGAGAGTGAGGGCTTACAGGATACAGATATTGTGTTCCTCTCTGTGTGGTGGCTGTAGTTTGCTGGTGATGTCAGCATAGCAACCAGGCCCTCTTTTGCTTCCTCAGCCCAAGGGCAGTTAGTGTGATTCCACTGAAGCTGCAGTGGCAAAGGGGTCTATAGGCTGTTCTGGGATTTTCAAAGAAATGCAGAGCCACCTCTGACTGAAGTGTTCAGGCAGGGGCAGGGTAGTTGTGGTGGAGTCTCAGGTTGGGAGGTCCCAGCCAGTGAGGAGAAACAGGAATAGGAGCCCATGTGGAGAACAGTCTGGCCGCTTTTCCATGAGACAGCTTCCCTGTGCTAGGGGTCTGCACAAGTCCCTAATCACTGTGATCCCTCCAGAACCTGTGGGCAACAGCTGTGAGGACTGTGGGGTAGCAAAAATGGGGGCCTGCCTCTCCCACTAGGAGCTCTGTTCCAAAGAAGTACAGAGCTGCTGTTGGCCAAAGAGTCGGGATATGGCTGGTGTGGCTACACTAGTGTCCCAGGCCAGAGGGTCTTATCTTGCAAAGTGCAGTGGAGGCTAGGCCTGCATTTGTTACTGTGTAGCCCTCTGGATTCATCCCCTTTCCTGGCGGCATGCAAGGGAGCCTGACCTCCTCCATTGCTGGAGCTGTAGTTGCTGATGCCAGGATGCCCAGCATTATGACATACAAGGCTCCTGGGACTCCATGTATGCCTGAGTGATGGCTCTGCCCAGGCTCTATGTAGCTCTTCGTGTTAGTCTGGAGGCTCCAGTAGGGAGTGGGGACCAAATGGAGGAATCTCCTGAGCCCAGAGTTGCGAAGGTGTATGGCAGACATGTGGTTCTCCTCAGACTTTCACACAACATTTCCCCATGGTGGGGGAGCCTCCTGGGGCTCCATGTCATGCCTGTATGGGTACCACCCATCTTTCTTGCTCCTTTCTGTTACCTGTGGGTCAGGTTGTTTCCTTGATGAATTCTAATGTGTGCACTTGAATGTTCCAGTGGAAAAACTGGTATTTACTCACCGTTCTTTCTTTTCTAAGTTTGGCACACACCAGCTGCTTGTAGTCAGCTAGCTTGGTTCCTCCACTGTCATTAAGATTTTGACTGGGATTGCATTGAGTCTGTAAGTTGCTGTGGATAGACATTTTAACATCAATGATTATTCTAATCCATGAGCAAGAGATATCTTTTTATTTTCTTGTGCTTCCTTTAATTGCTTTGCCAGTGTTTTATATTTAGTTTTCTTTGTAGAGATCTTTCACTTCTTTGGTTAAATTCTTCTTTTTTTTGTATGTGTGGCTATTGTATATGAAATTGCTTTCATGATTTCTATTTTAGATTGTCCATTGTTGATATATAAAAATGCTACTGATTATTATATGTTAATTTCATATCCTGAAACTTTGTTTAATTTTCTTATTGTTCGCAGAGTTTCTTGGAATCTTTAGGTTTTTCAAAATTTAAGATCATGTCTTCTACAAATAAGGATACTTTGGCTTCTTCCTTTCCAATTTGGATGCCCTTTATTTCTTCTTCTTGGCTAATTGCTTTAACTAGAATTTTTAGTACTACGTGGTCTAAAAGTAATGAAAGTGGATATCCTTGGTGTGCTCCAGATCTTAATTTTCATTTTTGTTTTCCATTCAGTATATTAACTGTAGGTTTGTCATATATGGCCTTTATTGTGTGATGTGTCTTCATTTGATGAAAAAAATAAACTCTGCTAATTATTTTGAGTTTTATTCTGAGTCAACTATGAGTGAACAGGGCCCAAATCACAGTCTCAGGAGGTCCTGAGAACATGTGTCCAAGGTGGTTGAGTTACAACTTTGTTTCATATATTTTAGGGAGACATAAGACATCAATCAATTCATGTAAGTTATACATTAATTTGGTTCAGAAAGACAGGACAACTCAAAGCAAGGGTTACATGTCATAAATGGATTCAAAGATTTTCTGTTTGGCAATTTGTAGGAAGAGTTGTCACCCAAGATCTGGAATCAACAGAAACGAGTGCCTAGGTTAAGACAAGTGGTTGTAGAAATCAAATTTCTTATTATGTAGATGAAGTCTCATAGTTGGCTGCCCTTAGAGACAATAGATGGCAAGTGTTTCCTATTTAGATCTCTCCAAGGTGCTGGATTCTCAGTTAACATCTTTAGAATTGGGAAGGTTTCAAAGGAGAAAGATCTATGTTAACAGAGATTCTTTGCAGATGCAAACTTTTCTCCGCTAAAGACAGCTTTTCAGGGCCATTTCAAAATATAGCAAAAAAACGTGTTTTGGTGTAAAATATTTTGATTTCTTTTTTTATCTATCATGTGATATTATACTAGAGTCAGGTTATAATTTGGTAAGTTATTGTTGCAAAGAATCTGTTTGGTCAGTCTTAACATCTTTGTTTTAATGTTAATGCTAGCAATTTGTGCTTGAACCCAAAGAAAGGAGAGTATAATGAGGCATGTCTGATCCTCCACTTCCCTGTCATGGCCCAAACTATATTTCCATGTTTCTTTGGGTTCCCTAGGCAAAGAGGGGTTTTCTTTCAGTCAGCTGGAGGGCTTAGAATTTAATTTGGGTTAAAGTTCCTTCTATGCACAATTTGTTGAAAGTTTTTATTATGAAGGCAGGTTGAAATTTATTGATTGACATTTTTATCCTTTATTGAAATAATATGGTTTTTGACCTTGTCTATGTTGCTGTGATGTATAAAATGTATTGATCTGTGCAGGTGTAACCATTATTGCATCCTTGTGATGAATACCACTAGATCATGGTGAATGATCCTTTTACTGTGTTCTTGAATTTGGTTTGCTAGTTTTTTTGTTTTTTTTTAAGAGACATTTTGCATCTATGTTCATCAGGGATATTGGTCAATAGTTTTCTTAGTTGTATCTTTGTCTAGTTGTGGTAAAAGTTAATGTTTGACTTATAGAATGATTTAGAACAATTATTTTAAGCAGTCTTTTTATATTTGAAAATATTTGAACTTCTAAAATTATTTCTTAAAATATTTCAGTGAATAAAATATGATATTAAACTTTAAAAACAGAACACACACCCATAATCAAATGAAAAGTTCAATTTTTGATATAGAGACTTTCAGAAATACATTGTAGTGACCAAAGGAAAACTTCCCTTTCATCCTCTGAAAGTTTGCTGAAAAATTAACTCACAAAAGATGGATTAATTAGCAAAAAGGCATACAATTTTTATTAATATGTACATGGGAAGCATCACTAAATGATTACTCAACTCACTAATGGATCAGAGAAAGTTGCTAAACCATCTTGATGTTACAGAAAGATTAGCGATTTGGATCATGTCAAATCAGGTTACAGGAGGGAGAGGAGATGTGGCCTTGCTAGCAAAAACATTCTTGTTGTGTAAATAAAACCTCACAGGTAGCAGCCCTCAGAGAAAATAGATGCTAAATGTTTATTTTAGACCTTTACATGTATCAGATTCTCACTTATTATTTTTAGAGTCAGCAAAGGGAAGGACTGGCTGCATCAGTGCAAGATTCTCTACAGATGCAAATTTCCACAAAAGACAGCTCTTCAGAGTCACTTAAGTTGGCTGGTCCTGTTTCAGCTGTCTCAAAATATGTCAAATATATATATTTTGAGGTACAATATTGTAATTTCCTTCAATATCATTAAAATATGAAAAATTGCAAATTCCACAATTTTTTTAAATGTGTGTTAAATATTCAAGAAGTAGTTAGTAACTATTTTCCTCCTTTCTTTTTTGCTTCTCACTGCTTGTACCTAAAGTGGCACAGGTTTGACTCAACTAAATTATTGAGCAATTCTCTTCATGAAGTTCTGCAGTATAAACCAAAAAGTATCTGAAGCAAGTCTCAATCAATTTATAAAGTTTACCATGCCAAGGTTAAGAACACATCTGTGACACAGCCTCAGGAGGTCCTGATGAAGAGTACCTGAGGAGGTCAAGGTACAGCTTGCTTTTATACATTTTAGGGAGATGTAATACATCAATCAATACATGTAACATTTACACTGGTTCTATCTGGAAGGGTAGGGCAACTTGAAATGGGGGAGTTTCAGGTCATAGATAGATTTAAACATATACTGATTGGTTCACAGTTATTATCTATGGAAAGGAATGTCTAGGTTAAGATAAAGGGTTGAGGAGATTCAGATTTTACTATGCAGAGGAAGCCTCCAAGTAGCAGGCTTTAGAAAGAATAGACTGTAAATGTTTCTAGTCAGACTTAAAGTGTGTGTTGATGTTAATCTTGGAGGGGTATACTGAGGCATGTCTAACTCCCACTTACCGTCATGACTTGAACCAGTTTTTCAGGTTAAATTTTGAGGTGCCCTGGGTGAGGAGGAAGTCCATTAAGATGGTTGTGGGGAGGCCTTCAAATTTTGGTTAACACAAGCAATTCCTATAGGTGGTAAATTTTTTTCAACAATTTTATTTCTAGAAATGTATTTTCTTACCATTTTCTCATGAACAATAATGTGGCCAGAAATAGACAAATAGTTTTACATTTGGGGTGATTTATTTGTGCTTCATCATTGTGAAAGCATCATTTCTTAAGCAGATCTCTTGTCATTGTGAGGCAGGAGAATAGGGTCTGGAGGCAGGGAACCTAAGGCCAACATGGGTTGACTTCCTAGAACGGAATCAAAAGGAAGACTCCACCTCTCCACACCCAAATAACAAAAGGATCAAAGGCTACTCCCTTTGTAACCCCACCTTCTCCATGGCTTCGCAGATGAAAACTGGAAAGTACCTCCAATTGTTCACCTCCTGCAACTGATCAGACTGGTCGCCAGCCGGGTCTTCATTTACATAGGGTGTAACTAAGTCACCAATGAGAAATTTCTACAGGGTATTTAACTCCCCCAAAAAATCTGTAACCAGTGCTCTTGAGTTGCTTGTTCAAGGCCAAACCCACTCCGTGGAGTGTCCTTTTTTTTTTTTTTTTTTTTTTTTTTTTTTGAAATAGAGTCTCACTCTGTTGCCTGGGATGGAGCACGATGGTGCAATCTCTGCTCACTGCAACCACTGCGTCTCTGGTTCATGCAATTCTCCTGCCTCAGTCTCCTGAGTAGCTGGGATTATAGGCATGTGCTATCACACCCAGCTAAATTTCTGTATTTTTAGTAGAGACAGAGTTTCACCTTGTTGGCCAGGCTGGTCTGAACTCCTGACCCCAAAAGGTCTGCCTGCATTGACCTCCCAAAGTGTGTGGGGTGTGCTTTTGTTTCAATAGGTCTGCACTCTCATTGTTTTGTTCCTTAATTGCTTTGTTTCTATGTTTTGTCCCACTCTCTGTTCAAAATGCCAATAACCTGGATGGTTGGTAGTCAAGACCCTCCACTGGTAACAATTATTGCTTCAATTTTTATGCCAAATTTATGTAGGCAAAATATATACATATATATGCCTTGCTTTGTGGCAAAATTATTTTTCTCTATGCATTTAAGTTTGATTTTTTTCTCTATTGTTGCACATTTCTAGTTATGAATTTAGGCATTTCCTTAATTGACAAAAAGTTATTTTCTTTCTTGTAATAAATTTTATATATTTTATTACAATCCTAATTATCCTTATTTATTCTTTCTTAAGTGCTCTGGCAAAGTTTGAAAATTTTACCTCCTAATTTGTTTATTCAAACTATTATTTTCTTTAACATTTCCACTTCAATTCTTCTTTGTTTTTCTCTCTTATGTATGTTTATATTTTTACTTGAAAAACTTACCATTGATAATAACATAGTCTATTAAGCCCTTTTTATGCAAATATAAAAATTTAAATATTTTTCTTCTCAACCTCTCTTACTGTATCTATTACTTCAATATATTTCAATATGTATCTATTATTTCAATCTATTATTTCAATATATTTACAAATAAGTTACCCTCAAAATTTTACTTTCAAAACTTGTTCTCATCCTTAGCATTTCTTTTAAAATAATACTTTAAAATAATTGATTCTTATTTTTCTTATCTGTGGATTTAATATTCATTATTGTAGTTTTAATACAATATCCTATTTTTTTTACATTTTTATTTTAATTTATGTAGTGTAGTAGTTTTTTAGGAGAGGTATATAATTGCTATATTTTAAAATTCCTTGAGCATTTAAGCATGATATTGCTTTGATTACACACATAAATTTTCTGGTGATAAAATTATAAAATTATAATTTCTTCTCTCAAAATGTTGTAGCTATTTTTCCAATAATTTTTGACTTGTAAGTTTTTTATGGAAAAAGACTAAGATTATGCTTTTTTTTATATAAGAATACTCCTATTATTGTTTTCCCTTGTCAGGTTGCTTGTCAACTTTTAAATTCAAAATTTTGATATAGTTATAAATTCATATATGTAGATGTGTAACCACTTTACATTAAAATTGGGCTTTGAACATGGTGAAATAAGGATTATGACTTTTATTTCATGTGTGGTAGTGGAAGGTGATGTAAACTATATCTGTAAATTTCCTTAGTCACCACAGAGAAATCTATCACTAATAAAGATGAAGCTGAGTTTATATTAGGATTGTTAGCAATTTTACTTCAGTACAGAATAGGAAATATGTGCTAAATAGCTAGAAATTTCAGATATTATAGCAGTATGACTAGAGCATATCTATTTTCTTTTATACATCACAAAGTTTTTTTAAAAAAATTAATTTTAATGTTTGGGTTCTTTGTACAAAAAAAGAGAAAGCAAAATCTTTTATATATATTTTAATTATTAACTCTACCATCCTTGTCTTCTTGCTGAATTAATTCAGAACAAATATCCTAGCTTTTTCTCATTTAGACTTTTACTTTTCATTTGAAGCACAGTGATTGGAATTTACTCTTAAAAGCCTTGCTTTTATTTTCGGTGCCTCTGTCAATCTCTCAACAATTCACTTGACCTTTCTTTTCAATTGGTAATAGCAGTGGAAGTAATGACTTTCTCCTGCAATAATAAACATAAGAGAACAAATAATTTTTATAACGACAGTCTACACTTAGTGAAGAAATTGTTCTACAAAAGAAAGATTTATTATCATTATTATATAATTTTCTTGTATATAAGGCAATTATGAGACCTTACTTGTATTTCTGGTATTTTCAGAGGACTGCTGAATGACCTTAAATATGTTTCCTAAATTCTCTATTTGTCAGACAATGATGGAATCAATGTATGTTTCAGGCTTTAAATTTTTTTGAGAGAGAATTATGTTTTTTAAAAAGTTACTCTTTTCCTCTGCTCTTATTTATTAATTTTCCCTGGTACTTGATAAGCCTCCATTTTTTCATTCATATGAGAAGTATATATTACTATTTCTTGAGCTACATATTTTTTTTTTTTTTTTTTTTTTGAGGCAGAGCTGGAGTGCAGTGGCACCATCTAAGCTCACTGCAACCTCCACCTCCCGGGTTCAAGTGATTCTCCTGCCTCAGCCTCCCAGGTTGCTTTTTCTATACTCAGTTCTTTCCTCCTGGAATTATCATGTTAAGTGTGTTAGTTCTCTTGAATTTCCTCATAACACCCGCTAATTTAATTATTTCCTTTTATTTTTGTAAGAATTCTAGCTTTAAGTTAATGAAGCTGTAACTCATTACATTAAAAAGTTTTGCAGTTTTGCATTTTATTTAAGATAATTTTCTCTTCCCCAAATTATTAAATTGTTTGCGATTTAGTATTTCTGTCTTACTAAGGCCCAACTATATATTTAAATTAAGTATTCTAAATGTATTTTTTTCTCTTTTTCTGATTGTAACTATTGATGATGTCGAACCTCTAATGCTATTTCCTTCTTATGAGCCTGTGATTTATTAAATAATTTTACTTGTAAATAAAAACTAATATTTACAGGCAAATGGTGTGGGTTTTGACTAGAATGTGGGTTACAGTTTCAAATATCTGTTTCATATAGATTTTTGCTCTAAATAATACACTTTTTATTCATTATTAATTTATTTTCTTCATTCCTTCTTTTTTCATTCTTCTTCATTGATAAATTTGGCTATAAAAATGTATTTGTTAGCAAAATGTAATTTGAATTGACATGAGGATGAAGGATGCACACACACACACACACACACACACACACACACACACACACACATTCTACCAACTGAATAAGCATAAACTTCCTGTTTCTGGAATCAATTTAGATAGTTTTAAAAGCCCTTTTTTGTTTATATTAAACTAATTCTTCTCATTATTCATTTATTAAGGAACATTCCTTTGCCAGACAGTGACTATACCTGCTTATTTCTGTAAGTCATTGTGTTTTATAAATTTATAAGACATGAGAATAATGTTGTTAATTTCAGAATTCAGTAGGGATTTCTGAAAAAAACATGAGCTGAAGCACAAGCTGTTATCATTAACATACCCTCTGGAATGATGTTCTTACTAAAAATAATTGACTTCCTTTTATTTTTACAGTAATAGCCTTATTATTTTGCTGTGAAAGATGACACCCCCAATAAGAAAAACTTAACTCTTTAGCCACATTCCAGAAATTCACTTATTTTAAAATATGAGCAAACTAGTGAAAGAATAAAAGGGCAATTATACAGTATTATTTCTCATGGATAGAAAAAGATAGGATTGGGTAAATTAAATTTAACTTTATTAAAATACTCTAAGCCTTTCTAATGATAAGAATATTAAATAGAATATATTCCATTTCAAAAATACTTTCAGAGTTGTAATAAGTAGCAAGAGAAAATTTACATATCATATACAATTTTCCAATTTATTAACTTGATTACATTATAGCAAATTGATAGTATAGGATAAAATTATAATTTAAAATGCATATCAATGCAGACAAATTAATCTCAAAGTGCTTTATAAATAATTTTATATCCAACTTTCAGCTCTATGTGTTTTCATATTATTTTAGAAAAATTAATTACAATATATACATATATGAGTTTGAGGCCCTATCTAATATACATAAATCTCAAGAGTTGTAACAACCCCAACCTACTTTCTTCCTTTTTTTAAATTGATAATTTTAAGTCTAAATGTTATTTGTTGTTATTTTAAGTCAAAATATTATTTGAACTGATACATGGATGTAGGGGATATGTAACCTTCACTAATGTTAGTTGGAATGAATGTATATATTTATCTGCAAAATTATAATGGATGGCTTTAATTACAGCATGCTGTTCCAAACCATTCATGGCATTGTCAGTGATGCACAGCTTAACGTGTTCCTTACTATTACGTACTATGAGTTTAGCTATTTAATGTTTCCTCCATGCATGCAAGAGTTTAAATTGTTATAACATTATAATTTCATAATTGTGATGGAGAATTACATGGTGTCAAGAAATTATGCGCATAGAATAGACTTAGGAATTCAAAGATAATTTAGCTAAAGCCTAAAAGATAGGAATTAGCTAGGCAAGTCACTTGAGTGGAATTTGGGGAGATTATGAAAAAAATCGTTTTGAGGCCGGGTGCTGTGGTTCACCCCTGTAATCCCAACACTTTGGGAGGCTGAGGCGGGCATATCACTTGAGCCCAGTAGTTCAAGACCAGGCTGGGCAACATGGCAAAACCTCATCTTTACAAAAAAAAATTTTAGAAAGCTAGGCATGGTGGGGCACTCCTGTAGTCCCAGCTACTCAGGAAGCTGAGGTGGGAGGATCACCTGAGCCCAGGAAGTGGAGTCTTCAGTGAGCTGTGATCACACCACTGCACTGCAGCCTGGGTGATGGAGTGAGACACTGTCTCAAAAAATAATAATAGTAATTTTTAAAAAGGAGTTTTGAATGATGAGTATAGCATGTGTCACAGTCCTGTAGCTTAAGAAAACAGAATGAGTTCAAGAGCTACAGGAAGATAAGTATGCCTATAGTGAAGATCATGAAGGTGAACAGGGTGTAAATTGAGACTAGTAAAAAGGGTAGGGTTGAGTATATAAGAATTACTATATTACGAAGTTGTTGTTATCATAAGATCAATAGGAGGCCTTTGGGATGTTAACAAAGTTGTCTTTGGTTGATTTTGGAATTAGGATTTTGCATGGCAGTTAGTGGGAAGTGAGGTAGCTAGATCAGTAGATCAGAAGACTGTAGGAATAGTTTAGGAACATAACCTGTAGTCTTAGATAATCTAAGACTGGGATGGAAATGGTGGATACTGAAAATAGTAAACAGATTCAAGAGAGATTCAAGATATGTGTTTAAGGGAGGAGATATCATGAAAAAAATGTGTATTTCTTGAATGAGTAGAACCCTATTTACAGATATGAAATTGGAACAGGTGTGGCTAAGAGGGAGGAATTGTGACTTCCATTTTGGACATTTTGAGTTTCAGATTCCTTTGTAACAGCCAAGTGAAGATTTTAATATAACAATTGAATATATGAGTCTAAAGCTTAAATGAAACTGCTATGCTAAAGATGTAAATTTGTGAATTATCTATTTATATGTGGCCATTAAAGCTATCAATATAAATAAAAATACCTAGGAAGCCAGAGAGTTGAAAAAGAGTAGGGCCTATGATTGAGTACAACACTTTTTAAGAAGTTGAATTCTCAAAGTAAAAAGAGAAGAACCAAAAATATAAAGTGGAAAATAAGGAACATACTGAGTCATGATATTCAAGAAAAAAATATTTTCAAGAAGGGGAGCCATAAGGAAAATTTCTATAAGCCAAATAACTTAATGTGTTGAAATATGTACTTTGTGTTTATAAAATTAAGGTCTTTGACAGAAAATATAATCTGAATAGCTAGCAATTGTATATCATGGACAATGACTGATCAGACACTAATTTTAAAACTGAAACGAGACCCTAGAAAACCCCTGGTATGGCAAGCCCAACATAAAGTCAGTGATGATAATGAAAAGGAGAAGAGGTGTTGTCTGATAAATTTTATTTATTTATTTATTTATTTATTTATTTATTTATTTAATATTTTGAGACAGAGTCTCATTCTGTCTCCCAGACTGGAGTGTAGTGTCAGTGATCTCAGCTCACTGCAAGCTGCGCTTCCTGGGTTCAAGGGATTCTCCTGCCTCAGCCTCCCGAGTAGCTGAGACTACAGGCACGTGCCACCACCCCTGGCTAATTTTTTGAATTTTTAGTAGAGACGGGATTTCACCGTGTTAGCCAGGATGGTCACCATCTCCCGACCTCGTGATCCGCCCACCTTGGTCTCCCAAAGTGCTGGGATTACAGGCCTGAGCCACTGTGCCCGCCAAATGTTTTTACACAGTACACTGAGAGAAATAAATATGTAACTGGGTGAAGATAAATAGTGAAATGGAGTTGTTTGGTTAAATAATAATATGTTTTATAACCAATATGACTTATGGGGAGACATGGGGAGAAAATAAGCAATAAATTGCACACAGTGGTTCATGCCTGTAATCCCAGCACTTTGGGAGGTCAAGGCAGGTGGATCACCTGAAGTCTGGAGTTCGAGACCAGCCTGGCCAACATGGTGAAACCCCGTCTCCACTAAAAATACAAAAATTAGCTGGGCGTGGTGGCACACACCTGTAATCCTAGCTACTTAGGAAACTGAGGCAGGAGAATCTATTGAACCCGAAAGGTAGAGGTTTCAGTGAACCGAGATCACGCTATTGCACTCCAGTCTGGGCAACAAGAGCAAAACTGTCTCAAAATAAATAAATAAATAAATAAATAAATAAATAAATAAAATAAACAATAAAAAAAAAGAATAAATTGACCATTGTGCATAGTAACAGAGTAAGTTAATAAGTGTACTCACTAGATTACAAAGTTTTGACATTTTGATTATGGATTTGAAGTTGAACCAATTCATCATGCTTGTGCATTTCTGTAAAAGTATGATGCATGTCTCGGTCTCTTTGGATGTATCCTTGAAGAAATGGAATCATTGAGTTTACCTGTTTATCCATGGACGGAGGGTAATGAAGCAATAGAGAGTAATGGAATTTAGTGTAGTGTTAAAAGATCATCCTTGGTAAAAGCATGAACCCAGGCATTGTGAATCAAAGTAACTGAAAAGCAAATATTCCAGGACAGGAAAAATGAGAACGGTCAACATACCTAAGCAGGAACACTGATTTGATAGCTCTATGCTGTCTTCTTAGTATGTTTTCCATCAGCCGTAGATCAATAAGAAAGAGTATGGTTCATCCAAAACCTCTATCAAAAATACATCTAAATTCATATTACTGCATCACATCCTCTCTTGGCAAAATTGTACTGAACAAAAGTGATATAAAAATGAAAAGGGACTATTTCTTTGTGTTTAGAATAAAGCAGAGTTTTTAATTTGCAGCTATAAATTTGAGGAGCTGGTTGTTGAAAAGAATACCTCTCATGCTCTGTAAATCAACCTATAATTTTGTAGTAAATTCATCATTTCAAATATTATATATTATTTAACTTGAAGATTCCCTTGTTCCGTGAAGTTTTCTCTAAACACCATAAGTTAATTATTCAAATAAGTCTAGATAAAGGATGGATATTATCATTGCCTTCAGTTATTTTACACAATGACTGAATTAGTCCATGAGGGTTTCTTTTTCTTTTTACCTCTTACCACTTCTACCAGAAAATGAAGAATCTGCATTTTCTCTTCCCATTATATAAAGTGAATGCTTTCAGAGCTTAGCTGAAAAAAGATTTAAGCCAGATCCAAAAATTTTTAAAAAACAAAATTTTACATAAGGAATATATATTTTTGTAATTCTTATTTTTAATTTTTGTGGGTACATAGTTGATGTTTATATTTACAGGGTATATGGGATATTTTGGTACAGGCATCAAATCAGGGTAAATGAGGTGTTCATCACCTCAAGCATTTATCCTTTGTGTTACAAAAAATCCAATAAAACTCTTTCAGTTATTTTAAAATGTACAATCGAACTATTGTTGACTACAATCATCCTATTTTGTTATCAAATACTAGATCTTATTTATCCTATTTTTTGCGCCCATTAACTATCCCTGTTTTACACCCCCACACTCCCTACTACTCTCCCCCGCCTCTGGTAACCATCATTCTACTCTCTCACTTCATGAGTTCAATTGTTTTAATGTTTAGCTTCCATAAATAAGTGAGACCATGTGAAGTTTGTCTTTCTGTACCTGGCTTGTTTTACTTAACATAATGACCTCTTCTTCCTTCCATGCGGTTGCAAATGACAGTATCTTCTTCATTTCTATGGCTGAATTTTCTTTATCCATTCATCTGTTGATGATCACTTAGGTTGCTTCCAAATCTTGGCTGCTGTGAATAGTGTTGCAATAAACATGTGAGGACAGATATCTCTTCAACATACTGATTTCCTTTCTTTTGGGTATACATCTAGCAGTGGGATTGCTGGATGATATAGTAGTTCTGATTTTAGTTTTTTTGAGGAAACAACCTCCAAACTGTTTTTTATAGTATTTGTGCTAATTTCCATTCCCACCAACAGTGCACAAGTGTGCCCTTTTCTCCTATTTCGATAGGAATTTCATTAAATCTGTAGATTGCTTTGGGTAGTATAGACATTTTAACAATATTGATTCTTTTATTCAATGAACATAGAATATCTTTCCTTTTATATGTGTCCTCTTCAGATTCCTTCTTCAATGATTTATACTTTTTATTGCAGAGATCTTTTACTTCTTAGGTTAAGTTAATTTCTAGGAATTTAATCATGTTTGTGGCTATCACATTTTTTATTTCTTTTCCAGATTGTTCACTGTTGACATATAGAAATGCTACTGATGGTCAGGCATGGTGATTCATGCCTGTAATCCCAGCACTTTGGGAGGCCGAGGCAGGCAGATCACTTGAGGTTAGGAGTTTGAGACCAGCCTGGCCAACATGGCGAAACCCCATCTCAACTAAAAATGCAAGTATTAGCTGGACATGGTGGCACACCCTGTAGTCCCAGCTACTTGGGAGGCTGAAGCAGAAGAATTGCTTGAACCTGGGAGGCAGACGTTGCAGTGAGCCAAGATCGCTTCACTGCCCTGCATCTGTGCGACAGAGTGAAACTCCATCTCAAAACAAACAAACAAACAAGCAAAAAAGAAATGCCACTAATTTCTGTATGTGAATTTTGTATCTTGCAACTTTGCTGAATTTGTTTCTCAGTTCTAATAGGTTTTTGGTGGAGTCTTTAGGTTTTTCCAAATGTAAGATTTTATCATCTGAAAGCAAGGGTAATTTGATTTCTTCTTTTCTGATTTGGATGCCCTTTTTTTTAATTTTTATTTATTATTATTATTATACTTTAAGTTCTAGGGTACATGTGCATAACGTGCAGGTTTGTTACATATGTATACTAGTGCCATGTTGCTGTGCTGCACCCATCAACTCGTCAGCACCCATCAACTCGTCATTTACATCAGGTATAACTCCCAATGCAATCCCTCCCCCCTCCCCACTCCCCATGGATGCCCTTTCTTTCTTTTTCTTGCCTCATTGCTTTACCCAGGACTTCCAGTATTATGTAAAATAACAGAGGTGAAAGTCGGCATCTCTGTCATGTTCCAGGTCTTAGAGAAAAGGCTTTTTATTTTTCACCATACAGTATGATACTGTCAGTCTCTAGTATGTGGCTTTTATTATAGTGAGATATACTCCTTCCATGCCCAGTGTGATGGTTAATATTGAGTGTGGAGTTTATTGTATTGAAGGATGCAAAGTATTGTTCCTGGGTGTGTCTGTGAGGGTGTTGCCAAAGGAGATTAACATTTGAGTCAGCGGACTGGGAGAGGCAGACCCTCAATCTGGGTGGGCACCATCTAATCAGCTGCCAGCACAACCAGAATAAAGCAGGCAGGAGATGATGGAATAGCAGACTTGCTGAGTCTTCCAGTCTTCACCTTTCTCCTGTACTGGAAGCTTTCTGCCTTCTGACATTGGACTCCAAATTGTTCAGCTTTTGGACTCTTGGAATTATACCAGTGGTTTGCCAGAGGCTTGAAAGCCTTCAGTCACAGACTGAAGACTGCACTGTCAGTTTCCCTATTTTTGAGGTTTTGGGACTCGAACTACCTTCCTTGCTCCTCAGCTGGCAGACAGCCTATTGAGGGACTTCATCTTGTGATAGTGTGAGTCAATACTCCTCAATAAACTTCCATTTATATATACATCTATCCTATTAGTTCTGTCCCTGTTGAGAGCCCTGACTCATACACCCAGTTTTTTAGGTTTTTATTTTTTTGATCGTGAAGGGATACTGAATTTTCTCAAATGTTTTTTTAGCATCAATTGAAATGACCTAAGGTTCTTGTCCTTCATTCTGTTTATATGATGTATCACACTGATTGATTTGCATATGTTGAACTACTCTTGCATCCCTGGGATACATCCCACTTCATCATGGTGATCTTTTTAATGTATTGGCGAATTCAGATTGCTGGTATATTGTTAAGAGTTTTTGTGTCAATATTCCTTAGGTATATTGGCCTGTAGTTTTTCTTTTTTGAATGTGTCTCTATCCGGTTTTAGTATCAGAGTAGTAATACTGGCCTCATAGAATGAGTTTGGAAGTATTCCTTCCTCTCCTATTTTTTGGACTAATTTGTTTAGGATTAGTATTAGGGTTTTTTTGTTTTTGTTTTTGTTTTGTTTTGTTTTAATGCTTCATAAAATTCAGCAATGAAGGCATTGGATTCTTTTTTTTTTTTTTTCTGGGAGATATTTGATTTCAGCTTCAATCTTATTACTTAGTATTAATTTTTTAGATTTTAGATTTCTTCATCATTCAATTTTGGTAGGTTGTATGTGTCTAGAAATTTATCCATTTCTTCTAAATTCTCCAGTTTATTTGCATGTATTTGTGCATAATAGCTACTAGTGATTCTTTGAATTTCTGCAGTTACCAGGTGTAATTTATCCTTTTTCATCTATGATTTTATTTATTTGAGTCTTCTCTTTTATTGTTAGCGTGGCTAAAGGTTTTCAATTTTGTTTATCTTTTCTAAAATTGAGATTTTTTTTCTGTTAATCTTTTGTATCTTTTTGTTATAATATTCTATTTTTTTCATTTCACTTCAATTTCATTTATTTCTACTCTGATCTTTATTATGTCTTTTCCTCTGTCAACTTTGGGTTTGGTTTGCTCTTGCTTTTCTAGTTCATTACGATGCATTATTAGGTTGCTTAGTTGAAGTTTTTTTTGTTTTTTGTTTTTTGTTTTTCATTTTTTATGTAGACATTTATACCTATAAGCTTCCTTCTTAGTATTGCTTTCCCTGTGTCCCAAAAGTTTTGGTATGCTGTGTTTCCACTATTGTTTGATTCAATACATTTTTAAATTTTCTTCTTATTCTCTTCAGTGATCCACTTGTCATTCAGGAGCATATTGTTTAATTTTCATTTATTTGTATAGTTTCCAAAATTCTACTTGTTATTAATTTTTAGTGTTATTCCACTGTGGCTAGAAAAGATACTTGATAATATTTCAGTATTTTTAATGCTTTAAGACTTGCATTGTTGCCTGTGTGGTCTACAATTGAGAATGATCCCTGTGCTGAGGAGAAGAATGTGTATTCTGCTGTCACTGGATGAGATGTTTTGTAAATACTATGTCCAACTGGCCAAGAGTGCATATTAAGTCCAATTTTTTTTTGTTGATTTTGTGTCTGAATGAGGTTTCCAGTGCTAAAATGAGTTGTTAAAGTATCCAGCTATTATAGTATTGAGTTCTATCTCCCTATTTAGCCATAATATTTAATTTCTGTATCTGGGTGCTCCATTGTAGGTGAATGTATATTTATAATCATTATATCCTCTTGCTGAATTGACCTCTTTATTACTGTATAATTATCTTGTCTCTTCTTACAGTTTTTGTCTTGAAATCTATCTTGTCTGATATAAGTATAGTTACTTCTGCTCTTTTTTAAACTTCCATTGTCATGGAATATCTTTTTTCATTCCTTTTTTTATTTCAGTCTATGTGTGTCTTTATAGGTGAATTGTGTTTTCTGTAGCCAATGGATCACTGGGTCTCATTTTTTACAATCCATTAAGCCATTCTATTTCTTTTTATTGGAGAAGTTAGTCCATTTACATTCAATGTTATTATTGATAAGTAAGATCTTACTCCTGCCATTTTATTATTAGTATTTTTTTTTCTGGTTGTTTTGTGTTCTCTTCTTTTTTCTTTTCTTTTTTCCTGTCTTCCTTTTAATGAAGGTAATTTTCTCCAGTGGTATGTTTTAATTTCTTGCTTTTCATTCTGTGTAGCCCTTGTATGTATTTAGATCAGAGGTTACCATGAGGCTTGCAAATAATATCTTCTAAGCCATTATTTTAAACTGATAACACTGCCAATTAACAAATAGGCAGAGAAAACTAATAGAAACTCTACACTTTAACTTCATCTTCCCACTTTATAACTTTTTGTTATTTCTATGTATGTCTTATTGTATTGACTATGTCTTGTAAAATTGTTGCAATTATTATTTATGATCAGTTCATCTTTTCATTTCTCTACTTATGACTAATTTACAATTACAATGTTATAATATTCTATGTTTTTCTGTGTACTTGCTATTACCAGTGAGTTTTGTACCTTCAGATGATTTCTTCTAGCTCGTTAATGTCTTTTTCTTTTAGATTAAATAATCCCTTTTAGTATTTCTTGTAGGGCAGATCTGGTGTTGATAAAATTCCTCAGCCTTTGTTTGTGTGGGAAAATCCTTTTTTCCCCTTCAAGTCTGAGATATATTTTCACCAGATATGCTCTTCTAGGGTAAAAGGTTTTTCCTTTAACCCTTTAAATATTTTATGCCAATGTCTTCTGGTGTGTAAGATTTCCAATAAAAAAACTGCTGCCAGATATATCGGAGCTCCATTTTATGTTACTTGTTTATTTTCTCCTGCTGCTTTTAGGATCTTTTCTATATCTTTGCCTTTCGGAGTTTATTAAATGCCTTGAAGTAGTCTTCTTTGGGTTGAATCTACTTGGTGTTTCATACCTTTCTTATATAGGAATATTTATATCTTTCTTTAGGGTTGCAAAGTTCTCTGTTATTATCCCTTTGAATAAATTTTTACCCCTATCTATCTACTTTTATGTTAAGGTCAAGAACTCTTAGATTTGCCCTTTTGAGGCTATTTTTAGATACCATTGGCATGCTTCATTATTTTGTATGTTTTGTTCTTTTGTCTCTTCCTTTCAAATAGTCTGTCTTGAAACTCACTAATTCTTTTACTGCTTCATCAGTTCTGCCATTAAGAGACTCTGATGCATTCTTCAGTATGTCAATTGTACTTCTCAACTCCAGAATTTCTTTTTGATTATTTCTAATTATTTCAATTTCTTTGTTAAGTTTATCTGATAGGATTCTAAATTATTTCCTTGTGTTATCTTGAATTTCTTTGAGTTTCCTCAAAACAACTATTTTGAATATTCTCTCTGAAAGGTCACATAACTTTCTCTGAAATTGGTCCCTGGTGCCCTATTTAGTTCATTTGATGAGGTCATGTTTTTCTGTATGGTCCTGATTGTTGTGACTGTTTATCAGCGTCTGGGCATTGAAGAGTTGAATGAAGCCAGTGAAGCTTGTGTACTTCACTTAAGGGTGGCAAATTTCCTCAGACCCTAGACCCATACAGAGATGCCTGGAGCTGGAAACCTTAGAAATCTACCTTGTGCTCTATTCTATTGATATTGAGCTACTGCCAAACCCACTAGAAAAAATCCTTCCTATTTTTCTCTTCCCTTTTGGCAGGCAGAGGAGTCCCTCCCCATGTCCACCACTATCACAAGCCCAAGGCAAGTACCGCTAGAGGGCTGCCTATGATCATATCTTCTGAGAACATCAGAGAAAGACTGTCCTTGCCATCTATCTATACTACAGCAAAACTTCAGGACCTTGAACTTCAGGTTCATAATCTCACTACTGAGAAGGATCCTTCCATACTCTTGGAACAGTGCACCCATTGGAACTTTGAAGGTTACGCTCACCAGGAAAGTTTCTCCCCAGAAGAAGATAACACCCTTACTGTGAACAGCTTTTCCCAAAATCATGGATTGAAATTTCTCTACAATCATGAGACTCTTATCTTTGAATATTTTCCCTTGCTTATGTTTCTATGGACAATAGTCGTGAAAAGGGAGTCTGTTGTGTGCACTTATGGGGTACACTTTTATGTGTGAAGGATTTTTTCAGCCAGGCTTATACATGGATGAACTTATAGTTTAAGAGATAAAAGACAAAGACCCAATGCAGGTAAGAAACTTTAGTGGTACATATGTTGCCTCATAGTCAGTCCGAAACAGAATATTGATTCATTCCTCTTAACCCACATTATGGGTTAAAGAGAACGTTGCCCGGAGGCCTTCACTCTTCTAGAAGCACACGGCATCATTTGTTAGGTCCTTTATCCATGGTTTAAAGTAGAAGAGGCAATGATTAAAAATGTATCCCTTATGATAGGCTCTATAGTAGATTCTACTGTAAATGCTATGATTTCACAATAAAATTTAAATTCTCTTATAAAATTTAGGCTGAATAATGGAATTGACTAAACAGAAAAATATCTGTGCAGCTGTTGGCACTTACAGCCTGTGGAGAAAACATCAGGTATCATAGAGATTCAGGTGTAGGAGATTAACAAAAAGACCACCTAGTTAAGTGAGTAGATCCTTTATCTAATTCACTCTTTGATCTATTTGATTTTAGGTGGTTTGGTTTATGGGAACCCTGGGTAAGGAGCATACTCTAAACTCTTGGTCTCATCCTCTTGATAGTCATAATAGTAGTCTTTTTGGTGCTCTATATTCTCTCAAATGTTTTAAATGTTTGCATACAGCCATCTTTAGAATGTCAAATGGTCTCTCTTCAACTGAAATGACAAGAGTTGAAAGAAATGTACAATCATGAGGACGCCATACCCTATACATGACATGCTGAGACCAGAAACCCAATTATGATGGTGACAGAGAGTGACGCTAAGGCCCTAAGTTTTGGTCACACTCTCACTTAAGTGAGAACCTGGCCAAAAAGGAAGAATTAAATATATATGAGAGGCTATTGTTTTGGGCTGAGCTCAGGCACTAGACCCCAAAAGACCAAATCAAATCAAAATAAAGTTGCTCACGTTAAGTGTCACATAATCAAACTAAGACTTTAAGATAACACATAGATCCTAGACCAGATAAGGGAAGTTTTTGTTTTTCTCCTGAAAACAGGATGTTCCAGCATAAAGAGGTACCCTCTACTCAGTCGTCACTCCCAACTTACAGAACCCACTGTTCTACTGTTGCCCAGTGGGTTTCAAGACCAACGACAATATCAATAACTAAAGTTTTGGTCAATCTCTAAAAACAGAAAATGACCAAAAGGGGGCAATTGTTAACCAAGATTAGCCTCAAGCTGCCTCCTTACATATTTAAGTTTGGCCTAAAGGCTTTTCTGTACATGATGAACTATAACAAGTGGAGGTGTAAATCAATCATAGCCTACACCTGTGCTAATCACTGAGTTTTGGCCAATCAAATGTCGCCATTTGTTTGAACCATGTTCAAATAAGGCAAACACCAACCTGTAACCAATCCAGCTGTTTCTGTACCTCACTTCATATTTTTCTACATCATTTCCCTTTATTTTTTAATTTTTTTTATTTTTTCTCTGTAAATCTTCTTCCTACCATGTGGCTGTGTTGGAATCTCTCTGAATCTGCTGTGGTTCTGGGGACTGCCCGATTTGTGAATCACTCATTGCTCAAACTCCTTTAAATTTAATTCAGCTGAATATTTTTTTTTCTTAATAATAAGAAATTCAAGAAAGCACCCTATGAAATTAAGAACACTCTTCTTTTTTTTTTTTTTTTTTTTTTTTTTTGAGACAGAGTCTCGCTCTGTCGCCCGGGCTGGAGTGCAGTGACCGGATCTCGGCTCACTGCAAGCTCCGCCTCCCGGGTTCACGCCATTCTCCTGCCTCAGCCTCCCGAGTAGCTGGGACTACAGGCGCCCACCACCTCGCCCGGCTAGTTTTTTGTATTTTTTAGTAGAGACGGGCTTTCACTGTGTTAGCCAGGATGGTCTTGATCTCCTGACCTCGTGATCCGCCCATCTCGGCCTCCCAAAGTGCTGGGATTACAGGCTTGAGCCACCGCGCCCGGCCAAGAACTTTCTTAATCCACAGAGCATGAAGAAGTCAGGGCAATGGGTGCCAATGAAAAATAATTATGTACTATTTTGTAACTCTCCTTCCCCATTTCAGCCAAAGATAGGGTCAGATAGCCTCTTGCCATAGCAAAAATGTAGAAAAAGCAAATGCAACTCCTATCCCCAATATTGTTAGCACCATTGCTATAAACTGACAAAGAGACGTGTCAATAAAGTAGGCTACATTTACCATTAATTATTCACTCCCCCAAGGAAGCCTTCTGGTCTAACCAATGCCATCACAAATATTTCTGATCACTCCAATCTTCCCAGGAAGAATCCTCCTTGCTTGTATTTTATCTTTCAGACTGTTTATCTCTGGCTCTTTACAGCAGATCATGTGACTCAATCACTAACCTCTTAAAACCCCCAAATACTCCAATTTGTAATTCATGATCAAACGATCCTGTAACATCTTTAGTCGTATCTGTGAAAGTTTGTTTTCCCCTCACTACACTGTTTTCAATGACTCTCTCAAGAAAATACTATTTTATATACACTCTACATACAACCATGTCTAGAAGTGAGGCAGTTGTTGTCCTTGTTCCACATAGCATCTTTCTACCCCTTCCTGCCGAGACCAGCTCGGTTGGGAGACCCTAACCCAGCGGTGCTAGAGGAATTAAAGACACACACACAGAAATATAGACGTGTGAAGTGGGGAATCAGGGGTCTCACAGCCTTCAGACCTGAGAGTCTCAAACAGAGATTGACCCACATATTTATTAACAGCAAACCAGTCATTAACATTGTTTCTATAGATATTAAATTAACTAAAAGTATCCCTTAAGGGAAACGAAGGGATGGGCAGAGTTAATTGCAGCAGGAATACACCCTTAAGACACAGATCACTCAGGCTTTTGTTTGTGGCTTAAAAATGCCTTAAGCGGTTTTCCGCCCTGGGCGGGCCAGGTGTTCCTTGCCCTCATTCCTGTAAACCCACAACCTTCAAGCTTGGGCGTTAGGGCCATTATGGACATATCACAGTGCTGCACAGATTTCGTTTATGGCCAGTTTAGGGGCCAGTTTATGGCCAGACTTTGGGGGGCTTGCTCCCAACACCTTCCTATATATGAGAATGTAATTCTCATATTTTCACTAAATCACGTTTCCTCTGTGATAATACCCCACTCTACAGTATAACCTATATTTTTCTTTCTACTTTTTAAAATCTGTATAATAATAACTGTAATATTTATGGTCTTAAAGAAGAAAAACCAGTCTTTTGAACCTAGATTATTTACCAGTTGGTTTCTTACTTTTATGCTGTCTTCTGTGGTGAAACAACTTGAAGACTTAATGTTTTGCTGTCTCTATTATCTTATTTCCAACTCTGTTTAATAGTCACATCAGTCAAACTTTTGTCTCCACAGTGTATGTTTTATTCTGTGTTCAAAGATCACCAATGAGATTCCCAGTTGCCAAATCCAATCTATAGTTCTCATCTTAGTTCCTCTGAGGAACAACTGAAAAAGGTAGTCATTTCCTTTTCTTTTCTGAAACACATGAAACAATGAAGAATAAAAGAATAGCAAGTAAGCCAGAATAATAATAAGTTTATTTTAGAATATTTTGAGTTTAGTTTAAAATACGTGTGTGTAAATCTTTATCTGTGTAGGATAAGCTCTGTCTTGGAGCTTATTTTGCATATTTATTATGGTATATCCCTTGTTCCATTAGAGATCCCAGCTAAATGGATAGCATATGATAAAGGTTTGCACATTTTGATGTGACTCTGGATTACCCAAGAATAGCTGGATAGCAGAAAATCCTTGATTGATGATACCATTTGGGTACTGCACAACTTTTAGGTAGCAGGTCCGTAAGAATGGAAGAGAAATCATGTAGAATAAGAAACAACAAAGACAAAGAAGAGAGGCCTAGGAACCAGTAGCCTGCAAGAGGCATGCACTCATTAGAAACCAGTATTAAGCTGTAAGAAATGCTCAAAAATATTCAATGTTCACTATTATGGAAAAATGAGTAAATTATAGAAACTGAAATAGTAAATCAATTTTTACTGCATTATAACTGAACTTAAAATAAAACTCGATTATGTTGTCTGATAAAGCATGTTAATCATGTGTAAATTATTATTTTTACCTAAGCTATTATTTGAAATGACCACATATTATGTGTACTTAAAATACATGTAGGTATCACTATGTAAGAATTTAGTGCATCTAAAAATAACTTCTGCTTCCACCAATAAATTACCCCTAAAATGAAGAGAAAAGCAGATTCCAGAACTTGTTTCTTATTATTTCTATAATGATAGGACTGAAATGGCATTTTAATGATAGTAGTCCCAGTAACTCCATTCAGAGAAAGAAGTGAGAATTGCACATTTATTTTAGCAAATAAGCATGCAGTTAATTATAGGTCTTGGCTTTAGTCTGCCTTTCTCTCACATCTTTGGAAGCTAGATTCACATAGTTCATTAAAATAGCAGTTTTTGTAAGAATTACAATGTTTCTTTAAAAAATACAGATATAAGAACTCATCTGCTACCTAAGGGGAAAGTGCTTGCCTTTTATTGTAATGACCCAATAACTATTTATTGCCTAAACAAATGGACGGTTGAATGGTGAAGTATTACCAATATTGATGTTCATCTACCTTTCAAATAACTTTGTGCTAACCACCATATTTGTTTTCCATTTCTGTCTTAACTGCTTGCACTCTGAATGTCCTGTGTTTGGGTGTACTGCTCATTGGAATTATAATAGATTTTTAAACTTAAAATGTGGACCAAAAATGGATATTTATGTTACATAAATATGGTTAAAGAAATACAAGTTGCTGGCCGGGCGCGGTGGCTCAAGCCTGTAATCCCAGCACTTTGGGAGGCCGAGACGGGCGGATCACGAGGTCAGGAGATCGAAACCATCCTGGCTAACACGGTGAAACCCCGTCTCTATTAAGAAATACAAAAAACTATCCGGGCGAGGTGGCGGACACCTGTAGTCCCAGCTACTCGGGAGGCTGAGGCCGGAGAATGGCGTGAACCCGGGAGGCGGAGCTTGCAGTGAGCTGAGATCCGGCCACTGCACTCCAGCCTGGGCGACAGAGCGAGACTCCGTCTCAAAAAAAAAAAAAAAAAAAAAAAAAAAAAAAAGAAATACAAGTTGCTTCAAAACCCTGTGATGACAATACAATGGAAATTCAGGGGTCCCCTGTAAGCTTAATATGAAGACGTGAGGAACATAGAAGCAGCCGCAGTCTCATGGTTGGCCACCTAAGGGTTTCACAAAGAACACATAATACATATAAATATCACAAGGAGCAAATAATTCCCATAGGCAAAAATAAAAGGGATTCTAAACAAAAACAATAGAAAAACTCCACATAGCTAAATGTGGCCATATCAATGCAATCTATACAAGGAACTGAGTAGTTGTGAACTCTCACTCCAACTCCAATAGCAAAAGGTGTTAAACTAATCCTTTTAAGGTGCCACGCTGGATACTTGCTGTGGTGAACCTTTGATCATTCTAAAGCACACGGTGAGATCAAATAACATCCTTTTGTATTGGTCCCGAATTAATGGGGTCTAGTGAACATTAGGTCCTATGGAAATTGGTCCTTGTGGGGTTCATAACGTATTTACTCCACTCTACAATTAATAAGGAATAGAGAAAAAAAGAAACCTACTCCAGACTACCTATATTTTTATTGCAACATCCAAATAAATGAGACTCTGCTTTATGGGTCTAAATTGAAAAATACTTTATTTAATAGTACTTTTCCAAAAATGGAGGAAAATTGGGAGTTTTATCAAGTGTTGTGATATTTAAATTTCAACAACAGTAAGAACCTAACATGGAAACATATTTCATGTATGCTTCAGACCAATGTTCTCCTGTTGTCTTTGAAAAATCTATAACTACAGTCTAGGAAGCTCAGAAGTACTGAATCAGATACTAGTTTTATATGCATAATTTTAAGAGATTTTTGACTATGTGTTGCAGGGAAAAACTTTAGAAATAGATACCACAAGGGAAACTGCAAGCTAAAAAATATGAGTACATTTATGCAAAAATAATGAAGTCACTCCCGCTTCAAGAATGAAAGATCTCCCACAATTCTCTCCCAGTTCAGCCAATTATTATCACCTTAACAAGCCACCTTTCACATTCAGGTGAGCAGTTACACTGCTCAGAGAAAGGTAATAGTATCTTCACAGATATGGCACTCCCCCTATCCGGCAGTAGGGTTGTTTGCCATAAGTAACTGAAGAAGTATGCTCATGCTTCAGGAACCTCAAGTGGAATTCGGTCATCTTAATCACCTCTGACAGATAAAAAGGAATAACCTTTTCCTTACCAACCCCCAGAATTTATGAAACATAGCAATGTGCAATTAGCATTCACAAGTCCCTCATTATATGTGAGCAGTCCCGGACCCTGGAGCCAGGATACTACTGTATTTATTCTCCTCAACATCCAGCATCAGTAATATATCAAAACAAAGCAAACAGAACATTAAATATAACCTGCATGGCAATTTTGGGAAAGGTAAAGTATTAAAAATCGAACTTTGTTCAATAATATGCACAGACACACATACACATGTGTACATGAGAATAGTAAGAATATGCATAGTGGTTAAACAACGCTTCATTAACTAGAATATTAGAATACCTCAGCAACATAAATGAAAGAAAAACAAAAATTTAGAGGGAACTGCAAGCTGATGGACAGAGTCTTTTGTGCCAACCTTACTATTTTACTGTCTAACAAAATTAACATTGTTCCTGCCCTGTTTGAATAACCTATTTTAATCACATTAACTTGTTCATTTTAATGTTTTTTTAAAATAATATGGCATAGTACACCAAAAATCTAGCTGCTAGTAAATGATAACCATTTACTTAATATCTAAAGCTAAAAATTCTAGTGCCATATTTTATTCTTCTCCCTTTATTACTCATGGCTTCATTACTTCATCACATTTTGTGAAGGTTAACAGAAAAGAAGTTCCTAATAGAGATTATTTTTATCATAAATATGGTTCCATTGAGGCACATATTTGTTGAATAATGGATAATTTCTCTTTCTGAGGTATACAAACAGCACCTTAATATATTTCCCTGCCACATTCTTGAAATTCCAGCCCACTCTCTACTTTGTAACCAACGTTGTCATTGTCAACATTGAAATTGCTCATACCTTACTATGCTAGGCTGAATACAATTCTTCACCACCATCCCCCCAATGCCCATGCCCTCATCTTTAGAATTTCTGGATACCTTCTTTTACATGACAAAATGAACTTTTCAGATATGATTATGTTAATGATCTTGAGGTGGGGAGATCATTCTAGATTATTCAGTGGGCTCAATGTAGTCACAGGTGTCATTATAAGAGAGAGTCAGAGGAAGACTTCACTACAAAAATAAATAAATAAATAAATTAATTAATTAATAATAAATAAGATGTGACGCTGGAACCAAAGGTTGATGTGACACACTTTGAAGGAAGTAGAAGAACACCTGAGCCAAGCAATGCAGGTGGTCTTTTGAGGCTGGAAAGACAAGGAAATTGATTCTTCCCTGAAATCTCCAGAAGGAAAGCAAACCTACCAACGTCATAATTTTTGACTTACAAATCCCGGAAATGAAAGAGAATCAATTTATGTTGTTTGGAGTAAGCTATTAAGTTTGGGGTATTTTGTTATGGTGGCAACAGGAACCTAGTACAGATTTTAGTACCTGAAAGTGGAATGCTGCTGTAATAAATACCCAAAAATGTAGAAGTGGCTTTGGGATTGGTCCATGGGTAGAGTCTAGAAGAATTTTCAAAAACACAATGGAAAAAGTCTATATTGCCTTGAACAGACTGTTAACAGAATTATGGATAATAAAGATTTTGTCCATGAAGGCCCAGAGGGAGTAGATGCATGATAAAGGAAAACTATATTATCTTAGAGAAGCAGACAGTAGGAAACATGGATGCTAGACCCACTGCTGAGGGCTCAGAAATGAGTGAATATGTCATTAGGAACTGGAGAAAAGGAGATCTTTGTTATAAAGTGCCAGACTCTTAGCTGAATTGCTTACTAGTTACATGGAAAGCAAAATTTGTAAGCTGAGATTTCCTAGGAAAATATTAAAGGTGTACCCTACTTTCTTCTTCGTGCTTACGGTAAAATAAGAGAGGAAATATAAATTGAGGAAAACATGCTAAGGGGAATCAGGGCTTGATTATTTGGGAAGTCCTCAGCTGATCTAAATTGCAAAAGAATAAAATTGGGAAATTTACTGTCAGAAAATTATCTTCAGGAAAGAAAGCCAAGATGGTGACTGACAACCTTTTTAATGCCTGACAAAGACAAAAGGTCACGATATTCAGTCACACAGAAGACTCTTTGAAGGGATCATATAACACATGGATCCCCTCAGCCATCTCAGTAGAAACCAAAAGTAGAAATGATATAATCTAGGACAAACCTGTGGAGAAGCTTCTTGTCTAATGGCAGGAATCCCTAGGACATACATGGGAACTTTACAATGTTCTTGAGGATAGCAGCAGAAATATTACCAGCATCAATCGAAAGAAACAGACAGGGGGCAAAATGAATGGACGTCATCAGATTACCAAAATTCTGCAGTCGGGAAACAGGTTGATAAAACTACTCAGCTGCAAACAGATGCTACCCTTTATGAATAAAGAAAAAAAAAAAAAAAAAAAAGAATGACTCAGAGGTCAGAGCCTTGGGCACAGAGGGTTAAGCTGAGGGCCACAGCGGTGAATCTTGGCGGGTGAAACTTGGACACAGGGGATGAAAATGACAGCCACAGATTATTTCTAGGCCTTAAAACCTGAGAGTTTGTCTGGTTAGATTTTAAATTTGCTTGGGACTGGTGACTCCTTTCTTCCATTTTCTCCTTTTTGAATGGGGATATCTATAACTCTTATATTATTACTGCCCCATTATAGTATTTTGGGAGCAGATAATCTGTTTTACAGCTTCACAGGTACAGAAATTGTGTGGAATTTTGCTAGACATTTGTTTATACCCAGATTCTCACCCATACCTGATTTAGAAAAGACGGATAATGAGATTTGGGACTCTTGAAATGATGTAGGTGAAGTTTTGGACCTTGAGTTGATGTTGTAATTGGTTGAACTGTTTAGGGATGTTGGAATGGAGTGAAGGTATTTTACATTAGGAATGGATCTGAATTTTGTTGGGCCAGTGGACAGACTCTATCAGGCTAATTAGTGACCCCCAGCATATCCATGAACTCTCATAATCTATCAATATGTTACCTTAAGTAGCAATAGGAACTTTACAGATGTGATTAAATATCTTATTCTACCAGATAGGACTGATGCATCTAATACAATGACAAGTATCCTTGTAACAGAAAGATAAAGAGAGATTTAACTGCAGAAAAATGATATATTGAGGGAACCAGAGATTGGAGTGATGTACTTTGAAGATGGAGGAAAGATCATGAATAATGGAATGTAGATGGGCTCTAGACACTGAAAAAAAAAAAACAGTCATGGATTCTCCCATAAAATATCCAAAAGGAATGGAAATCCTGCAAACATCATGATATTAGACCTCTGACCTCCAGAAATGTAAGACAAATTCATGTTGTTTTAAGCTACTAAGTTTGTGGCAATTTGTTTCAATAGTCCAGGAAACTCATAAAATTACCTCAATTACCAGAAAGCAAATTGATAACTTTACACCCCTTAAGGACATAGTCCAAATGTATCATGACTCTGAGATATTTATACCCAGTCCAAAAATACATCACAAATCATGCTTATAATTAAATGCTCTTATGAACTACACTCTAATTTTCATTGGTTTTCTAACATGACCTATTAATGTTAGATAAATATATCATGAATATTTTTCTATTTCTTAAGTGCTTTCTGTGAACTTTATCACTTGCTAAATAGTCCTTTTCTCTAATTATTAGCTTGAATTTCACTTCCCCTCTGTACTCTCCTTTAACTCTAAAAGAGGCATGACCTACTCCTCTCATGTAAGCACTGTAATGGCCATACTTCAACCATACAAATTGTTTTCTGGCATTTGCATCAGAATTTACACATCTGGCTCTCCTAGAAGATTGAGAAATTCTTCATAATGAGGTCTGTGCCCTAATCATTTCTCCATCTGTTATTATTAGCAAAGTGTCTGATACAACGTGGTCGGGAAAATGATTCAACGTATATTATTAGCTGGATCTACGAATTTACAAATGTATGAAAAAAATGAATAGATAAGTGCATGAATGAGAAAAGGAATAATAAAGCTTATATACAGTATTGGAATAACATTGCAGCTAAATGAAATAGCCTCAAATACGCAAAGGGTATAAAATAATATTTAAATATTTGAATTGATCTTGCTTCAGGGCACATATTTGATGAATGTGATATGCATGAAAGATAAAATGAAAGTAACTGTTTGAGGTCATATAAAATAGGTCTTCAAAGAAGAAAGATAACGATTTCCCATATACTTTGATAGATAATCTGTAAAATGACAGTAATAATGTACACATTCAGGATTTGTAATAAAGTGTAATTGTTCTCCACCGAAAAAGGAGAATAAGAGAAAATAAACTAAAATGTCCTCAGCATAATTTTACGTTAGACCTAAAACAGAACAAAGAAAAAAAAATGTACTTCTACAATAATTCAAATGATCTAAGTAATCCATATACCTGTTCTTTCTTGTAGAAAACAGGATAGTGATAGTAATTCCCTGCCCACATTTTGAGTTCCATTTCTATTCTAAAAAAAAAAAAAAATGAACTCTGTTGTGTTATGAGGAATCAATGCACTTTTCAAGCATGTATTTGTGAAATTTATCCAATTCCTTGAAATAAATCTTTTTCCACATGTAACTGTAAAGTGGCTTAGTTTTAGTTTTTTGATAATCAAAATTCATGTACTTATTTACTCAGAATGTTTATGAGCATCTTCACACTTCCAAACACTATAACAGATACTGCAGATACTATTGTGAACAAAAACAGGCACAGTTCAAGCCTACAGGCCGGTGGGAAGAACAAAATTAATCAAACAATTATAAAATACATCCATAAATATAAATGGGGATAAGTTCTATGAAGGGAAAGGACATAGTTCCATAAAATCTTGTAATAGACAGAACTAATTTTACTTAGTGGGAAGGAAATTTCTCTCTGAGAAGTTTTTATGTTAGTTTTTGTTTGTTTGTTTGTTTTGAGATGGAGTTTCACTCTTGTTGCCCAGGCTTGAATGCAATGGTGCGATCTCGGCTCACTGCAACCTCCACCTCCTGGGTTCAAGTGATTCTCCTGCCTCAGTCTCCCGAGTAGCTGAGATTACAGGCGCCTGGTTAATTTTTTGTATTTTTAGTAGAGCTGGGTTTTCACCATGTTGGTGAGGCTGGTCTCCAACTTCCGACCTCAGGTTATCCACTTGCCTTGGCCTCTTAGTGTGCTGGGATTACAGGTGTGAGCCACTGGCCACTGAGAAGATTATGTGTTTATATGTGAGATTTTGAGGATGAGTAGAAGTTAATTTGGTAAAATCTATATGAGTGTTAGCTTTATCTTAGATTAAGTAATAGTTGTTGAAAAGGTGGCTGTGAAGTTTGATATACTTGTAAGGAAAGGGGTTTTAAAGTAGAAGTAAAACAATAGCCAAAGCTCAATAATAAAATAATAATGAATAATAAAAGTATCAATTAATTTAAATTAAATTCTGATTTGGCAATGGGACTACAGAATGGGATGAAATGATGGAGGAAAAAATGGTGTATTTTGTTTGTGATTGTAATATAAATTGTTCATTCCTATTTACTTATTTAGAGACCAGGTCTTGCTCTGTTCTTCAGTTTGGAGTACAGTGGAATGATCACAGCTTGCTGTAACCTCGACCTTCTGGGCTCAATCCTCTCACCTCAGCCTCTGATTAGCTTGGGCTACAATTATGCAACACCATGCCAGGCTAAATTTTTCTTAATTTTTTAGAGATGGGGTTTCACTGTGTTGCCCAGGCTGGTCTCAAACTCCTAGGCTCCAGGTATCCCCTTTCCTTGGCATCTCAAAGATGGGATTATAGACATGACCCACCACACCTGACCCATTCCTAATCATTATAATATAAATTAAAATCAGTTTGGTAAAATTTTTAAACAATTATTAGTACAATGTGTCTACAAATAGGACACAGAATATTTTTTTCAATGCAGGAATGAAAATTTAATAAACCCAGCAAAAACAGAAGAAAACTCAATAAATAGAATGACAAGATTATTACCTAAAATAAGAACAAGGGATCACTATAGTTGCAAAGAGGGCTAAATGCCCTGTTAAAAGGTATCACATTTTGGCATATTGCTTATATTCAGCTATATGCCATTTTTCAAGATGTTATTTTTCAAACAAAATGTTTTCTCTCTTTTTCCAGTGTGATAGGCAACCTTGAAAATGGCTCCAAATAATCCCTGCCTCCAGGTATTCATGCTGTTGTCTAATTTCTTCCCCTTGCAGATGGACTGGATTTGATGACTTTCTTCTATCAAATAGAATATGACAGAAGAGATAGTATGTCACTTTCACTTGAGGTTTTGTTTTGCTTTGAAATAAATACATTAATCTTCACTGGGTAAATCTGTAACATGACAATGCCACTCAACTTGTATGTGGCAGTTTTTGTCACATCTACATCTCCTTTTTACAGACTAACAAAACAATATTTGTGTCCAGAACAGTTAAAGAGTTGTGGCAATTCTAAGGTAATCTTTAGCATTCTTTGCTCATTTTATGAGCTTCATTTGAACGGCTTATGTAACCCTCTTCTGCCACAGGTATATGAGTTAAGGGACATTTAGGGTGGGTACGAGAAGGCTTTACTTTCCTAAAGATATAAAATAATCATAATCATAATCATAATAAATTAGTGAAGGCCTTCCCTCCTGTTCTTTGATTTTAATGATGGATAAGCAGAGCCACAGAAACCATGTTATAGATACCAGAGAAAAACGACGACAGCTCTGACATCATAGAGCAAGTTTGTCAAATTCAGCAACAGCTGTTTTATAGACTTCTCATCATATGAGAAAAAACAAACCTGATTTTATTATGCCACTGAGAGTAAGATTCTATAACTTGTTGCCCCCAAATATCTCTGATTTGTTACACATGAGAAATATATATACTTAGTATTGACACATCAGAATCTCAAATATACTTTATAAAGAGCCACCAAAATAATGACACCTGTAAGTAGTCTGCGAAGGGAGTCCACCATCCTACCTGTATCATCCATTTGTCTACCTAAATAACATGCTCTAAGTATATACTGTGTTTCAGTCCCAAGCGATATGATAGTAGTATTAGTTAGAAGTGATATTTCTGGCTCATTTAACTTCAGAGATTTTATCGCTTAGAATCTTAGTATGCTCTAAATGCAGAATCTGAGGTTACAACCTCAGCCAGAATTCTGAAAGTAGCCACCACAATCTATTTTAAAAAGCAGAAAGTTATTCTATAGGAACCTCATCTATCTGTATTACAATTCTATTGTGTTCTAATATAAATTAATATTATAGTTGCAGAATATTTCATCATATTTGTAAAAAGAGTGAGTCTGAGAACCAACGAAGCAACACATATGTCTGAATCAAAAATTCTACTAATATTTTCTTTTCCCTTTGGAAATGTTAAATGGGCTGATTAAATTAAGGATTTTCATGTTCATTAATCTTAAGTGGGTAGCTCATAGCCATTAAATATTTGTGCTTATTTATAAACCATTACAGACTCAGAATAAAGTGAACACCAGTAGTTTTGAAGAATTAAGTATCCAGATATTAGGTTTAGAATGTTGATTGTTGAGGTGACTGTTTTATTTTCTAAGTAAATTTGAATTAGATTCTATGTCACAACTGCCTGTTTGACTAGAACTGTGTGATGTAACACAGTTTACTGTGAAGAAACCTAATTTAGACCAAGAAATATCTGAGTTTATTTTAGTTTCTGGCATTTTTTATGTAAGTGATCTTGAGCAAAATATTTCTGAACATTCATTTTCTCATATGCAAAAATAGGTAATAAAATGGTTAACCTGGGCCAGGCGCGGTGGCTCACGCCTATAATCCCAGCACTTTGGGAGGCCGAGGCAGGCAGATCACGAGGTCAGGAGATAGAGACCATCCTGGCTAACACGGTGAAACCCCATCTCTACTAAAAATACAAAAAATTAGCCGGGCCTGGCGGCGGGCGCCTGTAATCCCAGCTACTCAGGAGGCTGAGGCAGGACAATGGTGTGAACCCGGGAGGCAGAGCAGTGAGCCGAGATCACACCACTGCACTCCAGCCTGGGCAACAGAGCAAGACTCCATTTCAAAAAAAAAAAAAAGAAGAAGAAAACAAACAAAGTGGTTAACCTGTTAGAATGGAATGTCACTGTAATCATTAATGCCGGTGACCAAATGTACGTGATCTTTCCTTTTTTGAGCACGTGATTATTGCACTTTTCACTTCTATGGGTTGGGTGGAGCCAGGTGACTTGTGCCAGCCAGTAAGTTGTGAGCCAAGAGCTGTTTCTTTGGGCAAGGGAATTTAATTGCTGTAACCAGATCAGCAAACATTGTCTTTCCGAAACTCTGTGCTAATGGCAAGGCATGTTATGTGTAGTAGCTATTCCATGTCCCAGAGAGAGGAAAACGCAGAAAACAACCCAAGCCAACCCTCGATGGACATGTAGAACAAGCAATAAATAAGCCTGTCGTTTTCAAGCCTCTGACCTTTTGGTAATTTTATTGCATCACAACCTAAAATATCTTTGGTGACAATTCTTAAGATGACTAGTGCTAAAACAAAAAAAGAAAAGGAAACTATGCTAGTTCTGAACATTTGAGGGTGCCTAATAATTAATACTCACAGTTACTATTGGGAATAGTCATTGTCTTTGTCACTTGGTAATTTTATAATCTTTCTGGTAACTGCATTCCAGAATAAAATGACTAATTTTAATGACCAGTGTGGTAGTTTCCACCTGTAGGTTGAAAGGTAAAGAGGATTTTAAAAGATGTGATTGAGGCCAGGGGTTGTGGCTCTCACCTGTAATCCCAGCACTTTGAAAGGCCTAAGCAAGAGGACCACTTTAATCTCAGGAGTTCGAGACCAGCCTGGGCAACATAGTGAGACCTCATCTCTACTAAAAATCAAAAAAAATTAACCAAGCGTGATGGCAGGAGACTGTAGTCCCAGCTACTTAGTAGAGGTTGAGGTGGGAGGATTGATTGAGCCTGGGAGATACAGAGTGCTGTTAGCCTGATTACACCACTGCACTCCAGCCTGGGTGACAGAATGAGAGATCTTGTCAAAAGAAAAAAAAAAGACATGATTGAATAAAATGATGGAAAAACTCTGCTGTATCTAATACTGAAGATTGACAGGAGCTTCATTCTCTAAAGCTAGGTTTGATATCTAGAGCCTAGAGTAACTGACAAAGGTGGCAGTATTTTAAAGGAATTAGCTTATATGGATTTCAGTTGTTTTTCACAGGAAACCAGTAAACCAGTTATTGTTTTCTTGAAATAATAGTAATAAGTAATAATAGAAGTCTTCAAGCCAGAACAGGAATAGCAACGATACTTTCACAGTTTATGCTTCAATGGTTTCTATGGCATAAACTGAAAAAAATTTCTATCTCTCGATTTACTATGGTACCTTCAAATGACAATCACAGTTAAAATCATCTATAACAAGAAAATATATAATGCATATATGAAGTATCTCTCCCCGCTCTTTCCCTCTCTCCCTCCCCACTCTATGTATAGAAAACACTCTCATACACCCACACAAATATGTAATTTCATTGTTTCAAAATTGAGAAAATATTTCCTCTGCACCAAGAAATCATTAGAAAGAATTATTGTATCTCAAAATTGTTTTGTTTTCTCAATCATATCTTCAAAAACTCATAAAATTATTTTAAAATGTGTCATATATTATATTGCATATTTCAATCTATGTCAAAAAGGACAATTAATACTATAAATTTATGATATAATATTATGTCTTACAAAGTATAGATACTATGATATGATTTCTTAATACCCAGTAAGAGAAAAAGCCTGCTGTATTAAATTTCCAAATGAAATAAAACAATGATTTGGATTTTTGCAAATCTCATATTTTCCTAATTTGGGTCTATGTCTACACTACCAATTCTTCAGGAGTGAAGAAATTCTTCCATGAATTTTTCGCTTCTTCCATATTACAAATCTAGCTCTGGTGTTATCAGTAAAATGAATTTTCATCCTGGGATTAAAAAAAGCTTAAAACCAGAACTATCCTGTTGAAGATGTGTACCTGATCATTGTATTCTAGAATGATTATTGACCATACTGCTTTTCCCATTCCATCATAAATTTGTATATAATAATAAAACAAATACTCAGCTGTTATCGAGTTTCTCTAATTTACACTAATTATTTATAGTTGTTAATATGTAAAAAGAATAGTTTGGACAAATTATTAGAAATTTATTTTCCCATTCAGTATTACAATTATATGATTTTTTAATTAGCTTGTTATAGACATCAAAATATATAAAATTTCTAAGTAGACATTATGAACATCTAAGCTACAGTCATGTTAGGAAATATATTAATTAGATTCTATGAACTCTGTAAGCGAGAAAAAAAATCCCTACGCCCCTAAAGTGACACTAAGGGAAAAATAAAAATTCAGCTGATAAATTTTTATTTATAAAGCAAGAACGGTCTGAGATATTAATCCATGAGTTTCTGTAAATCTTAATCTTCTTAATCTATTATACTGTTAAGTAATATCATCTTATTAATAATGATACCATAAGATATAGGCATATTTGATTGTGTAAAAGTAAAAAAAGAAAGATAAAATAGGATTAATAATTCAACATTATTTTTAATAAGGTTTTTATTGAGATAAAATTTACATAACATAAAAATTACCATTTTAAAGTGAAAAATGCAGTGTCATTTAGTACAATAGTGTTACACAACCACCACCATTATCTAGTTCTCAAATGTTTTTATAGCCCCCAAAAGAAACCCTATACTCATTAAGCAGTTGCTTCCCATCCTCCCTCTTCTGAACCACTGGCAAATACCAATAGGCTATCTTTATTAATTTACCTAATCTGGACATTTTATATAAATGAAGTCATACAATATGTGACCTTTTATATCTGGCTTCTCTCATTTAGTGTAATATTTTTGAGGCTTATCTGCATTGTACCATGTATAAGTACTTCATTTCTTTTTATGGATGAATATGGTCTCTTATATATACCATCTTTTGTTTATTTATTTATCTGTTGATGAACATTTGCATTGTTTCTATCTTTTAGCTGCTGTGAATATTCTATGAGCATCCATGTGTAAGCATTTATTTGAGTATCCGTTTCAATTAATTAAATATATATATATATCTCTAAATATGTAATTTCTGGTTCATACGACAATACTGTTTGAGGTTTTGAGGAATTGTCCAAATGCGTTCCACAGTAGCTGCACTATTTTACATTCCCACAAGCAAAATAAGAGTTTCCAATTTCCCTAGACCCTTATCAACATTTGTTACTTTCTGTTTTGCTTTTTAAAGTATTATTATAGCCATCCTAGGAGGTAGGTTTGAAGTGATATTATTTGTATTTGATTTTTATCTCCCTAGTCCTAGTTACTAACACTGTTGAGTATATTTTCATGTGCTTGTTAGACACTGTATATCTTTGAAGAAATGCCTAATCAAGTCGTTTGCCTATTTTTAAATTAGTAGTTTGTAGTTGCAATATGAGTTCTTTATACATTATGCATATTAGATCCTTGTGAGATCTGTAATTTACAAGTATTTCCTTTCATTCTGTAGGCGTTCATTTTCTTGATAATATTTTTAGATGCCCAGAGGTTTTTCATTTTGATGAAATGTAACTTTTTTTGTTGTTGTATCATTGCCTATATTTTTGTTTTTATGTCTAAGAATTAACTTCCAAATCCAAATCTATGAAGATTTACACCTATCTCTTTTTCTAAGACATATGGATTTAGCTCTTACATTTAGGTCATTGATCCATTTTGAGTTAACTTTTTAGAAAGGTGTGAGTGGGGATCCAATTTCATTTCTTTATATGTAAATATCAATGTGTCCCAGCAATAATTGTTCTAGAGACTTTATTTTTTATTGATAATCTTGGCATTCTTGTCAAAAATCAATTGACCACCTAGATGTGAGCATTTATTTCTGGACTCTCAAGTCTATTCTATTGGTTTATCATTATGCTAGTACCACACTATTTTGATTACTATAAATTTGTAGGAAAATTTGAAATCAAGAAGTGTGTCATTCAACAATGTTGTTTTTCGAGATTGACTTGGCAATTTGGGAAAACTTACAAATCTATATAAATTTAATAATTGTTTTTTCCATTTTGTAAAAAAAAAAAAAAAAGGCCATTCATTTTGACAGGGATTGCAATGAAACTAGAGACAGCTTTGAATAATACTGCAATCTGAATAATAGGTCATATAATCTACGAAAACAGGGTGTTGTTCCCATTCTTTAGTCCTTCCTTAATTTCTTTTAGCAATGCTTTATAATTTTTAGTATACAAATGTTGCACCTCATTTGTTAAATTTATACTTAGCTATTTTATTCTTTTGAATGTTCTTTTAAAATGGAATTCTTTTTTTTTTTTTACTTTAAGTTCCAGGATACATGTGCAGAATGTGCAAGTTTTTACATAGGTATATGTGTGCCATGGTGATTTGCTGCAAATATTAATCCATCACCTAGGTTTCAGCCCTGCATGCATTAGCTATTTGTCTTGATGTTCCCCCTCCCCTCATTACCCTCCCTCTTCAACAGGCCCTGCTGTGTGTTGTTCCCCTCCCTGTGTCCATGTATTCTCATTGTTCAACTCCCACTTATGAATGAAAATATCCAGGGTTTGGTTTTCTGTTCCTGTGTTATTTTGCTGAGGATGATGGCTTCCAGCTTCATCTGTTCCTACAAAGGACATGATCTCATCCCTTTTCTGTGGCTGCATAGTATTCCATAGTGTATATATACCACATTTTCTTTGTCTGGTCTATCACTGATGGACATTTGGGTTGGTTCCATGTCTTTGCTATTGTGAATAGTGTTGCAATAAACATACACGTATGTGTATCTTTATAATAGAATGAGGTATATTCCTTTGGATATATACTCAGTAATGGGATTGCTAAGTCTAATGGTATTTTTGGTTCTCGATCCCTGAGGAATCACAACACTGTCTTCCACAGTGGTTGAACTAATTTACATTCCCACCAACTATGTAAAACCATTCCTAGTTCTCCACAGCCTCACCAGCATCTGTTGTTTCTTGACTTTTCAATAATCACCATTCTGACTAGCATGAGATTATTGTGGTTTTGATTTGCACTCCTCTAATGATCAGCGATGATGAGGTTTTTTTTTTCATGTTTGTTGCCTGCATAAATGTCTTCTATTGAGAATCATCTGTTCATATCCTTTGCCCACTTTTTGATGGATTTGTTTGTTTGTTTCTTGTACATTTGTTTATGTTCCTTGTAAATTCTGGATATTAGACCTTTGTCAAATGGGTAGATTGGAAAAATGTTCTCCCATTCTGTAGGTTGCCAGTTTGCTCTGATGATAGTTTCTTTTGCTGTGCAGAAGCTCTTTAGTTTAATTAGATCCTATTTGTCAGTTTTTGCTTTCGTTGCAATTGCTTTTGGTGATTTTGTCATAAAATCTTTGCCCATGCTTATTTCAGGAATAGTATTGCCTAGGTTTTCTTCTACGGTTTTTATGGTTTTGGGTTTTACATTTAAGTTTTTAATCCATCTTGAGTTAATTTTTGTATAATGTGTAAGGAAGGGGTCTAGTTTCAGTTTTCTGCATATGACTAGCCAGTTTTCCCAGCACCATTTATGAAATAAGGAATCCTTTCCTTATTGCTTGTTTTTGTCAGGTTTGTTGAAGATTAGATGGTTGTAGATGTGTGGTCTTATTTCTGAGATATCTATTGGGTTCCATTGGTCTCTAGGTCTTTTTTGGTACCAGTACCATGCTGCTTTGGTTACTATAGCCATGTAGTATAGTTTGAAATTGGGTAGCATGAAGCCTCTAGCTTTGTTCTTTTTACTTTCGGCTGTCTTAATTATACAGGCCCTTTTTTGATTTCATATGAATTTTAAAGTAATTTTTCCTAGTTTTGTGAAGAATGTGAAGGTTAGTTTGATGGGAATAGCATTGAATCTATACATTACTTTGGGCAGTATGGTCATAGTATTGGAAGTTCTGGCCAGGGCAATCAAGCAACAGAAAGAAAAAAGCGTATTCAAATAGCAAGAGAGGAAGTCAAATTGTCTCTGCTTGCAGATGACATAATCCTATATTTACAAAACCCCATCGTCTCACCCCAAAACTCCTTGAGCTGATAAGCAACTTCAACAAAGTCTCAGGATACAAAATCAATGTGTGAAAATCACAAGCATTCCTAATACCAACAACAGACAAGCAGAAAGCCAAATCATAAATGAACTCCCATTCACTATTGCTACAAATAGAATAAAATACCTAGGAATACAGCTAACAAAGGGTGTGAAGGACCTCTTCCAAGAGAACTACAAACAACTGCTCAAGGAAATAAGAGAGGACACAAACAAATGGAAACTTTGAATAGGAAGAATAAATATTATTTTTTTGCATCATGCAATTTTGTATAGAAGCACAGGTAATTTTAGTGTGTTAATCTTATGTCCTACAACTTTGCTGAATTTGATTTTTAGCTGTAATAGTTTGTGTGTGTATATGTGTGAATTCTTTTGGAATATTTGTATATAAGATCATGTCATCTGTGGATATATATAGTTTTAGTTCTTCCTTTTCATTTTTGATGTGTTTTATTTATTTTTCTTGCCTAATTGTTCTGGCTAAAATGTAAGGTACAATGTAAATATCAGTGGTGATTTCAGGTCTCCTTTTTTACCTAAAGAGTAATTTTTTGTTGTTGTTTTTCACCACTGAGTTTATTATTAGCTGTGACTTTTTTAACCAATGCCTTTTGTCATGCTGAAAAAGTTCTTTTCTATTATATATTTTTTTCTGATTTTTTTTTTTTTTTGACATGGAGTCTTGCTCTGTCACCCAGGCTGGAGTCCAGTGGCAGGATCTCGACTCACTGCAAACTCCACCTCCCGGGTTCATGCCTCCTGCCTTAGCCTCCTGAGTTGCTGGGACTACAGGTGCCTGCTACCATGCCCAGCTAATACCTTTTTTTTTTTAGTAGAGGCGGGGTTTCACCATGTTAGCCAGAATGGTCTCCATCTCCCGACCTTGTGATCTGCCCACCTCGGCCTCCCAAAGTGCTGGGATTACAGGCATGAGCCACCGCGCCCGGCTTCTGACTTTTTTTTTTTTATCATGAAAGGAGATTGGATTTTTACCAAATGCTTTTACTATGTTGGTTGGATGATCATGGTTTTGTTTTCGTTTTCATTTGTTCTGTTAATGTGGTGCATTGGATACACTGATTTTCTCATATTATGTTCTTAGAATAAATGCTCCTGGTGTAGAATCCTTTCCATATAATATTGAAGTTAGTTTACTAGAATTTTGTTTAGGATTGTCTAATCTAGATGCATAAGAAATAGTGGTATATAGTTTATTTTCTTGTGATGCTTTTATATGGTTAGTATAAGGGTTATTTTGGACTGATAGAATAAGATTTAAAAAAATGGTCCCTCTTCATTTTTGGAAGACTTTGAGAAGGATTGGTGTTAATTAATTTTTAAATGTTTAGTGGAATTTACCAGTGAAACCATCTGGCCCTGGGCTTTCCTTTATTGGGAGGTTCATAAATACTAATTAATAATAACTAATATTATGAATTTATATTCACAAATTATTTACGTATTATTTCACAAATATTTAATTAATATATAATTTGTTATATAACTGTTTAGATTTCCTGTTATTTATTGGCTCAGTTTTGTTATTTGGGAGTTTCTAGGGAGTTTTTATATCACTGATGTTATCTAACTTACTGGCATACAGTTGTTCCTTTTATAATCTTTTTTTCGAATTTTTGTAAAGTCAGTGGTAATATTGTAGTTACTTCTCGGACTTTGGTTATTTGCATGTTCTCTCTTTGTTTCTTTGTCAGACTAAAGTTTTATATTATTGATTTTTTAAGTAAACAGCTTTTGTTTCATTGATTCTATTGTTTTTCTATCTTTTATTTCATTTATCTCCACTTTAATCTTCTTTCCTTCCTTTTTTCCTTCCTTCTGTTATATTTGAATTTAATTTGCTTTTCTTTTTCTAGTTCCTTGATGTGTTAAGTTAGGTTATGAATTTGAGTTTTTTTGGTTTAAGTGGAGATATTTAAAACTGTAATTTTTTCTCTGAACATTGCCTTTGCTGCATTCTAGAAATTTTCATATGCTGTCTTTTTGTTTTCATTTGTCTCAGAATAATTTCTAATTTTGCTGTGATTCTTTGATTCATTGATTTTTAAAGCTGTATTCTTTAATTTTCATAAATCTGTGTATTTCCTAGCTTACCTTGTGTTACTTATTTCTAGCTTCATTCTGATCAGAGAAAATACTTTGTATACCTTCATTATTTTAAAATAAGGAATGTATTTAGAGTTATTTTGTTGTGCAATACAGTGGTCCCTAACCCCTACTCTGCAGACAGGTATCGGTCCATGGGCTGTTAGAAACCGGGCCGCACAGTTGGAGGTGAGCAGTAGGCAAGAGAGTGTTACTGCCTCCACTCCATCTCCTGTCATATCAGCAGCAGCATTAGATTCTTATAGGAGTGTGGCCCCAATTCTGAAGAGCACAGGTGAGGGATGGAGGTTGTGCATTCCTTATGAGACTCTAGCTAATGCCTGATGATCTGAGGCTGAACATTTTTATCCCAAAACCTCCCCACTTGCCAAGTCTGGAAAAAATTGTCTTCCATGAAACTGGTCCCTGCAGAATTTTCTACAAGCATTTGAGAATAATATGTAATAACAATATTGAGAATAATTATTCTGTCATTGGCTTGAATATTCTGTATGTGTGTGTTAGATCTAGTTGGTCATCTAGTTAAGTCTAGATAATCAGGATCATCTCAATAGATACAGAAAAAACATATGTCAAAATTCAAAACCTTTCATGATCAAAAGCACTCAGCAAACTAAGACCTGAATGAAACTACCTAAACACAATAAGACCATAAAAGAAAAAAACACAGCTAGCATCAAACTAAATGGCAAAAGACTGAAAGCTTTTCCTCTTATGATCAGGAACAAGCCAAGGAAGTCTGCTTTTGCCACTTCTTTTCCACATAATATTGGAAGTTTTAGTCACAGCAATAAGCAAGAAAAAGAAATAAACAATAAAACTATCTCTATTCACAGATTTTATGATCTTATATGCAGAAAATGCTGAAGATGCCATATGCAAAAAAATTAGAACTAGTAAATCGATTCATGAAATTTCAGGGTACAAAATCAACACAAAATAATTCATTGTGTTTCTGTTCACTAATAATTCAAAAAGGAACTTAAGAAAATAATTCAATTTATAATTGCATCAAATTAAATGAAATAGAGATTATATAAACAAGAGATGTCAAAGATTTGTACACTGAAAATGACAAAACATTGCTGAAGGAAATTAAAGACATTAATAAATACAAAGGCATTCTGTGTTCATGGTTGAAAAACTTAATATTGTCTGGATGTCAGTACTGCCCAGAGTGATCTATAGGTTCAGTGCAAGCCCTATCAAAAGCCAGTGATGTTTTTGCAGAAATAGAAAAGCCCATCCTAAAATTCATATGAGATCTCAAGGGGTTTCACATAGCCAAAACAATTTAGACAAAGACGAGCAAAGTCAGAGTTTTCACATTTCCTAATTTCAATATGTACTGCAAAGCTACAGTTATCAAAACAGTGTGATATTTATATAAAAACAGACATATAGACCATGAAATAGAAAAGAGATTCCAGAAGTAAATTCTTGCATAGGTGGTCAAATTATTTTCAACACGGATGCCAAAACCACTCAATGGGGGAAAGATCGGTCTTTTAAATCAATACTGAAAGAAACATCAAATATTTACATGCAAAGGAATAAAGTTGGACCCTTATCTAAAACTGTATACACATATTAGCTCAACTTCTGCACAGCAAAAGAAACTATCAAAAGAGTGAACAGACAACCTATAGAATGAAAGGAAATATTTACAAACTATGCATTTGACAAAGTCTAATATCCAGAATCTATAAGGAATTTTAACAATTGAATAAGCAATAAACAAACAGTCACATTAAAAAATTATCAAAAGACATGAATAGACACTTCTTAATATAACACATACAAGCAGCCAAAAACATGAAAAATGCTCCATATCACTAATCATCAGTGAAATGCAAATCAAAACAACGAGATAGAATCTCATACCAGTCAGAATGGTTATTATTAAAAAGTCAAAAAGCAGCAGATGTTGGTGAGGCTGTGGAAAAATACTTTTACACTGTTGCTGGAAAGTAGGGACTAGTTTGGCTACTGTGGAAAGCAGTTTGGAATTTCTAAAAGAACTTAAAACAGACTGAGCACAGTGGCTCATGCCTATAATCCCATCACTTTGGGAGGCTGAGGTGGGTGGATCTTGAACCAAGGAGTTCGAGACTAGCCTGGGCAACATGGTGAAACCTCATCTTTACAAAAAATATAAAAATTAACCAGACATGGTGGCATGTACCTGTATCCCCAGTTACTCAGAGCCTGAGATGGGAGGATTGATTGAGCCTGGGAGGCTAAGGCTGCAGTGAGTCATGATCACTCCACTGTACTCTAGCCTGGATGACACAGAGAGAGAGAGAGAGAGAGAGAGAGAGAGACCCTATCTCCAAAAAAAAAAAAAAAAAAAAAAAATTGAACTACCATTTGACCCAGCAATTCCATTACTAGGTATATAGCCAAAAGAAAATAAATCATTTTACCAAAAGACATGCACACGTGTTGATTGCAGCACCATTCACAATAGAGAAGACATGGAATCAACAAGGTGCCCATCAATAAAGATAATGTGGTACATATATACTATGGGACACTACATAGCCATATAAAAGAATCAATTAGGTCCTTTGGAAAAACCTGCATGGAGCTGGAGGCCATTATTGTAATTGTTTTGTGTTGCCATGAACAGAGACCATATAAAACGAAGAACTGAATTGATAAATGTCTGTGTTCTGACTACTCCATGGAACAGCCGTATTCCCATTGTGTTAGTCCATTTTCATACTGCTTTATAAAGAACTGCCTGAGACTCGGTAATTTATAAGGGAAAGAGGTTTAATTGACTCACAGTCCAGCATGTCTGGGACACACCTCAGGAAACTTACAATCATGGCAGAAAGCAAAGGGGAAGCAAGACACTTTCTTCACAAGGCAGCAGGAAGAAGAAATGCTGAGCAAAGAGGAGAAGAGCCCCTTGTAAAACCATCAGATTTTATGAGAACTCACTCACTATCATGAAAACAATATGGAGGAAACACCCCCTCTATTCAGTTACCTTCAGCGGGTCTGTCTCCTGACATGTGGAGATTATGGGGATTATAGGTATTGCAATTCAAGAGGAGGTTTGTGATTTGGGTGGGGACACAAAGCTTAACCATATTATCCATCCTTCTCTCTCTCCTCAGGATTCCATATTCCCTAAGACACAAGAATATTGAAATTATGGCAATTAATAACCCTACAGTGACCTCTAAGTGTTCAAATGGAAGAAAGAATCTCATTTATCTGACTAAACCTAAAGTTAGAAATAATTAAGCTTAGTGAGGAAGGCATGGCTAAAGTTGAGATAGGCTGCAAGGGAAGCCTCTTGCACCAAACAGCCAGCTTGTAAATGCACAGTAAGAGTCCTTGAAGAAATTCAAAAGAGCTACTCCAGAGAACACATGAATGATAAGAAAGTCAAACAAACTTATTGCTGATTTGGGGCAAGTTTTAGTGGGACTGCATAGAGCCACAATAGTCCCTCAAGCCAAAGTCTAATCCAGAGCAAGCCCCTAACTCTCTTCAACTCTATAAAGGCTGAGACAGGTAAAGAAGCTACAGAAGAAACGATTGAAGCTGGCAGAGGTTGGTTCATGAGGTTTAAGAAAAGAAGCTGTCTCCATAATATAAAAGTGCAAGGTGAAGCAAGTGCTGATGCAGAAGCTGTAGCAAGTTATCCAGAAGATCTAGCCAAGATAATTGATGAAGATAGCTATACTAAATAACAGATTTTCAATGTAGATGAAGTAGCCTTATATTGATATTGGAAGAAGATGCCATCTAAGACTTTCATAGCTTTAGAGAAAAGGTCAGCGTTTGGCTTCAATGCTTCAAAAGACAAGCTGACTCTAGTTAGGGACTAATATAGCTGGTGACTTTCAGTGGGAGCAACTGTTCATTTACTATTTCAAAAATGTTAGGGTCCTTAATAATTAGTCTAAATTCCATCTGCCAATGCTTTATCAATAAAACAACAACAACAAGCTTCAATGAATGACAATGGATTCAATTTTTCAATGAATTCAATAATGTTTCCTTAACGATAGCACGTCTGTTTACAACATGGTTTACTGAATATTTCAGGCCCACTATTAGGATCCACTGCTCAAAACAAACAAAAAATTCTTTCAAAATATTTCTGCTAATTGACAATGCGACTGGTCACCCAAGACCTCTGACAGAGATTTACAAGGAGATTAATTTGTTTTCATGCCTGCTAATATAACATCAACTTGGTAGCCCATGGATCAAGAAGTAATTTTGCCTTTGAAGTCTTGTTAGTTAAGAAATATATTTTATAAGGCTATAATTGTCGTCAGTAGTGATTCCTCTGATGATCTGAGCAAAGTAAATTGAAAACATCCTGGAAAGAATTCACCAATCTAGATGACATTAAGAACATTTGTGTTTCATGGGAGGAGGTCAAAATATCAACATTAACAGGGGTTCGAAGAAGGTGATTCTCATGAAGGACTTTGAGGAATTCAAGACTTCAAGGGAGAAAGTAACTAAAGTTTTGGCAGAAATAGTAAAAGAACAAGAATTAAAAATGGAGCCTGGAGATGTGACTGAACTGCTGTAATCTCATAATAAAACTTTCAAAAATGAGGACTTGTTTCTAATGGATGAGCAAAGAAAATGATTTTTGAGATGAAATCTAATCCTTGTAAAGAAATGACAACACAGATTGGTCCATAAAGTTGATAAAGCAGTAGTAGACTTTAAAAAGATTGACTAATTTTGAGAAAAGTTCTACTGTGGATAAAATGCTGTCAAGTAGCATCACATGCTACAGGCATGTCTTCCATGAAAGAAAGAGTAAATCAATGAAGCAAACTTCATTGCTGCCTTATTTAAGAAATTGGCACAGCTTCCCCAACTTTCAGCAACCACCACCCTGGTCAACCAATAGCCATCAACATTGAAGCAAGAACCTCCAAAAGATTACGACTCGCTAAAGGCTTAGTAGATCATTAGCGTTATTTTAGCAATAAAGTATTTTAAAATTAAGATATATACATTGTTTCTTAGACACAATATTATTGCACAATTAATAAACTACAGTGTATTGTAAACACAACCTTTATATGTATTGGGAAATAATAAAAGTATTATTTATTTTATTGCAATAGTTTAGAACCAAACCTACAATATACCTGAGGCATTCCTGTAATTATAAAGAGATTAATTTTTTAGGAAGATACATTAATCTTGAAAGTGTAAGCATCTAACAATAGTGAGTCACAACCAATGAGATGAAAAAATGATAAATCTGGGAAGACAGAAATTCAGTATCATAGTTGCTGACTTCAATACCCTTTTGTCAGTAATTAATAGTTCAAGTTGGTAGGAAACTAGTAAAGATATAGATTATCTAAACAGCACTATCACTCTAATTAGTGAATTAAATTTATAGAACAATCCTTTCAACAACAGTGAGGACACATTCTTCTTTACCTCCCTTATAGAACTTCCACCAAGATAAACCATATTCTGGGTTGCAAAATACAGCTTAACAAATTTAAAGGGTAGAAATCATACATACATAGTATGTAATATGGTCTGGCTCTATGTTTTCACCCAAATCTCATTTTGAATTGTAATTTGGATTGTAAACCCCATGTGGTGGGGGCGGGACCTTGTGAGAAGTGATTAGATCATGGGGGCAGTTTCCCCGTGTGCTGTCATGATAATTGGTGAGTTCTCATGAGATCTGATGGTTTTATAAGGGGCTTCCCCCTTTGCTCAGCACTCGTTCTCCCTCCCACTACCCTGTGAAGAGGTGCCTTCCACCATGACTGTAAATTTCCTGAGGCCTCCCCAGTCATAAGGATCTGTGAGTTAATTAAACCTCTTTTCTTTATAAATTACCCAGCCTCAGATATTTCTTCATAGCAGCATGAAAACAGACTAATACCGTGTGTTTCCATACCACAATGGAATTAAACTTGAACTCAGTAACAGAATGGTCATTGAAAAAATTCGCAAAATATTTTGAGATTTAACAACATACATCTAAATATCACGAGCCAAAAAATCTTAAGAGAAGCTAAAAACATATTTTTAACAAAATAAAAATAAAAATATGACTTAAGAAGAATTGAGAAATGCAGCAAAAACAGTGCCTAGTGGAAAATTTATTGCATTAAATACATGTATTGGAAAAGAGTATCTAAAATAAAAAACCTGAGCTTCCAATTTAGAAAACTAGATGAAGAATGGCAATGTAAACCTAGTGTAAGCAGAAGAAAAAATAACAAAAATTAGAGCAATAATCAATAAAATTGAAAACAGAAAAAAATAGGGAAAATCAATGAAAAAAACTCATTCTTTTAAAAGATAAATAAAATTGATAAATGCTTAGGCAGATTTCATTTAGCCAGAGAAATAAAAAAATAAGACACAAATTACTTATATTTGTAAGTCAATGAAATGAAATAAAAAAGATGTAGAAATGAAGGAGGAGCTATCACTACTAATTCCACAGCTATTAAAATGTTAATGAAGGAATACTATGAATGACTGTTCTCACCATTTTGATAACCTGAAATGAAATTAATCAAATCCTTATAAAACATAAGCTACCAAATTTCAACAAGAAAATATAAGTAATGTGAATAGGCCTGTGTCTATTAGAAAATAATAAATAAATAATTAATAGCCTTCCAAAAAAAGAAAACAAAAACGGCCAAGATGGGTTTACTGGTGAATTCTACCAAACATTTAAGTCAAATCTTACTGGTTATGATCATGCTTTTTTGTTTGTTTGTTTTGAGACAGTCTCGTTCTGTTGCTCAGGCTAGAGTGCAGTGGTCCGATCTCGGCTCACTGCAAGCTCTGCCTCCCAGGTTCACACCATTCTCCTGCCTCAGCCTCCTGTGTACTACAGGTGTCTGCCACCACACCCGGCTAATCTTTTGTATTTTTAGTAGAGATGGGGTTTCACCGTGCTAGCCAGGATGGTCTTGATCTCCTGACCTTGGCCTTCCAAGATAATGTTGTTATGACTAGTTTATTTATAATAAACTAATAAATGTAACTTAAGTGCTCATTTGAGTTCTGTGAGCTGATAATAAGTAAATCCATGGTCTTTATTTTTGGTTCCTGGCACAGAACTTTTAAAAAGACTGTAATTTTCTGAATGTTAAATTGAAAAGAACATTTATTGTTATGTATAATAAGCCCCTTTATGCCATACCTGAGTTGATGCTAATGACATGACTCTTGATGGGTCCCTAGATAACTTCTGGATGAAAGCTGGTTGCCAGAGAAACCAATCAGCGATAAAAGAATTGGGACTTTCAGCTTCACCTTCCCTACCTCTGGGGAGGAAAGAAAGGGTAGATACTGAGCTCAATCTCCAATGGCTATTGGTTTAATCAATAACGCTTACGTAATGAAGCCTCCTTAACAACCTTAAATGATGGAGTTCAGAAAACCCCAGGTTCACCAAAATGATGAAGACGTTCATGTGTCTAGGGAGTAGCCCACCCTAACTCAGTGGGACAGAAGCTTCTGTGCTCAGAACCCTTCTGTGTCTTGCCTATGCACCCCTTCTTCTGACTGTCTATTTGTGTCCTTTATAATGAACTAATAAATGTAACTTAAGTGCTTATTTGGGTTCTGGGAGTTGTTCTAGCAAATCATCAAACCTCGAGAGAGGATTGTGGAAATCCAATTTATAGCTGGTTGGTTTAAAATGTGAGTGGCTTAGACTTTCTATTGGTATCAGAAATGAGGGCACTCTTGTGGGACTGAGCCCTTAACCTGTGGGGTCTGATCTAAGTTCAGATAGTTAGTGTCAGAATTGAATTGAATTGTAGGACACCCAGTTGGTGCCTGGAAAGTTGGAGAATAGGTTGGTGGGGGGGAAATGGTCTTAGAATCATTCTGAATATAAATAGATCATAGTATCTATTCTCCACAATTTTTGAAAAAATAACAAAGGCTTTCAGTGGAGAAATAATAGACTTTTCAACAAATGTTACTAGAAAAATTAAGTTCATGTACAAAAAAAGAATGTAGACGGACTTTACAATTTACAGAAATTGAAATGCATTGTAGACCTAACGTTAAAATGTTTAAAAATTTAAAAATATTTAGAAGAAAACTTCGGATAAAACTCCATGTGACATTGGGCTTGGTAATGAGTTTCTAGATACAGCATCAAAAGCATGACATAAGAAATTTAAAAAAATGATAAATCAGGCTTTGCTGAAATTAAAAACTTTTGCTCAGGGAAAGACAGTTTAGAGAATAAAAAGAGAAGCCATAGACTCGAAGAAAGCATTTGCAAAAAAAGCATATCTCATAAGGAACTTATATCCAAAATAAAAAACAGCTTTTATGCTTAACAATAAGGAAACAACCCCCAAGTTGGCAAATGATCTGAACAGATGCCTCAGCAAACAAGATATACAGATGGCCAATAAGCATAGGAAAAGATATTCAACATCATTTATCATTAGGGACTTGTACATTGAAACAACAAAATGCATTACAACTAATTAGAATGACTAAAATCCAAAAATAAAGAAAAATAAAACCAAAGCCCAATAAAGAACAGCTATTCCACTTGCTGACGAGGATGAAAGGCAACAGGAATTCTTATTCTTTGACGGTGGGAATGCAAACTGTACAGCTACAAAATGGCGCAGCTCCTTTGGAAGACAGTTTGGCCGTTTCTTACAAAGCTAAACATAAATGTAGCACACGATCCAGCAATCCTGTTTCTAGATATTCACTGACTAATTTCAAAACTTATGTTCACACACCACACACACAAAAAGGGTCCTGCATATGTTTATAGTAGCTTTACTTATAATTTTCAAAAATGGAAACAACCAAGGCCTTCTGTAAAGGATGACTGGATCAACTGTGGTATGTCAATAAAATAAAATAATAAAAAGAAATGCACTATCAAGCCCCCAAAAAACATAATTAAATGTAAATGAATACTACTAAGTGTAAAAGCCAGTCTGAAAAGGCTACTTTCTGTATGATTCCCTTTATATAACATTCTGGAAAATGTAAAAGAAGAGAAACGTTTTAAGTAAGTAAAGCCCAGTAGATATTGTTTAATGCAGTGAAACTATTCTATTTGTTGATGTAATGAAGACTACATGGCAATATGCATTTATAAAGCACATAGAAATTTACAGCACAAAGAGTGAATATTAATGCATATAAAAATTTTAAAAAGCATTTAGAGTATCAAGAGATCCCAGAAGGTAATGCAGAATGTGAGAAAACTATATTATAAATGCATGAAACCTCACTGAATGGGGTGGGTGTAAAGAGTGCTGACCTAAGTAATTTTGGAAACAAGTGGGTTCCATAAGACTAAAGGCAAAGAAACTGTATAAGTACTGTGTTCCAACTGATGAAATATTGGCTATGAGGATAGGGTTTAAAAATTCTGATTCAACTATATGCATATTCTGGAACTAAAAAATTAAGTAAATGGATGACAGATGGCAGGAGCCCGATTTCTCACTGTTGTAGTGGAAAGTTACAGATGAGCAAAGAGAAGTTGCTAGAAAAGTCCATGTGGTAATAGACTAGAATTGGAGATATCAATGTGAACTCATTTTTACACTCTTATAGATGTTGTTGATGACATATAGAAATATTTATATGTATATACATAGACTGATAAACACACATATATGTCCCTCTTTGTCAGCTGAGTAGGCCTAGAAGAAATGATATCCGGAACAACAAGTGTACACCTAGCACTAACATCTCAGTTTCTAATACCATCCTCCAACAAAAAGAAACAAACTTATGAGAAAATGACTGAGTTTGGCCAGGCACAGTGGCTCATACCTGTAATCCCAGCACTTTGGGAGGCCGAGGAGGGGCAGACCACCTGAGGTTGGGAGTTCGAGACCAGCCTGACCAACATGGAGAAACCCTGTCTCTACTAAAAATAGAAAATTAGCCGGGCATGGTGGGGCATGCCTGTAATCCCAGCTACTTGGGAGGCTGAGGCAGGAGAATCACTTGAAGCCCGAAGGTAAAAGTTGTAGTGAGCAGAGATCACACCATTGCACTCCAGCCTGGGCAACAAGAGTGAAACTCCATAAAAAAGAAAGAAAGAAAGAGAGAAAGAAAGAGAGAAACAGAGAGAGAGAGGGAGAGAGAGAGGGAGAGAGGGAGGGAGAGAGGGAGAGAGGGAGGGAGGGAGGGAGGAAGGAAGGAAGGAAGGAAGGAAGGAAGGAAAGAAGGAAGGAAGGAAGGAAGGAAGGAAAATGAATTTAAGATCAGAATATAGACAAGATAAGCCTAGTGCATCTTTTAGTGTAAACACATGCACACAAAATGATGAGGTTATATAAAGTGTCACAGAAGCCCACAGAAAGAGCTGCCAATGGCCAAAGATAGAACAATTTGAACAATAAAATTATAAAGTATTCAATATTTTATTTTACAAAGTTCACAGAAATTTACCCCACACAGAGTGAACATTAATATATACAAAATATTTAAAAAAATTTAGAGTATCAGGTGATCCCAGGATGTCATGCAAAATGTGATGGTAAAAAATAAACTATGAATCACTATGGATACAGATAAAAGCAATGAAAGTCAAAGAAAGTGTCATAGCCAAATGAAACCTAGGAGCAAGATTTGGACTACATTAAAATGTAGCATTGAAGTACAGGGGCATTTATTAGTGTCATTGTTACATTTTGCTATGTTTATTCAAACACAAGTTTAGATTCTGGGCTGCAATCTTTGAGGGTAGTACCACTTAGATAAAATAATCAATGTAAGCAAAGAGAAGGTCAGGAAAATAAAGCATACTAGATACCATGTTGGAAAAAGAATTATGCATTATTCCTGCCTGTGTTATGAACATTTAGAAGGCAGAGTTTTGATACCCACCTATCCTTCATATACACCATCATTCTAGATAATAAAAATATATTATGTACTTTTAATCCCAAAGAGAAATGTGTTTCCCTTTCCTCACCTTCTTTGAGTTAGTTCAGTAGGCTATACTGTTCCAATTAAATCACAAGTAGATTTATGGTCAAGTTGTCTGGTAAATGATTTTTTTTCATAATATGTTTTCTACAGGGTATCTTTTATCAAACCATGATTTATTTGTGAAAAGAACCAAAGAAATTCCTCTCTGCTTCTTACATCAACCTGTCCCTTTGTCTGAGCAGCCAGTAAGTTATTAGCCCAAGAGTAATATATTATTTACTTTTCCCTTCATATGGGTATGTATTATATTTGTGTGTACGTGTGTGTGCACTCAACATTATTATTAGGTAATTGTTTATTAGACAACATAGTCTATACCTTAATGCAAAGATGTGGGATTTCATGATGTTGTCCCTCACGGAAATTTAAAGATTTATTAGTAGAAGGACCTCGTTGAATATGTAAGTATTGCTCTTGACCCTACAGAATCGCCTTCTGTGGCATTTTAAGGAAATGCTAGTCAGAAATGTCTTAAAAGGCATTACATAGCATTGTTTAAATCCCCCACTTCTCTTCACTTGCAAAAGAAAACTTCTTTTCAGTCATATTCTTCCATTGCCTAATAAAATTCTTCATCTGATGAAGTCAATGAGGATAAGAGTTCAGATAGTTTTGTATCTTTTGTTTCAGGGCAAAGTGTGAGACGTAACACCAAGGTACTTACTTAGAGAGGGGGAGAGACTGATTTCTCTGCTCTTTCCCAAGAGGCCACTCGCTATTGATAATCAAGATTATTCTTCCATTTTAATTTGGTAAATTTTTAATGCATTTCAAGATTTTTCTGTAGCAGATAATACTGCTGGGTGAATATCTGTTTTGTGAATTGGGCCCAGGTATATACTGAGTAGATCAATACTAAGTTATTTAAATACTATTACTTTTTTCTTTCTACTCTGGCATCATAAAATCAGTTGTCACAGCATCTTCTAATAGTCATCTAGAAGAAAGTGAAGCTTTTTACCACTGGTTTTACCTTATTTTTGACTATCTGGTCTCCTGAATCTCAAATGATCCCCAATCACATTGAAAGTTTGAGAGTAATTTAATCATTGCTAATACCAACCTCCAGTAACTGAAGATGTTAATAAACCTAGATACTATTTTTTTAAAAAAAGAAAAAAAAAATGCTTCTTTTGCTTTGCTTCTTTTGCTTTCTGGTCTTACCAAAGGAAGCAATAGGAATTAACGTTATGTTGGTCTTACCTGATCTTTTGGTTGAATTGCTTTTCTTTAATGATGCTTAGCAGAGCTCCTCTCTATTTTCGGTCACAATCTAGAATGTTTGCATCTTCCATTGGACACAATGCAATGAACTGTTAATATTAGCATCCTGGCCTCTGATTATGCCTCAAATATTATGACCAGTATTTTCATTACTTCATATCCACTAATGTATGTTTATGTACTCCAGTGTGCAAGATATTTAAAATCTGGAGTAAATGCTTATCCCGGCCCGCGGGATAGTCAGAGCAGGCCCTGGAGGAGGGGGTGGGCATTTGGGGAACAAGAGACATGAGAAATGGAGACAAGACAGTGCTCTGATCAAGTCTTGTTTAATGGCGGTAATGCACTGCCTTATATACACTTGGAAGGGAAGGGGGTTGGGCTAAGGCGGAAATGATCTCATTGCCGAGGGCGTGGCCAGGTTAGTTTCGGTTTCTCCGGGTCGGAGGTCATGTTGCTCTTGCGCTATTAAGTAACAATTTTCCCAGGCACGGGAAAAGTGAGTGAAGAAGAAGCAGGAAGAGCGCCATCTTTAATGAGGTATTAGTACAGGGGAAAAAAGGCAAAGATAGGGAGAAGGTGTGGGGTGGAAATGAATATAGCTCAGGCGTTTAATCCTCAATTATTATTCGCTATGGCCGGGGCGTGCAGCTCCGGACAAATGCTGATGGACGTTTACGAATGCATCGTTCTTTGTTTTCACACTGTATTCCATATAGTCAGCTTAAACATTAAGAGTAGAGGAATAAATGAATTGTGGTGTGTTCATGCAACAGGAATTATCCACTAATTAAAATATGCATGTCACCTTAGACCTCACAGAGAGTATAAATCTCACAGATGTAATACTGAGCAAAAACAACAGACATAAAAGAGTGTATATAGGTGCAAGCATGTGCATAATGTGCCCAGGCAGAATTTGTCTGCTCTAATTTTTAAAAAAAGTTAATTTCGAAATGAAAATTCCTGGAAGAGGGCAGAGGAGGCTTCTTTCGTACTGTCAATTAATGTTTTTTGGTTTGAGTGGCAGTTGTATATGTTTTTACTTCGTAAAACTTTGTGGAACTGTAAATATATGTCTAATTTTTTATGTATGCTGTGCTTAAAACAGTTTAAGTAAAATAAAATGTAGGAAAATAGAGGACCGTAATTGTTGGAATAATCCCCAGATCAGTGCCAGGGTGTGTGTTACCATGGGCCAGTGTTGTATTTGATTGTGAGATGGGCATGATGTTAGACTAGAGATTTCTGGCCAGGCGCAGTGGCTCACGCCTGTAATCCCAGCACTTTGGGAGGCCAAGAAGGGCAGATCATGAGGTCAGGAGTTTGAGACCATCCTGGCCAACAAGGTGAAACCCCGTCTCTACTAAAAATACAAAAATTAGCTGGGCGTGGTGGCGCATGCCTGTAATCCGAGCTACTCGGGAGGCTGAGGCAGGAGAATCACTTGAACCAGGCTGGTGCCAGAGCGAGATTCTGTCTCAAAAACAAGGATAGAGATTTTCACAACCTCTCTCTACAACAGGTCCCACTGTGAGAAGCTGGAGTTCATTATTTTTTCAAAGTCCTAACTATGCATGTTTTATTTCAGTCTCATCATCTTTATACTTCCTGAAGATTTTAACCCAGAATTTTCCATTAGATAAATGTTCAAGAATTTAGGTGGTCCATCGACCTTGGTTTTTCTTATTCTCCTCTCCGACCATGCTAATCTTCTTGCTGTTTTTACACCTACTGTTTCTTTTGCCTGGATGCCTATCCAGGGGCAGATGTGAGACTCCATTAAACAACCAGCTCTCTAGGTGCACTAATGGAGCCAGAACTCACTTGCTACCGTGGAAAGCACACAGAGCCATTCATAAGGGACCCGGCCCCATGACCCAAATGCCTCCTACCAGGCCCCATCCCCAACATGAGATTTAAAGGGGACAAATATCCAAACCGTGTCAATGACTGGAATATTCTGTTTATCATTCTTCTACATGTTTCACTCACTAGAAATAGGATCCCCAAACCCCTGCGCCCTTTTTTTTTCATTGCTACTTTCATAACTTCACAAAGTGCCTGGCAAAAGGTATATTCTCAAGAAACATTTGCTGAAATAATGAATAAAATATGTCAAGAATTATTTTTTTTTCAACTACAAAGCCCTTGGTTTCTTTTTAGTGTATAGACAAATGTAAAATTAATGAAGAGACAATTATTGTCTATACTGACATGAGATGCAAATCTGTTTTTATTCCTTGTTGTGTAGAAATTATAAATTGATTGATGAAAATAAAGTAAGTTCACAACACCTTTGAATATATTTCTCTTGATAAAATTAAAACAATTTACAGCAAATATTATCTCGGAATCTAGTACTTAAATGGATTATTTATGCAAATATAAAACAGAGATAAGAGGAAAATTTCAGGAAAATAATGCACTTTATTATGTCATAGCATCAAAATGAGATTTATATTCCTGACAGAGATTAAAGAAATATTCTATTCACCACCCACACAGGCATATGATCAAATCTTCACAGCCTTTTTTTTTGTTGGTGTTTTTTCTTTCTAGTCCCCTGCCACATGATGTATTTTCTTCTTAGGTAGGCATAGTGATGACATTACTGGTGAAGTAAGTAAATGAAATAAGATTGCATTTCTCTAAAGAATTCCCAGTTGTGAAAAGGTTGTGAAAAGAAATGTTGGCTCATATATTCAAAGCAGTAATGAATCTAAAATGAAGAAATAGATAAAATGAGAAATAATAAACATATAATCAGAATAAAAAGAATAATAAATGAGAATGTAAATGGACTATCTGCTGACAATTAGTTAACTTCTATTTGTTAAATGTGGATAGCAGTAAGATTATTATTTTTAGTATACTACCTGGAATTGAAAGCACAGAGCTATTTCCTTTGTACTCTCTCTCACTAACCCATCAGGTGTTTTGTTGTGGTACAGACATGGTTCAAAAATGTTTTACCCCTCTTGACCATTTTATTTTAATGACTTTTATTGCCCCCTCACCTTCAGAAGACTTTAGGGCTTATGGAGGCAGTAGATAGTAAGTGGATACCATCACATACTGTGAATGTGTATATATTTTCTTGAAATGTTACTATTTGAAGTGTTACTATTTTGCTATTCTCTAATGTTACTGTTTCTGTTTCTGTTAATCTGTTTCTGTATGGGAATTTGAAGCTAGTTAGATCAGTAAAAGTATAATGTGACATGTTTTCTCATGTTTATTATATTTTAAAATACAGGGTATCTCAAAAAAAATGGGAAATTAATATTTCAAGGTATTTTCAGCTCTGAACTGGATGCCCCAGCTGTGGTGCTGTCACAGCTCACTGCAACCTCTGCTTCCCAGGCTCAAGCCATCCTGCCACCTCAGCCTCCCCAGTAGCTGAGTCTATAGACACGCACCACCACACCCAGCTAATGTATTTTTATTTTTATCTTTATTGGAAGAATGGGATTTCCCATGTTTCCAGTCTGGTGTCAAACTTATGAACTCAAGCAATCCACTCACCTCGGCCTCCCAAAGTGCTGGGATTGCATGTGTGGGCCACTGTGCCCAAGCATATTTTTTATTTCTACTTATGTTTCTAAAACTACATGCATATCACGAAACTTAAGATATTCAACTATTTTATATCAAGTGTTTTCCTCATGATCAGTCTGGTCCATCAGCATATAGCCTATTGTCAGGTTTGTATAAATAGTCTTTGTACAAATTTATGGCTCTTTCTATGCTGTCCCATTATAACAGCTTAGTCCTATCATGACTTACTCCTGACCCTGTGTGTGTGTGTGTGTTTTTAAGAGCCTGTCATTTGCTTTCAAATGTATATTAATGAGCCTTAATTACTTACCAGACATTAAGTAACTGGTGATAACATTTGAATTTTCTCTAAGCTTCCAAATGTAAAATCAAATATAGTGATAAAGCCATAGTAGCTGGAGATCAAATCTTAATGAGAGTTTTATAAAGTAGATATTTAAACACTTACTTTAAAGTCATTTTTGCCTATATTAATTCACTAAAGTATTACAGAAAAGCATTCTTAGCAACAGGAGCAATCTGCATACTACTAGTGAAGGACAATAAACAACATTTAATATACAAAAAAATTATATGAAAAAAAGTCATTTTAAAATAAAGACATTAAACATAAGACATTTCATACTGTTTAATAAGTATTTTTTAATTTTATAATTTAATCTCTCTCAAGCATTGCAACAAAAATCAACACACTTTTATTATTTTGCCATGACAATTATTTGTGTTCATTGCAACTGTAAAATTCAGTGGAAGCTTATCAACACCTACCTCCTTCTTTTAGAAAAATGCACTTCTGTGAGTCTTCAGTGTAATTACTGTGCTTCATAAAAACTGTGTTATTATGTTGGCTTAGTATAATATGCTTTTTACATCAAAATAACTTATAGTTATTCTCTCCTCTGTTGGTAATTATAACCCGAGTCCATTGTGGTAATAAACTTGGGCTGAATACTTGATGGGCCACTTTATTTTATTCTAACTACCCTTTTTCTATTATGACTATTTATTATGTCTTCATAAATGTGATGCACAGCAACAGTAAAGTGCAAAGACACCAACACATCTAACTCGTTTCCTGAGGTAGGCTCTTTTTTCCTTAGGCAAAGGCTTCAAGTTTTATTTATTTGCAATATCAGAAAGTATTCAAAAGCCATATTATCCCAGGTGTTTTCATCATGAAAAGGAGCTTTTTGAACATATATTATTGGACAGAACCAACATTCCCCATAAGAAATGGCCTTGTTGCCTATAGTCAGGCAACTTCACACCTAACTTTACTGCAAAAAAGAAAGAAAAAGCATTTGGATTGAACACAAGGAAGTGTTTTAGTAGGTGGAAACATGCTTAGTTGTGTCCATTATTGGGATTACTAAAAGATGAGAATTAGTCTAACATACAGTCTTTTCAATATTGATCAAAGGAAAGATGAAATCTACCCATTAAGTTTTTATAGTATGTATTTTATACGTCCTCTTCTTTCCATAACAAGAATGATTATTTTGTTTTATGCATTCTTTGTATTCTTTTTATGACTGTAGAAAATTTACAAATTCTTTTGCAGAGATAAAACATTTCCTGAAATTTAATGTACACAAAAGGTATTATGTGACCTGTTATAAAAGGCATGTGATAATCTCACTGCCATGACCTCCAGTCATAATTTTACAAAAAAAAAAAAAAAAACTAATAAAATGCTATTTAACTGGATTGTGTTGATGTGTACATTTTATGAGCCCATGTAGGACAACACAGTAAAAAAATATTGCACCTAGTGGTATTGTTCTCCAGACATTTTCACCTATTATGATCCAATCTAATTTGTCCTATCCTAAATATATCCAAATGTTTACATTATTTCGCCTCTTTTGCCAAAATTAAAATCACTTTTCCATCCCACATCTGATTTTTTTTTTTTTTTGCATGTAAATGTTTGCTACTCCTTTCACATAGGTTCTATATTCTCTGAAGCTTTCTAATTCTAGGAGTTACAGCATTACTCAACTTAGAAATACCAAAAAACAGAAAAAAGCCCCCCCCAAAATTTCATTCATGTAAATTCTTCCAGATGGATCCATGATCCATCCTGTGGCATTCGTTTTTAAAAAGAATGTTGGGCTTTACTAATATTCTTAGTGTTAAATCACTTTTTTCCTAAGCTGAGCCTTCTATTCTGAGACACTGAAATTGTAATTAATATTCCTAATGATTCAATTCCTGCATTTCTGAAAACACACTCTTTGGCCCTAGATCTAACTCTAAGTGTTGAGGTTGTGAAAGTCACAAATCTGTGTCAAATGTTTAGGTTTGTAGTATTTATTAAAAATTATTTTATTGCATAAATAATTCACATATATGATCTTTAATTGTTGAGATTTTTATGCCACTAATAAATGCTCATTTAGGAAAACAAAATAAAGAATTTTTAGAAGCAAATTTATCAAAAATGTAACCTATAGAGATAATCATAATTAATATAAAATATAGTTTTAAAAATGCAAATATGTTCATGGGTATGCATCTTACCCATGATAGATAAACCAATATAAGAAATCTTATATATTATTTACATGTTCGGTCATATTATCCACCTCTTTTTGCTAATAGACCTGTAACTAGATTCATGTCCCAACGGAACCAAAGAGTGCATTACAAAGTGAGGTTCGCTATGAGGAGGTGAGATAAACACCAAAAGAATTGCGTAAATTTTCAAATTTATGTCGACATAATTAGCAAAATATGTGTGGAAACGGACATTTAGGATGTGGAATTTAGCAGGAAGGAGTAAGAAAGGAGATCTATTTAGATTTAGTGATGTAGGTCCATTAAATAGAAATTTTAGATTCAATGTTTTACATGCAGGGATATTTTCATTAGATATTAAATTCTGGGTTGATGGTATTTTCATCACCGTTGTATCATCTTCTAATTTATAGAATTTCTGATAAAAAATAACTGTCATTCCTAAAGTTTCATTTTTGAAGGAAATGCATATATATTTTTTCTTTTAGCCATTTTAAAATGTTTGTCCTTGACTTTAGTTTTTAATATTTTTATTTAATGTACCCTACGGGCTATGTGTGGTGGGGCAGGGAGGTTATTCTGCTTGGGGTTTGCATGGCTCCTTGAATTTTTGTGGGTAGGATTTGTATTAATTTGATAAAATCTCTTCTACTATCTATTCAAATATTGCTTGTGAAGCTATTCTAAACCTGTTTAGTATTTTGATCACCTGTATATTAGAACTGTACATTTTTTTCATAATCATTTTATGCTATTATCTGTATTTTTTAACTTTTTCTACCTTCCTGTTTCACTCAATGTTTTCTACTGATCTGGAAAATATTCTGGTGTCTTCTTCTGGTTGGGCTCCTATAATTTAGTAATACAGACTGGGTAGCTTAAACAACAGAAGTTTATTTCTCACAGTTCTGAAGACTGGGAAGCCCTAGGGTCTGAGTGCTAGCTATTTAATTACTGATAATAGTCTCCATTGTGACTTGCAGACAGCCATTTTCTTCCTGTGTCCCCGCACAGCAGACAGCCAGCCATCCAGCTCTCTTGTATCTTCTTATAAGGGCACTAACCCTATCATGAGGACCCAACTCTCATGATCTTTTCTTAACCTAATTAGTTTCCAAATGCTTAGTACCATTTCAATGGAGATGTTACGTCTACTCTATACTGATTTTTAATTTTGGTTATTATATTTTATTATAGAATTTCTATATAATTATATATTTTTAAGATTAGGTTCACTTGTGGGATGCTTCATCTTGTCATCTATTTCTTAACCATATTAAGCAGAGCAAACTGAAGGTCCGTGCCTGATAACCCCCAAATCTGAACTGCTTCAGGTGTCTTTATGTTGACCTTTTATCTTAGCATTTGGTCACTACCTTCTATTGCACCATGCAGCTACCACATTTTATATTTAATTTTAGATGCCATATATATTAAATCACAGAGCCTCTGGATGATACCACATGTCTCCAAATAGAAGATAGTTCTCGAATGGACAGTAGTGCGAGTAGGATGAATAAGCAACTGACCCCATTAGCAACTGCATTTGTTTGAAGTCCTTTGGACCTGGAGTGGTTGTTAAAAGGGAGGAAGTCATGTCTAATTCTAGTTTGCCCTACTCCTAGGTTATATCTTATCAGGGATCTCAATAGAAATACTACCATGCTGACCAAGTACACAGTTTCTTGTTAAGCTTGTGCATTATATATATATATATATATATATATATATATATATTTTTTTTTTTTTTTTTTTTCCTCAGATCTATGAGCCAGCTTTATAGCTGGTTGCTGTCTCTTACCCCTTTAGAATTTGGCAATAAATTGTGATCTAAATTCACATAGAAGGTCAGGCTCATATCTGTAGTTTCCTTTTCTTGGCTTCTAATATCTGGTTCCCTAATCTTGGTTTCAAGACTTTGCTACTTTAGTTGATCTGGATTCCAATTTTCATCTTCCCAGACCTTTGATACTTTTGCAAAACCTCTAGGTTGCTGCTTTTGACCAGGCTGCAAATTTTTGCATCAGGAATCAAGAAATGACCTTAGAGGAGAAAAGATTCTGGGAAAGAATATTTCTTCTATCCCCTTCAAGTCCTGAATTTATTGCCCACTTTCTCATGACTTCAAACAGTTGGGATTTTTATTTTCTCCGTGTGTTATCTAGTTTTATAGTTGTTCTCAAGAAAAGAGTTTGTATAATACAAGTGGAGCCATGGTAGCTAATTATAGAAGTGTTTCATTTAGTTTTATTTCTTTTTCATCAAGTACTATGAAAGTTCGATATAATAACTTTACATGAGAGCTCTTTGACAGTTATATATGATAGGTTCTGATATGTAGTTTATTTTCTAGATTCTGAAATTTTAATTTAATCCGTAATTGTTTAAAGGGAGTTTACAATTTTCCAAGTACAAGGTCTATTGCCTGACGTTTTATTATTCATTTATAATTTTTTTGAATTTCCATAGGAGAATGAGTTTATATTTTTATAAATTTATTAAGGCTTTTTTGTGGTTTCATATATGATGACTGTCAAAAGTTCCAGTGATATCTGAAATATTATATTTTGATATATTTCTATATCTCTCTTAAAAATTGCGAGCTTTTTGAGGTTACAGGATAAATTTTCTTCCGTGTATGTGTTATGCCTGACAAAAGAAAGCTGCCCAATGAATTGCACTGATTAGAATGCTGAAATAAATGCCATACATAATTAAAATACTGTTCCTGATTTATTAGAGAAATAGCTCTTTTAGAGGAGATAAAGCTTTGTATTGGGACAGATTTAATATCCCTAAATTATCCATCTTTTCCTTCAAGAGAGGCAGCATTTTTATCTTCTTAATCACCATATACCAAAAAGAAAATTAGACATATTCTTTTAAAATGGTTTTGATGCTAATGTTATGAATAATTTTCTCCTTCCTATTTTCTTGATTTTGGACATTACTAAATCTCATCCAAATAACAGAAAAAATTGTTTAAAACACAAGTAAGTAATTAAAAAACAAAGTAGTATTTAAATAGTATTAAATAGTATTAAATACATAAGACTTTTTAAAATATGATCTTGTTAATTCAGAAAAGTCTGCCTCCTGTTTTTTCTTCCCAAAGTAAAGATTAAAAATTCTACTCACTGAATACCAAAGATGGTGATGGCAAACAATAGGGGAATTAGCAGTGTTGCTAGTAATATTCTCTATCTTTCCACTGGTTTGTCTAGCTACCTACCTATTTATGTAACATAAGGACCTCTGCAAGGAAGTGCACACTCCAGTGTTTTCTCCTACAGATTTATTTATTCATACTTACTGAATTTCTCTTCATACATTACGTAGTTAACACAATACAAATTTTACACTATTTCTATATTTTGTGAGGCAGAGGGTGGGGGTCTTTTGAAAATGTGTTCCATCTCCCCTCGTTCTCTTAAAGAAGATTGCTTCTTAACATTTAATACACAATAGGAAATGTTTCCATTTTCACGTAAAGTTCAGAATTTTAAAATCTTATTATCTTTTAACATGACATCAATAGTGAAACATAACAAGAATTCTTTTCGAGTAGTAGATAATACTATGAAATGTCAACTTTTATTATGTGTATTTGAGTATTCTTAAATGACAACTTTAAAATGAAATTGTACCCTGACCAATAGCTTTTAAATAAGTTTTATAGATTTAACAGGTACTTTCTTATAAATGTGTTACATCAAGAGTAGTGTAAATGTTCTTTCTTTCCCAACAGTAACTTAATGTCAAAACCTAAGGCAATAGTAACAACAAAAGTACCAACAAATATTTTCTTTTAATATTCAAGTTTTGAACATTTATTTATTTAGCAGCATCTAAGCATGTGAGATTAAAAAAAAAAGCAAGAAATACAACAAACATCATACATTATATGTTGGATACCATTATAAAATTAACACAACTATTATCATAAGAGTAGTAATTTAACAATCCTCATAAATATTTTAACATACAGCCTACTATTTTTGAAATACTTTAAGCCCTCACTTTCTGAGTTGGGAATCTCACACACACATCTCATCCCACTCCACCTCTGACACGGATACACACACAGAAAAGAGAGAGAGAGAGAAAGAGAGAATATAATAGTTTAAGAGCAAACCTTTCACAACTGAACTATGCATTCAATTTGGACGTTGATTAGCATATTTTGAGCCCTCACAACAGGATAACTGATTTCAAAAAGGTATGAAATGTAGTTATCACAAAAAATTTGCAATGTGGATTCTACTTTTATTATTAAACATATCATTACTTAAAGAGGAAAATATTCAAAAGACCTCAATGTCTCACAACTGGTAAATGGTGAATCCTGAATTTTAATTCTAGTCTAACTACTTTCAATGTGCATGCATTTTACCTTGTATGTCACTACTTTCAGTCTTAGATCTAGCAAGAAGTATGATGTTAAATTGGGTTAGGAGACCAGTGGATCACAGCCTTGAAGGCCAACTAACTGAGATTATAAAATATAAAACAGCATGCCAGGTGGATATTGTGCTCGGAAAAGATGTCCTCATCATCTATTTATGGGATACATGGAATATATAGAAGCAAGTAGAGACAAAATAACCAAGGAGATATACTCATCTATGGCTTAATTCTAATTAGTTAAGAATAAGTCAATGGGGCCACGGACAGTGACTCACACCTATGACCCCCGCACTTTAGGAGGCAGAAGTGGGAGATCAGATTGTGTGAGTCTAGAAGTTCAAGACCAACTTGAGCAGTACAGTAAGACTCCATCTCTATTAAATAGAAAAAAAATTAAAAACAAAACCAAAGAATAATCCAATGAGCCTTGGAAAAATAATGCTATTGGCCATTATTGAAAAAAGTCAAAAAGGGAGAGAATAAAAAGCTCTAAGTAGAAAGGAATTAAGACAAATTATATAGAAGAATGAAAAGATGGCAAATTTAAAATTACATAAGATTGTGTTATTAGGAAAATTTGAAGCAGTGTGAATATTAACAATAACTAACTTAAAAACACCTCCAGTAAGTGTGGGGAGGGGAATTATGTTTTTTAATTCCTCATATATGAAAATCATTCTTTTAAAAAAAAAATGTATATAGATATTAGTATGTGTTCCATGGAGCAGATGAATAAAATTAGTTGCCAAATTTATTGTCAAGCAACCGATTATTTAAAATCTTTCCTTATTTTTTTACTCTGTGGTCATTAGGAAAAAAGAAAAAAATATATTAGTTTTATTTACTCACCTGTAAAATAGAAATATATACATGGTAATATGATGAAAGTGATATAAGATGCATATCAATTATGCTTGGATAATATAATATTTCAGTAAAGAATGATTGTGGGTTATTACTGCATCATTATTTAATATACATCCTTTTACATCAAGTATATGTAAACCTTCAGATTTGTTTTTATAACCTGATTTAAAGGAATTATTTAGCTATAACCCCAGTGTGTATTAAGTGATATATTACTGCCTTCTATGTTTTTCTTCTATAGTCAAGTTTTATATTTGCCAATGGTGAAGCACATTGAAATAAAACTTTTGAAATAAGGAGTTGGGTGCTCATTTGTTTTCCAAAACCAACATATACAGGAATATCTTTGCAAATATTAGCCAACAAAGATTGTTAAATGTTCTAAAGGTCACTTTTAAAAAAGAGTATTTCATCGAGAACTCTAATCTGATTGTTCCCCCACTCCTCATAATTATCAAAAACTGCAGTGATAAATCCTGATGTTTTTTAAAATTGATTTTATTGTTCCATACTTATGGAACAAAAATAGTCCTTAGTACAAAAAAGGACTATTTGTTCTATCACTCGTTATATTTTTTACCATTTTTTCTGCACACAGCATTGCAAATGATCTTTCTATTGATTCTTTTTCTCTTCATATTAGTTATTTTCACTTATTTTTCCATTAAAAAAATTAATACAGCAAAAAAGTTCCTGAGTTTGTCTTCCATGGTGCAACTTTTATTTTTGGCTTCATTACATCAGCCTTTTACTGCTGCCAGTATGGATTCTGTAAATTTGCTTTAATTTCTTTACACATTTTACTTCATGCATTCTTATTTTGTTGCTCCCAATGCCTGTTTCTTTCTCAGATTTTATATCCTCATGACTTTTTGCTACTAATTTACAGGAGCTAGATATTCTTATATTCTAGAGAAGTGGTCCCCAGCCTTTTTCAGCACCAGGGACTGGTTTCATAGAAGACAGTTTTTCTACAGATGGTGGGTTTGGGATGGTTTCACGATGAAACTGTTCCACCTCAGATCAACAGACATTAGTTAGATTCTCATAAGGAGCATGCAACCTAGGGTTCACTCTCCTATGAGAATCTAATGCTGCCACTGATCTGACAGGAGGCAGAGCTCAGGTGGTAACTGAGCAATGATGGGAGGCTATAAATACAGTTGAAGCTTCACTCACTCACCCACCACTCATCCCCTGCTGTGTGATCTGGTTCCTAACAAGACACAGACCAGTATTGGTCTACAGACCAGGTGTTGGGGACCCCTGTTCTAGAGAATATCAAATGTTTTCTTCTGAATCTTGTTTCACTTACTTTCAAAGATATACTTCTCTTTCTTTGTGATTTTCAATGTGTTCAATGTGGTCAGATAAATTATTTGCAAGATATAGGGAGACTGAATTCTCATTGGGCCTGTTTGCTATTTATGCCTATGGTAGTAAGATCAAAACCTTTCTCAGACCACTAGAGAAAGTGACACAGGAATTTTCTCTTGGTCCCTTTGCTGGACTCACAGCAGGGATGCTATGTCTACTTGGCCTGCTACACTCAACCCCTTGCAGGAAGAAGCATGTGAGCAAGTGAGTGCAGGATCTGGTTGGGCACTCAGTTGGCCCCTGGCCCTTTTGTGAGTGGTGGCTGCCCTCTGCCAGTGAGGGCAGAAGGCCTGTGAGGCAGACTTTCTGGGTATCCACTCTTGGTGGATCCCAAGTTCTTGTCCAGCACCCAAGAAGAATGAGGATACACTGACAATCAAAGAATGAGCAAGTTGGGGAGTTGTATTGAATAATGAAACAGCTTTCCACAGGAAGAGGATGCAGGGGCGGTCCCCCTACCAGAAGGCAGAAAAAGTCCTCTCAATGTGGCTGAGTCAGATTTTTATGGGCTCAGAATAGGGAAGGAGCAAGCTGTAGTATAACAGTATTGGAAAAGGCAACATTTGTTTTGTTAAAAGGGATTATTTAGAAAGAATCAATCAGGAAAGGGTGGGCAAACAGGAACAAAAGTTCTTACTCTGGGTTGTGGGTTTCATGCAGGACCAGCAGTTAGATCTTTCAGCCTTCAGACTGTTTTTTGTCTTTAAGGTGGGGTTTTACCAGGGACCCATCTTTATCTGCCTAGCCATTTGGCTGCCTCCTGTCACTATCAGAAGTACAGGTTAATACATGGAAATTCAACTCAACATTATAGGTTTAAAGATTAGTCCTCAGTAAATACTGCTACTTGGTTTCTTTCAGTGTTTTCCCTTTCCTACTATTTTATTCAAGTAGATCAAATCAAAGATTATAATATCACTTTGCTTGGCAAAATATAAAATTACTGTGAAAATTTAAGGGATTGCCCTCTTAGTTTTTCACCTGCACAATATTTTCTTCCCTTTACTATATCTAAAATAGTGATGGATTATCATAGATGAGTTTCCATAAGAAGGAGACTCTGACAAAGATTTGTGTGCATGAGGTGATTGCTGAGGAGAGCTTTGGAGAAAAATGTATGTGAGTAGGTGAGGAAAATACAATTGCTTAGAGGGGAATATTGTACTATAATGCACTTTTCACAGAGTAGGGTATCTGGCTCCAAAATCTCCATTCAATTATCAAAGGTCAGATTTTCTAAGAAAGAGTCTTAAAGGGAGATTTACTTGCAGAAGATTGATTGAGGAGAGTTCTCAGGACAACACCTGTAAAGAAATGGAAAGAACTGACTTTCACAGAGGGAGAGGTGAAACTGAGATATATTTGCCTCCAAAGCTTCAGCATATTGTATGGCAGCTGCTGCTGAGATTCAGAGTTGTTCTGAAGTCAAAAGATTTAGCCTTTGTACCCTCCATCAACTAGTTATTGAAAATAGGCCTGCCTCAAAGAAGGGACATAACTTCAGATGAGACAGCTCCTCTTTGCCAAGGTCAGTCAATGGAGAGGGATGCAATGCCATTAAGAGGCAATATTTCCAACACCTAGTAAGAATGAGTACCTTTGTCTTGAGGGTACTGTGATGTCCATGACAAGGATATAAAAACTATTAAAATATGTGTAGTGGTTAAATATATTTGCAACCGTTTATTCATTTATTTCAGGATCTTCTATGTCTTTTTGCCTTTTATCTCCATACTGACCTATCAAGGGGTATTTGATGCCACCTAGAACTAAAATGCAATTATTTACATATATGTCACAAAACTTCTTGTATGAACATAGCAATGATATTGTTTTAAGAGAATCATTAAGAGAAAAGAGGTGTTTCTAAATTCTTTGGCCTGCCACTGACATACCAGGGACCAGAACTACAGGGTTTTACCTTGGTGTTTTACAGAATGGAAGTCTTCTCAGGGAGAAGGAGGAAGGAAATAAAGCAGAATATTTCTAGGGCAGAGGACTACAGTAAAGGCAAGAGACAGACATACCCATCTTTGTGCTTTTTTCTCTATTTCTCTCTCTTGCCATTTGAACCTCAAGGAGAGATAAATTTAAAATTTGAATAAATTGGCCAGCCAATGATGAGTAAGGGCATACTTAGACAGGGAAGAATAGCTTGGAAAGACTCCAAACCTTTAAGCCATACCCAATATGTCCTTGGAGAGAGGGTACACAATTTGCTGGGAAATGTGTCCTAATTGACAGCCTTACAGAACACTCCTGGCCCAACAAGTTCCACAGAGGGCGTGCATGCACTCCAAATGTTCCAATAAGTCACAATGAGCGATTATGGAAGGGAGGAGAAGGCAGGACCACAAGCAGTGGACTGGTACAGAACAAAGAGATAGGGAGAGTGGATTGACACCGGTGTAAATTTCTGATCAGACTATGGCAATGGGTGCTATTCAATGCCCAAAAGACTAGATTGAACAGTTTGCAAATTAGTGGACATAAATCCAGGGACCAGAGTAGCAAAAGACATCACAGACTAGAGGAAATACCCTTCAGCTAGAATTGTGACACCTTCTCCCCTATCCTAACCACTCAGAAAGCCATCTGGAAGATGAACAGGCAGTATAGGAAACCTGAACAATCACCTGGAAGAAACTGATTCATCAAAAGGAGACTAAACTAGCTCAGAAGAAGACTATGAATCTGAATTCACTGCAAATTTAAGAGACCATTCAAACTGGAGGATATTGTGAGGTCATTAATTAGTAAGTTACTTTTCCCATCTCTCCAGCAAAGAGAGGACAATGAAAGTGATTATTCACTTACGGGATATAAGGATGTTAGATTTTGAGTAGCATGAGTAGCTTGAGTGAATGAATTAGCTATACTATTCCAAATGTGTAAGTGAATCGACTTAAATTCAGAAAGCTCATTTAAAACTCTGTTTTTTTTTTTTTTTGTTTGTTTTTGTTTTTTCATTTACTTCCTCTATTTAGTGCATAAAGGCCACCAGGGATTTAAAAATAAGCTCATCTGTGGAGAGCCACACTGATCGAAATTCAAAAATGCCCATCAGTTTTAAAATAAGAAACAGAGGGATATTCTGGAACTCAATAAATTTAAGGCAAAATTGAGAAAAGTGAAAATAAGTATAAAAGAGAGTCATGCAACATTACAAATATATTCTAATAATTAATTGTCAGAAAGAAGATAAGCTCTTTGGAATCCTAGATGAGAAGGCTAACATCAGCAACTGATCTTGCTCGTACTTCACTGTCTGGTAAACATGAGAATTTCTGTCACAAGAAAAGAGTAATCTACTTTAGGCCAAAAGATGTTTACTCATTTGTTCAATCAGTGAATACTTGAGTGCATAGAATAATTGAGACTCTACGCTGCACATGAGGTGCTCAAAGATGAAGAGGACATGGTCGCTGTATCTAAACATTCCACGGTTTTCTGGGAATAATAGACAAAAAAGCAAATCATTTCAATAAGGTGTATTAGATACTATAATAGAGGTTTATGTGGGGGGAGATCATGTGGTTTGTAAGGTTCATAAAAGACTTTTGAATAAAGGTAGGAGATAACTCTGAGTCAATGCTTGGTGTTCAAACTGAGGAGAGACAAGGGGACAAACCTAAAAACAACTGAATTTTTAAATGGCCAATAAAGAGAAGCAGAAACTTTATGAGAAAAAGAATGGGGTGGCTGGATATTCGGTGGAAGACAAAATTGATTCCATTATGAGGAGTTTGCTTTGGAGGCCAAAAGAAGGTATAATTTCAAAATAGATATATTCATTAGTATCATCCTATGCCTCAGAGAAGGGAAGTCAGAAGAGACAAGTGCCCAATGAATGCACAGGCAAAATGATTAAAAAGTAAATAATAATAATAATAATAATAATACAGAGTAATCTGCTATTTTTTTTGAGAAATTTGGCTACATACAAGGGAAATTACTCCTGAGGTCACATTTAAAATAACAAATTGAGGCCAGGAATGGTGGCCCACGCCTGTAATCTCAACACTTTGGAAGGCTGAGGTGGGTGGATCACCTGAGGTCAGAGTTCAAGACCAGCCTGGCCAACATGGTGAAACCCCATCTCTACAAAAGTACAAAAATTAGCCAGGCACGATGGTGGGCACCTGTAATCCCAGCTACTCAGAAGGCTGAGGCGGGAGAATAGCTTGAACCCTGGAGGCAGATGTTGCAGTGAGACAAGATAGCACCATTGCACTCTAGCCTGAGTGACAGAGCCAGACTCCATCTCAAATAAGTAAATAAAATGCCAGATTGAATTTTATTCTCCTTAAAAAAAAATGAGGCAGAAAGTTTAATTAGCAAGGAAGAAGTTGTAGTATTGAAGATAATTTTTAAAAAGAGTTGTTGAACTAGATTCATTAGCAGATTTTGGTATTACTGGCATGTGTACCGGATCGGGCCCTCTTTTCCAGGGTTAGGGTTTGAACTTAAATGAGGTAGAAGGATGCAGTAGGGAGGGAAATTTTAAGAGGTTTACATTTAATGACCTTTTCTCATCTCAAAAGAGAGTTGTACTCTGTTGAGGGTCTAAGGAGAGGTGTCAGGTGTGGAGATTGAAGACAGAATATTATTTGAAAAGAGGTTACAAAACATGAGAGAACAGCACTGAAATCGTGTTGTTCAGTGGGGAGGACCAACTTGTCTATTTTTCTATCTAATAATAGATAAGAAAAAGTTGGAAATGTCAGGAAATATGAGGTGTCTATCAAGTTGGAAAAGAGGAACAGTGGAGGAAGAAGAGGTGCTTGGGACGGTTCTGGGCATTCTGAGTTTGATGATGTAGTGTTGAAAATGTCAGAAATAGTCTTTCCTAGAATGCTACCATTTTAAACAATTTCATCAGCCTTCGTCAAATGAAGGGAGAATTAGCAAACATTTTGAAAAAAATAGACCAAGGGACTGCCTCATTTGTGGGGCTAAATTCAGTTAGCTTTCCATTTCCGCATTAGGTTTGTTATAGATACAAGTTGTTTTACTTTGGACAATCCACAAATATTCTTTGCCTAAGTTTCTTATTCATATAATGTTAAATTGTAGAATTCTTGAAAAATTGTAGTAATTCACATTTTACTGAATATTAGATGTGCGTGTGAAAACCTTTAAATCTTACTAGCTCAGAAGATGAGCAGATGTTGCCATTTTAGTTATTAAATATACAAAAATTAAGTGGAATTAAAAAAATATTTTATAGCTTATGGTAACTAAAATGTAGTAAACACCAATAAACAATAATTCCTTTAAATGACCATATTACCAGACCCCTATAGCTTGCAAATATAATTAAAATCTGGTTCCATAAATACTCTAAACGTTAGCGGTTTCATTTACGGGTAACAGAAAAAATGCCGGCAGGGTTTCAAAACAAATTTGAAAAGTAGTTGCCTCCTTTAAGGTATTTGTTAGATAATAGCCTCCCCTTATTCATTTGAAGTTTCATATAATTAGATGTTATTGTGGGAGTGAACTAAACATATAAGAAAAATTCACATGGGTATTTTTGGAGAGGCTTTTGTGTTAGATTAATTGGAGTCTAAGAGGGTAATGGAAATGTAAGTATATTTCATTAAAAAGAAAGAAACATAGAATATGTAGCTTCACATAATATTTTAGTTCCTCATTGCTACCAGCATCCTAATGACACATTCAGTTCTTAATCTTTATTTGCCTTTTGTCTAATTTAATGTATGCTGTTTAGGCTACAGGCACTAATCTCAAAGCTTCATAAGTTGCTTTCTTTTTATCAGTGAAACATTTTGGGGATATGCATATTTATTTAAGAATTTTAAAAAACAGTAAAGCAATGCCTGAGTTAAAATATTAAATTTGAGTGAGTGGAATTGTGTTACCTTAACAATATTAATATTTTACAAATGTTCTGTCTCAAAGCTTTTGGATCAAATCAGCTTGAACAGCAAAGCATTTTTGTTCATCTAAATTTTAGATTTAAATTATAACAGTGATTGAAGCTTATCTAAGGGGTCAGAATTTAGTTAATGAACAGTATCTTTACAGTATCTCCTAAAATCTGCCTTTATTTTTGATATACTTAAAAAAAATTTTCCATTAAAAAGGTAATTCCAGAATGGTAAAGATTTGGAAAAAAAAAAAGCATACAAATCAAACATAGCCTGATTTGCATAACACAAAGTGTAAATGTGTATATTTACATTTGATCGCTAAAGCTTCCTAATTGTTGCAAAGCCATTTATTAAAGGAAGGGTAATATTTTCCATGGATAGTGATGGTGTAACTGGACATCCATAAGCAAAAAACAAACAAAACAAATGAAGCCCTCAATTTAACTTAAAACTCACACTTTATTAAAAAAACTAACTCAAATGGATTATAGATTTAAATGTAAAACTTGAAGACTTTTAGAAAAAAAATATAAGAAAAAATGCTTGGGGCTTGGGACTTGGGATCTAGGGCAAGATGAAGACTTTTCTTAATCTATAAAAGAAAAAAAAGTAGATAAATTGAACTTTGCCCACCCCCAAAAAAAAAGTTATTATGTAAAACATGGAAAGGCTGAAGATTGGGAGAAAATATTTGCAAGCCACATATCTGACAAATAATTTACATTTAGAATATAACTCAAAACTCTCAAAACTCAGCAATAGTACCACAGAAAAATAAAAAATGGGCAAAAGACATGAATAGACTTTCCACTAAACATGCAATATGTGTAACAAATAAGCACATAAAAAATATATTGAACACACTAGATAGTAGAGCAATGTAAATTAAATCAAAATGAGATATTACTACACACCTATCAGCATGGTTAAAACGTAAACATAAATAAATAAATAATAATACCAAATGCTGGCAAGAATGCAGAGAAACTCGATTGCTCATACACTGCAAGTAAGAATGTAAAATGACAGAAGCACTAACAAATTATTGGGTAGTTATGTTAAAACCAAGTGTATTGGCCGGGCGCGGTGGCTCACGCCTGTAATCCCAGCACTTTGGGAGGCCGAGGCTGGCGGATCACGAGGTCAGGAGATTGAGACCATACTGGCTAACACGGTGAAACCCCGTCTCTACTAAAAAAAAATACAAAAAAATTAGCCGGGCGCGGTGGCGGGCGCCTGTAGTCCCAGCTACTCGGGAGGCTGAGGCAGGAGAATGGCGTGAACCCGGGAGGCGGAGCTTGCAGTGAGCCGAGATCGCGCCCCTGCACTCCAGCCTGGGCGATAGAGTGAGACTCCGTCTCAAAACAAGGAAACAAACAAGCAACAAAAAAAAAGCCAAGCATATTGTTACCATATATTCCAGCAATTGCAGTCTTAGATATTTATCTCAGAGAAATAACAACCTATATTAACACCAAAATTTATAAACAAATATTCATAGAAGCTTTATATATAGTAGCCAAACACTGGACACAACTCTGTCCTTCAATAGATGAATGACTACATAAACTGTGATATGCACATTCCATGGAATATTAGCAACAAAAATAGACAAACGATTTATACATGTAACAACTTGAGTCTATCTCAGAGGCCTTGTCTTTAACAAAAAATCCCAATCTCAAAAGGTTATACACTGTATGATTCACTTTAGGTAACATTTTTTAAATGGCAGCGCTATGGAGAACAAGAACAGATTAGTGATTTATAAAGGATAAAGTGGGGAGGCAAGGTAGAACTATAACATCAAAAGGAAATTTCTTTGTAGTGGGGAAACAGTTCTGTCTTGATTGTGGTGGTCATTACATCTCCGGACACACACACGCGCACACACACACACACACTCTCATATAAAAACTGGTGAAAACAGTGTGAAGTCTAGTTCACAGCATATACCAGTGTCAATTTCCTAGTTTTCATATGCATTACAGTTATATAAACTGTTACCATTGGAGGAAGTTTAGTAAGGGTGTACAATTCTCAGGACTATTTTTGTAAATTACACTAAATTATAATTATTTCAAACTAAACATAAAAATATAAATAATTTAAAAAGAGCAGAAATTAATGAATTTAAAAAATTATGTTTAATTTGAAGAAACAAGTAAAATAGCCAAAAGTCTGACAAATACGATGATCAAATAGATACTATGTGGGAATAAAAGAAGCAACTATAAATAGATTTAACAACATATGATTAAAACACTTAAAAAAATATGCCCTATGTGTAAACAATTTTTGAAATAATTATTTGCAAATATAAATTAAAATACTATGAAAAGAAAGTGCGAAAAAAACATGAAAAAATTTGAATCAGTTCTTAAAAGCTGCATGCCAAAAATCATCCCTGCCACACAACTCAGAGGGAAATTTTACAAACATCAAAGAATGAAAATGCACCTATATTTCACAAATGTTACACATTAATAGATAAGGTCACGAGGCAATGTGTCTAATTCTGTTACTGCACTAGAGAATTCTTGAGAAACCCAAGCTGAAGAGGACATACGCAACAGAAATAACTCAGTTATGGATAGAGAGGCACACATCATAAATAAAGTTAGACAAAATCGTGTACATGCAAAATTGAAATTCATGAGAAAGATGGGTTTTCTCAGCACACTAAGAATTACTTATAAATTAGAATATCAATTGATGCAATGTACTACATTAAAGCACTAAAGGAGAAAAACATTTATATCAAGAGATGCAAAAAGCAAATCCATTAGATTTCCTATTAGCGGATATTATGTATGTGAGAAATTTTAAAACATTTTTAGTAATTTCGGTATAGCAAAGAACATCCCTATTTAGAGAGAGTACACAAATATGTAATACATATATTTATCATTGGCAAATATTAGACCATTTAAATCCAAGAAAACAATAAAGAATTTTCTTGTACTGGGAATAACAATTAGTGGAGGAAGAAGAACATATAGATAAATGAAGAAGAAAGCAGTCCTTTCATAGATGATGTAACTATAATAAAAGAAAACCCTATAGGTAGCTGTAAAATAGAAGATTTAATTAAAGAACTTAGCAAATTTTTGGATGTAACATCAACTTTGAGAAATCACTTACATTCTATATACTAGTTATAAACAGTAAGTATACATCATATCTCTTTTCAAAGTCCAGTTCATAAAGATAAAAGTATGATGTACATAGAAATAAATTGAACTAATATGCATAAGACCTTCATGGATAAAATTATAATATTTTTGAGAAATCTATTTGAAATGTCCTACAATGAAAGATATTTGAACTTTATGAATGGAAAAATACAAACATTTAAAACATTAAAAGCATATTTATAAATTCAATGTAATTCCCCAAAAAATTTCAAAATTTCACCAATGTTTATAGAGCATGAGACTTTTATTTCATCTAAGAGAAAACAGTTACCAGTGCCAGTTATGTATGTTATTCACATGAGAGGAGAAAATTACCAATCTACATTCTATAAATAGTCTGAATTATGAGAAATAATAAACATTAAACGCTTCTAGGAAAAAAATGTAGGAGATTATGTAACATGTTTTTGGTAAAGAAAAATTCTTTAAATAAAACAAGGCTGAGCAACATGTAAAAGAAGAGTTTGAAAAACTTAATTAAAATAATATAAAGTGTTTTTGTCAAAAGCTATAAATAAGAACTGTAGAAAAAACAAGTTATAATCATGAAAATGGTGTATACAAGCAATATGAATGGAAAACGATTAATATTCGTTTGGAATATTTCAAAATTTTATCCTTTATTCTGGGGATCCTGAAAGGGGATTTTTAAAAAACTTTTATTATCTTCTATCTCTCTCTAATAATTCTTTTTATCTTTAATCTCTCTCTAAGAGTTAGAGGAGTATAGACTGGCAGGCTTAACTTTATTTGTATAAAAGAGGAGGGGTAGTAATGGCATCTGCTCCAATGCAAAAGTAAACAAAAATCATTTGGCGTGGTAATTTGCGTTCAGACATTCTATGTCCTCCCTAAACATACCACTCCACTTCTTTAAAGAGTTTATTATGTGCCTTAACCTGTAGGCCAAAGCAAATGCTGTGCAAGCAGGATAGTATATGGGGAGTATTCCTTCCACAGACAATTCTTAACTCATCTCTTCAATCTTTGCCCCACTTAAGATTTCTTCTCTCTACAGTTGTCAAATACAAGGCTGCCTTTTTGTTACCTCTAATTGACTTTATCCATTAAAACGATAACTCACATTTTCAGTTCCGAAATAAATCTAAATCTTCGGGCTGTTGAAATCTTCAACTCTATGTCACGTGTGTCCGTGTGAAGAGACCACCAAACAGGCTTTGTGTGAGCAATAAAGATTTTTAATCACCTGGGTGCAGGTGGGCTGAGTCCGAAAAGAGAGTCAGCAAAGGGAGTTAGGGGTGGGGCAATAATCATATATGTTTTTAAATAGGAAAGCAGGCAACATTTAAAAAAGAAAAAATGAAGTAACTGAAAATGGAGAATCTGAATAGGCTGGGTGAGTTAGGGAGTAGAAGGGCAACCAGCATTATGGTGAGTTAAGAAGAATACCATGGATTTCTCTTTTGTAAGACAATTATAGAAAGTTCTGTATTAGTAAAATTGAAGACTACATGTAAAACATAATTACAGTAAAATACAATAAAATCATAGGGATTTATAAGGATTCCTTGATCTCTTGAACCATGTTTAACAGTGCTTATTACCACCTTTGTTAATTTCTTCAAACTGACTAAAAAGGTGACAGCCTTCATAAAACTTGAATAGTCAGTAGATTTCTGTATTCACAGGAGAAATTGTGTACCTAGCACTAGTCTGAGCTGCTTTGCATGCACCACTGATGCTCAATGTAATGTTGCGATTAAATCCAGATGCTTTTTTCCACTTGTAAAATCATATTAAAGAAAGGATAATGTACAATATTAATCATGTCATTTTACTTGATAAATCATAAGGGCTTCTCCTAAATAATCAAAGGCACTAAATAATCTAAAAACATAAATGCCATTAAAAGAAAATAAGTGAAATTCTCCCATGGGTTAACAGTTCAATTAAAATGGACATGCTTCATCAACACTTGCAATCTGCAAGATGAGTAGATTAGGGAACATCATCCATGAAGTAATGGAGAAAAAAAAAAGTCAAGATACCAGTATCAGCATAAAGAGTTTAGAGATAAATTCTAATAGTTTAAATGTTCAAGCCTAACTTACAGCCAGCCCTCTTCATTAGCAGACTTCAGGGTATAATTTCAGTGATTAAAAAAAAAAAAATTAATGTCTAGCAAGTGATGTTTATTGAAAGAAGTGTTATTTAACAAGTCCATATACACAAATACCTCTCCTTGTTCACTAAAAGTAAATACATAAATGCATAAATTACAATACAAAGCTCAAATTATATATAGACATATGAACAAAATTATATTTAAGTACAAAATCTGGAGAGCCTAACCTATGCTTGAGGAAACCTTAGATCCTTTACAAATAGTCTTCTGGATTGCAAAAAAGCATAGAATTTTGTGAATTGTATTCAGTTGAGTTCAAGTATACAAATATTTCAGAGACTCTGCAAGAGAAAAGGAAGTTTTATAAATTGTTTTGAGGTACATACACTTTATGAAAGCCAGAGAAAGAAACAAATAATTTTAAATAAAATGTGGCATTTTGAGATGTTAATATAAAGATACTCACACATGAGATTATGAGGGGTGACAGGAAAAGAGATGGAGAGCTGGGTATAGGAGAGTTATGGAGCAGTGTGAAAGTCACAGAGGTATGAATGAGTGACTGACATGGTTTGGCTGTGTCCCCCGCCAAATCTCATCGAATTGTCATAATCCTCACATGTCCTGGGAGGGACCCAGTGGAGGTAGTTGTATCGTGGGGATGGTTACTCTCATGCTGTTCTTGGGATGGTAAATGAGTTCTCATGAGATGTGACGGTTTTATAAGGGGCTTTCCCCCTTTTCTCAGAACTTCTCCTTCCTGCTGTCATGAAGAAGGATATATTTCCTTCCCTTTTTGCCATGATTGTAAGTTTCCTAAGGCCTCCCCGGTCATGTGGAACTGTGAGTCAATGAAACCTCTTTCTTTTATAAATTACCCAGTCTCAGCTATGTCTTTATTAGCAGCATGAAAACAGACTAATATAGTGACTCTTTCCACCCCTATTCCCAAACAGTTAATACGGTGAGCATCTTGGACAAGCCTGGAGTGTGGATAACTCTACACAATTTGGATCTATTCCATGATGATTAGAGACTGTGGATGTTAAGCGGAAAAGTGAAATAGTTGACTGTTTTCCAGGAGTTCATAAAGAATGGCATGGTGCAGTGGAGGCTACTGAAGGAAGTCAAAACTGATAAAGACCTTCATACATTGTCAGAAGCAGGGTCTAAAGAGGAGAGGCAAAATTTTACAGATATTTTTTAATACAATTCATGTAGTCTTGTGGAGAGATAGATTGATGTGATGAGTGGAGAAAGCCAGAGGAAAAAAAGTGAATTATATGTTTGTGTTTACAGCTTGGTCTCTGTGTTATAGCTGAATAGCATAATTCAAAACATGGTATTGACAGGTAGTATGAATAGGAGGCTGGGACTGAGGATTTTACAAGACCTAAAATGCATACCTTTTGAGTATTTTTTTAATGTTTGAAATGCCTATGAGATGTATAAGTGGAAACATCCTGTAGACAACTATAATTCTTCAAATAAATGACAAGGGAGAAAAGTTTAGAATTATCACTATTTAGACATTAGTAGAAGCCGTAGGAATCTTTGCAATCCACCGGGAAGAAATTATGGATCAGAAATAAGAGGTCTTTTTTATTGTTGAAGGCTTATAAATAAACACTCTTAGGAAATCAGTTTCAATTTGTTGGAGAATTTAAATTCTCATGATCAATATGAGTCATGATCAATATCAATGTTTTTCTTCCTACATTATAAGGTGGAAAACAATTTTTTTCCACTTTAAAATAAGTGTTTTCCCTCAAGACTAAATCCATCAGAAATGAGGAAAAGAAAGCAGCAAAGATATCTGTCATTTATTGTGTTTTGGGGGCCAGAGTTTTTTTAGAAGCTGATTATACAGTTACCATTGTCAGAGAAGTAAAAGATAGAAGCTCACCATTAGTAACTCAGGGTGAAATTAAAGCCCAACACAGAACTGATAGGCAATGAAAGTAGTTTGTACAGAAAATTTAAAAGGTTAACTCTCCAGACAACAGTCCCTTTGCTTTGGCTCTCTCCTAGTTTCAGAATAGAAAAGTAAATAGCAAAAGAGAAATCTCCTAGGTGTATATCATGTCATAGAGATGTGTAAAAGGTAAAAATGCCGGTAGCTTTCAGAATGACATTTCAACTATTTGCTTCTCTGAGAAATTAACTGTATCCAGCTTCTTGTTCATTTTCCACTTCCCCAGTCCCCTTCCCCTCAATTCCCCAGTTGTCTGTGCTTCTAAACAGTGCATGTCTTTTAACCTGTACACATTGATTTAGATCCTGCTTAATTTCATAATCTTTTCAGGCCACTACTGTTCACGTAGACAATATCCCCTTAGCTTGGATTTAACCATGAACCATTGATCATTTACTTGGTTTCTCTTGGAGTTCAACATAATCATTCTGGTTTAGTTCAAAAGGACATTGCGTTTGGGTAAGAGAACCTATTTGTTTATACCCTTGCTTGTTACTATTCCCTCTACCAGTTCTGCTCTTCCTTTCTCCCTTGCATCAGTGTTGGGCTATGTCATTAAGCCCAACACTTTCCACAGCATCACCCTTCCTCTACCATTGTAAGTACACATGCACAGTTAGCCGTCACTCTCTCCCATGTGCTACAACACTAGGCACATGCTGCTATTGCAGCCCTCTCCATATTTGGGAGCTCCTTTGAGACAATAACCATCTGGGTTAATGTTCATCCATCCTACTTGGTATCTACCATAGTTCTTAACACTCAATAACACACAGTTGTCAAATAATCTGTTAATTATTGTCATATTGCAAGATGTAAATGCTGTATCTTTAGTCACATCAATTTTGATATTTTATGTCTAGACTCCTGATGTCACAGGAGATGTTCTTATAAATCCTAAAAGTATGAAAAAGAGAGAGAGGGAACCCCAAAGATAGATAACCAGTCTTTTGAGATAGAACAAGCAATAAAACAAATATGGAAAATGCAAATTTTTACAGACTTCATAGCAAATGTACAGCTCTAGGGCTGGTAATGTCATGGACAGATAGGTGGACACATATTCATGTGTTATACCCTTTGCTTAGAGACTCTCAGCACTTTTTCAAAGCCATTTTTTTATGTAATAAAATAACTGATAGTGGTATATCTGATCTCAGCATATAAGTCATGAAATCACTATCAGAAAAATAGGTTTCCATTTCCATATTTTACTTTTTAATTATACATTGACAAATTATAGTTGTATATATTTATGGGTTACACAGAGATGTTATGCTTTTTAAATATGTGAAATAATTAAATCAAACATTCAAATATTCATCACAAGTATTTAACATTTTTTGTAATAGGAATATTTCAGATCTACTCTCTTAGTGATTTTGAAATGTATGGAAATCAATTATTAGCTATACTTACCATGACATACAATAGATATCCAAAAAAAAAAATTGAATTTTTTTCTCCTGTCTAACCGAAGCTCTATACCCTTTGACTATCATCTCACCATTACCCTCACTCCTCAGCCTTTGGCAACCATCATTCTACTCTCTGCTTCCATGAGTTTAATTGCTTTAGATTTCATATATACAGCAAAGGAAATAATTAACAACAAAGGAAATAATTAAGAGTGACCAATCTTAGATTGGGTAAAATATTGCAATGCATATATCAGATAAGGAATTTAATAACAAAAATATATAAAAATCTCAAACAACTTCATAGAAAGTAAATAAAATAAAATAAAATAAATTCCAGTTAAGAAATAGGAAAACGACTTGAATAGACATTTCTCAAAAGAACACATATGGGTGGATAACAGATATATGAAGAAATTCTCAAAATCACTAACCATTAGGAAGGTGTGATACACATTACAAGTTCAATGTGGTATCAGCTCACTTTTCTCAGAGTGACTATAAACAAACAAAAGATAACAAATGTTGGTAAGGGTGTGGAGTAAAGGGAACCTGAGATGGATCAGGGACCTTGTCTTAGGGACCTGTGGGCTTCCATCAAACTGGAAAGTAAAGGAAAATGTTGAGTCCTTTCAAGGGAAATTCCTGTCAACTAACTATCCCTGAAAAGTAAATAAGCAACTTGATAAACAAGAATGTAATAGTCGCCTAAAAAAAAAAATGAAGGAAGCTAGAATTGTGAGATGTTTGGTTCCCTATAGAAACAAATGATAACATTTTACCATTCATCTCTGAGTTGTTTTTCAGAAACCTGGACCTCCGCCAAGGAGTCCACCAGCATGTAGAGCTCAGGTAAGAGGTAACTGAAGACCAAACTCTGATCACCAGTGTTGTAAATTTCCTCCTCCAGGGCCTGGAGGAAGTCACGGTCATGAGCCAAAACATGTCTGCTTACCTTAAATTTGCAAACAAAGCTTATCTTCCTTAACCAGCTGCCAGTGAGGAAATCTTTGAATCTACCTATGGTCTGTAAGCTCCTGCTTCAAGATATCCCAGGTTTTCAGGACAAAAACAATACCCTCTATGTATTGATTTATAATTTTGCCTACAACTCTGCTTTCCGGAAATTTACCCCTGCCTTTAAAAACCGTAAAACCTGCTAGCCATTGGAAAGATTGAGACTTAAGTGTGAGCTGCCTAATCCTCCTTGCTTGGTGCCCTGCAAATAAATGCTTTCCTTTCTTCCTCCAGAAACCTCGGTGTGGATATCTGGTCTTAGTGCACCAGGGAGTGGACCCGAGTAGAATTCTATAACAAATCCATGCACACTGATGGTAGAAATGTAAATCAGTAAAACCATCAAGAAAAACAGTGTGAAAGTCCTTCAAAAAACTAAAAATAGAATTACTGTATGATCCAGAAACTCCACTTCTGAGTATATACCCAAAAGATTTAAAATCAGCATGGCAGAGAGTTATGGGCACTTCCATGTTCATGACAGCACTATCAAGCCAAGATACAGAATCAACCAAAATGTCTATCGATGGACGAATGGGTAAAATGTGATACATATACACAGTGAAATACTATTATTTCAAAAAAAAAAAAAAAAAGGAAATTCTGTTCTTTTCAAAACCATGGATGGAATTAGAGAACGTTTTACTAGGTGAAATAAGCCAAACATAGGAAGACAAAGAGTCCATTTATACCATCTTTTCTATGGGTCTCATTTTCACCAGTAATTCCTTTGCACTAGTGAAGCAACTTTGATTTGTTAGCTTAGTTTCGTTTATCAGGTTTTTAAATCAATTATGTTTATCTACAAATCTATACAAGTATTTAAGTTTGAAGAGTTAATATTTGGATGCTTTCCATATTGCTTCGTAAATTGACTATATATGCATTTATCAACATTTATCGGTTCCATTTAAAAATAACGAATGGTTTGGCTATCCAAGTCCATTGCCAATGATATATATATATGACATATATGTATGACATATATATATGACATATATATACACACACAGACATATATATATACAAATGCTATTAAGACTTTCTAACCCCCTTCACCCCTTCATTATCATGAATTTAATTCTGTCTTCCATGCCCTATCAACATGTCAAAAAAATCTGTAGTTCTTTTATTTTCAGATTACTGTTGTTCAAATGATGTATAGGATACTTTTTTATGGATAATGCTATCGATATTTGTCTTAGTCAGCTTTAGCTGCCATAGCAAAATACCATAGACTGGGTGGACTAAACAGTAGACATGTGGTTTTTCACAGTTTTCGAGGCTAGCAGTCCAAAATTAGGCTGCAAGTTTGGTTTATAGTGAGGGCCCTCTTCCTGGTTTGTAAATGTCTGCCTTGCTGAGTCTTCTTGAGAAAGAGGGTGATCTCTTTGGTGTCTCTTGTTATAAGGGCACTAATTTTGTCATGGCAGTACCACCCTCATGATCTCATCTAAACTTAATTTCCAAAGGTGTCATTTCCAAATACCATTACACTAGGGGCTAGGACTTCAATATTTATATTTGGGAGAGACAAAACCTTTCAGTCTATAACAATATTCACAATCAGTTTTGTAGTATGTTACTTAAATTTAAGCTTATCGCTATTTTAATTAATTCTAATTCCAGAAATCATTGCTACATTTGCTTATAGTATGGCCTTGCCATTGTGAACAAATAAGATTGACTTATCCTTTGGCTCCTTCTTATTTATCTTCCAGTGATTCCTTTCCAAAAGTTCTATGAGTGCTATTTATGAGTCATTCTTTATTTGAGAATATTTCCTGGTTGCCATCCACATGGACAACAATTTAATTTGGTTTGGTGTAAGATTCTTCAAACATACCTCTTCCCTAAATGTGTTCATTTATTCATTGTCTCATGGCTTGTACTGTTGCAAAAAAAAATCTTAATCTAATCTGATTTATGTGTGAAATTTAACCTTCATTTTCAACTGTCTCAGCATACTTAGGACTATAATTTGTTCTTACAGCACTAACAGTAATGAAAACAACAACAAAACGAAACCATCTTTCTTGGTTAGAATCTACTTTAAGCCATTTGTCTGAAACATCATTAATACTTGCATTTGTAACAGCCTGATGGGTTTATCTTGCACAATGTCCAGAAAAGTCAGTACACTGAGAACAGGAGGTATTTCAGCAAAGAAAGAGTTTAACGATCAGAGGCCGAGCCAAGGGGTAGGATGAGACTCGCTTCTCAAATCTGCCTCCTCTAGAGCTAAGAGGGTAGGGTTTTTAAGGATAATTTGGAGGGGAGGGGGCAGGGAATGGGTGCTGCTGGTTGATTGGGGATGAAATTAAAACAGGGTCCAAACTGTCTTTGTGCACTGAGTCAATCAGTTTCCGGGTGGGAGTCGCAGGACTGGTTGAGCCAGTTTTCTGGTATAAGTCATGGGTCTGGGTGGCATCAGCTCATCCACCGAAATGCAGAAGTCTGAAAAATGTCTTAAAGATCAGTCTTATGTTTTGACAATAGCGATAAAATCAGTAGGAGAAGTTACAAATCTAAAGGCCTCTGGCTTCATGACACAGGAGCAGTAGATGATTGCAGAAAAGCAAGCTAGGGAAAAATGGCTGGTTATTGTTTAATGATGTATAAACTTAGCAGAATTCATGCCCCTCCCATAATCCTAACCTCGTGGGGTTTCATTAGTCTTACAAAGGTAATTTCAGTCCCAGAGCAAGGAAGAGGCTAGTTTGGGGAAGAACATGTTATCACCTTTGTTTTAAATTTAACAAGGGCAGCTAGTTCGTGAAGTTGTAAGAAAGATGGAGTCACCTATGTCAGATTTCTCTCACTATTATAATTTTTGCAAAAATAGTTTCATGATGTGAATAAGTATATTTTACCTCATGTCAGAAATTGATTTCTTATGATTACTTCTTAAGTTATTGTTCTTTATTTGTTCTTCTCTTCTTTAGAAACACCTGTCTCTGGTAATAGTAGTTCTGAGTTCTTGCCACTCCACATGTATCAACTTTCTTTTTGTTGTTGTAGTTTCTCTGTTTTTATATTCTGTGGAGAGTCTTGGGTTTGTCCTCTAAATCTAGATTTGATTTTGGAGAGAGGAACTTTTATTTTATTTACTGCCTGCAATATACTTCACAACTTGGCAATTGTGTTTTACTTTCTGGAAAATGCTTGCTTATTTCACGAGTCTCACTTCTTATCTCATTTTGGCCTATTTTTATCTCCTGGCTTCTGTTCATCTTCACCTCTCTTGTTCTCTAATCATGCCGTTCTCTTGATTTATCAAGGTCATTCTACTGGCATTTTATATTCTAGTAAGGGTTTTAAATCTTTTTTCCTAAGTTTATTTTTGTGAATTTATAGTACTTTATTATTATTATTATTGTTAAACACTGCCTCTCGGTCTTGAAAATAAAAGTCTACTTCACTCCACCTGACCTGCCTCAATTGGCTGCAGCAGAAAAAAATATACTTTATGTATTCTATATTTCTCTGTGCCCCCTGGGAATGAGTCCTAACCACCATATCTAGAATCCAAATTCACATTCCTGTTCACTTGTTGGTTTCTAGTGAGCATCACCATAGTATAGACTTGATCATCATTTCGGGCTTTGTTTTCTTTCTTCCATTGCATTTGTCTAGTTAAATTTTCTGATCTACCATTTTGAATTACTTTTCATTGTTACATTGACCCAACACTCTTGTATACCCATTTTGTCTATCTGAAATTCTTCTCTTTCTCTCTTCATTCTGAGAATTCTGTGAGCATTGATTCTTTCTCTGATAACATTTTTTTTTCATGCTAACTCTATTTCAGAGGAGGTATGTGCCATTTTAGTCTACCTCCTTCACTAGTCTCCATTTGTGTTCTGCGACACAGTGGCTAGGCTTTACTTCCTAACCATGTAACCTTCAGAGGTTACCTTACCAACCACCTAACCCCTTTAAACCTCACATGCAAAAGTAAGATTTTAACATTTATTCTCCAAAGGTTTGCTTTTAAAAATGAATACACACCATGCAATGCTGCTTCCATATAATCCCTGACATGTAGCATTGGCTTCTCATGAATTGTGCTATTATCATTCCTGTAAATTGCTGACTTGCAGTGATTATAGAAAGGTGGGCTAAATACTTCAGTAATCTGATTACTGGAACAGAAACAAATAGTTTTATGGGGCAGAACCTCACGATTCTGAGTTCAGACATAGGCAACTGAGTAGGAGAGATACATCTTAATGTGAAACATTTGATCTTGTTTAAATTATTAAAGCTCAAAAATACCAATTTGTGGGTAGGTAGTATGTCCAAATTAACCTATAAATGCTTCGTGGTTAGCAGGACATTTTCCTCAATTAAAATTGGAATTAATACTTTGTGGTGTCAACCTAAATTAATCAAAAGGGTCAGATTCTAGTAGAAAGAGTATTTATTGAAGTGTCAAACTTGAGGATGGCTGCCTGGAAACCACAAATTTTAAAGAATGGAAACGAATGTTTTGAAGTATAGACGTTTAGGATCGCTTATCTAGATAAAGTTTCAAGAAGCTTAACAGAATTTCAACATTATTCTATGTAAAGCTTAATGCATAGTTTTTAAACATCTGATTAGGTAAGTTTTTTGTATGTTTGTTTGCTTTGTTTTGTATTGTTTTGTTTTCGGAAAGGTAGAGTTAACATGACACACTGAAGATGTAGCAGTCATGGTGTCTTTTGTGCTATCTGGTCTGAGTTAGGTATAGAGACAATCTGCAACAAAGAACAGTGATTATAAGCAGGAATAGGGGCAGGAGATCTTGTCTCTGATCTCTCCTAGTATCTTACAGGAGAAGAATGATGAGGAAGAGAGTTAATTTATAATCTAACAAGCAGAAGTTACGCACATTCCACATGACTCAGCCTCCAGGGCTTAACTTCCTACTTGGCATCATAAATTTAGATCATTTTTAAGTTTGTTTTTTTCTTTTACCTTTTTTTTTTTTTCTTTTTTGCATTTGCTTTTATTTTAAAAATTCAACTAGGAGCTAGGTTGAATGAGAAGTTCTTACTCTGATTTCAGTACTCGGGGCCTGACATTTGTGGTAGCCATCTGTTTTTTTCTTCTATTAAGGCTACTAGAGCTCATTCTTCTCTTTCTGTTTTATTTTTCATTTCTTAGTGCTTGAATTCACCTCAGTTATTTTAAGTCACTCTTCATTGTTGGAAGATAAGAAAAAATCATTTCCTATTTTTAAATGTGTTTTTTTTCTTAAACTAGGTTAATCATTATTATTATTTTATTTTTAGGCTTAATTTTCTAGAAAAACAGCAGGGGTATTAAGGTTTTTCTAATTCATTATAAATTCTGTAGTTCACACTCAAAACGAACAGACTATGTCATAGATATACTAAGATTATACTATGTGAGTAAATAATATATTAATGTATTGCTGTTAATATTCTTATTTTTAAAAGTTCATTATAGTTATACGTTAAGCTGACTGAGAGCAAGAATCTTCATGTTAACTTCTCTGTTTCTGGTGCTTAGCACAGTGTCTCACACAGAGTAGTCACTCAACTTGTTATTTTTCGATGATTTAAAGAAAAAATGGGCAAATGTGTATTACAATTATCAATAACCTTGGATAATTTTATTCAGTTGGTTGCATGATTTTCAAAGGTGAATTCTTTTTTTATAATTTCGTCTATGTTTGGATCCTGACATTATTAATCAATGCCTAGTATGGTGCTAATCAGAAGTCATACATTTACTGAGAACAATCCAGTGACCAAATACTGTTCTGCAGACATTTCTGGCAAGTGAAGTACATGAGACTAAATATGCGAACAAAATAGAGAAGCTAAAGGTATTCACACTGTATTTGCCTCAGATCAAATTAATACACCCATATTTTGTAATTATTTATGCTTCCACCATGAGGCCTAGTTATCCACAAGCTTTCCTTGCAAACAATTGCATTGAGACTCGGAATAGAAGATTTCCCTCAGAGATCTCATGGAACTCTACACTGGATGTTTTTTCTTTCTTCTCAAAGCTCTTTCAGTTCTATTTTGCCAGATTTGATTCCATGTATCATTTATGCCTACCACCTTAATATAGAGGGCCAGTCCACAATTTTCTTTCAGTGTGAATTTAATCATGTCACAATATATACATAAGTCAAAACATCATGTGTCACATCTTAAATACATACATTTTTATTGGTAGACTCTAATTCAATAAAGCTGGGAAAAATAAATTACATTATTTCAAGTACTATTTTGAGTGTCAATTTTTTTAAAAAAAGGCCTAGGATATAATCCACAGCTCTTCGTGCCAGAAACTCACCAAACTTGGCCTCATTCCTATTCTGGGTTGGTTAGCACATCTTTCAGGACCTTGGTAAGCAGTTGTGCTGCCTCATCTTAATAACTAGCATACTTCGCAGACACAATAAGGATGATCTGTGAATTTCTAGTAATTTGTCAAAAATTCTATGTGGCTTTTTTCTCTTTATATGAGTAAGAGCAAGAGGAAATTTCTCCTGAAGCTCACTTGCTAAAAATAGAATGGCTTTCTAGTGAGAATAATTGATCCCTTTTTACAGAGAAAAATCTCTTTTTCCTTCAGTCATGTCTTTGTTTTGTAGGATACAGGACCTACCTTTGATCCAAATAAGCATATCATGAAAGTAAAATAGCACCTATGAGATTTGTGGAAATGAACTGTTAAAATGAACTGTTAAAAGTCTGTGTAAATGTGAAGGAGTTTTCCCCAGAATAATTCTAAGAAGTTTTGAAAGATAACATTATTGTAGCATTCATCTTTAATTCCAGTGTGTTGCAGTGAAAGGTTTTGGAATATTGCCCTAATAAACTTTGTCATAAATGAATTAAGAAGTTTGTGACCAAAAGATATGGTTAACTTTTTGGCTATTATTATCTTCTCTATTAAATACCAATAGATAGAAGAAATCCATTTAAAATAGTGCTTACAACATAGAATGTAATAAATTATATGCATACCATTTAGAAAATAATTAGAATGATTAAAAATACACATTAAGTATATCCAAACAGATTTGTTAGGATAGATAAGTGACTTTTTAAAAGACTAGTAGCAATGACAATGAATCTTGAAAAATACATGCCTCTAAAACAACAACAAAGATGAAGTTAACTAATATCATATGCATGTATTCAATAAGTGATTATCTACAATGTGTAAGATATTCTTCAGGTGCTAGGTACACATCAAATCCAAGATCTCAGAGGGTGTGTAAGGCTAATAAATACCTAAAGAAAAAAATAAAATTGTGTTATGTGTGATTAAAACATAGATTCAAGTAATAGTGTTTGGTTTACTTTAGAGAAGAACTTTCTGAACTTTCTGAAGAAGCGACAGCTAATCTGTACTCTGCTTATCAGATACTATGCTAAGAAAAGAATTATATTTTCTGCATAAAAAGTGAGTATCTGTGGAGCATAAAGTGCATATTAGTCACTCTGGAGTTATAAAATTGCAACACCGTCTCTTCTCTCCAGGAGGCTGAAATATAGTATCTGAGACCTGGTGTTTACACACAGGTCTAATATAAGGGAATTTGCTTAAATAAGGTTACTCTAGTTTCGTTCACTATATTCCAACCCTATTATGAAAGTTCTCCACATTTTAACACTTTTAATCCTCCAAATGCATTATGAGGTAGCCTTTACTATTATATATAAGCAAACTGAGACTAAGGACTAAGTTTCCCTTGTCAAAAATATAATAGTTTGCCAAATTTGGGATTAAATTCAGTCTAGCATGCAGCTTACATTCTTAATTTCTATGATAAGGAATGAATGCTATGACGTAAATGCAATACTATAAAATCATAAAAAGTAGGTTTCTGAGATGATCTGAGAAGGTGACAAGGTGTATTTGTTCAAAGGTAAGCTGCTCATAGTGTATCCAAGGAAATATGAAAGGAGTTATCTTTTAGAGATGTTTCCAAGACAACAATGACAACAATCACATTGATACTAGATTGGCAACACAAGTGGCAAGAGTAGCTTAGATCATAAAAGACCCTGTGGAGTCCACCGAGAAATTTCTCTTGGGACATTTGCTCTATATCCACAAAGTGTTAATATTATAATCATGCCTGTTCTTTAAAAAAATCTCCAAATATATATATAAAACTTCAAATGTATATATATTTGAAGAATGTTTAAAGAAGTGGCCTGGTTATATTATTAACATACTTATATACACTAACACATGTTAGTGTATCTTATAATATTAACATACTCAAGTGTTATGTGTAAACATTAAAAAAGGAGAGCCATGGTTATTAAACAAAAATAAAAGAAAGAATATTAATGATCAAATGTCTCATGGAGATACATTCATTTTGAAAAGCAATCAAGAAAATGGCAATTTAAAATGTAAGTTACATTACAATAACATTGACAAAGAAGAAAGAAATGAAGGGCAGGAGAAGGAATAGAGGGATGGTCCGGAAAGAAGGAAGAAGGGGAAGAAAGATCTCCAGCATCTCAAAAATGTGGAAAGCAGCAATCTTCAAGTAGAGGAAATATCTTACAAACATATTTAAAAACCTGTTAACATTTCAAGTCCTTCAGCAAAACAAATTTGCTTCAGTGAGGTAAAAACACATATAAATGTTTAATGTAATGATTTAAAAATGTATGGATGACTATCATAAAAACAATTAAAATGTAAGTACACTTACTCATGTAAAAATACACTAAAAATGAATTGAGTTGAAAAATTATGCATACAGACTTCCTATTTTGCCTGTAAATGGAAATATATTTTGTCAGAGTCAGGTTTATTTGAAGCTAAGAGTTTATTTTAAAATGTAATAAATGTCTGCTAATCCAACCTTTTCTATTTCAATTTAATATATAACACTATGGCACTTTTATTCTATTAATATAAGAAACATATCAACTTTAAAATTGCTATAAGTTTGAATACATTTATTAAGGTATATCTGTTCTTCTGTCTAGTTTAAAAGAAATCATTTTTCCATATTTTTAAGTGTATTCTCTACAATTTAGGCATGGTTGATTTTGATTCTTCTAGCATTGATTTTTTTATTGCTTTTGTTTCTTTTAAAAGTGTTTGCAAGAGAGAGTGATTTGTACAAATATATTATTTAGCCCTATTGTATTTTTTAATTAATATGTGTACACTGAGTTAATTATAGATTCACAGTCTGTTGTAATAAAATATCGGAGAGATACTATGAATGCTTTACCCATTTTTTTCCCCGATAGTGACATCTTACAAAACTGTAATACAATATCACAACCGGGATTTTGACATGGGTTCAGCCAAGATAGGAGATATTTCCATTCTCCGGAGGATCTTTCGTATTGAGCTTTTGTAACCACACCCGTATCTCTCCCTTGTTCTGTCCCTAACCCTTAGCCTGTCCCTATCCCTTGGCAGTCACTGATCTGTTATCAATTTCTATAAATTTGCAATTTCAAAAATGTTGTAAAAACAGACTATGCAGGGCTGGCATGGTGGCTCACACTCGTAATCCCAGAACTTTGGAAGGCTGAGGAGGGTGGATCACTTGAAGTTAGGAGATCAAACCCAGCCTGACCAACATGGTGAAACCCTGTTTCTACTAAAAACACAAAATTAGCCAGGCCTGGTAGTGGGCGCCCGTAATCCCAGTTACTTGGGAGACTGAGGCATGAGAATAGCTTGAACCTAGGAGGCAGAGGTTGCAGTGAACTGAGATCAAGCCACTTCACTCCAGCCTGGGCCACAGAGTGAAACTCGATCTCAAAAAAAAAAAATACACACACACACACACACACACACACACACATATATATATAGACTATGCAATAGGTAAACTTTTGGGATTGGCTTCTTTCATTCAGCATGATTTAATGATAATTTATCTCAGCTTCACATATATTAATATTTTCTTTCATTTCATTCCTTAGTAGTATTCTATAGCATGAATGTATCATAGCTTGGTTTACTATACACATGTGAAGGACATCAAATTACTTCTAATTTGGGGCTATAACAAAGTTTTTTCATTTAGAAACTGTTATATAAATGGAATAATGCAGTATGTGACCCCTTGAGATTGGCTTTTGTTTTTTCATTTAACATAGTGCCCTTGAGATTTTTCCAAGTTGTTACATATGTTACTAGCTTGTTTTCTTGATCCCTGATTAGTGTTAGATGGTACATAAGAATCACAGTTCTTTTAGCCATTGGCCATTTAAGGACAGGGTTGTTGCTAGATTTTGGATACTATGAATATTAATAAAACTGCTATGAACATTTATTTAGGTTTTGGTGTTACCTTAGGTTGTCATTTCTCTAAGATGAAGGCCTGAAAGTGCAATTCCTGGATCATATGGTAAGAACGTTTTAGTTTTATAAGTAATTGCCAAATAATTTTCAGAGTGACTACATCCTTTTATGTTCTTACCTGCAATGTATAAATGATTCAATTTCTCCACATTCCTGTCAGCATTTGGTATTATCATGATTTTATTTTGAAATATTAGCCATTCTGATAGGTGTGTTAGTATAGCTCATTGTGATTTTAACCTGATATTTTCTAGTGGTGAATGAAGTTCAACGTCTTTCTTGCTTATTTGCCATCTGGATATCCTGTTTGATTAAATGTATGTTCAATTCATTTTTTCTTATTTTCTGATTGGATTGTTCATTTTATTTTTGAGTTCTTTATATATTTTAGATAAAAATCTTTTGTTGAATAAGAGGTTTGCATTTATTTCTTTCCCAGACAGTAGCTTATCTTTTCAATTCTCTTAACAGGGTCTTTCACGGAGCAAGGGATTTTAATTTTGATGAAGTCCAATTTATCACTTTTTTCTTTTTATGCTTTGTGCTTTTGGTGTTAGGCCTAAGAAGTCTTTGCCTAACTGCAGTTACAAAGATTTTTTCCTACTTTTCACAGAAAGATAGTGTTATATTTTGCATTGAAATACAATACACATTTATTTATATTAACTTTTGCATAAGGCGTGAGGCTAAGGTCAAGATTTTTTTTTTTTTTTTTTTTTTTGGCATATGGATATCTCATTGCAGCAATATCATTTGTTTGAAAAGCTATTCTGGATGGATGTGGTGGTTTACGCCTGTAATCCCAGAACTTTTGGAAGCCAAGGTGGAAGGATTGCTTGAGGCCAAGATTTCAAGACCAACCTTGCCAACACAGTGAGACCTTTGTCTCTACAATAATGTTTTTTAAAAAATAAATTAATCAGGTGTGGTGGCATGCACCTATAATCCCAGCTATTTAGGGAACTGCAATGAGAGGATCTCTTAGTCCAGGAGTTTAAGGCTGCAGTGAGCCATGATTGTGCCACTGCACCCCAGCCTGAATAAGCGAGTAAGATCCTATCTTCAAAAACAAACAAACAAACAAACAGAAGGCTATGCTTTCTGCATTGAATAGCTTTTGTGCCTTTGTGGGAGTCTAATGTTAGGTTCTCTGTTCTGTTCTATTGATTTATGACCTATTCTTCCACCAACACTACACTCTCATGATTATATAGCTATATGGTAAGACAATGTTGAATAGAGTCATCTCAAATTATTATTATTTTTCAAAATTGTCGTAGATATTCTAGGGCTTGTGGCTTTACATAAATATTTTAGAATAAGCTTGTCAAAGTGTAAAAATATGAAACAAAACAACAACAACAAAACTTGGTGGGATTTTCATAGGAATATCACTGAACCTGTGAATCAATTTGAAGAGAAATTCAGCTTTACTATGTTGGCTCTTCTTGTGAGCATGGTATACATTTACATTTATTTGGTACTTCCTTCATTTCTTTTTTTTTTTTTTTTTTAATTTATTTATTATTATTATACTTTAAGTTGTAGGGTACATGTGCATAACGTGCAGGTTTGTTACATATGTATACTTGTGCCTTGTTGGTGTGCTGCACCCATCAACTCGTCATTTACATCAGGTATAACTCCCAATGCAATCCCTCCCCCCTCCCCCCTCCCCCCTCCCCATGATAGGCCCCGGTGTGTGATGTTCCCCTTCCTGAGTCCGAGTGATCTCATTGTTCAGTTCCCACCTATGAGTGAGAACATGCGGTGTTTGGTTTTCTGTTCTTGTGATAGTTTGCTAAGAATGATGGTTTCCAGCTGCATCCATGTCCCTACAAAGGACACAAACTCATCCTTTTTGATGGCTGCATAGTATTCCATGGTGTATATGTGCCACATTTTCTTAATCCAATCTGTCACTGATGGACATTTGGGTTGATTCCAAGTCTTTGCTATTGTGAAGAGTGCCGGTCTTTTATCAGCATTTTGTAATTTTAGTGTACAGATACTGTACATATTTTGTTAAGTTTGTACCTAAATATTTTGTAATTTTTTTGGAAAAATTATAAATGGTATGATTTTAATTTTGGTTTTGATATGTTCACTGTTACTATTTAGAAATATGATTCTTTTGTCTGTGTGTCTATGCATGTGCTGCTTTCATATGCTACAACCTTGCTTAACTCTCATATTAGTTCTAAGAAATGTTTCTACTTTGCAAATTACTTGAAATTTTCTACATAGATAATTGTATCATCAGCAAATAGAGACAGTTTGTCCTTCCTTTCCAATTTGTGCCTGCTATTTCTTTTTTACTTGATTCACTGTAGTTTTATGTTGAATAAGAGTGATGAGAATTGCCTTTTTTTGCCATGTTCTTCACTTTAGAGTGGAAACACTAAATATTTCAACATTAAGTATGATATTACTTTTTCCAATTTGTGCTTTTTTCCTTCCTTTCCAATTTATGCCTTTTATTTCTTTTTTACTTGATTCACTGTGGTTTTATGTTGAATAAGAGTGATGAGAATTGCCTTTTTTTGCCATGTTCTTCACTTAAAGTGGAAACACTAAATATTTCAACATTAAGTATGATCTTACCTCTAGGTTTGTTTATATATCTTTATCAAGTTGAGATTTTTTTTTCTACTGAAAATTTGCTGAGTTGTTTATTATTATTATTATAAGTAGATGCTAGCTTTTCTCAAATGATTTTTCTGCATCAATTGATATAATTGTGTGATTTGCCTTCTTAGTCTGTTGATACGTTGTATTGCATTTTTTTTTAATATAGAACCAGCTTTGCAAACTTCTAATAAATCCCACTCAATCCAGTGTATCATTTTTTAAAAACATTGTTCAATTCAATTTGCTAATATTTGGTTGAGGATTTTTGTGTCAAAAATTATGAGAACTATTCATCTTTTTTTGGTATTTATTTTTGTTTCTTGCTCTTGGTTTTGGGATCAGGGTAACATTATCCTAATAAAACGAGTTGAGAAATATTATCTCCTCTTCTTTTTCAGAAAAGAGATTGTGTCAAATTGGTGCTAATTCCTCTTTATTTAATGGAATTCTCCAATGAGATCATATGGGCCTGTAGATGGTCATTCTATGAACTTTTAAATTACGAATTAAATTTCTTTAACAGTTTAATACTGTTCACATTATTTATTTCATCTTGGTTGAATTTTAATAGCTTGTATTTTTTGAGGAATTGATCCATTTGTTTCCTAAATTGTTAAATTTTGGAACATAAAGTTGTTTGTAATATACTGTGATTATCCTTATAATAGTAGCAGGATTTTTCAGTGACAACCCTGCTTATTCCTGATACTGGTGATTTGTGTCTTTTTGCTTTGCTTTTGATGTTTGTCAGCCTTACTAAAGGCTTACCAATTGTATTAACATTTGGAGGAACAGGTTTTGTGTAATTGATTTTCTTAATTTGTTTATTGTTTTCATTTCCTTGATTTTTAATCTTATCTTTATTATTTCCTTTGCACTGCTTTTGTAGATGCATTTGGACCAGAGTGACTCCATTTTGAGTGAGGGCTTGGAAAATGAGGCTGAGACTTGCTGGGCTACATTCCCAGACACTTAGGCATTCCTAGCCTCTAGAAGTTTATAGTTAAGGGAATGAATTAACAATGTTTACTAAGCAGACCCAGACTTGGGAGTGCCCAGATACTCCAATATCTGGAGAACAAAGGCGTTCCTAATTTTGCTTTAAAGATTATAATATCAATTCTTGCACAATAAACTAATTAAGAAAATTAATCACTTATCCCAAACCCTTATAGCAGAATACATCTGTCCATATATACAAGCATTGTACATAGGGTGGGTACGTTCCTCCTCTTGCTTTCCAACTCTGTCTATGGAGTCCTTTCACCACTGTGCTTTCTCAATAAACTTGCTTTTACTTTGCACTGAATTCTTTCTTGCTTGAATTCCAAGAACCCTCTTTTGGGGTCTGGATCAGGACCACTTTCCTGTAACACTTTTACTTTAAATTACCTATGCTGTAGCATTTGAAATCAATTATTTGTAAAACAACATAGAGTTGGTTTGTGATTTTCCCTCCACTCCACTGATGTTTGACTTTAATTGGTATTTCTATATTATTTTCATTTAAGGATAATACTATGGTGTTATAACTTAAAACCATGATATTGTAACTTAAAACTGTTATTTTATGTTTTTGATTTATTTTCACTACGTGTTATTCCTCTGTATCTCTTTTATTACCATTATGAACTCTTTGTCTTAATTTGTTTTTTGTTGCTGTAATGAAAGGTCACAGAGTGGGTAATTTATAAACAACAGAAGTTTGGTTGGCTTGCAGTTCTGGAGGCTAGGAAGTCCAAGAAAGTAGCACCAGTGTTTGCTGAGGGCTTTCCTGCTGCATTATCCCATGGAGAAGGTGGCAGAGCAAGAGAGTGTGAGAGTGAGAGAGGAAGGGGCCAAACTTATCCTTTTTGTCAGGAATCCACATCTGTGATAACTAAATCTCTTCTACGATAACAGCATTAGTCCATTCATGAGGGCAGGCCTCTCATGATCTAATTACCTGATAAAGTCCCACCTTTAAATACTGTTACCCTGAGGATTAAGTACCTAACATATGAACTTAAGGGAACACCTTCAAACCATAGCATTCTTTCATATTCTTTTAGTTATTAATCATTTGCTTACTGTGTTTTCAGTCTCATTTCTCAATTTTATTTCATATATTCTGTTAATAATATGAAATTGCCTTAAGTTTCTTTATGTCCCCTAGCCTTATCTGATTTAGCAGATTTTGTTGTCTTTGCTAAAAGTATCTTTCCCCAAATTTTCATTTTGGTCACATTGTACATATTCTTCAGGATTTAGCATTGTACTCTCTATTATAGAAAATATGCTCTGCCTTATTTTCCCCAACCTTGAAACTTTGCCCCAAAACTTGCATTTCCTTTACTAAGAATCACTTATCCAAATATTTATTTTATGTCATGTATTTCTCAATTATGAAACCCATTGCTGCATTTTATAATTATTGATTTACTTATTTGTCCCCCATACCGATTCTGAGCCTTTTGAGATCTGGGTTTACATTATAATTCTCTTTATATTCCTATTTCTTAGCCCTATATCTGACATATAGAATTCACTTGTTAAGTTCTGGTTATATAACATTAAAATACTTCACATATAATTTATTTTAGTGAAAATATGTCAATAAAGATATTTTATTATTAATTTTGAACTTCTCCACTTAGAAAATAAAGTGTTAATTAACAAACACTAAACATTTCTAATTATATGTTCAGTACTGAATTGGGTAGGGTTTGAAAATACGTAAGAAGAGCAATCTACTCTCAGGTTATAGTAATCTGTTTGATCAGGTATGCTTCCACCATAAAATAGTGCAAACTATCCAAAAATTAATTGGTTTTCAATGAAATGGTGGGTCAATGAGCTTTTGCACTAATCAGGAAGGAAAGATAGGAAATAGTGTGAGTCTGAAAGCAATACTTTCCAAGCTATAATTTTCAATTGCTCCTGGATATTCAAATATTTTATTATGGCCAAACCAGTTTATTCATAGTTAAGATCAACAATAAAATAGAGGAGGGTAGCCAGAGAGTAAAAGAAGTTTTATTATGTAAACTTAGAAAAGTTAAACTTTCATGCATTGCTTTTCTCTTTGCTTACAAATATTGGGTTTTAAATAAAATTATATCTATTTGTGAAGGTTATGAATAAAATAAGGAACAAAAATCTGGGTCTTATAAAAATGGAGGATCTTCAAAAACTAAGCAGAAACATTATCAATCTGCTTATAACACTGAAAGAAATATTTTCTCATGATAGAAAACAGTATACTCTAACATTTTTAATCCAAAATACTTTTTATGGACAAACTTGTCTGAACAGTACTCTCCTGAAAGCCCATAAACCCCTCTGAGACACTCTCATATTAATGAGTTTTAATGGTGCCTTTGAGTAACACCTAGATGACTACAGCACTACTTAAAAGAGAAACACATCTCTCACACTAATTAGAGTTCTTGAATGACATTGAAAGAGCGAACTGGTTAAATCATTTTCTGCAGCACCAGGTTTAATTGACATAGATATAATGCCAGTGATAATTTTATGCAATTGCAAGATCAGGAGTTTAATATATCTGGCAGTAAGGCAGGGATTTTCTTTCTCTGACAGTGCTGAATAAACCTCTCTAATCCTTTTCCTTTAGCTTTCCCTTATTTCTAGGCTTAAGTTTAATAAAAGGCTAAAAAAAATCAAGATTCCTCTAGGCTTCTCAAAGCTCAAGCATAGAGAGAAAAAGATGTTATCTCAGGGAGGTTGTGGCTCAGAATCATTAAAAAGACTAATGGCAGGATCACAGGGCTAAGTTTACAATTCCCTTTGTATATCGCAGAGGCACCCTCTCTTGTAGTAAACACTTTATCTACTTTCATCTTGCTTCCAAATTGCCAAAACGGAGGCAGGAGTCCAAGAGGGATTGGATGATTATAAGGTGCTCAAAATGTTTCCTTGCATGTTCAATTTGGCTTACCTATGATGCTTGTTTATTCACTTACAAGTTATTCCAAAGCTTTGCTATATAGAACTAGGATATTTTGACAAAGTGAACTTCCACAGCATGTTTTCTGTAACATTTAATGTTTTACAGTTTAGAATTGTCATGTACTATAGAAGGCAGCATCTTATGGGCCATTTGGCAGAAGTGATAAAAAGCATAATATTTATGAAAGCCTCTGAAATAGGCCAATTGATTTTCAGTGTAATCATCCAATTTTTTTTACTTTGTTTTAATTATAAATTGAGAAGTGCAGAACTCAGGCATATCTAAAGCCTGAATCTTTCTGCCCCTGGGACATTCCTGCTTTCCGTGTTTGTTTTATGCTTTCTTTTTAACTTTTTGAGCAGAATGCCTCGTTTATAATGTTCTTTCTTACTTGACTTTTGATCAGTATTATAAGTGGTCATATACAATGTTTCTCATTTTCATTGTTTTCTAAAGCTTATGTAATTGTGTTTTTTAAATTAACATTTATACCCTAAAATTATTTAATGGAATATATTTTTTCTTGTGGCTATTTTTCTCCTTTATACCTTTGTAAACCATATTTTAGATTGAATGCATGATGATCATAAAAGGTAGCCTTTGAAATAACTTCTTTTAAAAATTCATTGAGATTTTATTTGTAATCTAAAGTGTAATTTTCCTTTTTTTTTTTTTTTTTAAATAGGCTGTGGAAATTAAAAGGGCAAGTTGTAGAATGGAATTTCATAAATATTTATCAAGTCCTTTGAAATAAAAAAACATTATTTATAATATGTTTAATTTTAAAAAAGTAAAGTATTATTTGACCAATAAAAATGAAATAAAAAGTACCTGTAAATTGATAAATAGATCAATGTAATTCCATATAGTAGCATAATATGCAACTATTAGAATTTATGGCATATGAGAATGTTACCAAGTTATATTATTCAGTGAGAAAAGCAGGTTAGTAGAATATACAAATAATGTTCACAAACAATATATCTTGTTTTTTTGTAATCCCCAAAGGATAAAAAACAGATGCAATCACATTAAGTCAAATTTTAATTTGAGGACACTACATAGCATCAAAATAAAGAATACAGTGTGATAAAATCATGAAATTATATGTAATTCTGATTCTTCTCCTTCTCTCTCTTTTTTTAATGTAGAAAGGGAGAATGATTTGAAAATGGTAATGAGGAAAAAGAACGTCACTGATACCACCTCCAGGTCCCATGGAATGAAATCTATAGTAAATAGTGTTAACTATGGTCCTTAGAAGAGGTTCAGATTTACATTCAAACATAAAGATGAAAGAAATATTTTGAGCACATGATGAAAGTATGAGATAATTAACTGTTAATGGAGCGTACATTTCAAATGGTATATAGACACGAGTTTAGAATTTGAGGAAGCATTGAAAAGGAGACAGAATAGTAGATACATAAAGGTACATGATGATTCATGTGAAGAATACAAGACGTTACTAGGAATATGAGCGTTTTCTTGGGACTAAATTAATGAGATAAATCTATCTATCTATAGATATATAGATAAAATAGATATATATATAGATAGACATAGATATAGACATATAGAGAGATTAATCCTGGTGAGTTTAAGGCAGTGTTTGCATCAGGATAAAAGAGAGGAATAGATATCTCTTTACTGTAATACTTGGGTAGATAGTGAGCAAGGAATGGTCTTACACCCAGGGTGGCAGCTCACTCTGACTTCCTGTTTAAGGAGAAGAGATCTTATTCCAGATACATACACTATCTTGATAGCTTACAGAATTCTGTAGAAGGTATGTATGACAACAATCACAAGAACCCTTTTATTGTAAGAAAGTTATGCTTGTGAGTGTATATACATTTGTACATATGTGAAAATGTCTACAGACATGTACTTTCTATCTGGTTTTGCTAGATAGAAGTGATGCATTAAAAGTCTATATATTTTTTTTTTGCCTCAGAAATCTCTGAAATATTATTTTGTCTTTTCTTCCAGATACCCTTAAAAAAAAAAGGAACCTACCCATATAAAGAATTTGATCACCATTACTAAAGCTGTAGAATTTAGAGGACATGTACCTCATGAGTGTCTGGAATTAAAATCTCAAAAGAATCATTAACTTTTTTACACTCACTTGAAATTCTGCCTTTATGAGATTTTTTTCTGTTGAAATACTTCTGTATATTCAGTTCTTAAGGAGAACAATTTGCCATCATGTGTTTTTGTCCTCTGTTGATGTAACTGAATCTAATGCTTGCATGTATTTGTGAATTTTTTATGTGTATGAAGGTTAAATTTTGGCTTAGGCAACACTGGGCTATTACTTTCTTGTGTGGTTTTATGAAATATTTGGATATGATCACAAATCTTTCACTGGTAAAGTTTCTTTTTAAAAAAAACAAAAAATATATCAGGGATTTTTCTTTTTTTTGTAGGTAGGATTTTTTTTTATGGACTTCATTCTTGCTTCTGGAACACCCAATTGGGAATCATCTAGTTGGCAAACACTTTTTGTTACTTGACGAAATATAGAAAAATTGTGTTTTGTTTTATGCCAGCCATTATATTTTTTGTTAAATGGAATGACTTATTCATTGATTCACAAATTACATATTGAGTTTCTACTATGTGCCAGGCAGAGCTTACAGTGTCTGGAAAAAATGGTAAATAAAACAAACCATAATGCTTGCTAATGCCTCGCTTATATTAAAATGACTGGGATGAGGGAATAATATCAATTAAACAATATAAATGTGAAACAACTAAATATAATGGTTAGAATACGGTACTTGTTATGGAAAAAATAGAGTTGGGTGAAGGGAATTAAGAGTATGAGAGTGATAAGTGGGTTGCAATTTTACATAAAGTTGTTGGCTCAGGTCTTACTAATCAGGTGATGTACATGAACATATTGGGAAAGCAATACAGAGAGAGGGAACATCCCAGTGCAAAATGCTTGAAATGGGATGGGACTTGTGTATTTGAGGAAAAACAGAGAGGTCACTATGATAGGAGCTATATAAGCAAGATAGAAGGAAATGAGGCCACAGAGCTAACGGCGTCAAATAATTTTGACCATTACAGGCTATTTTAAGAACTTTCCATTTAATTCTGAATAAATAAAAAGAGAGAGCATTGAATGACTTGAATAAGAAAGTGGCATGGTCTGACCTCTATGTCATAATGGATAACTCTGACTTCTGTTTTGATAATAGACTGGTAGGGGCAAGGAGATGAACTTAGAGGCTATTAGATCAATCAATAGCAGAAACAAAGATGGCTTGGATCAGAATTGTAGTGTGTAGATAATGGTTGAATTATAATGTATTTTTTAGTAAAGTCAAGAGAAATTCTTGACAGATTCGATTTAACATGATAGAAAAAGAATCAAAAATGACTGAAAGCTTTAGTCTGAACCATTAAAGGAAAGAAGTTGTCATCTGCTGAAGTAGAGAAGATTATGCTTTGTGTGTGTGAGTATGTGTGGGGGTGTATCTGTGCGTATTTGGGATATCTATTAGGTATCTTAGTGGAAATATAGCAAGTTGGATATATGCCTCTGGACTTAAGGAGAGTGACCAGCCTGACGATAACGTTTTGAAAGTCTAGGCACACATTTGACTATAAAGACATCTAACTGAATAAAATGATGGTACAGTCAACGTGGTCAGGAAAGAGAAGAAGGTCAAAGGCTGATCTCTAGTATCTACAACACTAAAATTTTGGAAACAGAAAAGGAATTCAGCAAATAGCCCTAAAAAGGAGAGACTGGTAAAGTAGGAGGAGAAAATAATTATGTGACACCTTAGAAGCTGACTAAAAATGAATAAAAAATGAGGGGTTTGTAATAACTTAAATGCTCATAATGGTACATTCCATAAAATGTGAGGCTGGTGGTAATAGTAAGGAAATTTAATTAGGATGAGACACAAGCAACTTAGAGTTAGGAGGTCCAGAGTGGAAGGGAATGAAAAGGAAAGCATGAATATCTATATTCAAGAGAGTCCAGCATGGAGTTTCTTTGGGACTAGCCGACTGTCGCCTAACTTCTCAAGCCAAAATCATCCTCCTTGGAGTAAGTAAGACTTTTGGTTGCCTGTTGTCACCATACCTGCTGGTTCTGATGTGTTTGTTTGATTTATTTAGGCTGTATGTGACCCCTCTCACTTCTGGTGTAGATCTCTCATTCTGTAATACTTTGGAAGAAGAAACATGCTAACTAAAATATTTCTTTGCAGCAAGTTTTAGAATTTGGTTTTCCTGAGGTGAACATCCAAATTTCTCCATACTCATCATATTTCTAGAACAGAACACATGACATAATATGACATAGAAGAAATCTTGACATTCCATCTCTGACATTAATAAAATTTTTAAAAATCCTGCCATTTCACTTTAACAAATGGAAATTAGTCTCTGTGTGGGTCAACCTCTCTTGAATCTCTTTATAAAGTAATATAATTGAGTTGCATGAGGTAAAAGCTAGAGACAACATCTTTCAGCAACTTTCGTAGCCTAAGACATAGCAAATTAACCAATGAAGACCATCACGTCAACAGTCTAAAGAAAAAATATTACATAATCATGTCATTTGATACAGAAATAGCATCAAAATACAGAAACAGCATTTGACACAGAAACTAATTCTCATTTATGATTAAAAAGAAAAAAATACTCAGAACACTAAAAATAGAGGGTGACATTCATAATTTAATTTTAACATTTAAAAAAATCCCAAACCAACCAAACAAAAATCACCTAACCTCATTCTTAATGGTGAGAACTTGAATGTTTTCTCTCTAACCTTTGGAACAAGGCACAGATGTCCTCTCCACCATTCTTATTCAGCATTGTACTGGAAGGTTTAGCCAGTGCAGTATGACAAAAAGAGAAAATAAACGATATAAAAATGGGATGGGAAGAAATAAAACTGCATATATTCACAGATAACATGATTTTTTCTGTAGAAATCCCAAAATATCAACAGCAACATTAGCAATGACAACTCTTTGAATAATAATAAATTATTCCAAGGTTTCAGGATACAAGATTAACATACAAAAGTCTATTGCTTTCTTATATATCAGCAATGAATAACTGTAATTTAAAATTAAAAGCACAGCACCGTTCACATTAGATAAGAAAAAAAGAGAAATACTTAGATGTAAATTCTAACCAAACATGTATATGATCTGTATCCAAAAAATTACAAAGTACTGATTTTAAAAATCAAATATTTAAATAAATGGATGTTCTGTGTTCATGAATTGAAAGAGCCAACTTTAAAGTGACAGTTCTTTCAAAATTAATCCATAGATTTAACGCAAACTCAGTTAAAACTGCAGTAAGCTCTTTTGTCGATATCAGCATTGATTCTAAAGTTTACATAAAATGCAAAAGACCTAGAATAGCTAACATGATACTGAGCAAAAAGAAAAACAATGTTGGATGACTGACATTACATTATTTCAAGACTTATAATAAGGCTACCATAATCACAATCATATGGTATTGGTGAAGAATTAGACACACAGATCATGGAACAGAATAGACAGCTCAGAGAAAACCCACCCAAATACAGTCGAAATGTAGTAAATTGATCCGGAGCAAAGGCATGTGAATGAAGAAAGAAAGAATAGTCTTTTTAAAAAATCATGGTGAGACACCTGGATGTCCCATAAGTAAAACAATGAACCTTGACACAAAATTAACCTTACAAAAAAATCAATACAAATTAGATTATACATCTAAATACAAAATGCAAAACTTCTTGAAGACCACCTGGGATACAATCAGTAGGACTTTTGTGTTTGATCAAATGTTTAAATACTGAAATAAAAAGTTGATAAGCAGATTATTGATTATTCGTTGTGTTTGATAAGGGAGGGTTAAATAGGTAAAGCACAGGGATATTTTAGGGTGGTAATTTTATTTTGTATGATTCTATAATTAAGCGTTTGCCAAAACCCTCAGAAATTTACTATGCAAAGAACAAATCTAATGTATATAAACTTTTTAAAAATAGTATTGAAAATTGGAGGATGCTAGAACAAAAGGGAAAATGTTACCAAGGAATTTAAATCTATCAGAAATGTATTAAATAACATCAATTAAAAGGCTGGTAGAATCAGATGATGAAATACGTAACTTTGAAATGCGAAGTCTTTGAGACTAAAGTAAAAATAACTATGCATAAGTGTTATATCTTGTTGGAAAGTTGTGTCCTATGGGGTTATGGGTTAAAAATTCCAAAACCACACTACATGGATACAGGAATTGAATTAAGCACATAAATATCAGATGGTGGTGGGGGGATTCCATGTTTCTTCTTATTGCAATGAGAGGTTACAGATAAATATGGGGCAGAACCTAGAACGACCCATGTAGTACGGATTAGATTTGGAGACATCAGTATGAACTCATGTTCAGCTTAATATCTATACAGATGATTTTGTATAGAATTATCTATACATATTTATGTACATAAGTTAGTGTACACTCGTATGTTTTCTTCCTTTGTCAGCTGTAAGAACCTAAAAACAACGACATTTCAGTGCCAGTGAGAAAACTTTACATCTAGATCTTGGTTTCCAATACCATTCTTCAATAAAAGGAACCAGGGCTGCTTGGATGAATGACTCACTCTAGGACTGGAGCATAATATATACTAAATGCAGGCCGGGCGTGTTGGCGCACGACTGTAATCCCAGCACTTTGGGTGGCCGAGGCGGGTGGATTATGAGGTCAGGAGATCGAGACCATCCTGGCTAACACGGTGAAACCCCGTCTTTACTAAAAAAAAAAACACAAAAAATTAGTCGGGCGAGGTAGCGGGCACCTGTAGTCCCAGCTACTCCGGAGGCTGAGGCAGGAGAATGGCGTGAACCCGGGAGGCGGAGCTTGCAGTGAGCCGAGATCACGGCACTGCACTCCAGCCTGGGCTACAGAGCGAGACTCCGTCTCAAAAAATATAAAAAAATAAAATATACAAAATGTGCCTGGAGCCTCTTGTGTATTATAGTGTGAAAAAGTATGAAAGTGCTCAATAAACCAAAACACAACACACACACACTGTCAGGGACTATGAAAGGGACATAGGAGCAAAGGAAAGAGTTCCAAATGGCAACACTGGAACAATTTCAGCAATAAAATAAGTAAATTGTGTATGATTATAATCCAAAATATAAAATAAATATTCATAATGTAAATGATCAAACTCATAAACAAATGGAGAATAGATAAATCTCACTTGCAGAAGAATTTCAAATAATGTATGCAGTAAATGAACCCTTAAGGATGTGGAGCATCACCCCCGCTCCTTAAAGGTTTTCTTCACATAGTTTATTCTAAAGAGTACTATGTGTAAATTAAATAAAAAAGAGTAAATTTACTCTTAAGGAAGAGTAAATTTGAAATGGAGAAAAGTGACAAATAATTCAAGCCAGGCAATCAAGGTGAACAATTACAATGATAAGTTACATATTGACAGTGTATGCCCTTGATATGATGTGATACCAACTTTATCACTATGATTTTCCTCCCAAAAACCCCGCAGCTCCTGTATAATCACGAGAAAAATATCAGGCAGTTCCCATTTAAAGGATATTCTGTAAAATATCTGAACAAGTAATTCTCCAGGCAGTTAAGCTTATCAAAAAACAACCAAAGTCTGAGAAATATCACAATGATTAAGAAATTAAAGGGCCATGACTACTTAAAATAGTGAGGTATCATGGATGGGCTCCTGGAGCAAAAAGAATATTGGGGAAAGACTAAAAATCTGGATACAATAGACTTTAAAAAATAATAGTATATCAATATATTGGTTTACTATTGGTGACAAATATACCTTATCAGTGTAAGATATAATGTCCTTCTATCTCCCAGAAATGTCTACCTCCTAATCCCCTAAATCTGTGAAACTGTTACACTACATGAAAACAGGAAACCTACAGATATAAATTAAGGGTCTTGAGATGGAGAGATTATTCTGGATTACCCAGATGTGCTTAATCACAAGAGACATTATAAGAGAGAGGCAGGATTCTCAGAGTTATCGATGTGATGATGAAATTGAGATAATAATGGAGAAAACCCAATGTGGATCATACAGGAATATCTGGGTTATCTTTGAAATAATTCTGTTAATCTAAAACTGTCCCAAAAATAGATGATTAAAAACCAATTTCAATAATTGAGCTGTATGACATGAAACCCAGCACCTGGGGTAACAGCTTACAGGCCTCTGACATATAGCCCTTAGAGCACACACATAGCTGTGCATTGTCTTCCCTCTGTCTTTGCTTATTTCATTACCAATGGTTACTCAGCTCTCTGCTCAAGTGTCTCTTCCTTAAAATGTTCTTATTTTATCAACTCTAAAATCAGAATGCATTTCTTCTTCAGATTTCTCTAAATTTGTTTTCTTCTCTAAAAATAATGTTAAGGAGTATAAATAAATGTTGAAAATTGGAAGAAGAGAGTATTTTGCCAATTGAAACTGTTCAAAATGATTTACAATGAAACCATGTAATAAACTATCATGCAGCCTTTGAAAACAATGAGAAAAACTAAAGGAGGCTTTAGGGAGGAAAAAAATAAAACAATAATTGCAGTTGTATTTAGATATATATACATATGTAACTAACATGGTTTCTACTGGCTCAAAATGACAATGCTATCCTACCCCTTAATAGTGGTTTTCAATAAATATTTAAAAATCATTAGTGCCAGTAATATATTGTATACTACAAAATAGCTAGAAGAGAGGCTTTTGAGTGTTTTCAATACAAAGAAATGATAAATGCATGAGGTGATAGATATGTTAAATATCCCTGATTTGATAAATAAACAGCATATATAGATATTAAAACATTAAATTGTACACCTTAAATATGTACAATTATAATGTGTCAATTAAAAAATAAATAAAAGCTGGGCATGGTGGCTCACACCTGTAATCCCAGCACTTTGGGAGGCTGAGATGGGCAGATCACTTGAGGCCAGGAGTTCGATACTAGCCTGACCAACATGGTAAAACCCCATCTCTACTAAAAATACAAAAATTAGCTGAGTGTGGTGACCCACACCTGTAATCCCAGCTACTTGGGAGGCTGGGGATGAGAATATCTTGAACCTGGGAGGCAGAAGTTGCAGTGAGTCGAGACTGGGCCATTGCACTCCAGCCTGGGCAACAGAGCGGGTCTCTGTCCCTAAATAAATAAATAAAATAAAATTATTGGTGGACATTATTTTTCTGACAGATAAATTATAATATTAAAGCACATTATGTAAAACACACAAAACTAGAGCTGTCCTGGTATGAAACTAAATAGAGGTAAAGAGAACCTTACAAGGCTTCTTCCTTCTTCCCTGTATGCCTCCTTTCAATGAATTATTTAATGTTCTTGAATTTCCTATCAACATTTCTATTTATGTGTTTATAAGTTATAGTTACACACTACCATACTAACGTATTTTATATCATACACAATATACAATGTTTGAATCAAAACATTCACATTTTTAAAGGGTGAGATTTTAAAACTAATTACAAATTCAATTGTAGTATTTTTTTCTGATGCACTGATGCATTCTCTTATACACCGTTTGATTGACTTACATGTGACTTCAGAGACCATGACCCTAAATCAACAATCCATAGAAGGCTGTTTTCAATCTAGATGCAGTCTGTGACAGAATTCATAATTGTAAATAGTGATACCTGATAAATAAGAACAACATAATAAACTGTTTATAAAGTTAGATTAAGTTTGGAGAACAGTCCTTTATTCTGAAATTATTGACTTTCTTGTGTCTAGCAAACTAAATAGCATTACTTTATATTCTGAATGTCATTGACAATATGTGTATATTGTTCTAATTTTTATAGTTATTAAAGTCTGCTAGTTTCCAATGTCTGGGAATTGCAGTTTGGCAAATAATTGTTATATGTGTACAAAATAAATAGAATGAAGAAGGCATTGAAGAGATACTGATGACGTCTGCATTCAAATGATGATTATATTGACATTCTGAATAGATCTCCACTAAGTGCCACAACAGTGTCACAGCTTACTAGTGATATCTCGTAAGTCCCGTTCCACGTAAGTGGGGAAAACTTCTGTCTATTAGAAATTAAAGAAAAACACATCTTGGGGCAAAGATATATCTTTCTTGAGTACTTTTGCAAAGTGCAAATGTAACTATAGTAAATACCACCAGAGATGAGAATAGTCAGTTCACTTATCTCTAGTTAAATATGAGAGTAAAACTACAATTTTAAGCCTAGAAAATACATGCTAAAGGCATGTTAACTTGGAATTTGGAACTTGCTCTATTGACTACATTTTTTCTATATTGGTAAAATCAGAAAAAAAGAAATGGAGAATTAAACATTATAGAAAACTAAAGAAGAGCAAAAATATAACATGCTTTAATAGAAATTTTAAAAATATAGCACTTATCAAATTTAACCATGACCCTGAATTTATTTTTGGTTCTTTAACTTAACTCATTAAAGAATGTGAAAGATCAATGGTATCTAAGTTTGATCAATGGAATAGTATCAAAAATACTTTTTCACAAAGTTAAAGACTTTAACGTATATAAAAAAGCTTTTTTTAAAAAAATAAATAACACATTTTTCCTTATATATCTTCTCAGTTGCAAGAAACACATACGTAAACTTATTTTATGAATGTCTGATTGATGGGAGAAGAGTGCTCCAGTTACCTGCTATACAAAACTCCAATGTGAAAAAAAAAAAAAAAAAGGTTGCCCAGAACTCCGTTCACAAGTGGTGTCATGAAAACTTGAAGGCAAGTTCTCTAATCCTCAGTGGCTCATTCCAAAGCAGTCATCTAAGTATTGCAAATAGAAATATGTTTCCCCTTGAAATATAAAGTGGCTAAAAAGTAATTTCAATATAAAACTGTTGTAAAACAACAGTAAGAGCTAATCTTATTTTATATTTGACTTATTTAGAATAAATTTTAAACACATATCCAAGAGTAAAGTAAACAATTTAAAAATGTTTAGGACCAAATGTATTTCCTGTTGTGGAATCTAATCGTTCTGGCAAAGGATGGCCAAGGAGAAATACAAAATAAGTAAGTGAATTGCTGACTGCTAAATGATACACGAGTAAAGCCAGTCCAAGGAAATCACCATGAAGAAATATTCTGAGAGAAGTTCCACACTGCGAACTTTTAGAGAAACATCGTTAGGCTCTTTGCTTAGTGAAATGTCCTCAGATAGACAGAGATATGAAACTTCTTGATATTCTTCGAAATACTAACATTTTATACAAAATATGACTTCTAAATGTTCAATAAAACCTCATGGCACTGAACATCTAGGACACAGGAAAAATAATGTCATGGCAAAAATATAAGTTTGTAGAGTTTCCATGTACAAAACATCAATTTAGTAAGTATTTCAAATGTTCTCAACTTGTAGATATATGTGGAGAGATATGTAGAATAACGAGAAACTAGCTCTTTAAGAATTTAAGACATTATTATCCATGCGTTGTTTAAATTTTCCCCCACTAACAGACAAAATGGACTCTCCTTGGCTAACTGAGCTTCTCAAAGTTAAAACAGAACCAGGCCACCATAGTTAAGAGAGGGAACAATCACGTACTCTGCATTCTTAGAAAGATCTAAGTGTCACAGGACCTCCTTTTTACAACCAAGCCAAAGAAGTTTCCGTTGTCAGTGTCAGGATTAACTGTGACCAGAAACTCCCCCTGTCACTCACTGGCTGTTTGAAAGAAACATCTGACAGAGACTTGGCCGATTTGGGGTCTAGAAACTACCTCATCAGGGTCAACTATTTTGACCAATCAGAAATGAACAAGTTTGAAACTTTCATTTGCCTAAGTGGACCTGGTTGATAACCTAGGTGAGAACTTTCCCTATTTAAGCCAGTCCCTCCCTTTGTTCTGTGGAGAGCATACTTCTATTTGTATTGAATGTTATGCCTCCTCAATCTACAGATTATTTTTTAATAGAAAATAAGCTTTCCCTTTTTTCTCTAAAGATCTCATGACCTTTTGTTGACAATGTGAATAAACCTTCCAAACATGCACACAGTTAATCATCTATGACAATTGCTTTTAAAAAAGTGGTAGTATAATAAATGTTATATTATGTTATCTGGACATGGTAGCTCACATCTATAGTCCCAGCACTTTGGGAGGCTAAGGTAGGAGGATCACTTGAGTCCAGGAGTTCAAGACCAGCCTAGGCAACAGAGGGAGATCCTGTCTCTATGAAAAAATAATTTAAATACATTTAAAAATTATAAATGAGAATAAATGTCATATTGTTCAGAAAAGAGATCAGAATTTAGGAAAGATGCAGTGGAGAAGGCAGGAGGGAAGTTTTCCTAGAAGACTACAACTTGAGAGATCATATACGAAATATGTCAGCTTTCAAAGTATGCCCCACCTTGATCCCTGGTCTAACCAGATTTATGATTACTTTGGCCTCACTGTATTAGAAGACAAGGCCCAAAACCTAATTGTGATGTAAATAGTTTTGTTTGTTTGTTTGTTGTTTGGTATTGTATGGTTGTTATTTTAAATACTCTCTTCCTTTTAAATTCCTCACAAATGATTGGCCTATGTTTTTGAGAAAGAACACTAATACTCTCAAGAACTTGAAAAGAAAAATATCAAATTCATACGACTCTTTGTCTAAAGAGACCATTTATCTCCTGAATAGCTGCCCAGCATCAGTCATGTTCAGAGAAGGGGAAGTAACATTGTCTCCTCTTTTTTGGCCTGAACAATTTGTGGATGGTTCCTCTGTGAAATTTTTTAGAAATCGTGTGTGTGCGACCATTTTTCTAAAATAAAGTTGTAAAATGATAATGTTGCCAAAATACGCAAACCAACATATGTGTTTTCTTTCTCTACCACCTTTTTGAAAAGCATTTTTGGGCTGGGGAAGGTTATCTTAAAATTGTATTTCCCAATAATATTCAAAAAATAAGGAAATGCTGGAGAAGCAAATTCCTATGAAATTAACAGCAGTAAAGGCTCAAAGTGGTGAGAGTTTGACTTAGTTGAAAAATAACACAGGATGTCAGTGAAGCTGACTTTTGTGAGCTAGAAAGAGAATAATAGGAGACAAAGTTGGAGAGGTAAGAATATGTATTTACCTACATTATTAAGGAAATGCCATAAATAAGAATTTATGTTTTATTCTAATTGCAATAAATAGATGTTTATAGTGATTTACACTGTATCTAATTTGTATTCATAAATGAACCAATGGGCTGCTATGTTGAGAATTAGTTTAAAGGCTAAGAATATAAGAAGGGCAGCTGCTATTATGGTATCCTTGGAAAGACATAATAATGCCTTGTTTTTTTTGTTTTTGTTTTTGTTTTTGTTTTTGTTTTGAGATGGAGTCTCGCTCTGTCGCCCAGGCTGGAGTGCGGTGGCGCAATCTCCGCTCACTGCAAGCTCCGCCTCCTGGGTTCACACTATTTTCTTGCCTCAGCCTCCCCAGTAGCTGGGACTACAGTCACCCACCACCACGTCCAGCTAATTTTTTGTGTTTTTTAGTAGAGACAGGGTTTCACCATGTTAGCCAGGTTGGTCTCGATCTCCTGACCTCATGATCCGCCTGCCTCAGCCTCCCAAAGTGCTGGGATTACAGGCGTGAGCCACCGCGCCCTGCCAATAATGACTTTTTAAAGGTGAAGAAAACTTTTCTTCCACCCTCTGAAGGTCTGAGCTCTGTAATGATCTTGACAGTAGACAGATTAGTAAGACAAATCTGGATGCTCTGGCTCCTGCCTGTAGTCCAGCTATTCAGGAGGCTGAGGCAGGATGATCCCTTGAGCCCAGGAGTTTGTGGCTACAGTAAGCTGTGATCCATCCCAGGTCACTGCATTCCAACCTGGCAAGACTCTATCTCTTAAAAAAAAAAAAAAAGAAAAGAAAAGAAAGGGAGAAAAGGCATACAAATTTATTATATGCATATGCACAGGAATCCCACAAAATATAAGACTCAAAGAGGGGCCAGATGGTTGAAGCTTAAATAGCATTTTGAGCTACAGAAAGAAATAGGGGCTTGTTGTGGAGAGGTGACAACACAAGCCATAGGAGGTTGAAGGGAGGACATCCATGATGAACAAAGGTTGTTTTACTGTACAGATCAAGTTTCTCAGGCAGCCTTCAGAATAGGTGATGGGCTATGCAAAATTCTTTCTGGGCTAAGCATTGATATGATCTTTTCTAGATCTGTTTTAGACAGATAAGGAGGCTCAGAGAAAGCCTGTTCTTACATTTGCTGTTTACTAATGTAGATAGATGTAAATTTCTTTTACAAAAGGACAGCTTTTCAGATCTATTCCTGTGTCTGCAGCTTCTCTGAATAGTTATCTCAAAATATGCCAAGAAGTATATTTTGTGATAGCATAGATTAGTCTCCTACAGTCCCATTTTGGGGTGGTATGTCCTGAGCCCCAACAACTTCATTATTAGGAAATACAAATAAAAAAAGGGGACATCTATACTTTGTAATTAAAGCAAAATGTAAAGGTCAATACAATATATGTAGAGAGGGAAGAGGGACAAAAAGCGTAACCAAAATAATCCTTATGATTTTTGGCTGGAGCAACAAGATAGGTGTTAAAATTCTTAACTGAAGTGAATAAAATTGAGAAATAACAGATTTGGGTGGAGTAGAATACAAAAATAATTTTGATTATCATTTGTTTTCAGTCCTTTTGAATATAATACAAGATGTCCATCTATTTTTTTAATCCTTGATTTTTCATTATGTTATGGCATTCTGCCTTATGAACATACGCTAATCAAATGAACATCTCTCTATTATTGAATATTTGTTTCTTTAAGTGCTTTGAAGCTATTGACTGTTGCCCTCCACAAAGACCACCTGAAAAAGCTGTTGATTAAGCAAATTTAAATTGATGAGACTTACTGCAATAAGGAGGGAATATCAACTTGAAATAGTATTAGTAGTGTCTCAGTATGAAAACAATTGAGGATAGTTACAGAGTTTGATGACCTGATTTGTGTAATATTAAGATGGGACTTGTAATCTGTGTAAATGCCTAAGATTAGGAACAGTTTATGATAAAGTAGCTTTGAATTGACTGGCAACGTGAATTAAGGGTCTTGAAGTAAGTCTTGAGTAATCTGTTAGTCTTGATAAGAAAGCTATATTAGGCTGGGTGCGGTGGCTCATGTTGCCATCCCAGCACTTTGGGAGGCCGAGGCGGGGAGATCACGAGGTCAGGAGATTGAGACCATCCTGGGTAACACAGTGAAATCCTGTCTCTACCAAAAAAAAAAAAAAAAAAAAATACAAAAAATTAGCCAGGTGTGGTGGTGGGCACCTGTTGTCCCAGCTACTGGGGAGGCTGAGGCAGAAGAATGGCGTGAACCTGGGAGGCAGAGCTTGCAGTGAGCCAAGATCGCACCACTACACTCCTGCCTGGGTGACAGTGCAAGACTCTGTCTCAGAAAAAAAAAGAAAAAAGAAAAAAGAAAAGCTGTTTTAGTTGGCTCACTGTCATATCTTCCAGAAGCAAATATTTGATTGTCCCTAGCATTTTACGATAAAGACACAGAAATTGTCCAGTATTGTTCAATATAGGGACAGGGAATCACATTGATTTCAGCCCTCAATACATATTGTCAAATAGCCCTCAGTGAAGTTGGCATTAATTTAGACGTTTCTATATTTACTCCTACTGATTATATTTTTACTTGAATTTAATGAATAATTACCTGATTGTTTATCATACTCAGATTTTGATGTGCTATATTGCTATATCTGATTTTTATTCATCTTTTAATTTTTAATATCAGTTCATAACCCAATAAAGGATAACTAATAATTATAATTATTCAATAAATATAATTATTAAAAATATGCATGTGGAAACTAAGCATTAGTCTTCTAAGAAGAAATACTAATTGAGATAAAGGTGTTGAAAACAGTGCCCTAATCTTTAGGGAAAACATATGAATGTCTCTTATAAGAACCACTTTTGTAATATTTTCATTATAGCATTTCAACTGTCAGAGGGATTAGTGAGCAAAGATGGCTTTGGCATATTTTCAAAATGATCCCAAGTATTGAATCCTTCATTTAAGGAGCCATAGCAATGTTAGACAGATGATGATAGACTTTCTTCCCAGTGGGAACACTTGAGTTGCATCCCTCACTTATCATTCTCATGCATAGTGACTATCACAAATAGCTGTAGGAGATTAGCCTGTTTGGCTGGTTTTATCCAGGCACAGCTTTCATGGCAGGTATCAAAAGAAAGACACCTAATACTCATAATCCTTGTGAAATATAACCTAAGGGGGAGAAATTCCATTTTTTATAGAAATTTTGCTGGAAAATGTTTTATAAAGCAAAAAACGTTTCAGATAATGCGTTGCAATCTAATTATTTCTCTATTGGCAACAATGACCCTTTTTACTAAAAAAACTTCCTTAGACCCAAAACAGTTACAAAAGAGTAAAAATGTCTAATTTATATTCTTTAAAATTGCAGATACACATACATATATAACCTTTTTAATGCAAAAGAGTAAAATGCGAAGGGTACTAACTTGTATTTTTTAACATGATGAGTGAATGCAGCATATAGTGTGAATTTAACGGGTTCCTGATAAGATTTGGCTCTGTGTCTCTACACAAATCTCATGATGAATTGTAATCCCCATGTGTGTCAAGGAAGGGACCAGGTGGGAGATGACTGGATAAGAGGGTAGCTTTCCTCATGCTTTTCTCATGATATTGAGTGAGTTCTCATGAGATCTGATGGCATTAAACTGGCACTTCCCCCTTTGCCCTCTCTCTTCTTCTGTCATGTAAGACATGCATTGTTTCTCCTTTACCTTCTGCCATGACTGTAAGCTTCCTGAGGCCTCCCCAGCCATGTGAATTGTGAGTCAATTAAACCTCTTTCTATACCCAGTCTCAGGTAGTTCTTCATAGCAGTGTGAAAACGGCCTAACACAGTTTCTTTTCAAATTTTATCAACATTTTATCATAAACTGACATTATTTATTTAATATTTTACTTAAGTTTTCAATATATAGGTTTACCATGTAAATATGTATTTTCATATCAAGAAAGCAGTACCAAATATTTTTAAATTCTTAAAAAATAAAAAAATTATTAACTATATTATCAGAAAGTCATTGTTAATAGTTTTATGTATATGTATGTGTGTGTATATATATATATACACACACACACACACACCTTATTTACTATTCAAAAATTTAGATCATGCAGCACATTTTTTGCAAATTTCCAATAAGCTATGATAACACATATATATGAAAAAAATGAACTGAGTAAACCATTCATTTCATAGAACTAGAAGACAGAATCAAATTACAGAAGTATAAAATAAGAAATTATATTTTTTAAAAATGTAACACAATTAACCAATTCTAAGACAATAAACCATGAAAAATTATGTGATTGCTAGGAGTTGCATAGATGGCATAAAAGCTTACTATTAGAGCCTCTAAGTCAGTTCCAGTCATCATTCCTCCACTGTCCTGTACCAGGCCATTTTCTACTGGACAAATTTTCATTCCTCTAGGGAAACAAAATTCTATAAACTTTCTTAAATGGAAACATCCTGTTACCTCACTAACTCTTCAATAATTCTACACACACACACACACACACACACACACACACACACACAAATTTATTCTTAGAAAAGCAATTGTAGCAATTATGTTATCACATAATATTATAGAAGTAGGTGGGTTTTTTTCCAAATAATTGGAGTTTGTGCTTTTCATAATTTTCCAATAAGTGCCGTAGTAAAAGTTTTTTGGTCCCCTGGCACAACTGTCATGCTAAATATTTACCATAACTGTCACTGGAAAGGAGTCCCAAAAGAGGATTCTTAGATCTTACACGAGAAAGAATTTGGGGCTAGACTACAAAGTTAAGTGAAAGGAAGTTTATGAGAGAAATAAAGAAACAAAAACAATGGCTACTCCACAGAGGAGGGCATTCCTGAAAGCAAGAAGAGAAACATGCCCACCTTAGGCAGAACCCTTGTTTATATAGAAGTTAAAAAAGCAAAAAACAAAGAAAAATATTGCATTAGTCTGTTTTCACGCTGCTGATAAAGATATACTTGAGATTGGAAAGAAAAAGAGTTTTAATGGACTTACAGTTCCATATGGCTGGGCAGGCCTTACAATCATGGCAGAAGGCAAGGAGGAGCATGTCACGTCTTACATGGATGATGGCAGGCAAAGAGAGAAAGCTTGTACAGGGAAACTTCTCTTTATGCAACCATCAGATCTTGTGAGACGTATTCACTAATATGAAAACAGCATGAGAAAGGCCCACCCCCATGATTCAATTACCTCTCACTGGTCCCTCTTATGACACATGGGAATTGTGGGAGTTACAATTCAAGATGAGATTTGAGTGGGGACATAGCCAAACCATATCATATATATATATACACACACACACACACACACATACACATACACACACACAAACACACAAATATATGTGTGTGTGTGTATATACACACACACAAACACACACATATATGTGTGCATATATGTATACACACATATGTATATGTATATATGCTATACCACTAGGGTTCATGACAAAGGATTGTTAATCTTTGTGTAATTCTACTGATTTTGCAAAAATCTACATAATTATCTTAAAGCAAAATATTCTTAAACTAAGAATGCTTTTGTCTTTAAGATGTGGGGACATCAGGACACTTTCTGGGTCTGTTAAATCCTGGGTCTGTTTAGTAAACATTATTAATCTGTTCCCTTGACCATCAACATCTTATGATTATGAATGCCTAGGTTCCTGGGAATGCAGCCCAGCAGGTCAGTCTCATTTTACCCAGCCAGTGCCTCTTCTGGATAGATCACTCTGGTTCAAATGCCTCTGACATATTCACAAATAACACAACCTTATGACTACTTTGAACTTGTATTATTTTTAACTGTAACAAGCAATCCTTTTGATACTATCATTTAAAATAAATGACAGTTTAATCTGTGAAGAAAAAAAGTACATTTTTATCTGAGGAATGTGAGCTCCTGTAAATTATGAGACCCAGAAAGGAATTTGAATGAAATAGCAGTCACATCTCTCCCATTAGAGCAAAACAATTACCTCTTAAAGGCACTTGCTATGTGAGTTCTAGATTAACTGATGCCAAGAAGCCTTTAAATCCCATGTGATGGGCACCCTAACTCATAACATTAACTCAATAATGTATAGCCAATCACTAATCGATATCTCTGTAGTCAATGAGAATTCCTATTAGATAACCTTGTATCAGTCCACTCCTTGTTTTCTTTGCCTTTAAAAACCAGTTGGTAACAAGGGTTGATGGAGCTCTCCCCAAAACTACTTGGAAGTGTGCCCTACACAGCTAACCTCACTCTGGTTCATGTAAACTCTTAAAATTATATTTTGTGCTTCAGTCTTTTTCTCGTAGGTCAACAAGTGAAAAATAAGAAATCAAATGTATTTTTAAACTACATTATTTTCCTAATTTATTTAATAAGAATTTAATTAGAGTTTAGGAAAACAAAATTCTATAAATTTTTTTAAATGGAAACTCCCTGTTACCTCACTGGCTCTTCAAAAATTCTACACACAAAAAATTATTATTTAAAAAGCAATGGTAACAGTGATGCTATCACAATACTTTAGGATTAAAGATTTCTTTCAAATAATTGGAATTTGTGCTTTTCACAGTCTTCCAACAAGTGCCACAGCTGAACTCTTACTCATTTTAATTTCTTTATTTTTGAAAAAATATATGTATGTATATATAAATATTTGTGGTTATTTACTTCAGAGTGATTTAAATTATTTTCTTTAGCCTTCCTTGTTGCATTCCTTCTCACACTGCTGTAAAGAAATACCTGTGACTGACTGGGTAATTTATAAAGCAAAGAAGTCTAATTGGCTCATGGTTCTGCAGGCTGTACAGAAAGCATGGCAGCATCTGGTTCTGGGAAGGCCTCAGAAAAATTATGATCATGGCAGAAGGTAGAGGAGAAGCAGGCAGGTCTTACATGGTAAGAGCAAAAGGAAGAGAGAGGGGAAAGTGTACACACTTTTAAACAACTAGGTCCCATGAGAACTCACGATGCCTATGACAGCATTGTCATAGGAATGGTGTTAAACCATGAGAAACTGCTCTCATGATTCAATCACCTCCCTTCTCACCAGGCCCCACCTCCTAATACTGGGAATTACATTTCAACATGAGATTAGGGTGGGCACACAGATTCAAACCATATGATTCTGCACTTGGCCCCTTCCAAATCTCATTCCCTTCTCACGTTTTAAAAGACAATTGTTGCAGGAATTTTTCTTAATTCAGCTAAATATGGGTTTTTTGTTCCATGGCCATGAAAATTCAGGGTTACAGACAATTTAAATGGTGAGTAAGACAGGGTTTTACTGAGTAAAAATGAAGGAAACCGGGAAACAGGGACTCTCTTCAAGGCCAGAGTGCCTGCTAGAGTGCTTCCTGCCTTGAAGTTTGAATCCCAGGAAGAGAAGGTGTCAGGCTCCTCCCTGTTGTAGATGTTGCAAACTTCCTGAGGCTCCACTGCAGTGTGCAGGCTGGCTGGAGTTTTGCCAGGGACCTGCTCCCACCTGGCTGTGTCACAATCATCCCTTCACAACAGTCCCCCAAACTCTTGACTCATTCCAGCCTTAACTCAAATGTCCCAGTCCAAAGTTTCATTTGAGACAAGACAAATCCCTTCTGCCTTTGAGCCTGTAAAATCAAAAATAAGTTAGTTACTTCCAAGATAGAATGGGGTTACAGGCATTGGGTAAAGGTTCCCATTCCAAATGAGAGAGATTGGCCAAAAAAAAAAAAAAAAAAAAGTGCCACAGGCCCCATGCAAGTCCAAAACACAGCTTGGCAGTCATTAAATCTTAAAGCTCCAAAATCTCTTTTGACTCCATGCCTCACATTGAAGGCAAGCTAATGCAAGAGATGGGCTCCCAGAGCCTTGGGCATCTCTGCCCCTGGTATAGCACCTGTGGCTCTTTCATTTTTGGCATTGAGTGCCTCCAGCTTTTCCAGGCTTATGGCACAAGCTGTTAGTGGATCTACCTTTCTGGGGTCTGGAGGATGGAGGCCCTCTTCCCATAGTTCACCGAGACAGTGCCCCAGTGGGGACTCTGTGTGGGGGCTCCAACCCCACATTTCTCTTCTGCTCTGCCCTAGAAGAGCTTCTTCCTGAGGGCTCTGCTTCTGTACCAGACTTCTGCCTGCACATCCAGGCATTTCCATACATCCTCTGAAATCCAGTTGGAGGCTCCCAAGCCTCAACACTTGCACTCCGCACACCAGCAGGCTTAACATTTTGGGAAAACCACCAAGGCTTCTGGCTTACACCTGCTGGAGCATCAACCTAAGCTGTTTCTGGGCCCCTTTAATCCAAAGCTGGAGTAGGAGACACATCTGGAACTGGAGCCACCAGAATACCGGAGGCAGTGTCCTGAGGCTCCACAGCAGTGGAGCCCTGGGCCTCACATACATCATTCAGTCCCCCTAGGCCTCTGGGCCTGTGATGGAAGGGGGCTGCCAAGAAGGTCTCTGAAATACCTTTGAGGCCTTTACCCCATTGTCTTGGATATCAGCACTTGGCTCCTCTTTACTTATACAAATTTCTGTAGCCAGTTTGAATTCCTCCCCAGAAAATGGGTTTTTCTTTTCTACTGCATGGCCAGGGTGCAAATTTCCCAAACATGCTCTGCTTCCTTTTAAAATTGACTTCCTATTTCAGGTCATTTATTTGCTCATACATATGAGTATAGGTAGTTAGAAGCAACCAGGCCACTTTTGGAATGCCTTGCTGCTGAGAAATTTTTTCTGCCAGATACCCTAAATCATCACTCTCAAGTTCAAAATTCCATAGATCCCTAGAGCAGAGGTGTAATATAGCCAAACTCTTTGCCAAGACATAAGAAAAGTGACCTTTACTTCCATTCCCAATAAGTTCCTCATCTCCATCTGAGACCTCCTCAGCCTGGACTTCACTGTTCATATCACTATCAGCATTTTGGTCACAACAATGTAACCAGTTTCTAGGGAGTTCCAAACTTTCCCTCATCTTCCTGTCTTCTTCTGAGCCCTCCAAATTGTTCCAAACTCTGCCCATTACCCAGTTTTAAATCTGCTTCCACATTTTCGGGTACCTTGATTGCCATGGTCTACTCCTTGGTACCAGTTTTCTGTATTAGTCGATTCTTCCACTGCTATAAAGAAAAACCTGAGACTAATTGATAACAAAAAGAGGTTTAATTGGCTCATGGTTCTGCAGGCTCTACAGGAAACATGGCAGCATATGGTTCTGGAGAAGCCTCAGAAAACTTACAATTATGGCAGAAGCTGGAGGGGAAGCAAGCAGGTTTGATGTGGCCAGAGCAGAAGGAAGAGAGATGGGGGAGGTGCACACACTTTTAAACATCCAGCTACCTTGAGAACTCACTATCCTGAGGAGAGGAGTGAGGAGTGGTGGTGTTAAATCATGAGAAACCACTCTTATGATCCAATCACCTCCCACCAGGCCCCACCTCCAATGCTGGGAATTACGTTTCGATGAGATTTGGGTGGGGACATAGATCAAAACCATATTACCTGTGATTTTTAAAATGTCTGTTATTAACCCACATTACATTTTGATTAAAAAGTCTAAGTTGAAAGGTTGTTTAAAAAAAGGCTGCAATCATATTCAAGACTAATAAAATACTAAATGTATGTTTTTCATTAACTATTTCAATTTTATTATTCATCTCCTCTTGGGAGATACTGCTTGAGTTTTTCCTTCTATTAGTGTACCATATTTTGTTTATCTAATCACATTGTATTGGATATTTAAACGTTTTTACAATTTATTGATTTCTATATAAAATTCATAATGAATATAACATGAATATAGAACTCTGAAAATATGTTGTTTGCTTTCATAGGATGTACTCTTTAAAAAGGTGAGCTGAAACAAGTATATGTCATTTTTCAAAGAATTTTATGATGTTGTCTGCATTTTGGTCCCTCTCCCTTGAGATTTTTCTCTTCAAATTTACCCTTCCTTCAAGAGTTTATGAATTTAACCATTTTCCAAAGGTCTTTTTTTTTTTTTTTTTTCCAAAGGTCTTAATAACACTGGGCATTGCCATCATTTCTACTTTTGCCAGTTTACAATAAAAAATTCCTGTTATTGTGTTTTTTGATTAATAATAAAATTAAACTTTGCATATGTTTATAGAATTTTTCTTTAATAATAACTTTTTAAAGGCATTTGTACATGTAAAACTGAGATTTGCATGATTTTATTAAACTTAATTTTAAAGATTCATTTAAAATTAAGGTGCAGTGGCTCACACCTGTAATCTCAGCATGCTGGGAGGCTGAGATGGGAGGATTTCTTGAGCCCAGGAATTCAAGGCTGCAGTGAGCTAGGATTGTGTCTCTGAAATTCATCCATTCATCCAGTGATCATGTCTGGGCAACAGAGTGAGATCATGTCTCTAAAAGTTTTCTTTCTTATATTTATTTTTAAACTGATGAAAGTATGTCTATTAGCATACATAGTAAACAACTTTTACCTCATATCGACATTTTTCCATAATCTGTGGATTTTTGTTTTGACACAGTGATTAATTTTTAGTATCTGTTTATTTTTAATGTGTTGCAATTTTTTATCTCAAACTTAAATATTTAAGCTTCCTATAATTATTTTTGTGTAAAATATGAGGTAGCTGTCTAACTCACACAAAAATCAATCTAGCTTTAATATTAAAAAAATTATTGTATTCCATGTATTCTTCTGTCATTAATATTAATAATATTAATAATTGGAAAGCCTTTCTTGACATAATTCATTTGTTTTCAATATTTTGAAAATTATTTCTTTTTATAGGTGCTATAGTATTTTTTTAATTGACAGAAATATTATCTGTATTTAAGGCGTACAATATGATATTTTGAAATATAGAGTCTGTATTTGTGTTGTAATTGTTCAACATTTATGTCCATATACCAATGTTTGTTATAAGTACTGAGTACATTTAAAAAATTAAATTTTTTTTCTTAGCTCAGTAATATTGAAAATAACATAAGAATTATCTCTTAACCTTATCTGGTAAATTCTGGAGGCCTTTAGCTTCCCTAGAGGATACTTAAGTGACATCACAATATTGAAAACGGCAGTTGAGTGTGATAAGAAAAAAAAAAAAAAAAAAAAACCCAAGAGTTCAAGCTTTAAAGTCAGAAATTCCTGGGTTTAATATGTTAGCCAAGCAGATCTTTTGAAGCAGCAAGTTATGTCTTTAATTGGACATAGCAATGTTGCCTGATTTATGTAGGTACCCCAAAGTCTTGACTATATCTGGCACATATCAAAGTTTTCTCATTATTATTTAAAAAGCTGTTTCTATAGAGTACTTGAAAAATAACAGAGCATTATCATAAATGAACTATAATAAAAGCATAAAGTTTATCCAATACTAGTGAATAAATTTATATAATCAATGACATCAATAAGAAAATAAGAAATTACCATTACCTGGATAGCCAAAAAAGACTTCTGAAAAAATACAACATTCATTTTGTATATAAACTTAAACCTAATTAAGAATACAAGCATACTTTCTTTATCTACTAATGAATAACTGTTTTAAACAAAGACCCAAATTATTTAAGTCAACAACGAAAATAATGTAAGACACTCAAGAGAAGTTTTCATGTAATGGAATTCTAAAACAATAGCTTTTTCTTTTACTTCTACTTTTTTTTTTTCTTTGAGATGGCATCTCACTCTGTTGCCCAGGCTGGAGTGCAATGGCACAATCTCAGCTCACTGCAACCTCCATCTCGCAGGTTCAAGCAATTCTCCTGCCTCAGCCTCTCAAGTGACTGGGATTACAGGTTCATGCCATCATGCCCAGCTAATTTTTTTGTATTTTACTAGAGACGAGGTTTCACTGTGTTGCCCAGGCTGGTCTCAAACTCCTGAGCTTAGGCAATCCTCCTGCCTTGGCCTCCCAAAGGGCTGGGAATTCAGGCTTGAGCCACCGTGCCCAGCCAACAATTGTTTTTTCTTACATCAGTAATAATTGGGTAGAAAATATAATTAAAAAATGATGAATGTTTAAAATAGCAAAATATTAAATATTTAGAAAAAATAGCATAACAATGAATAAGTATAGAGAAAATTATTAAATTTTACTAAGCAAGATAAAATTTTTGAGCACATTAAAAGACCATTGTGTTAAAAGCCTTATTTTATCCAAACTGCTTTTCAAACCAAAAGCAATATTTTTTCGGGTTCTAGACAATGATGTGCTCTTCTCATAGAATTTACCACATTTGCAACTCCTCTAATGAGTCAATTCATGGATGCAAAAAGGCCATTTGATAGAGTGAAGATAAAGAAAGACACGGTGTGAAGGGTAAATAATCTCTTCAATAGCTGTTGAAAGAGCACAAAGGCAGCCAATACACACATACATAAAGTGAAGGGCAAAGTTATACTGCATTAATGTCAGGGCATTCATGTTATGCTGCAAATTACTACTCCTGAACAACTCATGGTGCATTCAGTCCAACTAGGAAGTTGTGGTATAGTTCAATAAAATTACTTAGATTTTTTGCAATTCCTGTCTCTTTAAATGCTATAGAAATTCTTGTAGAAAATCCTCTCTAGGCTGGGCATGGTGACTTATGTCTATAATCCCAGCCAGCATTTTGGGAGACTGAGTCAGGAGAATTGCTTGAAGCCAGGAATTTGAGACCAGCCTGAATAACAAAGCAAGACCATGTCTGTACAAAAGATAGAAATCAAAAATTAAATTAAAAAAAAAAGGAAATCACCTCTAATTCAGGAGTCACTCATTACTCCTTACTGGAATAGACAGTTTTAGTTTAGAAAATCCTAAAATCTCTATATATCTGTATATTTGCAGAAACTGAAATTATATACAAGCAAAAGTTCATTTTATTTAATATTGCATCAGTAATATCTATTTGTGTATTTAAGATTGAGAGAGAAGGACAGAGGCAGAGATGACAAAGACAGATAAAACTGTATTTCGGGCCAGGCACGGTGGCTCACGTCTGTAATCCCAGCACTTTGGGAGGCCGAGGCGGGCGAATCACAAGGTCAGGAGATCGAGACCATCCTGGCTAACACGGTAAAACCCCGTCTCTACTAAAAATACACACACACACACACACACACACACACACACACACACACACACAATTAGCCCAGCGTGGTGGCACACGCCTGTAGTCCCAGCTACCAGGGAGGCTGAGGCAGGAGACTGGCATGAACTCAGGAGGCCGAGCTTGCAGTGAGCCGAGATGGCGCCACTGCACTCCAGCCTGGGTGACAGAGTGAGACTCTGTCTCAACAAACAAACAAACAAACAAACAAACAAACAAACGTCTATATTTCGATCTGCATGCCTATTTATCAACAAGAAATGACCAGGTCTCTCAATAAACTACTCCACCTCCCACGCTCCCCGCCCCCCGACCACATAGACACACACAAACACTATCAAGCATTATTGTGAAATAAAAAGAGAAATGTAGGTACAAATTGAGAAATAGACCAAAGTTCTGGATGGCAACTACTGAAATACTTTCATAATTAGTTTATAATTTTAAATCAAGTAAAATGAAATTCTATATTCAAAAGTTTATTTATATGCGTTACTAAATAAGAAAAGATTCTTGTAGGAATTTTTCCTGTGAATAAAATAATAAAATTGTTTTATGTTTGTCATAACTGTGCAGGTATTTTCTTTTTTGTGTGTAAATTTATGTAATTTCAAATTTATAACATTTACAAGGATTAATATAATAACTTTCACCGGGATTTTCCGTGTATGCCCATATTTGATTTGTTCATATTTTGCTCCTATTTTCTCTGTTTTTCTTCTTCTCCCTCTCCTCTCATTCTCTTTCTTATTTATCTTCTTTTAGATATTTTCTCAGTATCTAAAATATGTTTGCATATGTATGTATACTTTTGTGTATGTGTATGATATATATTTTTTCTTTTGAAAACAAGAAAATAGAAATTCTGTTCCTTGCCTCTTAATAATTTAATTCTAATATCACAAGAAGAAGAAAATTATGTTAAGTTTAGTTTCTTTGCCAAAACTGAAGAAATATAAATGCAACACGATTGCCTCATATTCATACTCAAATTGTTTCAAATGCCTAATAATGCCATTAAAGACTGATGACTTTTTCCCATACAGGATTCACATGGCATTTACTTAACATGTGTTTTTAGTCAACTTTAATTCAGAGAAAATCCTGAGCCTTTACATTTGTTTCTGTACCTTACATCATTGGCCAGTTATTTTGTTGAATGACTCTCTGTTTAATTCTGTTGGATGTTTACTCATTAGCAATTCGATGTATATACTCTTGGCAGGTACACAACTGAAACAATGTGTCCATTTCAGTGCATTGTATTAGCGGGAACATGGAATTTGCTTCCATAATAGTGATATTAGTTTTGATGATATAATTAATATGGTATTCTCCAATTTTCTTCACTGTATTTTTCCCCTTTGTAATGTAACAGTACTTTTTACACAGACACTGAGACTAGTTTTAGCACTCAATATTGGGTTTCTAACTTCATCATTTCTTTTACTTTTATTAGTTACCATTATACTATAACAAGCTTTCTTTCCCGTTACTAAATTTTATCTTGAAAGTTTTGAAACAGCTCAAGTCAGTAATACAATATAGGTTAGGATTAAGTCTATTAGGCTCCAGTCATACAATAGAATACCATAACTATTGACATCATAATGGATGGATAGATAGACAGATACAAAAATACATGCATACATGCAGACTATTTGTCATAGGAGTTTAGATTCACCACAAAACTGATTAGAAGGTACAGAGATTTCCCATATACCCCAGTCTCCCACAAGCATATTCTCCCCCAATATCAATATGCCTCACCACCATTTTACCTTCATTATACTTGATGAAGCCTACACTGATACATCGTTATCAACCAGTCTATATTTTACATTAGAGTTTACTCTTTGTGTTATACATTCCAATGACATGAATCCATCATTGTAGTATCATACAGAGTAGTGGTCATTACCCTAAAAATCCTGTATGCTACACATATTCATTCCTTCCTCCTTTCCAATTCTTATCAATCGTTGATCTTTTTACTGTCTTCATAGTTTTGTTTTTCCAGAATATCTTCCTTATATTGGGAATTAAATGATATGCAGCCTGTTCAGGCTGGTTTTCACTTAGTAATATGCATTGAAGAACATTTTAATGGCGTAATAGCTCATATCTTTTTGGCACTAATTAATATGCCGTTGTCTGGATGTAACACAATTTACCTATTTCCCTGATGAAGGAAATCTTGATTGTTCCTTAGTTTTGACAATTACAAGTAAAGGTACTCTAATAATCAGAGTGCAGATTTTTACATGGACATACATTTTTTACTTCTTTTGGTAAATATCAAAGGGCACAATTTTGGGGTTGTAAGGTACCAGTGTATTTAGTTTGTAAGAAACAACCAAATTTCTCCCAAAGTGGTTGGACCATTTTGCACTTCCACTAGCACTGAATGAGAGTTCCTGTTGCTGCCCATCCTTACCAGCATTTGGTGTTCTCAGTGTTCTGGATTTTGGCCATTCTAATAGATGTGTAGTAATATATATTATTGTTATTTTAATTTTTGTTTCTCTAATGTCATATGATGTAGAACACCTTTTCATATGCTTATTAGCCATCAAAATATCTTCTTTGATGAGGTGTTTGTTAATTCCTTGCTTCATTTTGTAACTGAGTTGTTCATTTTTTTTTTATTGCTGACTTTTAAGTGTTCTTTGGGTATTTTAAATAATTCTTTATCAGATACATTTTTCACAAATATTGTTTTCTCCCAGGCTGTGGCTCGTCTTCTTGTCCTTTTGACAGTGTCTTTCAGAGAGCAAAAGTTTTATATTTTAATTTTGTCCAATTTATTAATTTTTTTTCCCACAGATTGAGCCTTTAGTGATATATCTAAAAAGCTGGCCAGGCATGGTGGCTCACGCCTGTAATCCTAGCACTTTGGGAGGGTGAGGCGGGAGGATCACGAGGTCAGGAGTTTGAGACCAGCCTGATGAACATGGTGAAACCCCCTCTCTACTAAAAATACAAAAATTAGCCAGGTGTGGTGGTGTGAGCCTGTAATCCCAGCTACTTGGGAGGCTGAGGCAGAAGAATCACTTGAACCCAGGAAGCAGAGGTTGCAGTGAGCTGAGATCATGCCACTGCACTCCAGCCTGGGTGACAGAACGAGACTCCATCCCCACTCACCGCAAAAAAAAAAAAAAAAAAGCCATCACCAAACCCAAGATTTTCTCCTACATTATGGTCCAGGAGTTTTATAGGTTTGTGCTTTACGTTTAGGTCTGTGATCCAGTTTTTTTGTTGTTGTTAATTTTGTGAAGAGTGTAAAATCTGTATTTAGATTAATTTTTGTTACATGTAGAATGACTGTTGTTCCAACATCATTTGTTGAAAAAGACCATCTTTTCTTCATTGTATTGCACAGTCTCCTCTGTCAAAGATCAGTTGACTCTATGTTGGTCTATTTTGAAGATTTTTATTCTAGTTCATTTAATCTATGTGATCATTCTTTTACCAAGAACACATTGGCTTGATTTCTGTAGCTGTATAGTAAGTCTTCAAGTTGGTAGTATCAGTCTTCCAACTTTGTTTTTCTCCTTAAGTATTGTGTTGGCTATTCTGATCTTCTGCCTCTCCATACAAACTTTAGAATGAGTTTATTGATATCCACAAAGTAATTCACTGGTATTTTTACTGGGATTGCATTAATTCTCTAGATCAAATTGAAAAGAACTAACATCTTGACAGTATTGAGTCTTTCTACATGCAAATATAGAATATCTCCACTTAGTTTTTTTGATATTTTTCTTAAAAGTTTTGTAGTTTTCCTCATGTAGATCTTATACTCATTTTTCTAGGTATATAGATGATTATTTTAGAAGATGGTGCAGACATATATTTTTGACATTAAAACATTAAAAAGTTATTAAAATGTATCATTATAAAGAAACAGAAAAATAAACCCACTTCAAACCACATTTTCTCACTACTCCATACTTCTACTAAGAGCTTTGAAAGATCTTTGTATAAAATCATATCTAATTTTAAAATCCCAGGGATCACCAATTTAATTGAAATGATTAAATACATATAAAATACAAAAGCAGCAGAATAAATTTTGAGGAAGGGGAGTCAGAGTACTACTATCAAACACAGTTTCAGAAAATGTGGGTAATAAATAATATTTATTCTTCATTGTGTGCATCTGTAAAAATTCTGTATCGATATCCATCTTTCCTTGAGATGAAGATGCATGCATTTTTTGTATTTTTATTTTACAGAATTAAATAATTGCAGAAGTAATTTTTTCAGTTATTTTTTGGAACAGAGCTCTCTCCTTTATGTTCCCCTTAGAATTAGTCCACCTAAATGGGATGCTCATAAATATATGCTTTTTTCTTTTTTTTGAGACAGAGTCTCGCTCTGTCGCCCAGGCTGGAGTGCAGGGGCACGATCTTGGCTCACTGCAAGCTCCGCCTCCTGGGTTCAGGCCATTCTCCTGCCTCAGCCTCCCAAGTAGCTGGGACTACAGGCGCCCACCACCATGGCTGGCTAATTTTTTTGTATTTTTAGTAGAGATGGTGTTTCACTGTGTTAGCCAGGATGGTCTTGGTCTCCCAAAGTGCTGGGATTACAGGCGCGAGCCACTGTACCCCGCCAATATATGCATTTTTTTTTAACTTTAAAGCTATAAAAAGTTTAAGCATTAAATTAATATTTTTGAGGACCAAGTATATGCAAAGAGCTTAGAGGATTCAAATATAATGAAAGAATTGTAATTACTTCGTTACCATGCTAAATAGAAACCATTGCAGCCACAGTTGTTCTTTTCTAGTGCCTTCTGAGTAGACACTTTTTGTCATTTTTCCTTCGTTTTTTATCCAGAACAAAGTCTGGCACAGAGCTCTGCATATAGAAAGTGTCCAGTTCTTTCTTGAACTTGTACATAAAATTTACAACTCCACTGAAAAATCTGTAGTTGAAGGGAATAAACACAATTTAAAGTAAGTAATGAACATATAAAATATTCAGAAAAATATAACACATCACATAGTTGTACTCTAAAGTGCCACAGAGTTGCCATCAATGGCAATTATTTGTCACATCTCAGTGAATTCATTTGAGAGATTCTTAATATTGCTCTAGAGATACTCAACAGTATTAGAGTAAACTTTACTGAGGAGAAAGAAGAAATTTAAATTAACACTATTTTTCCTCTCTAAATTCCTCAGTCAAGTGGACCTTCTCCACCCCTGACACCCCCTGACACAACCCCTAAAGAACTGAAGAGTACTCAGCTTACTTTTTCTCCCTTTATAGAAGCTCTCTCTATCTCAAAGGAGAAGTATTCTGTTGGCATTTTTATATCTTGTTTGGAGGTAGTGCGGGCTCTTATGACAAGCATATAAAAGAAAAACAAATGATTTTCTTTCCCTTTTAATACATAAAATGGATACTATCTAACTTTTTGATATAATGTTTCTGGATCCTTCAATACTTTAAATATTCCAGAAACCATAGGATGTCTAAAACACAGGAATTTATAAGATGTAGCATTGTAGATTTTGAGATACATAGAAATCTAGGAGATAGATTATATTAGCATAATGAAGATGGCAACACCAAAAGCTGTCACTCAGGTTTTCTTTTGTCTCCTAGGAGGTGTAACTAGCTACAGTGATACGGAGATTAGTGGTATATGGCGAAAAGCTAATACAGTGGTTCCTACATACTCATGGGCTCTACGTCCCTAGATTCCACTAACCGCAGATTGAAAATATTTTTAAAAAGAAAATAGATGAGTATGTCTCTCCTGAACATGTACAGACTTTTTCTTCTTGTCATTATTTTCTAAACAACATAATATAACAACTATTCACACAGTATTTAATTGCTATTAGGTGTAATAAGTAAAGATGACAAAATAGACGGGAAGATATGTGTAGGTCACATGAAAATACTACACCTTGTTATATCACGGACTTGAGCATAAGTAAATTTTGATGTCTTCAGGGGTCCTGGAGCCCATCACCCACAGATATTGAGGGACACCTGTACTGAGGGTAAAAGTATCCTCTGAGGCACAAATAAAGTGGTTTCACCCTCATTCATGGCATCCCATGGCCACTTGTTTTCTCTCTCTCTCACTCTCCTCACCGTCTTTCTTTCTTTTATTCACTTCCCCTCTTTCATTTTTCCACCCCCAAACCTAGAGTAAACTGGACTTTGAGGTTTAAGGCACAGTTCTCCAGAATGTCAAATCTGCCCAAAACTTCTGACTCCAGCTGCAAGAAATTAGGTTACAGGGAAGAGTCCAAAGTTAAAAAAAGAGAGTCCTACAAGACAACTTTTAAAACCACACTCATGTTTAATAATTCACTAAAAAGACCCATGGAATGCATTGAGAGCTACTATACTTATGGGTATTTATACTCATGGATGTACTTATTAAGGGGAAAGTTTACAAACTAGAATCCGCTAAAGAGAGAGACTCATAGGGCTGACTGCCGGAGAGTTCTAAATTTGAAATTTGCATTGTCCTCAGGATGTATTACCTGCTGATATTCATGTGTGAAAATATGCCTGGGGTATTACCAACCCAGAAGTTCACTTGAGGTTTAGGATCCAGTCTTATGGAGACTTCATTATGTAGGCACAATTGGTTTATTGCCCACATGGCCGAAAGCCTTCTGACTCAAATCCCCACCCTAAATCCATGGCTGTCTTTCTGAAATGATCAGCCGCCACACTGACTATCATATATAGCTGAGCAAACTCTGAGTCTTCTCCTTAGCCTAAACTATCAGTTGTCAGAGGAGCCCACCATGAGTATAAAAGGACCAGGAGAATCAGTATTACCTAGAAACTTGTAGGAAATAAAATTCCTGAGCTATTCGCAGGCTACTGCATCAGAAATTATGTGAAAGGGGCCCAGAAATCTGTTTTTAACAAGCCCTCCAGGTGATTCTCATTCATGCTCAAGTTTGTAATCCATTATTCTAATCCTGAGACCCATAATAATCATGTGATAAGGGAGAAAAAAGAGTACAGTTTAAGAGCTTTTTCAGAGAATCAATATCACTTTAAAAACAAGTAGTATTTGAATACACAGATTGCTATTCATTTAGTTCTTAAAATTTAAATTAAGTTCTTTATATTTATGTAGAGAAAATTTACATGAGACACCTTCTTTATCTTCCTTTCTGGCATCTTTTGTTTCATTTTCAAAAGTTACTAATTTAGGGTAACAGAAATTATCAAAGAAGTGTGCAAGAATATTTTTAATGAAATAAAAGCTATGCCTACATTGTCAATGTTGGGTTTGTATAGAGTATTTTTTTCCAGTTGAAAACAAAGATTATTCTCTCTTAAGTGAAGAACTTGTATCATATTCTGAAATATGAAATAACTTTTTTAATAGCTCAGCTATAAACCATTCAACTTGGGGTCCATGATATGAAGGCCGACAGTTTGTAATGTAGGATTTAATTAAATTGGGCACTGCTATAATTAAGGGTTTTGAGTTATTAATGCATCACTCTGGCAAACATTTAATTTTTTATCTCTCTAGTGAAACCAATATTAAAAGAGGATATTAGGACAGTTAAATAGAATTTGCTGCAGAAATGGTTTGGATTTTTAGATGTAATTCACCATAATACACTGCAGTAATTGTTTTCTTTCTTTTTTTTTTTTAATTGTTTTCATCTCAAATAAAAAAGAGAACTTTTAGAAGCTCAAGAATATGAGTATATTCTGAAATAAGAGAGCAATTTCATTTTTAAAAATTTTTTTTTTTTTTTTTTTTTGAGATGGAGTCTCACTCTGTCACCCAGGCTGGAGTGCAGTGGTGCGATCTCTGCTCAGGGCAAGCTCTGCCTTCCGGGTTCACTCCATTCTCCTGCCTCAGCCTCCCGAGTAACTGGGACTACAGGCACCCAGCACCACGCCTGGCTAATTTTTTTTTTTATATATTTTTAGTAGAGACGGGGTTTCACCGTGTTAGCCAGGATGGTCTCGATCTCCTGACCTCGTGAACCACCCACCTCGGCCTCCCAAAGTGCTGGGATTACAGGCTTGAGCCACTGCGCCCAGCCTCATTTTAAAAAATCTTATATCAGGTATAATAAAACTAACTTGGAGAAGAAATTGCTCTAAATGTTCAATTTTGAAAATCTGTCTATGCTTACCCCAAACCACCCCAGCAGTTTGGGCTCTCAAATGGCATCTGAAGTTTAGGTTATTTTAGTATCACACACTATTTTAGAAAATATTTTGCATATTTCATTTGCATCTACACAAGGCAAAGGGGCAGACAGATGTTTAACCTGTTGATTACCAGTTTTCTCTAATAGTTGATATTAATTAAAAGCATCATTTTTATTTATCCACCATAGGCTCTCAATGACTCTCCCAAGTAGGGGTATTTTTCTTAGTCCATATTCCAAGCAGACGCAGTGATATTCTTTCACTGATAGTTAGAATCTGAACTCTGGAGTGTAGAATCACAAAGTCCAGCATTTCCCAGAGAAATTTCTAAGGAACTTTAGTTTCAGGGTTCATTCTGCCATAAAACAAGCCCAAACTTACATAAAGTTGATTTGCCAGGCACGGTGGCTCAGGTCTGTAGTCCCAGCACTTTTGGAGGCGGAGGCGGGTGGCTCACCTGAGGTCTGGAGTTTGAGATCAGCCTGACCAACATGGAAAAACTCCGTGTCTACTAAAAATACAAAATTAGCTGAGTGTGGTGGCAGACACCTGTAATCCCAGCTACTCAGGAGGCTGAGGCAGGAGAATCTCTTGAACCCAGGAGGTGGAGGTTGAGGTGAGCTGAGATTACGCCATTACAGTCCAGCCTGGGTAACAAGAGTGAATCTCCATCCCAAAAAATAAAAATAAGTAAAAATAAAATTAAAGAAAAAATTTAAAAAAGATTCAAATTATTTGACAGCATATTATAAATTATGAGGAGTCATCTGGTTAGAAAATATAGAAAATGTTATTTATTTCAACATTGATAGAACTTAATTTAGCACAGGGTCTCTTTTTCACTCTGCTCATAATACAGTTCCAGAGAACACACATTGGAAAATGCTGTTATAATGAAAAGAGGGCTGGTTTAGGCATTAAGAGACCCCAAATCAATCCTGCTTTCATTATTTGCTAACGGTATTAGCTTAGAAAAATTAATTAAATTCTTGAAGATTCAGTTTCTCAACTTGTTTTAAAACAAGGTTGGTAACTATACCTACAGGCTTATTGTGAGGATTAAATGAATATATAGTCTTAGAATCTTGATAAACTTTAAAGTGCAATTGAAAAGTTCATTTTAATTTCTTTGTCTTGTCAACTAAAAATAATCTAAAAGGTCAGTATCTAGTTTAAAGAGAGTTTATTCAAGCACAAAATGTAAGGGCAGACTGCCCGGGAAGCTAAGATTCCGAAGAATGGAAGTCAGTGTTCTGAGCTATAGAAGTTTGGGTTGAATTATAAAGACGAAATTTAGGGAAGTTTAAAAGATGTTCAGTATCTTTCTATTTAATGCTTAATGTCTAGTTACAATGATTTGATTAATTTAGTTGGTCTTTTCAACCTTTTTTTTTTTTTTTTTTCAGACAGGTTCTTGCTCTGTCACCCAGGCTGGAGTGTAGTGGTGTAATCCCGGCTCACAGCAGCCTTGAATTCCCAGGCTCAAGTGATTCTCCTACTTCAGCTTCCAGAGTAGCTGGGACTACAGGTATGTGCCACCACGCCTGGCAAACTTTTTAAAAAATCTGTAGAAACAGCATGTCCCTATGCTGCCCTAGGCTGGTCTCAAACTCCTGTCCTCAAGCAATCCTCCTGCCTCAGCCTCCTAAAATACTGAAATACTGTGATTACAGGTATGAGCCCTGCACCCAGTAAAAATGTTTTTTTCTTTTGGAAGGGTATATTTAACATTCCACACTGAAGATATAACCTACACAGGGTCTTGGGTGCCATTTGGTCTGAGTTATGTAGAGGATAATGAAGGAGGCAGTTAATCTATAACAAAGATCAGTGATTAAAATGAAGGGGAGGTCTGGTCTCTGGTCTGTCCTAGTCATTTACAGAACAAGAACCGAGGAAGAGAGTTAACCTATAATCTGAGAAGCACAATTGCAAACATGCTATGTAAAGCAGTCTCCAAGGCTTAACTTCTCCCTTGTTATAATACATTTAAAGAGTCCTACAATTTTCTTTTCTTTTATATTTTCTCCTTTTCTTAAAATTTTTCATAGAAAGCATTGCAGAAGAATAATGTATTTAGGACAAAATCACACATCACTCCAGAGTTCAGATTCTACACTCCAGAGTTCAGATTCTAACTAGGAAACTAATAAAAACTCCAAAACAATGGTTAGGGCTGGAATCTAATAACAGGTATCTTATAGTTTTCCTCTGAAACAAAATAGTTCCCTCTTTAGTTCCCAATTTTTACCAAATAGAAATCTTAGTAAGACCAATTTACTTGCAAAGCAAATTTTGGTGTTATACTTGGCATGATTATTTGCACAAAGTGCAACAGAGATAGTGAACGGCCATATGGCATTTTAAAATTGGCTTTTCTGGAACGTTTTTCATAAGGTATAACTTATTAGACTTGTAAAAGCCTTTCTAGGTCAAGAAGCAAAGACGGTGATTCACAATGAGACTGTGCCTATACAAATTGGGTGAAATGATCTTATTTTGCCATCCCAAAATATCTTGAGGTTCCTGGGTCTGTCAGGAAGTGACATTCTTTAGTTACCACAAGATCAGGAATCTTTAAGAGAACTATGTAGACAAGGTACCAGGCCAGTCTTTCCAAAAGGCTTTTTTTATCAGCTCCATGAGGTCAACCGTAATTCCTCAAAGGAGTGTAGTCAGATCTTAAAATACACCATTCCAGTCAAAGCCCTGGTAAATAAAACAAACAAACAAACAAAAACCAATGTCTTCAATTGTGTACTGTTGCAAAAAAAAAAAAAAAAAAAAAACATATTCTTATTGAATTTATACAAATGACTATATTTCCATAAATCAAGAATACTCAGAAACAGTCCCCAAATTCTGGAGAAGTCAGTTTAAGAGAAAAGCAAACATTTTAATTTTCCTCACAAATATGTGCTTTACCCAATTTCTGTGAGCTATAGATCAAAAGAAGAAAGGTTTTCTTGACTCTGGAAAACATCATATAAAAAGAATTAGCACTCTTAAAAAAAAGTCATAAAAATTATTTTAGTCCACTACTAGTTCAATTCCATGTAATTAATTATTGTTCTGTTTGATGTTGGGTTACCAATTCTTACGAATGCATCAGCTATTTAATTAAATTTTGAAACTTTTTAAACAGTCCAATTGTATGATCTTCTGTATTCAAGAGGACTGGTCAAAATGTCTTTTAAAATAATTTTCTATCTTAAAAAGGCAAAATTTGGACTGTAGCCAATTGCAAACCACTTTTTGACAAACGACTTAAGATAGCCATGGCTAAAGATACAATTGATAAGAAAATTTGGTTATTTATGTGGCATACAACAATTTAACATGACAATCATAATTATGGCTGATAATATATACCAAAACATACAAGAATTTAGGAATATCATACAATTTTGGAGCACATATTAATTCACATTTAAATATAAACAACATTAGAATTTGAAATTTGATTTGGGGAAGTATGTGAAATATCAAAAATTTAAAATGTTTAATATCAAAATAGAACCACAGGTCAATTCCTTTTGGCAGAGTGATATTTCAAATATTTTAAAAAGAAAAATCCTGTACTCTTTTAGAGAGGACACTATTCCCCCAAAATCAAAAGATCCAATGAAATAGTATGAGCCCAACAGAATCTAACTCTCCCTCCATTCCTTTTGTCAGTTTACTGACAAAACCCCCCAAATATTTTACTATCACTTATTAATAGTACATGAAATTCTTGTTCAAAGGAGAAAGCTGAATTTCATTTTATATTAGTGTGTTATCAGTACTAAGGCTAATTTTAATAAAATCTTATAAACAAATGAATCTAATATTAACGAACTTTGACCACATAAGATTTCCACCGTTTTATAACCTCTTACAAAACCTTTGTATTTTTTTCTCCCTCCAACATATCAGATCAACTTATGCCCTTCCTTCCTTCCTTGCTTCCTTCCTTCCTTCTTTCTTTCTTTCCCTCCCTCCCTTCCTTCCTTTCTTCCTTCCTTCTCTCTCCTCCCTCCCTTCCTCCCTTCCTCCCTCCCTTCCTTCCTTCCTTCCTTCTTTCTCTATCCTCCCTCCCTCCCTCCCTACCTTCCTTCCTTTCTTCCTTCCTTCTCTCTCTCCTTCCTCACTCCATCCCTCCCTCCCTCTCTCTTTTTCTTTTTTCTTTCCTTCCTTCCTTCCTTCCTTCCTTCCTTCCTTCCTTCCTTCCTTCCTTCCTTCCTTCCTTATTTCTCTCTCTCTCTCTCTCTTTCTGTCTTTCTTTCTTTCTCTTTCATCTCACTGTGTTGTCCAGGCTGGTCCAGTAATCCACCTACTTCCACCTCCCAAAGTGCTTGCATTACTGGTGTGTGTCACCATGCTGAGCCTAAATTCATTTGGTTATACATAAATATAATCTTTCTTTCATTTCAAAACAAACTTTAAGTAACCTTTAAAGTAGATAAATTTATATTGTCTCTAATAAAAACATATTTTAATCTCTTTTTTTAATAAACTTGAAAAAAAACATTCCATTAGCTGTGGCAAATCCAACGGGTTTGCAGCAAACTTTGTACTTGCCTCCTCAAAGCAAAGAATTTGGCTCAGGGGCATAAGGCAGAGGGAGAGACCAAGGCAAGTTTTAGAGCAGGAATGAAAGGAAGTAAAGTACACTTGGAGGAGGCAAAAGCAGGCAACTTGAGAGCGCCAAGTACCTCATCCACACTTGGACTCGGGGTACTTACACATTAGCATGCTTGGGGGGGTTTGCATTTCTCTTCCCTTGGTGTTTCCTTGAGGCAGTCTGTCTACAAGCACAGTAATCTGCCAGCTCCTGGGAGGGGCCACATTCACTGTGTTTACTGAACTTGTGTGCATGCTCATTTGAGGCATTTTTCCCTTACCAGTTGAATGTTTTTAGAGGGAGGTCATATATCAGTTAAATTTCACCATTTGTCCTCTTAGTATCCATGGTTGAGCTTGCTTGCCTAACTCCCGAAATCTTATCAGAAATCTGCAATCTGCTTATCACCAGGTTCAGATGTTTCCTAACTATTGGGAGACTGCCTTTTCCTGGTGTGGGCTGCAGCCAATTATTATTTTAAACAGAGACTTTAACAATCATCTGATGGGCACCTGACATTCCTGAGTATGGGGGGCACTCTCCTGCCCAACTCATGCCTGCCTAGCTACCTCACATTTCCCCTGTCAAGAGTCTGTGACCCAATTCTTTGGGAAAATAGACAGAGGTCAGTCTTCTGTAACTGCTTCCTGCTGACAAAGGGACCGTGGTGGTTGTTTCATGGGTTTTGAACTCTTGCTAACTGTCAGGGTAGTGTGGCTCTGTGGGTTGGTGAAAGTGCTATTCAGCCAGGTTCAAGGGAGACGGGGCAGAATTTTGCCTCTGCTGTGTCCCACTAATGGACATTCTAAGGGTTCTTTATAGAAGGGTGGATCTTAAATATTGAGAGGCCAGTATCCCTCACTGAGGGTTATCTGGAGCTTGATGCCCTAAAGATGAGAAGAGACAAATCACATTATTAGGTTTAGAAGACATGGACCAAAAAGGAGCAAGAATAAGAGAGTAACAAGTAGGCCTAAAAAGGGAAGAAACTAGGAGAATCATTTCCAGGTTCTTTCCCAATTTAAGCAATACTAAGAGGCTTGTTCCCGTAAATGAGAGGCTTCATTTAGGAGTTGTTTGATGTTGTCATGTACATCTGCTGATTTATTTACCTAAAAGCAACATTCTTCATCTAAGGCTAAACAAATTCCTCTATGTGCTGCCATTAACGTATCTACTCCTCAACAATTTTGGAAGGCTATGGTTGCTAAAGAGCCCATTTGTTCTTGCACAGTTACTAAAGTTTTAGCCATGGTGTCAATCTTGTTGGCTATTTTCTTTGAGAGTTGGCTATAGGTCAAGAAGACTTCTGTAATTCCTGCAATTCCAGGTCCTGTACCAGTTATAATGCCAAGTCCCATGAGAAGGGGGAATTAACTGGATAACCCTCCTTACCCTGGGCATAATGGAACGCCTATAGATTGGTACTGAAAGAGAGAGATTGCCAAGGGCTATGAAGATATGCAGGAATACATAGCCTGTTGTATAAGTTCCAATACAGCTAGTAGAGAAGCATTGGCAAACTAAGTGGCCAAGAACATAGAAGTTTCCTTGCATTTTAAGACAGGTGAAGATGTCAAAACAAAATAAAAGCCTGACTTTTTCCAGGATAGCTAGGGGACATAGCTGACTCCTTATGTTCCCAGTCCTTACCTAGAATTTAATGACTTTAAAGCAGGCAATTTGTACAGTTATTAAAATTCATAGCATCAATTTATGACCTTAAAGCATTCAGTACTCCTAATACCCTTTAAAATTGTACTACATTACTTTCACAAATTCCATTTTATGTATCTTCTTATGACTTACATGGACCATTTATGACATGTTTGGACTTTTTGACGTCCTAAACATTCCTCTTTTTAAACAACCGTTTATTTCAGTTTAGGACAAGAATTTACCAAACAAAATCTCTTTTTATACAAAATCTCTTTTCTTTACTACCTTCCTTACCAAAAATACTTATTTACTTTTATAACCTTTTAATTAGACAGAAGTCTTTTTTCTTTTGTTAGGAAGTTATAATTTTACTACATGTTGCTATGTGAGTCCAGTAAAGAGGGGAACAGACAAGGTTATCTACCTACTGTAGAAGTTATCCCCAGTTTATCTGGGGATAAAAGATTGCTCAGATAAATGTTTGCTAGGACTTGTCAAGATAAGTGTGGGCTGTTTCTAAACCCCTGAGGTTGGAATTTCCAGTTTATCATTATTGGTTAAAGATTTATGTGTAAATAACAGATGAATTTAGATGTTGGAGAAATATTAAGCAGGCACCCATTTTGGAAAGTGTGTTTTTACCCCAAAGGAGTATGATTCTTTTATTTTGGAGGTACAGGGTGCCATTTGCCCTTATTACCCAACAGGATTTGGAGGACAGTGGCTCAGAGAAGATTAGCACAGAGTAGGCAGCCCTTAAACCCAAAAGAGAAATTTGTAATTTCACTTCCTACCTGTAGGGTTTCCCTTGGCTTTGTTCTGTTGATAATCATATCTGATTTGGAAGCCAGCTGGAAGAGAAAGCCCCTTCAGCTCAAGGCCATCAGGGCCTGGGATTCTGTCCCAGGGCCCTTCGGACCTCAGGGCCATCCTGTTTCCAGTGGCCAAGCTTGCGGCAGAGAGGCCAAGTCAGGTGGGGCTTTTTTCCATTTATCCCACTGGGGAAGTTTGCCTTCCAGTGGCCTGGATTCTCACACTGATGATGACAGTTACTTGCAAAGGTATTCTGAGGACAATCTGAAGTGGGCTTCAGGCCTGGTAAACCAGTCAATAGCTGAGCCTGCCTCTTGTCCATGTTTCTTCTTCTTCTTAGTCTTTATTTATTCTTTATTCTTCTCTTTTATAAAACACTGGGGAGGCTAATTTGAGCATTTTCTGTATAAGGGCATTGACTGGGTTCTATGACTGACTTTTGTAACTTTCCCCCAGTTTGTATTTAGGCCACACAGTATTACAAAGGAAACCTAGTTGTTTGTTTCAAGATTTGGGGGAATCAAACTTTTCCCAGTTTTTGAGGCTATATTTGAGGGGCATGTCCTGTGGTATGGAGATGCTATTACCCATCTGCAAAGAGAAAGCACAGAAAACAAAAAAGAGATATCTCCTCTTATTCCCTATTATCCTTTCTTGAACAGAGCATCCTCCATTCATCCTTAGGGTTCCAGCATGAAATTGTCTCACCAGATACACTTAAGGTCCCATTTCATCACAATTATCCACTTGAGAATGGAGGAAATACCAGAATGAACAAGGGGCCCCCTATTCACCCTTGCTGTTCCAGAATGAACTTTTATTTCCCAGTACCCCTAACCTTGCCTTCATCTCTGTTCTAATGGTAATCTGTTCTGTGTCTAAAGTCTGGGATCAGCCTTCATCTCTGTCCTATGGGTACTTTTGTTTCTTCTGCCTGTGGTCTTGATCCAGTCTATATCCTGGTCTCCAAGATCTTAAAGTGACTCTTGTTCAGAGCATCCTAGCAACAAAATGATTATCTCTTTTTCTCAGATTCCCATAACCCATTTTAGTTAAGTAGATGAGAAACCTGATTTTTAGCTAGGTGCCACAGATGGGCAGGACTTTCCTCCTTTTGAATATGACCTTGAAGTGTATTGAGAAAAGCATGAAAGTGATTAGAGGAATGGAGGAAAATTTGTATTTGGGGTTCCTTGTCTTCCTGGGGTAACATGCAGAACAAATTTTTAACTGGACAGGACAATCACTTTGCTACAGGAGATAGTGGGAGGAAGTGAGAGAGATACTCATAGAAAGCTTTCAAATGCTCGCAAAAACAGCAGCCCTTGGGTTCCACAGGGAACGTTTATTTGCTCTGTTGACATAAATGAGGACCTCTGGAGGACTTGGGGCTTGGAATAAGGGTTTGCATATGGCAAATGAAGAATTTCCCCCCCTTCAAGAAGGGTGCTGAATCAAAAAAAGCAAGTAGGTGCATTCCTTAAAGGTCCATAGAGTGAGGCCCTATGCAGGTGGACAAACTGCTTCAAAAGCCACCATAAACCTTAGTTCTGGAACAAAATGGACAAAAAGCACATGGTAGGTCATAAGAAGCTAGAAGAGCCAGGGTTCTAAGTAGGGTCTATCCTAGCAGTGAGTCAACAGACAGGGGAAGGGTTGGAGGTCGTCTGAACTAATAAGGTAAAAGCAAGTATAAATCTCAGGGGATACCAGCAAAAGAGCTTGTCTCTTGGCTGTCAGGCAAACAGCAAGAGCCATGGGAACACAAATAACAAACAGGGAGTGTTTGTTTAAGGCAGAGAAGGAAGTCACGTAGCACAGAAAGTAAAAACAGAGGAAAGGCAGACCGGCACCCATGGTGGACGGTCTGATGAGTATGCAAGTACATTTTAGAATACAGATAAAGAAAACAAGAGAAGAGGTGGTGTGGGTTTTGGGAAAGAGCTGATTTTAGTTGCAAAAGTCGAGGAATCCCCAGATATTTCATGGTCTTAGGCTTCAGCCCTACAATACCCATTAGCCTCTCATCCAAGAGGGCCATTAGTATCTCAGGTCTCCTCAGTGTAGACTCCAAGGTTCTTCCCATTCCCACAAGACACCCATCATGGTGAGCAGAGAGATCAGCTGGCCAGAGAAGAGCTACTGTGGCAGAGATGAATTGTTCTGAGAATTGGTCAGTAAACAGGAGCAAAAGGAGAGAAAAAAACCATGTTACAGGCACTGAATGCTTCCAGCTGAAGAAGGCAAAACATAGAAGTTTCTTGCCACTTGGGAATGTATCCACATCACAGCACCAAAGTATTTTAGCAGCAGCAAGTCCAATGAGTCTGTCGCAGACTTGATTCTTGCCTCCTCAGAGAAAAGAAGTCATCTGAGGTCCATAAGGCAGGGTGAGAGACCAAGGCAAGTTTTAGAGCAGGAGTGAAAGTTTATTAAAAAGTTTTAGAGCAGGAATGAAAGAAAATAACGTATACCTGGAAAAAGGCCAATCAGGCGACTTGAGAAATCCAAGTGCCCTTTCTGACCCCTGACTTGGGGTTTTTATATATTGGCATGGTTCCAAAATTTGTGTTTCTCCTCCTTTGATGTTTCCTTAGGGGTGGGCCATGCAGTGGCCTGTCAGCACTTGGGAAGGGCCACATACACAGTATGTTATTGAAGTTGTATGCATGCTCATTTGAGGCATTTTTCCCTTACCGGTCAAATGTTCCTAGAGGAATGTTACATACCAGTTAAACCCCACAATTTTGCCTCTTGGTGCGCATGCTTAAGACCACTTGCCCAACTCCTGAGATCTTATCAGGAAGCTGCTGATCACTAACCTCAGATATTTTCCATCTATTGGGAGACTGCTTTTTCCTGGCATTGGCTGCAAGCAATTATTCTTTTAGAGACAGTTTAACAACCAATTGACCATCACCTGATGGTCACCTGACATTCCTGTGGGTTATGAGGGAGGCCCTCTCCTGCCTTGCACATGTCTGCCTGGCTACCTACTCTAACAATCCCACTTTTCTCATACAATTAATATGTAGAATTGTTTTTCTTATATTTATCTCAATTACATATATTAATTTTAATTTTAATTCTTAGTAATCCTAATTTTCATTGAAAAACTTAGGAAGTAAGTAATTTTGAACTGTTTTATACCAGTGTAGATAAAAACCATTTCATGATTTTTAGAGATATGTTCTCAATTTTTTTTTGTTTATTAACAGATCTAAATATATTTAGCTTTTCTGTACCATATAAATATAAGATGCCAATATATATAAACTTAAACTTTTATTTAATAATGTTTCTGTATTTTAACTTACTTAGAAATGACTCTGAAATTTTATGACTACATATTAGTTAATTTACCATAACACGACTTTAAGATTTTAAATTACTGAAAAGAATTTTGAAACTATGAAAAGTTCACTTATGACCTTTTATCACATTTACATTCACTTAATTTATTCTTAACAATTATGCTTGAATAGTTCATTAAACAAAGCTAGCCATCATCTCAAGTTAATTTTTCTCTTCATAATTTTTATATTACTGTGTGTTAGGCAAGTATCATAAAAGCAAAATCCATAAAGTTAAATACATGTAGTTTTTTAAAATAACTTAGAAGACATAGTTGTTTTTATTAAGCCAACAATTTTCAACTAGTATTACTTGTGAAAGATGTAGCCAAGTCATATGAACTAAAAGGCATTTGACCTAGGTTCTATTTTTTTGATAAAATACTTAAGTGTTTACTTTTTCTTTAAGACAATTAATTAGAAGTCTTTCATATATTTTGATAGTGAAATATCACAAACATGTGACATATATAAACATGTAGACAGAGACACTCAGATAGAGGCAAATTTCATAGCCTCTTAAATCCTTCCTCTGCCAGATTTCAAATAGTTTATCTTTTCCCTTTACACTATTCTAAACAATTGTTAGCTAGTCAACTCTTGAATTTGCACTTTCAAAAACATGACTCAGGTGGTATTTACATCCCAAAGGAACAGAACTTAGGTCCCAATACCATTATTTGCTGAGACAAAATAGGACTTAGGTAAGGGCTTAGACAAAACAAGATTGCCCAGAAAAATATCTTAAAGGTGAGGCTAGCCGTGTAAGCTTAAAGCCAATGTCTTCTCCATTATGCAGAGAGAGAGAGAGGTCTTTTTGTGTGTGAGAGACAGAGTTATACTCCATCTCCCAGGCTGAAATGCAGTGGCATTCCACAGCTCACTGCAGCCTCGATCTTCCAGGCTGTTCATGTTCTTTGCTCACTTTTTAATGGGGTTGTTTGTTTTTCTCTCGTACATTTGTTTTAGTTCTTTATAGATGCTGAATATTAGACCTTCACCAGATGCACAGTTTGCCAGTATTTTCCTGTATTCTGTAGGTTGTCTATTTACTCTGTTGCTAGTTTCTTTGTTGTGCAGAAGCTCTTAAATTTAAGTAGATTCCACTTGTCAATTTTTGCTTTTGTTGCAATTGCTTTTGATATCTTTGTCAGGAAATCTCTGCCTGCTCCTGTGTCCAGGATGGTATCACCAACATTGTCTTCCAGAGTTTTTATAGTTTTGAGTTTAATATTTAAGTCTTTAATCCATCTTGACTTGATTTTTCGTTCATAGTGTAAGGAAGGTGTCCATTTTAAATCTTCTGCATATGGCTAGCCAGTTATCCCAATAGGATTTATTGCATAGGGAGTCTTTTCCCCATTGCTTGCTTTTTTCAGCTTTGTCGAAGTTTAGATGGTCATAGGTGTCAGTCTTATGTCTACACAAAGTACATTTAACACAGAGAAGACTCCTTCAAAGAATTTGATAATCAACTTCCTGAAGGTCAAGGAAAAGGAAGGATCCTAAAAGCCACAAAAGGAAAGAGACAAATAACATACAGTGGAGCTCCAATACATATAAATGGAAACGTTACAGGCCAGGAGAGAGGGGCAAGACATATTTAAAGTGCTGAAAGTAAAATCCTTTTAGCCTAGAATAATATACCTTACAAAAATATTCTTCAGTCATGAAAGATTAATAAAGACCTTCTTAGACAAACAAAAGCTGAGGAATTTCATTAGCACTAGACCTGTCCTACAAGCGATGCTAAAGGGAGATTTTTAGTCTGAAAGAAAAAAAATGTTAATGAGCTAGAAGAAATCATTTGATAGTTAAAAACAAACAAACAAACAAACAAAAAAACTCACTGGTAATTGTAAGCACATGGGAATGCACAAAATATTATAACACTGTAATTGTTGTGTGTCAGCTACTCAAGTAGAAAGACTAAATGGTGATTTAATAAAAAATAATAACTATGATCACTTTTCAAGACACAGACAGAACAATAAGATGTAAAGAGAAGCAACAAAAAGTTAAAAAGTGGGGGAACACATTTTTACTAGTTTTTTTTTAATGTAATCAGTACTAATTTGTCATCATTCTAATATAATGGCTTATTAGATAGTATTTTAAAGCCTCATGGTAACCTCATGATAAACATACAATGTATATACAAAAAATAAGAAGTGAGAAATTAAATCATACCACCAGAGAAAATCACCTTCACTAAAAGGAAGACAAGAAGGAAATAAGGAAGAGAAGACCACACAACAACTAGAAAACAAATAACAAAGTGGCAGAAGTAAGTCTTTACTTATTAATAATGACATTGAATGTAAACAAATTAAACTCTCCAATCAAAAGGAACAGAGTGGATAAATGGAAAAAACAAACAAACAAAAAAACAAACAAAAAACACCCAATGCTGTTGCCTACAAGAACACACTTCACCTATAATGGTGTACATGGACTGAAAATAAAGAGAAAAAGATATTCCATGCCAATGGAAACAAACAAACAAACAAAAAGCAGGAGTAGCTATTCTTATATCAGGCAACATAGATTTCAAGACAAAAATTGTAGGAGAAAACCGAAGATCACTATATAATAATAAAAAAGATCAATTCAGCAAGAAGGTAAAATGATTGTGAATATAAATGCATCCAGCACTGAAGCACCCAGAATATAGAGCAAATATTATTAGATCTAAAGAGACTTTAATAAAATAATAGCTAGAGACTTCAACACCCCACTTTCAGCATTGGACAGATCTTTCAGACAGAAAATCAAGAAAGAAAAATTGGACTTAATTTGCACTATAGAATAAGTTGATCTAACAGATATTTACAGAACATTACTTCCTATGGCTGCAGAATCACATTCTTCTCAACACATAAATCATTCTCAAAGACAGACTATATGGTAGGTCAAAAGTGAATCTTAAAACATTAAAAAATGTTGAAATAATAGCAAGCATCTTCTCTGGCCACAATGCAGTGAAATTAGAAACCAAAAACAAGAGGAATTTTGGAAACTACACAAATAAGTGGAAATTAAATAATATGCTCCTGAATGACCAGTGAGTCAATGAAGAAATTAAGAAGGAACCTGAAAATTTTCTCAAAATAAATGATAATTGAAGCATGACATAAAGAACTTATGGGATACAGCAAAAGCAGTAGTAGGAGGAAAGTTTACAGCTATAAGTGCCTCCATCAAGGGAAAAACCTAAACTAATGATGCATCTTAAGGAACTAGAAAAGCAAGAGCATACAAAATCCAAAATTAGTAGGAAAAAAGAAATAATAAAGATCAGAGTAATAATACATGAAATTGAAATGAAAATACACAAGATTAATGAAACAACATGTTGGTCTTTTGAAGAGTTAAATAAAATTGACAAACCCTTACCCAGACTAATGAAGAAAAAAATAGAGAAGATAAAAATAATAAAATCAGAGATGAAAAAGGAGACATTACAACTACAACTGATACTACAGAAATTTAAAGAGTCATTAGTGGCTACTATGAGGAACTATATGCCAATAAATTGGAAATCTAGATGAAATTGACAAACCCCTAGGCACATACAACCTACCGAATTGAACCAGGAAGAAATCCTGGGACCCAATAATTTCACTGCTGAATTTTACAAAACATTTAAAGAGGAACTAACAGCAATCCTACTCAATCAACTACAGATTTAAAAAATCTTAAGAAAACACACAAAAAATGAAAAAAAATTCCATGTTCCTGGATTAGAAGAATTAATATTGTTAAAATGTTCACAATGCCCAACAATTTACAGATTCAATGCAATCCCTATCAAAATACCAATGATATTTTTCACAGAAATAGAAAAAAACCCTAAAATTTATATGAAACCATAAAAGACTCAGAATAACCAAAACTATTCTGAGCAAAAAGAATAAATTTGGGGGAATCACATTACCTGACTTCAATTATACTACAGTGCTATAGTAACCAAAACAGCATGGTACTAGCATAAAAGCGGACTCAGTACAGTGGAAGAGAATAGAAAACCCAGAAACAAATCCACACATCTACAGTGATCCATGTTTAAAAAGGGTGTCAAGAACATATACTGGGGTAAAGACAGTCTCTTCAATAAATGATGCTGAGAAAACTGTATATCCATATGCAGAAGAATGAAACTAGCCCCTTGTCTCTTGTCATATGCAAAACTCAAATAAAACTAGATTGAAGACTTAAATCTAAGACCCCAACCTATAAAACTACTAAAGAAAAACATTGGAGAAACTCTCCAAGACGTTTGACTGGGCATAGCTTTCTTGAGTAATAACCCCAAAGCATAAGCAACCAAAGTAAAAATGGACAAATGGGATCACACTAAGTTAAAAAGCCTTCTGCACAGCAAAGTAAACAATCAAGAAAGTGAAGAGACAATCCACATAATGGGAGAAAATGTTTCCAAGCTAACCATTTGATAAGAGGTTAATAACCAAAACATCTAATAATCTGATTTAAAATGGGCAAAAGATCTGAATAGACATTTATCAAAAGAAGACATGCAAATGGAATAAAGTTATAATCACTGATTATCAGAGAAGTGCAAACTAAACTACAATGAGATATTGTCTCACCTCGGTTAAAATGGCTTTTATTGAAAAGACAGACAATAACAAATGCTGGAAAGGTTGTGGAGAAAGGCAGCCCTCGTACATTGTTGGTGGGAATGTAAATTGGTACAACCACCATAGAAAACAGTTTGGAGGTTCTTCAAAAAACTAAAAATATAGCTACCATATGATCCAGCAATCCTACTGCTAAGTACATACCAAAAAGAAAGAAAATCAGCATATCAAACATACATCTGCACTCTCATATTTGTTGCAGCACTGTTCACGATAGCAAAGATTTGGAAGAACCTAAGTGTCTGTGAATAGATGAATGAATAAAGAAAATGTGGTACATATATACAATGGAGTAGTATTCAACCATAAGAAAGAATGAGATCCTGTCATTTTCAAAAACATGGAAGGAAGTGGAGGTCATTGTGTTAGGTGAAATAAGCCAGGCACAGAAAGACAAACATTGCATGTACTCACTTATTTGTGCAATCTAAAACTCAAAACAATTGAACTCCTTGAGATATAGTAGAAGGATGGTTATCAGAGGCTGGGAAGGGCAGTCAGGGGCAGTAAGAGGGAGGTGAGAATTGTTAATAGGTACATAAAAATGCTTAGAAAGAATGAATAAAACTTTGTATTTGATAGCACATGGTTACTATAGTCAATAGTAATTTAATTGTACATTTTAAAATAACTAATAGAGTATAATTAGTTTTTTTAAACACAGATAATAAATGTTTGAGAGGAGGATACACCATTTCCCAATATGTAATTATTATGCATTGTATGTTTGTATCAAAATATCTAATGTGCCTCATAAATATATATACCTATGATACCCACAGAGATTAAAAGTAAAACATTAGAAAAAATAAAACAAACAAACAATTAAAAAATATATTTCTTATAGTTCTAGAGGCTGGGAAGTCCAGTATCAAGGTGGTGGCATCTTGTAAGGGCCAACTTGCTTTGTCATTCCATGGTGGAAAACCAAAGAATAAGAGGGGACAAAAGGAAGAAGAGAAGGGGGCCAAATTTATCCTTTTATCAAGAATATACTCTTCCAAAACTCATCCACTTCTGTCCTGTAATAATGGCATTATTCCATTCGTAAGGGCAGAAGCGTCATTAATCACCTCTTTAAAGTTCCTACCTCTTAACACTGTTGCATTGGAGATTAAGAGGATTGGGGACACATTCAAACCACAGCAGTATTCAAGTACAATAAAAGAGGTACAAATCTATATTCATGAAAGTTTCTACTAGCTAGTAACAGTATTTACTTTAAGCAAAACAATTGTGTGTGTGTGTGTGTATAATTATATATATATATATATAATGTCTTTGACATGTATGCGAATTATTCTTTTAAGACTTTATTCAAATCATTAGAAAGAATAAAGACATAGTATTTTCTCACACAACAGGGTGACTACACTCAAAAATAATTTAATTGTAAATATAAAAATAAATAGAAAATATAATTAGATTGTAACAAAAAGGATACATGCTTGAGGTGTTGGGTATTCCATTTACCCTGATATGATTATTATGCAGGCAAAACTGTATCACAGTATCTCATGTTACCCATAAACATATACAACTAGTGTGTACTCACAAAAATAAAAAATAAAAGTTAAAAAAAAATCAGGTCTCCTACAGAGAACAGGTGGTCATCCTCAAAGAGAATGTGAAATATCCCCCTTAATAAGGGAATAATCCATTGATCAAAAGACAAAGAATTTCTTCAGGAAATAAGACTTGGTTAGAGTATGAATGTTTGCAAAGAGAGAATATCAGAAAGACAATGTTTTGTCTAAAGTAAAGATTTTTCTTATGAACAGTGTAGGAGTAGAAGTGGGAAGAAATAATTTAATAGCAATGTTATTTTCTTCTTGGTGATGAGAATCTTCCTTGAGAAGATCGAATAGAAGTGATGGATCTCCAACAGACTTTCTCACAGACATGCTTATGTCCTGCATCAACTTGATCATGGTAAGAAAAATAGTTTCTATTTTTACAAAGTAAATGTTTGAGAAGGACATACTTTGCCTCTGTAGATTACTTATTATAAATGATCCTGGATTTATAGATGTATAGAACATAACTGTCTAGAGAATGGGAAGTTATCCAGTACGCACTTTGTAGTCATACAACTAACAGAGTGTAACACTGGCAAGCCCCGAAATTGAAAAGCTTCTCTTGTGAACTATGTTTTTTGAACACATCATTCAGAAACTTAATCTGTTAATCCAATAACAAGCAGTGTTCTAATGTAAGAAAAAAAAATTATTGGGAACTGTGGTTAATAGTTGCCTGCTCCTCCAGAGCATAGATTTTGATTGGTTTTTGTTTGAATCTCTGAATTATTAATCAAGTGTGGTATCAGGTGAGAATTATCATTCCTATGAGCCTGCTTTAACAGTTTAAACCTTTGTGTTAACACAGACGGTTACAACATATTTGTTATTTTAGCATCATTGATTACCATTCACCATGCATATTCATATGGACATGGATCACGGGTAAAATACTCTTTCAATGTCCCACCCAAATCAAAATCAGAATTCCTAGATTTCAAAAATTTTGTTGCAAGATCTCAAGCAATTAATAAGCCCCATAAAGTTTTATAACTGCTATCATGGGCTGCATTTTTAAAAGAACTTCAGTTGGTTTGTAATGGTTTCATCCAAAATATAGTTTGTACCAGAAATTTTATATGCCAGATACTGTAGAGTAACAGGGTTCACTAAGAGAGGAGTTTGTAATATTGTATACCACAGGAGGTGACTGACAGTAAATGATTTTAATATAGGATAGTCACATCGAGGATTTAACTGATTTTTCAAAAAGAAGAATCTAAGCATGCCATCTAATGTTTATTTTAAACTTTTAAATACTTTAAATATTGAAAAATGACCCCTTTTTTTAATAGAGAACTTAATGCAGATCAAAATTCCTGAATGTAGAGATTATAAATGTTTAAATTTTCTAGCTTTGGAAATAGTCTTTTACTTCTTGACATCTTTCCAAAAAATTCTATGACAGTGGCAGTATTTATCAACCTTATAAAAATCACATATTTAAAAATCTAGCGATCTCGTGCAGTATCTTACTTGAATAGTCTCCATTTAAATGCAAATTTTAGGTTCTTTCTGTCATAAAAAGGATTTTTCAATAAAAAAGAGGTGTATGTTTTTTAATGCTAATGGACTGTTTATTCCACTACATGACTTGGCATTAATACCCAAGCACAGGAGGTTGGTCCTTGGAAGGGGATAAAAAAGATAGATGCACAGGAAAATCACATAAATCTTTTTGGGGATGGGGGCAGATTTACTAATGACATATGAAAAAGTTTTTAAAGAGGAATTTGAAAATGGTCTCTGTTAGAAAACTTAATTCTCTTTTATAATAAAATATAAAGTAAAATAGTCTCACTGGCTGCAATTTCCTGTAGGGGAAAGGATTTGCCGTTTTATAAATCTTTTGATGACAGTATAAAGAGATAGATACCACTGGAGTCTGCTGAGTTCAAAATTTAAGCAATGTCTTTCCTTTTTCCTAATAGCCTGTAGTTTTTAAATGAAGAGTGTTTAATAGGTATTGAATAAGTGTTTACAGCAGGTCCCTTATGCAAAAGGCACCGTGGTAGTCAGCATGACGGGATGGTCAGCTCCAGCTTTGCTTTCTCTAGTTCTATTCAGTTGAGTAAATATATGCCTCACAGATTTAGGAACTATTCCAATTCCTGCACCAATTCTAACTAAGCAGGTAATTGGAGCAGTACCTGAGTCTTCCCACTTTAAATATACTATGAGAGATATAACATAAAGATGATTACCACCAAGACAAGGCAAAAATGTCATAAGTAATCAATACGCAGAGAAAAGACAGGAAGAAAAATGATGTTGGCTTCAGGAAACTAGTATCATTTAAATCTTGAAGAGAGGCAAAGACGTATATGAGGAAATGGTGAAAAAAGTGCATTTTCCATCTGGAAAAGTTAAACAAATAAAAAGACACTAAACTAAATATTAAAAAGTTTTACTTTGTACAGTAATTTTAAAGCAATATAAGATACGGAACCAGTAAAATAAAAGTTTGTTTGAGGTCAAATTGTGGAGGGCCTCAGGTTGCAATGGACTTAATTGTAATTTGAGGGGTAATAAATTAAAAACTATAAAAGGCTTCTATAGAGAAAATGCAGATATCAGAACTATATCACTTGGAAAACTTAGTAATTCAATCCTGATCACATTATTCAATGTATTTTTGTTCTGCTTTCTAATGTTGATAGCATTTATTATTATACAAAAAGAAGAAGACTGTTTCCAACTCACTCTAGCTTCAAGAAAGCACTAAATTTAAGTCAAGGCTAAGAAAGTGATTTTGTGAGTCAAAAGCTGGATTCTGCACTGTAGTAGCCTCATGTGCTTACATTTTTTTAATACCAAGTTGACTCTCCAATAAAATGTTCCCTCCCAGTTTCCTGGTGTATAACAATGGTTTGGCTAAGGTTCTCAATTGAAAATTTCTATGGATTGGCAATTTAGATCAGCTCTGCTTTGGGTCTTCAGAACAGACCTCTCTTTCCCTTTTTATCTTTGCCTCTCTCTCTGTGTGTCTTAGATTCATTATCGCCTTCAACAGGTTGGCATAAGTACATACAATGAGACAAGGGATCTGAGAGGCAAATCATATCAGATCGACTAAGTTAAAAACTAGTTTTAGTTACAACTGAAATTCTGTAGGTAAGGTCTTCAGATTACCAAACAAAAACAAAAACAAAAACAAAAACAAAAAACCCAACAAACTGGCATTTGTATTAGGACAGAATTTGAAAATAAAACCTGAATGTCAGGAATTATTTCTAAAGCAGGATTAGTTAGGCAGAGCCAGTTGTATCTCAGGAAAAGTTAGGAGGTTTAGGTTTTCTTTCATTTCCCAATCCCTCATCTTTTCATCTCCACCCATGAAACTGTTTACTAGAGGCAGAGCAAAGGCATCTGAAAATAGAAATAATTTTATGAAGTAGCCTTATAAGTTTTCTTAAATAAGATTTTCAGTAAAATTATTATTTCATATGATGAGTGTTCACTTTTCAACTGCTCCTACAGTGATTTGTTCGTTTGATTGTTTCTTTTCTTTGATTTGTATATTTCTGTGCTATTTTCAATGAGAATCTTGAGGGGGTTAAGAGAGATGTGCTTAACAGTATATGCACAAACAAGAGCAGAGGCTTTTGAATGGTACTTGGAGAACAATGTGGAGATGTTTCAAAGGTAGCAGTATTTCAAATGGAAGAGGAAAGCAATCATGATTAAAGAATTCACTCCTTAGGTAACTATTTTTTTTTTTTTCTATTAGTATTAACAATGCTTTTGAAATTAGAGCCAACATTTTGGGGAAAAAAATTAATGGAAGATCAGGAGTAGAGGGATACTAAGGGTCATTTGAGGGCTTGGAAAAAATACTTATTGTGATACAGGAAAAAAAAAAAGCTTCCATGTCTAAGAGGAGGTAAGAATAGTACTCATAAAAGTTCCTGTTTGTATTAGTCAGGGTTTTCTAGAGGTACAGAACTAGGAGCATATATGCATATATGAAAGGGAGTTTATTAAGGAAAATTAACTCACACAATCATAAGGTAAAGTCCCACAATAGGCCGTCTGCAAGCTGAGGAGCAAGGAAGCCCGTGGTGGATCAGTCTGAGTCCCAAAACCTCAAAAGTAGGGAGGTCAACAGTGTAACCTTTAGTCTATGGCCAAAGGTCTGAGAGCCCTTGGCAAACCAGTGGTGTAAGTCCAAGAGTCCCAAAGCTGAAGAATTTAAGTCTGATGTTCGAGGGCAGGAAGCATCCAGTATGGGAGAAAGATGAAGGCCGGAAGACTCAGCAAGGCTAGTCCTTCCATTTTCTTCCACCTGCTTTCTCCTAGCAGCACTGGCACCTGGTTAGATGGTGCCCACCCAGAGTGAAGGGGGTCTGCCTTTCCCAGTCCACTGACTCAAAGTTAATCTTCTTTGGCAACACCCCCATAGACATACCCAGGAATGAAACTTTGCGCCCTTCAAGCCTATCAAGTTGACACTTAATATTAACCATCACACTGTTGAAGGCGCAAAGGCAGGAAAGATGTTGCTAAGACTCATTCTTCATAAGTCATCATTAGAGAATATTTTACTTACATAATTCAGAGATTTAAATGTAAAGTGTAGCCTTCAGATCTTAAATTCATAACACCAATCCTGGGAAACTAGAAGATTAAAAAAGAGAGGGTACTCAAAACAGGTATTGCTGTTGAAAATTCTACAATGCCTACGTTGGGTAGTAAAATTGTATTCTAACACAAGACATCAAACTAATGAGAACAACCTTGCAGAACACCAATTAAAGAATTTTTGTCCAAGCCATAAAAGACTAATTTTTCTGGAGTAAATTTGTATGAGCGCACTATGCATTTACTTTGTTGACAAACTAAATTTAGCAGCAAAGATAGCAATCTCTTAGAATTTTAGCTGTACAGATGACATGAAGGAAATCTGAAAATGGTAAGACATTACCATATAGAAGCTTGGCTGGCTGGGAGCAGTGGCTTACACCTGTAATTCCAGCACTTTGGGAGGCTAAGGTGAGAGGATCATGGAGCCTGGGGATTTCAGACAACTCTGTACAACAGAGCAAGGCCCAGCCTCTACTAAAAACAAAAAAAATTACCTGGACATTGTGGAACATACCTGTTGTCCCAGCTACTTGGTAAGCCGAAGCAGGAGTATCACTTGAGCCAAGGACTTCAAAGATGCAGTGAGCTATGATTGTACCACTGCACTCCACCTAGGCAACAGAATGAACCCTGTCTCAAAAAGAAAAAAGAAAAGAAAATAAGGCAGGCAGGAAAAGAAAGAAAGAAAGAAAGAAAGAAAGAAAGAAAGAAAGAAAGAAAGAAAGAAAGAAAGAAAGAAAGAAAGAAAGAAAGAAAGAAAGAAAGAAAGAAAGAAAGAAGAAAGAGAGAGAGAGAGAGAGAAAGAGAAAGAAAGAAAGAAAGAAAGAAAGAAAGAAAGAAAGAAAGAAAGAAAGAAAGAAAGAAAGAAAGAAAGAAAGAAGAGAGGGAAGGAAGGAAGGAGGGAGGGAAGAAGGAAGGAAAGAAAGAAGGAAGGAAGGAAGGAAGGAAGAAAGAAAGAAAGAAAGAAAGAAAGAAAGAAAGAAAGAAAAAGAAAGAAAGAAAGAAAGAAAGAAAAGGAGGGAGGGGAGGAAGGATGGAAGGGAGGGGACAGGGAGGAAAGAAGGAAAGGTGGAAAGAAAATAAAGAAGAAAGAAAGAAGAGAGGGAGGGAGGGAGGAAGGAAGGAAGGAAAGAAGGGAGGGAGGGAGAAAGAAAAGAAAGAAAAGAAGAAAGAGAAAGAAAGAGAGGAAGGAAGGAAAGAAGGAAGGGGAGGGAGGGAAGGAAGGAAGGAAGGAAGGAAGGAAGGAAGGAAGGAAGGAAGGAAGGAAGGAAGGAGTTGGCTATATCTTTTAAGTACAGATGCAGATTGTAACCACTTTTATATTTCTTTTGCCACTTCTACTGAAAGGAAGAGGAGGAAACTAAGGGAACTTGGATAGGTAACCTAAGTTTTTTACTTACTTATTTGCGAAAATTCACACAGACTATGAGTACTTACTTTGCTCCTTATTTTTGCAAAGTATATTCTCATGTTGGAAAAAAATAAACACAAAGGTAGTTCTAATAATTATTCTCATGACCATTATTACTATATATTCCATTCAGATTTCTTACACTATTTAGTCTTAGATTTTCTATCCTATTTCTATTTTTTAAAAGTCTCTTGAACTTCATTTTCTTCCAAGTTTATTGGTTTCTATGGTACTGAGTATTATACTGTGATTATTTCAGTTGAAACATATTCACTTTAAATGTTTTGCTCTAATTTTTAGTACAAACCTATTTACAAGGAGTTTGGCTCTACTTCACCTTCAGAATAAATAATACTACCATCTTGATTTCTTCACTAAACAGTGCCACTTAAAACTAAAATATTTTTCAGTCATAATATTGAGGGCTTGTGGAAAAGAATACTTTCAGTTTCCACTACATCTGGAGTACTGTGTGAATGGAATCATACAGATTATAAAGTATGGTATTAGAATTAATTTTATTACACCAGCACTCAATTTTAACTTGAGAACACTCTGTGTTATGTAGGGGAAAAGGTCAGTCTATGCAAAGTCTATAAATGAATATAAAAATATGAGAGAATAAAACAGCTCCAAAATTATTGTGTGCATCAAGTTAATATGTTTCCTATTGAAGAAGATGCTAAGTAAAATTGCTGAGTAGCTCCTCAAAAGAAAATAATAATCTGCTCATCATCTTGTTCAGTCTTCCAAAAGAAAATTATCATTAAAACAATAATGAAGTTATTACTTTCATATGCCTTGAAATAAAATAATTAACATACATGTTAAATTGTAATAAAATATTTTTTAAAAAATCTTAAACTTGGTATATAAAAACAAAATAGCAATATTTTATTATCTGTGTTTTTTAACTAGAATATTACTGGGAAAGACAGGCAATTATTGTTTCATTGCACTTTCTTATGCCTGATTAAGGAAGAATTGCATTTTACACGTAACTGAAAAACAAAATCAATTACACATAACAAAGTCCAAAGCAACAGAATGTTAAAAGAGTCACTTCTACATATTGTATCTTTTATTAAATTAGAGGTTAACATATAAATATTGGTATATATAGGTATATTTGGCTCTATAAACAGATCTCCATTTTGCATTACCCCAGATGATCTCAGCCTTACCTGACCTCTGGTCTATGCTACTTGCTTTGGTGCTGGGTTAGAGGTCATTCCCAAGGTCATAATGGCCTTTGCTGATGTGATTCAGCATGAAAATGAGAATGTCACTAGTGAGCAGACCATGTCGTTCATCTGAAAAAGAAGATGCATCCGTAATGCCTCTCCTTCTGTTTTCCTTCTTCACTTTCCCCAAGCTTCCACTACTTTTGTTTTTCCCTCAGTCTGTCTTCCCAGGATTGTACCTTCTAATAAAGTGTTAGTTTCAAAATTTACCTCATGATTTGTTTCCTGGGAAACGCTTTAAAGAAAAACTGCATAATCTACTATTTTCCCTTAAATATCTTCTTGACAGGAAATGCAAAGTGTCTATAAAATGCTTTATCATTTCATAGCACTAAATTACAATTTTTAAAATAATTTTGGCACCTTTGTTTATATCACCTGTGAGGGATTAAAAAAAGGTAGAGCAGTATCAGCCTGTGAGCGACACACTTTCTAAAGAATTTCATTCTATCTTGACTTGAATATATAAGTAAACAGCATTTTGAGATGGTTTGCTTTTATATACAGGAGAGATAGCTTTGTACTGCCCAGTACTGAAATTTCAGAGAAACTTTCTTTTTTTTTTTTTTTTTTTGAGACGGAGTCCTGCTCTGTCCCCCAGGCTGGAGTGCAACGTGCAATCTCAGCTCATTTCAATCTCTGCCTCCCGGGTTCAAGCAATTCTCTGCCTCAGCCTCCCGAGTAGCTGGGATTACAGGTGCCCACCACCACACCCGGCCAATTCCTGTAGTTTTAGTGGAGATGGGGTTTCACCATCTTGAACAGACTGGTCTTGAACTCTTGACCTTGTGATCCACCTACCTCGGCCTCTCAAAATGCTGGGATTGCAGACATGAGCCACTATGCCCAGCCAAATATTTTAATTCTCAGTTATTATTTAAACTCTGATCTTCTAGTGAAAGTTGTTGAGTAAAGAACAATTAAACATTTAATTTTTTGAGTGATTTTAAGAGAATGTAAAAAAAAAAAAAAACAAAAAAAACCCCTCTCTTATATTGAGAAGTGAAGCTGGCTGGGCTTCCGGGTTGGGTAGGCACTTGGAGAACATTTCTGTCTAGGTAAAGGATTGTAAGCACACCAGTCAGCGCTCTGTACAATGGACCAATCAGCAGAACATGGGCGAGGCCAAATAAGGGAATAAAAGCTGGCCACCCAAGCCAGCAGCGGCAACCCACTCGGGTCCTCTTTCACGCTGTGGAAGCTTTGTCCTTTTGCTCTTCATAATAAATCTTGCTGCTGCTCACTCTTTGGGTACGCACTGCCTTTATGAGCTGTAACACTCACAGCAAGAGTCTGCGGCTTCACTCCTGAAGTCAGCGAGACCACGAACCCACCAGAAGGAACCAACAACTCCGGACACATCTGAACATTTGAAGGAACAAACTCCGGACACGCCATCTTTCAGAACTGTAACACTCACCGCGAGGGTCCACGCTTCATTCTTGAAGTCAGCGAGACCAAGAACCCACCGGAAGGAACCAATTCTGGACACAATATGAGATAAAAACATGGCAGAATTTCATGTGCTACCACACCCTTGACATTATCTGAAAACAGAGCATGTCAAAACTAAAACAAACATACAAACAAAAATTATGAAGAAAAAAAAAGAAACAATAAATACAAGTGCCAAATTCTCAGGTGCTTTCAACAGCTGTTACCAGTCAAAAAGCTTAGTCTCAGAACAAGAAAAACTGAGGACAGAAAATTGGAGCATTAGGGAAGAGGCCTGAGTGTGAGATGCAACACACACCGGAAAGACAGATGACGCCCTGAATAAGAAAATCCTAAAAACAGTAACCAGGTATATTTGATTTAATCACAATAAAGCTGATTTAAAAGAATAAGCACAATTTAGGGGGATAGCCTCAATCCATGTAGTCTGGAGGTATCAAAAACCGAGAGGAAGGAAGGAGTGTCATTGGCCAGTGGATGACGAAGAAAAGAATAGGGAGATTTAGGCCACTGGAAGACATATTAAGACCACAGAGTTAGAGGATCTGCAGCTTCCTTCTTACTATACAAAAAAAGCAAATAAACCCTGCTAAAGTGCATGGACTTTGCTAGACTGACAGAAGAGTGTCAGCAATTATTTAAAACAGTTCATTATATTAAAAATTAACAAAACCAAAGTCAAGTCCTGCAGAGAACTGTTGCAGGAAAGCAGGAAAAATAAGTTAAAATAAGAAAAAATAATCATAAAACAGAAGAAAACTGTAATCTACATTTTAAACAGTTAAATATACTCAAAAATATATTAGAATATGGAAAATGACTTTCAAACAGAAATTCCAACACTCACACACACGCACACACATGCGCGCACACACACAGACACACACACACAAACAAACACATCAGGAAAAATACAAAAGAGCTGAACTCAGGAATAAAACCAATGAAAAAAGATAATCTCAGAATTGAAAGAATAACTTACAAGCTTCCCAGGGGAGAATCTAACTAAATTAAACTTAATAACGGGCATAGAAGACAATTAAGCAAACCAAGAATAGAAGATGACATAAAGAAAGAAGAAAAAAGGATCAGCAGAGAAAATATTGAAGAAGTCAAAGAAGAGATAGTATCTATCTTACGGAATTTTTTGATAAAGAAAAAGAGAACAATGGAACAAAGCTAATATTTAAAACTATATTCTAAGAACATATGCCAGAAATAGAAAAATATTAACATGTACAAATTGAAAGGGCTCAGTGGATATTTGGAAAAATTACAAGTGTGAGAATAAATACAATTTAAAAGCTGTTGTAGGCCCCTAAAACACTTTAAGCCTTGAGAGAGTAGTAACTGTAATCTCAGTCATATTTGGTTACAACTTCTGTTCTTAGATTGTAGATTAACTGACTTTCTCATTTTTCTTGTTCTGGGCAATAACTAGAGAGAAGCAAATGATGTCAGGGGCAACAACCTGCCTTTTTAATCAATGGCCCTTTTTATGTATGTTAATTCCCCTTTGTTGTCCTGCTTTGCTTAGATCAGATGACAGAAAACCTATGACTAAGAAAAATTGCTGAATGTACCCTTTCCAGAAAGAAACACTGCCTGTAACCAATCAAGTTACTATAATTATGTGTTAACCTTGTGTGAATAATACTGTAATCCTGCGAAAAATTCCTTATCTCTACCTATATAAATGAAATCTTAACTGGAACTCTGACTCCATTCCTTTAGATCTGACATTTCTGGGTGGTCCATCTTTGTAATTTGCACATTAATAAACTTTAAAAATTAGATTCTGACTTCATTATTGTACGTTGACACCAAGAGTGATGAGCTCCAAAAAATATCATAGTAAAACTATTAGATTTCAAAGATGAGAATAAGATCCTAAGAACTTGAGGCAAGAAGAACAAATAACTAAAAATGGCAAAAAAATTTACACTAGCATGCTTTTCAAAACACCCAAGCAAGGTCGCATTTTTTTAAGTCACTGAAAAAAATGTCAACCAATTTAAAATTTTTTTAAAAAAATTTTCTTAGAGAAAGAGTGTCACTCTGTCATCCAGGCTGGAGTGCATTGGCACAATCATAGCTCACTAACTGTGAATTCCTGTTCTTAAGCTATCCTCCCTCTTCAGGATCCCAAGTGGTTGGGACTACATGTGTACACTACCATGCCTGCCTATTTTGTGAAATATATTTTATAGAGATGGGGTCTTGCTGTGTTGCCCAGGCTGCTCTGGAACTTCTGGTCTCAAGTGATACTCCTGCTTCAGCTTCCCAAAGTGCTGAGATTACAGGCATGAGTCACAGTGTGTGGTCAAAAATTTGTTATTGTTCATATATTAGATTTCAAAAAAAAATGTTTCATAAGGTAAAAATAAGTATTTACAACAATAATTTCTGGTAACAATGCAAACTAGAATTAAATAATAATAGCAACAACAATAATACAAAAAGATCTATTCATTTTGAATTAAGAAAATAAATTCTAAACTACTTTAAATCAACTTCTACTTGAAAAAGGGAATACAAACTGAAATTATACACATAAAAATAAGAAAACAAAAATATTACATAACTGAATCTATGAAAAGCATTCATGATAATAAAATTTATTGAACTAAACATTTATATTGATAAAAAAGAATAAAATTTAAATAATTATATTCTTAGTTCTGAACACCAGAACATAACAACAAATTAAGTCAAAGAGAGCACAAAAAAAGAAATAATAAAGAAGCAGATATTAAAAAGGCAGATACTTTATTTTATTTATTTATTTATTTATTTTTATTATACTTTAAGTTCTGGGACACATGTGCAGAATGTGCAGGTTTGTTACATAGGTATACACGTGCCATGGTGGTTTGCTGCACTCATCAATTTATCATCTGCATTTGATACTTCTCCCTAGCTCCCCATCCCCCGACAGGCCCCAGTGTGTGATATTCCCCTCCCTGTGGCCATGTGTTCTCATTATTCAACTTTCTCTTATGAGTGAGAATATGCAGTGTTTGGTTTTCTGTTCTCTGTTAGTTTGCGAAAATGATGGTTTCCAGCTTCATCTATGTCCCTGCAAAGGACATGAACTCATCCTTTGTTATGGCTACATAGTATTCCATGTTGTATATGTGCCACATTTTCTTTATCCAGTCTATCGTTGATGGGCATTTGAGTTGGTTCCAAGTCTTTGCTATTATGAATAGTGCTGCAATAAACATATGTGCGCATGTGTCTTTATAGTAGGATGACTTATAATCCCTTGGGTGTATACCCCTTAATGGGATTGCTGGGTCAAATGGTATTTCTGGTTCTAGATCTTTGAAGAATCGCCACACTGTCTTCCACAATGCTTGAACTAATTTACATTCCCACCAACAGTGTAAAAGCATTCTGATTTCTCCACATCCTCTCTAACATCTCTTTTTTCCTGAATTTTTAATGATCACCATTCTAACTGGAGTGAGATGGTATCTTCTTGTGGTTTTGATTTGCATTTCTCTAATGACCAATGATGATGAGCTTGTTTTCATGTTTGTTGGCTGTATAAATGTCTTCTTTTAAGAAGTGTGTGTTCATATCCTTCACCCACTTTTTGATGAGGTTGTTTTTTTCTTGTAAATTCGTGTAAGTTCCTTGTAGATTCTGGATGTTAGCCCTTTGTCAGATGGCTAGATTGCAAAAATATTCCTTCATTCTGTAGGTTGCCTGTTCACTCTGATGATAGTTTCTTTTGCTGTGCAGAAGCTCTTTAGTTTAATTAGATCTCATTTGTCAATTTTGGCTTTTGTTGGCATTGCTTTTGGTGTTTTAGTCATGGAGTCTTTGCCTATGCCTATGTCCTGAGTGGTGTTTCCTAGGTTTTCCTCTATGGATTTTTTTTGTTTTAGGTCTTACATTTAAGTCTCTAATCCATCTTGAGTTAATTTTTGTATAAGATGTAAGGAAGGGGTCCAGTTTCAGTTTTTTGTATAAGGTGTAAGGAAAGGGGTCCAGTTTCAGTTTTCTGCATATGGCTATGCAGTTTTCCCAACACCATTTATTAAATAGGGAATCCTTTCTCCATTACTTGTTTTTGTCAGGTTTGTCAAAGATTAGATGGTTGTGGATGTGTGGCATTATTTATGAGGCCTCTGTTCTGTTCCGTTGGTCTATATATCTGTTTTGATACCAGTACCATGCTGTTTTGGTTACTGTAGCCTTGTAGTATAGTTTGAAGTCAGGTAGTGTGATGGTTCCAGCTTTGTTCTTTTTGCTTAGGATTGTCTTGGCTCTACAGTATCTTTTTTGGTTCCACATGAAATTGAAAGTAGTTTTTTCTAATTCTCTGAAGAAAGTCAATGTTAGTTTAATGGAAGTAGCATTGAATCTATAAATTACTTTGGGCAGTATGGCCATTTTCAAGATACTGATTTTTCCTATCCATGAGCATGGGATGTTTTTCCATTTGTTGTGTCCTCTCTTATTTCCATGAGCGTTGGTTTGCAGTTCCCCTTGAAAAGGTCCTTCACATCCCTTTCACATTGATTTTGTATCCTGAGACTTTGCTGAAGTTGCTTATCAGATTATGGAGTTTTGGGGCTGAGATGATGGGGTTTTCTAAATACACAATCATGTCATCTGCAAATAGAGACAATTTGACTTCTCTTCCCTTTTGAATACACTTTATTTCTTTCTCTTGCCTGATTGCCCTGGCCAGAATTTCCAATACTATGTTGAATAGGATTGGTGAGAGAAGGCATCCTGGTCTTCTGCCGATTTGCAAAGGGATTACTTCCAGCAGAGAATTTTAAATAAAAGATCTAATAAATTCAATCCCAGGTTTAGTTAAGAAAATAGCTATAGCTATAAGCTATAAGCCAATAGCTAACTTTATCAGGAAGACAAAGCAGAAACAAAAATATACACAGTAAAAAAATAACAAGAGGAAATAATAATTAAAAAGAAGAAATCATAAAGAGATTAATATGTAGACTTTCATGCAAATATATTTGAGAACCTAAATAAAATCGATAATTTCTGCAGGAAATTCAGGTTACCCAAATTGACCCTATTGGAGTTAAAAAGCTTAAACATACAAATTCTCATAGCGTATGCAAAGATACTAAGAAATACCCTTCCCCAAATTGAACTAGGTCCAGATATTTGAGAGTGTAATTCTATCAATTCTTCAAAGACCAGATAGTCCTAATGCTTTATTGTTCATTGCAGCCTATTGAAAAGGAACAAAATCTTTCTAATCATTCTTGAGATTCAAGGATAAATACAATTCGAAGAAGAAAACTTCAGACCAATTTCACTAATAAATATTGACAGAGAAATTCTAAAGAAAATATTAAGAACAGAATCTGACACCACATTAAGAAATGAATACACGATAACCAAGTGAGATTTATAAAAGGACTGCAATGTTACCTTGGTTTTAGAAAATCCAATAACAACACACACATTATGAATATACCTAAGGGAAAATATGATTATTTTTCTACATGCCAAAAAAGCCTATAACCAAATTCAACACCCATTCTTAATAAAAAACATTCATTAAACAGGAATTAAAAGTTACATTCTTAACATGATAAAAATACATTTACTTTTGTCCTAAAGCCATTGTCTTATGTTATGAGGAAACACTGGAGGTATTTTTGATAAAATTGGGAATGCAGCCAGGATGTCCACTATTTCTGGCACTATTCAATATTGTGCTAAAGGTATTTGCCAGTGCAACTCAAACACAGAAATCAATTAGATGCATAAGAATGGGTAAAGAGGAAACAAACTTATTTCTAATTGCAGGAGGTAGAAAGAAATTATTTAGGCAGGTAGTGAGGGCAAAAGAGTCCTCAGAAGAACTTCCCTCCGAACAAAGCAGTCCAAGAAATTGTTATTTTTTTTTCTAACAAAGAGCAGCCTGAAAAATTGAGCTGCAAAAATAAATAAGAAAGCTGGAAGCTTGCATGGGCGAATGCTGGCAGCTGCGCCAATAGAAAAGGACTACTTGAGGGCCCGGCATCATGTCCACCATAGAAATTTCATCTTACTTTTTTTTTTTTTTTTTTTTTTTTTTTTTTGAGATGGAGTCTCACTCTGTCGCTCTAGCTGGAGTGTGGTGGTCAATCTCGGGTCATTGCAACCTGCACCTCCCAGGTTCAAGTGATTTTCCTGCCTCAGGCTCCCGAGTAGCTGGGATTACAGGTGTGTGCCGCCACACTCGGCTAAGTTTTGTATTTTTAGTAGAGACAGGGTTTCACCATGTTGACCAGGCTGGTGTCGAACTCCTGACCTCAAGTGACCCGCCTGCCTTGGCCTCCCAGAGTGCTGGGATTACAGGTGTGAGCCACTGTGTCTGGACCCATCTTCCCTTTTTGTTTGCATGTGTACAGTAAGAAAGAAACGGGCAACATGGAGCAGCTCAGGCTGAAATCTCGCCTGCATAATAAAAGACTGGGGTGGGGGCTGCCAGAGATTCATGCCCTATGCAAATGGCACACCTGGTCCTAAGCAGTTTTTCATGCCCTATGTAGATCAGACACAACCTTGACATCAACTCATCTATAAAACCCCCTGCATTTTGCTAAAGATTGGCAACCCATTTTTCCGGGACCCCTCTCTGTAGGAAATAGCTATTCTCTTCCTTTTGCCTATTAAATTTCTGCTCTTAACCTCACTGTTTGTGTGTCTGTGTCCTTGATCTCCTTGGCTGTGAGACAAACCTCAGGTGTGTCCCCAGACAATGAGGCTGCATCAGTAGTATACCTGGAAAATCCTAGAAAACCATTAATATAACTAACTAAATGAAAGTATTCAGTGAAGCATGATATGAAATTAGCATACAAAAATTAACAGCCTTCATACATACAAATAAAAAAACAGAACTGTTGACGAAAAGAGTCAAACTCTGAAGTTTGAAGAGATTTATTCTGAGCCAAATATGAGTGACCATGGCCCATGACACAGCCCTCAGGAGGTCCTGAGGAAATTTGCCCAAGGTGGTCAGGGTACAGCTTGGTTTTATTTTTTTGAATTGATCATCTATTTTATGGAAAGCAGAAAATGTGGAAGGTATATTTTCTCAAAATGTATTTTGAATTTCTGCTACGGTTGCAGCTTTCTATTTCTTATGACTTTTTTTTTTTAAGTTCTAGGGTACATGTGCACGACGTGCAGTTTCGTTACATATGTATACATGTGGCATGTTGGTGTGCTGCACCCATTAACTCCATTAACTTGTCATTTACATTAGGTATATCTCCTAATGCTATCCCTCCCCCATCTCCCCACCCCACGACAGGCCCCGGTGTGTGGTGTTCTCCACCCTGTGCCCAAGTGGAACTGAACAATGAAATCAGCTTGGTTTTATATATTTTAGGAAGGCATGAGTCATTGTTGGGGAAACCTGCCCCCCACCGCCCGGTGGGTACCCCGAGTCCGGCGCAGACAAAGGAGTTAGAAAGAGACAGAATAATTGTTTAAAAGGCGGGTCCAGGGGACTGGAGCATCGCAGGCTTGTTCACAGCCCAGAGCTCTCGGGTTCCGCCCAATTTATTGGTTTACAAGCTCCTTGTTCTTAGGACAGAACAAGCGGTAGGAAGGGATGAGGAAAAGGATTAATCAGTGAAGGAGAACTCATGAGTCATTTAATAAGATGTATAGCAGTGGTGGTTTCTGTGAATTTCCTTGAGCAAAGGCATGTGTCTAAACTACTTAAGATCTTTAACTTATTGGAGCTGAAACAGGTGGGAGTGGGTTTCAGGAGGAGCCAAGATGTTTGATTATACTCCACTGCTTCAAGGGAGTGTTACCTCCCTGATCCACCTGTGGCATGCCACTGAGCGGTTATGCTCTCGGGGCATAAAGACATGAAGGCAATAAAGAGACTTTTCTCTTCAGAGGTCGCCCATGGCTCCCACGGGTGTCTCACACAGGGGAGACCAACTCATCTGGCACCCCAGAAACTCTCTTTCCCACAAGCTGTCAAGCAAATACATTTAAGAAATACATTGGTCTGGTTTAGAAAGGTGAGACAACTCAAAGCCGGGGCTTCTGGGCTATAGGTCAATTTAAACATTTTCTGGTCAACAATTGGTTGAGTTTATCTGAAGACCTGGGATCAATAGAAAGGGAATGTTCAGGTAAAGATAAAGGATTGTGGAGACCAAGTTTTATTGTGCCGAGGAAGCTCTCAGCCGACTTCAGAGAGAGCAGGTTTTAAAATGTTTTATATCAGACTTAAAAGGTTGCCTGGCTTTTAGCTGATTATCTCCTGGATCTGGAAAGGAAGGAAGGAAAATAAAGGGGAATGAGGATTCTCTACAGAATGTGCATTTTTGCCACAAGAGACTTTGCAGGGCAATTTCAAGGTATGTCAAGGAAATATATTTTGAAGTAAAACATTTCGATTTTATTCCTTGTTATGCCAGAGACAGACTGGAAAGTAAGTCACATTGTACAGGGTTAAATAAAACCCATCTGATGAAAAAGTAGGGCACGACTCTCCAGACCCCTTAGATAGAAATTTGGGCAAGATAAAAAATCAGATCTTAGTCCTCAGAACATAGTAATACATAGAATCCTATTTATAGCAACAAAGAACACTAAATACTTAGGAATAAAGTTAACAAGAAAATGCGTCAAACCTCTCTTTGAGAAATTTAAAAATGCTACAGATCCTAAAGACATAAAAATACATTTGAAGAAATCAAAAGATCTTAGGTAGGTTCATATGTAAAGTGACATATCATAGAGATTTCAGTTTCAAGTTAATTTATAAATTCTATGAAATTTCAATAAAATAGAATAAACTATTTTATATTGTTAGAACTAAGTTGACATAGAAGTTTATATGGAGGGGAAAAAAAATGCAAGAATTGCCAAGATATTACTGAAAAAGATAAACTACAAAGATTGACTAAGCCCTACCAGCCATTAAAACACACTATAAAGCCTCTGTAATTAAAACAACATGTTCATGGAATAAACAGACTGTATAATAGTGTTACCGAAACACCAGATATTCGATCCAGGTACTGCTGCTTGCGGAACAGAAAGCCAATGACTGTGATGATGAGTATTGCCCAGAAAGAAGGCTTTAATCCGGTGCTGCAGCTGAGGACATAAGAGCTCAGCCTCAAACCCCTCTATGACCGAATAAACTTAAGGGTTCATATAGCAGGGAAGAAATGTAACTACGTGTGAGAAAACAGAAACTTGAGGGGTAAGGAAGCTGAGGAGAGCAAAACCACCTGGTGATTGAACAAGTCCCAGAGGCAAAAACTTCTTATCTGAGCAATTTAGAAGGGAGCAAAGACCACCAGGTGACCATCTAAAAGGCCATCTGGGCTGGGTGTGGTGGCTTACGCCTATAATCTCAACACTTTAGGAGGCCAAAGAGGGTGGATCACCTAAGGTCAGGAGTTCGAGACGAGCCTGGCCAACGTGGTGAACCCCGTCTTTACTAAAAATATAAGAATTAGCCAGGCATGGTGGCGGGTGCCTGTAATCTCAGCTACTTGGGAGTCTAAGGCAGGAGATTTGCTGGCACCTGGGAAGTGGAGGCTGCAGTGAGCCAAGATCATGCCATTGCACTCCAAACAGGGGGCCTACAACAGCAAGACTCAGTCTCAAAAAAGAAAAAAAAAAAAAAAAGGCCATCCGGAGGCCAAACTCCTTATCTGGGGAATTTAGAGGTAGTCAGACTTCCCTGGTATCTAAGCCGACATCTCATTCTGGGCCTCTTTCAACTTTGATAAGTAACTAAAATTTCTATACATACTGAAACTAATTTTACAATCCTAAACTCCTGCCATAAGTCCATAAATGCTCCTAAGGAAAATCCACCAAGGCGTGCTCAGTACTCTTGCTGAGGCTCCCCACTGCACCCTTTTGCACCATTATTCCTTTCTAATAAACCTTCCTTTTTCAAACCTATACTGTTGTCAGAAAATTCCTTTTATCAATCTGTGAGTTGACCACTTCCCGGTGCCAGGGCTCTGACACCTCGCCCAGCAGAAGCAATCATCATGAATGAGGGACCTGAAATCTCGTTGTCTGAATGCGATGATCTGGTGAGTTTCAGTTCTTTGATACTTTTTAAAAGACCTGGGGGTCCTTTCCTGAGGAAGGCACTCAGATAAAACAAATGTAGGTTTTAAGCATTAAGACCAGAAGGGTCAATTTTTATGTTTATCCAAAAAAAACTATCTATGGGACTATTGGGTAGGTTTCAATAGAACAGTAAGTTCAGCTTAAGATCCTAATAACTGTTGAGGAAAGAAGCTACAAAAAAGAAAAAGGATTGGCTAAAATTAGCTAAATGGTATTGAATTAAAAGCCAACATACCATTATAAACTTATTATTTTTAATAAATAGATAGATAGAGATGAAATCTTACCAAAAACCCAAAATAGCCTAAAGGATTTCCAAATGGCTAAAGCTGGCATAAGTTGAGCAATAAAACATTTATAATATTGGACTGTAAACCAAAAATAAAATTCTAAGTTCCCCAACCATCTGAATGGACTTCCTTTTCTGCCAGGGCACTTAAAATTTAACCTGAAAGGAAGAAGAGATCAGATATGCCTCATTATACCTTTTGGCATTAACAACAAAGACTTTAAGTCTGATAGGACTCATTTTACAACCTTATCTCCCTGAAGCCTGCCAGCAAAAAGCTTCATCTGCGTAGTAAAACTTTGGTCTTCACAACCTATTATGGCAACACAGACCCTTCTATTGATCTCAGGATTTTAGACAAATTCAACCGTTGTCAACCAGAAAATGTTTGAATTTACCTATAGTCTGGAACCTACCCCCTCGCCACCCCTGCCAGCTTCAAATTGTCCTGCCTTTCTGTACCAAACTAATGTGTTTCTTAAATATATTTGATTAATGTCTCATGCCATCCTAAAATGTATGAATCCCAGCTGTACCTGGACCACCGTGGGCACATGCTCTCACGACCTCCTGAGGGCTGTGTCACAGGTCATGGTCACTTCACTCATATTTGGCTCAGATAACATCTCTTCAAATATTTTACAGAGTTTGACTCTTTTCAGAAAGATTATAACCATCAAATAAAATGAGCATTGATGAACGTATACTAACACAAATAAATAAATAGAGCAGAAGGATTCTGTCTTCTTTTTAAATGTAAAATGTAAGAGGGAAATAGATCACCATTTGGAAAGAGGACCACTTTAATAATTAATGAAGACAGCATTCACTGGCCGACATTAAAATTAGTGAGTAAAAATTTAAGGAGAAATAGAATTACAAACTCTCAAAGCATGTACTCAATATATTCATTAATTACAAAGGGAATGATAGTGACTTTATAGTGGTGAAACCTGGAGAAACTACCTTGCACAAGTGATCCAGGGCAACACCACCAGTAATAAGATATATCAATATCATGATCTCTGGAATGCAAATGCACTGAGGAAACACTGCCATTTCTATGGTACTCTTGCCGAGAAAACGCAATTTAGTCCATTCATGAGGAAACAGCATACTCAAACTAAGAAACAATTGAAAAATGCAACTGATCAATGCTCTTCAAAAGTGTCAAGGTCATAAAAGACCAAGAATAAATGGGGAAAATGTTATAGACTGTAGGAGACTGAAGAAAATAAAAAAGTGTATGCAATGTGGAATTCTAAGTGGGATTCTGGAACAGAAATAAAATAATTGTAGTTAAAAAAAAACAGGTGAAATTTGAATAAGTTCTTTTAGTATATACTATTATGCTGGTTTTAATTTTCTGGTCTTGATCATTACACAGTGGTTATGCAAGATGCTAACATTTGGTGAAAATATGCAAGAGATATATGGAAACCCTCTTTACTATTTCTGCAATTTTCTGTAAGTCTAAAATTAGATCCCTTCCCCAAGAGGCTTAAAAACATCAAAATAGAAGGTAGCCTTACTCTAACAGATAGAAAATAGATGACTTACTGCTACACTGTATTACTCTTGTTTGGATAAAGCCCTGAAATGCAGTATTATCTGGAGGTGGAAAATATACAGGCCAAAAGCATACCCTGCCCTGGAACAAAATACAGGAAAAATAGAAAGACAAAAATAATTAGTTCTCCACCCTTGTCTAGCTATGCCCAATAGTTATGCCTCTCTCAAAAGCTTTTCTTTCGTCCTTTTAAAAATTTTTGCTTGACTGAAATTTCAATCATGTGTAGAAAGTAAATAATTTAAGAATGTGGTTTCTATAGCCCTTTAATTAAAAATTACTGAAACTGTTTCTCTTTATTGTGTTATTCTAGGTTCTTATGGGTTAATATAAATATTCTCTTTGATTTTTTCTTTTTTGAATTTTGGTAAATGGCACAACCAGGATGGATAAAAACAAGGTTGGACATTTTAAATAAATATATTAAAACCATCCCTGCACTGCAGATGTACAAGCATACCTATTTAACCTAGGAGTTTCTGAAAGTCATGTGTCCCTATAAGTACATAAAAACTGTATAAAAAGATACCAACTTAGTGCCAAAATTTGTTTAAATTAATCCTCCAGAAAGGAGAACTAAAAACAATGCCTGAATATTACCAGGAGGTAGATGAAAAGTTATGAAACGTATATCACTTTTACAACTGTGCATGAAGAAATGCATTATAAACGTTTAGGGTTAAATTAGGAAAAACGAAATCATTCAAAGATACTTGGTGACAAGTTCTTATAAAAATTTGTCATGTATGAACAATAAAATCATGAAATCCAAGACTAATTAGTGTAATAAAAAGAAACATTCAAATTAGTCAAAGTTTTACTACGTTTTATTTGAATTCTATTCAAACGTATTTGATAACACTAACTTAATTGTATTGTTATTGCTGTACTTATTCTCTTTCTGAACTTAGCACTATCTTAGCACTATCAGTTGTTAACTTAGTATGATGCCCAGCCCAAAGTAGACATTCTATATATACTTAAAACAATACATAAAAATAGTATACTAGTCATTTTGGATATTTCACAATACAGTTCCTACTTCTTAAATCTATTCTTTTCAAAAAGTACTGCTATTTTCTTAATTAAAAGTTATGTGTATTCTCTGGGATAATTTGGAAAACTAAAAAAGCAAACTCAACAGCCACCTTAGACATAACCACTGCCAGTGTTTGGAAATCATGCTTTTAGTATTTACCACTTTAGCTCTCTATATACATCAGGTACATTAAGTTTGCTTTTGCATTTACATGGCATATTGGGTATATTCTTCTTGTCATTTAAGATTTTTCTGTGATGTTACTTGTAATTATTCCACAACACTCCATTATAAAGAGGTACCATATTTAGGCACGTTTTTGATTATTTACATCACTATAAATATTAGGAAATATTATATAACTGTGCAATAAATGTTCTTGAGACTAAAATTGAGAACAACTTTGTGTATTTTGAATTCATCCCTCATAGAAAAATTCCTCACTTCAATGTGGTGCACATGATAAAATTTTACTATTTATTGTCAAATTGTTCTCCAGGAGTGCTGTGCATTTCCACCCACAAGGGTAGGAGTTTCTGCTTCTCAATAAAATGCATGCTTTAATATTATTTGGAATGGATTATTTCAATCTAACTAATATAAGCTTATTTTAAATGATATTATAGAGGAAAGCTATGAAATAATATGAGCCATTCAAATAATTAAGAACATATATGAAAGTATAGAAAGACAGAATATATCTGATCCATCAAGCTCACTTATATAAGCCAGTATTTTAACAGTCACTTGCATATTCTAAGTAAGAGAAGTAGGAACAGTACTTACTTTCCTTGTGGTAAAAAACAGTAGTTCAATACATATCTACACAACTGCCACAAAATTTTTTTAAAAGCCATTAAAACTCTAAAAACCACAGCAGAAAAAGAAGTAGACACTTCAAGGGAATTTATTAGTAGTTCCTCCAAGTTATTCAGTAACTATTATTAGTTTACAAACTATTTAGCAAAGGATACAAAAGTTTAGCTGAAGGGAGGTGGTCATAGTAAACAGAAACTGTTGCAGCTTTGCAACCTCTAATTACAAAATTCTGCACTTGGAGCACAAATCTACCAGTGCTAACTTCAATGTAAAGACTAATTGAAACAAAAGAGGTTAACAGTACAGCAGCACATGTTATAACACACATATATGCATATATTATACAAGAAATCTATATATTATGAAAATATATGACAAAATAATTGTGAAATATAAAGGGTGTGTATATTGTATATTGTAAAACATGCCTATATATTGTAAAAATATCTAAATACATAAATAAAATTAAAGGTATGTGTATGTGTGTATATATACCTATATACATCTATAGAATATGGTATACACCTATATATACCTATGGAATAGAATATATATAGGTGTATATATATAGGTGTATATATATACACACACACACACATACATACACATGCACACACAGACTCTTTCATATTTGGGGATATTTTCAGGAACCACTCTTTCACAATAAGTGCCCCTAATGGGAAATCTTTCCTGAAGGAACTTTCTTAATTTTCTAACCATAACCTCACTCAACTTCAACCAGGACACATTCTATGTTGGAAAAATTCTTCTCATTGCCTGGGGAGGATTCCTGAACAGTTTCCTTTCCTATAATATTTAGTTACTGAAGCTCATTTTATTACGGTATTCACTATTCTTTGAATAAGTAATACTTTAAAGATGTAGATTAAAATTATGAAAGAGAATATAGATGCAATAATGTAGAAATAATGGTAATTTTTTCCAGATATCATTGGTATAATCAATGTTTATGACAAGTGCAGTAATTTCAAACGATCTTTTATTAACATACTTAATTTTTAAGAAAATAGTTTATTTTTTGGAATAAATACAGGTATTCACTACATATAAAGGATTGTTTCAGAGTGAAAATGTGCAGGCCTTGTTATCAAGAAGATTAAAATTTATTGGAAGATCTAAAATAGGAACAATTATCAGTACAATAAGGTAATATTTAAAAAGTAACATAAGGCAAATACATAGTGCTAGTAGGTATAAAATACCAAGTTTAGACTACGAGAGAGCTTTATGAGAAAGCATATTATGTAGATTTTTTCTCAGCTTTAATGAGGTATACTTGACAAATAAAAATGAAATACATTCAAGACATAATGTGATGATATGATATATATCTATATTTTGAAATGATTATCACACTCAAATTAACACATCTATCACAATTAGCTATGATTTGTGTGTGTGTGCATGTATGTGAGTATATTTAAAATTTATTCTCTTTGCAAGTGAATAATGCAATAATATTAACTATAATCACAGTACTGTACATTCTGGAAATATATTCATTTTATAACTGAAACTTTTTACCCATCGACCAACTTCTCCCATTTCCCCTACCCTACAGCCACTGGAAACAACTATTCTATTTCTGCTTTTATGAAGTCCATGATATATATTTATACACACACACACACACACACACACACACACACACATATATATATGAGATATCTATACCTTTTTGTTGTGTTCATTGCAGAATTATTTACAATAGCCAAGATATGGGAAGAAATGAAGTGGCCATCTATGGATGAATGAATAAAATGTGGAATGTTATTGGAATATAATAAAATTAAATATTATTCATCCATAAAAAGAAAGAAAGCTTGTCACTTGCAATAACATGGATGCATCTGGAGGATGTTATGCTAAATTGTATAAACCAGAGACAAAAAGGCAATTACTGTATAATCTCACATATGGAATCTAATCTACAAAAAATGTCTGTGGATTTTAAATAGATTACTTTCTTACATGGATATTTGCTACTGTTGTCATATGTATTACATCTGTGCACATTATCAATCCCATAGTACAATATTATGCTACTCTTTTTTTTCTAAAAGTTTTATAGCTTAATGTTTTACTTCCAAGTCCATGATGAATTATGAGTTAGTTTTGGTATAAAGTATGACATTTAAGTCTACATTCATTCTTTTGGCCTATGGACATCCAAATACCCCAGAATGATTTGTGAAAAAGGATATCCTTCCTGCATTGAATATTTTTGTGTGTATGTGTCTTTGATAAAATTTAGTTGGGCACATTTGAGTCTATTTCTGGGTTCTCTATTCTGTTTTATTGACTTATGTGTTTATTTCATTGCCAATATTGCCCTGTCTTGATTAATATAGCTATGTATATATTAATATAGTATAGCATTAATACAGAGTGGAGAGATTTCTTCTTTTATTATTCTTTGTCCAGATTGTTTTAGGTATTCTAAGATCTGTATATTTCATAATGATTAGAAAAAGCTTTTGTATATGCACAAAAACTTGGCTGGAATTTTGATAGAAATTGCATTAAAACTGTAGATTAATTTGTAGAGATTTGACATCTTTACTGTGAATCTGAGTCTTCCTGTCTATGAACATAGTATGTCTTTTCGTTTATTTAGGTCTTCTTTGAGTTCTTGAGCATTTTATAATTTTGAATATATATATATACAATTTTGAATATATATATATTTTATATATACATACACTGTACATGTTTATTAGGTCTATTTCTATGTATTTCATTTCTTTGAAGCAATTGTAAGTGGTGCTATATATTTAATTTTGGTTTCTACATGTTCCATTTTAGTAGATAGAAATGCAGTTTATTTTTATGAGTTGATGTTTTGCTACCGCCTTACTGAACTTTGTTATTGGTTTTGGGAGTTTGTTCTTTTGCATATTCCCATGTCTTCTGCAACAACAACAACAAAAAAGTTGTATTTTTTCCTTTCAAATATAAATGTGGGTTTTTAATTTTTTTGTTTGTTTTACCTTATTGCAGTGGGTAAGACTTTCAGTACTATGTTGAAAAAGTATAATGAGACTGTATATCCTTGACTGATTCTCAATCTTAGAGGTAAATAATTTAATATTTCACATTGAAGATAATGTAGTTACAGGGATTTTGTAGATGTTCTTTACCAAGTTGAAGTAGTTTTCATTCATGCCTAACTTACTGTTTTTATCACCAATATACATTGAATTTTGTCAAAAGCTTTTTCTACACCAAATATTATAATTTTTATTCTGAAGATTGTTGACATGGAAGATACCATTGATTGATTTTCAAGTGTTAAACCAGATTTACGCACCTGAAGAAAATCCCAGTTAATCATGCTGCATAATTCTTTCTGTGTATTGTTAGATCTAATTTTCTATGTTTTGTTGAGTATTAGAATACCTAACTTCCTGAGGTAACTTTATCTATATTTTTCTTTTTATATTGTCTTTGTTTGGATTGAATATCAGGATAATATTTGCTCAATAAAATTTCCCTAATTTGCTATTTTCTGAAAGAGATTGTGTAAAATTAATATTAATTATTCCTTAAACGTTTGACAGATTCTTCAGTTAAACCATTTAGAATCTGGAGATTTCTTTTATTGAGAAGATTTTAAATGAAACATTCCAGTTTTATTGGTTATAGGTTGAGTCAGATTATCTATTTCATCTTTGATGAGTTTTTGCCGCTTTTGGTTTTAAGAAATTGGTTTGTTTCTAAGTTGTCAAATTTATGAACGTAATTTTAAAAATTATTCCTTTATTATCCTTATAATAAAGGAATTGTAGTGCAGGATCTTTCGTGATAACTCCTTTTATTCTTAATACTGGTGACTTGTTTATTCTCTATTTTTGTCAGTATTACCAAATAGAGTTTAATTAATTTTATTGAATCTTTCAAATTACCAGCATTTAGTTTCATTGATTTTTCTCTATTGAGTCTCTTTTTGTCATTCTATTTATTTTGGGGTCTCATCTATATTATTTACTTTCTTTTTTTCCTTTGGGTTAAAATAACCAATGAAATAGATCTTCCCATACTAGTCACTCAAGGTGGGACATTAGATGATTGATTTGATACTTTTTCTTTTTCCTAACATAAGTATTATTACTATACATGTTTCTCTCAGCATGGATTTAACTGCATCCTACATGTTTTAGTATGTTATATTTTCATTCTCAATTATGTATTTTAAATATTTTTAGACTTTTTTACACATGTGTTATTGATTTTGTTTCTTTTTATTTCTAAGTATTTCGAGATTTTCCTGTTATCTTCTGTTTTCAACTTGTAGTTTGATTCCATTATGGCCAGAGTGTAATTTCAATCTTTAACATTTGTTGAGGTTTATTTTAAGCCCCAGGATATTGTCTTTGTTGGTGAATTATCCATGAAATTCCTTTTTTTTTTTTTAAGATGCATCCTAATGTTATTCAAGTTTTTATAATATTAACCAGAATTGTAGTTACCTTACAATTTCAAAAAAAATATGTATATCTAAGAAGTTACCTGAAGTGTAAATGTCTAATTATGGCTTAATGTGTTATGCATCTAAAGAGTTCCGCTTACTTCTAGAATCAAAGTGTAGTGTCAGGAAGAAAAAAGTCCCTAGACTGAGAAAAAAGGGTTTGGGATGCTGTATTTGACCTTGAGCTCTGCCTTTTGTTACCTCTTTGATTTGGGGCAATTCATTTAAACACTTTGAAGTTTGGTTTCCTTCCCTGTAAGATAATAATTATATAGGGCTTGATGTAGAAATATTCCTTAAAAATACTGAAATATTCTTTAATACCTGTCTAAAGAAAATGAAACTTCACGTGATAAACTAGTAAACTCTCCAAATTATATTCTCTTTCATTGTAAAATTTATTATTTCAGTGGGAAATGTATTTTGATGACATAAGTGCCGAATTTTGAGGGGACAGGTAGAAATTGGGAGAAAGGCAGTGATTTTTTTTTAACTCATTGACATGTTTATCAAATTGTACCCTTAGAGTTAAAAGTAACATATTGAATTTGTTCCCTTTACCAAATATTGGTCTGAGATTCAGAGGAAAATTAGGCACTATTCCTGCTGAAAGAGGTTCACATGGTGGGGGAGATGAAAACAGAAATAAACAAGAAATTGTTTTAATATGGTCATAGAGATGTGAAAAGCAGAAGGAGGTTGCAAACCAGGCAGCTAGAAGAGGAGTAACATAATTAGCCTTAATATGGGATTTCACTGAAAACTCAGAAGGAGCTCAAATCTGCCCTTGGTTGAGCCATTATTCTCATGTTGAGCATTCAGCTCCTGAAAGGGACATTACAACGAAGCACAACTTAATCCTCATATTCCAACTTTGAAGCTTGAGAGTGTTAGTTCCAGAGTTTGTCCAGTTTTAGTGTTTCCTCTAACTTTTGTATAATTCGTTGCTTTTTTGTCACTTTCACTAAATTATGCTTATTGGTAGAGACCAAAGAATGTGTACATTTTACAGAAAAAGCTACAACACTTATTTTTCACATATGAGTTGTTTGGTACATTTTAAATTTAATATATAAATAAACTATATAAAGAAATTTCCTTTTTTTCCAAGTTTAAAATTTCATCAATAAACTGATATGATGGCATATATAAAGCACCTCTCTTTAAAAGTTTTGCTAACTTATTCTTTTTGTTCTTTTATTGTACTTGCTGATTTACTAAACAATAAATTAGAGGGGAAACCAGTAGCTTGGTTTCCTCAATCAACTCACTATGTGGCACGGGCCACCGCAAGTCTAATATTCTGTATCTGATTTCCCTGCTTATAAAGCATGTTTTGTTGCTGGTGGTACTAAGGACTGTCAGGAAGATCCAGCTAAAATAACCTGCCATCTGTAAATAAATCTATAGATACAATAAAACAAAAACTATTCCCCTCTACTTTACTAACTCCGTATCTCCATCCGGTGGTGCCAAACAGTAACTTCAGGCAATAAAAGCTGTAAGAAAAAAACAAGTTTTGCTTCAGTGTTCATCATTCTTGTATTTATGAATGTGTTATGGCAAATATTATTATCTACTGCTCATAAAAGAGCATAATTAAATAAGGTGTTTATTTTCTAAATTATAATATACAATACTACACTAAGTTATATGTTGATAGAAAATTGGAGGTGGTTGAGAGAAAAATAATTCTTTACTTTTTAGATGGAATTTTTGACTTAATTTAGTTTTTGACTCATTTCTTTAAATAAAAAAATGAAGGTAAAAAAATTCCATATTTACATCATATTCCCTAACTAAATATGTAAATATTTGTTCTTCATTTTATGGTTGTTGATTTATCTCAGTACAAGAAGAAATTATGACTGCAAAAAATATATTATTTAAAACTTAATGTTACTAAAGAAAAATTGTGCTGAGTTTTGGCAATAACTTACAGTTTTAACAAGTTATCTGTGTAAGTTATTACAGGAACCACCCAGTGCATTTTTTCTCTCTCAATTCTTGTCAATTTTTGTAAAATACCACTTTTTGTTGCTTAAATGTTCCTCTGCTCCTTAAAAAAATACTCAACAGAAGTCAAAAATTTCTACCTTTGACAATGAATATAGTTGCTATGGAAATAATTATGACTTTTGGTATAAAAAGGATCCAAAACTAGAGAATTTGAAATGTTAAGAAATAAATATACCATTATCATGCAAAACTGCTTGGTAAAAAGAGACATTTAAAAAATGTATACTGAATTAATCAGAATTGTTTCTAAATAGATTTCCAAAATCCTTTTCTTTTTTTTTTGGAAAAGTTTTGTCAGCCTCAAAACTTTTAATAAAGTGCAGTAAGCAAATGGAAGCTTTTATGACCCCTCCACACTGACTCATGAGTTACTTACATGTAAAGCAAAGAGGTTTTAAAAATTGAATATTTTTTTCCCAATAAAAAGTTGAATACTGAGATTACCTGGCATGGTTAATATGCAGTTTAAAAATAATTATTATTTTCTACTGTAGGTAATGGTTTTACTTTTCCCCTTTCTGTTGTCATATTTTTATCCTTCCTATCTCAGTTAAATACATGATTAGGAAATAATATTAATATAGCAGCTTCTTTTTTTATTATTATTATTACGCTTTAAGTTCTAGGGTACATGTGCATAACGTACAGGTTTGTTACATATGTATACTTGTGCCATGTTGGTGTGCTGCACCCATCAACTCGTCATTTACATCAGGCATAACTCCCAATGCAATCCCTCCCCCCTACCCCCTCCCCATGATAGGCCCCGGTGTGTGATGTTCCCCTTCCCAAGTCCAAGTGATCTCATTGTTCAGTTCCCACCTATGAGTGAGAACATGCGGTGTTTGGTTTTCTGTTCTTGTGATAGTTTGCTAAGAATGATGGTTTCCAGCTGCATCCATGTCCCTACAAAGGACACAAACTCATCCTTTTTGATGGCTGCATAGTATTCCATGGTGTACATGTGCCACATTTTCTTAATCCAATCTGCCACTGATGGACATTTGGGTTGATTCCAAGTCTTTGCTATTGTGAATAGTGCCACAATAAACATACGTGTGCATGTGTCTTTATAGCCGCATGATTTACAATCCTTTGGGTATATCCCCAGTAATAGGATGGCTGGGTCATATGATACATCTAGTTCTAGATCCTTGAGGAATCGCCATACTGTTTCCCATAATGGTTGAACTAGTTTACAATCCCACCAACAGTGTAAAAGTGTTCCTATTTCTCCACATCCTCTCCAGCACCTGTTGTTTCCTGACTTTTTAATGATTGCCATTCTAACTGGTGTGAGATGGTATCTCATTATGGTTTTGATTTGCATTTCTCTGATGGCCAGTGATGATGAGCATTTTTTCATGTGTCTGTTGGCTGTATGAATGTCTTCTTTTGAGAAATGTCTGTTCATATCCTTTGCCCACTTTTTGATGGGGTTATTTGTTATTTTCTTGTAAATTTGTTTGAGTTCTTTGTAGGAAATAATATTAATATCACAGCTTCTTTTTAATTATTTGTGTTCAACTGTAAACTGAATAAGTAAATAGAGTCCGTTTTTATACTATTATTAGAGTCAATGTCCACTAAATATATTTTTGAGAATTGAAAGAATATTCATGTGTGAATGCATACACATTGTTCCAAGCCTTTTTATTTCACATTTTCACTTTTTTCTTAAGTATGCATCATGCATCTCTCCATGTTAGTACATAAGGATTTACCACAGTGTTTCAAATGATTGTAAAGTATTAAAACTATAGATACATTGTAGTTACTTAATCAATACATGATTAAAATGCATTGAGAATTTTAAAATGTAAATAGTATGCATGTGTAAAATGAACGTATTACATAAGTAGATGCACATACATATGGAAAACCAAAGGGAATTTTTACAACCATTTTGTGAAGTCTCTGTTTATGCACATACTTTTTGAATCCATGGAAGTTATTTTAATTGGATAAGTTTAAATCATTTAAGGAAAATAAATATCATTTAAGGAAAATAAATATATTTTTAGAATTTTAATTAAATTTTCAAAATTGACCTTCACAAAGACTGAAACAGTTCATGTCATTTACTGTCAGTAGTGAGAAATTTTAATATTTTGGTAAGAATGAGACATTTTATTGCATGTCAGACATTAATTTAGACACAGGCTGGGCACAGTGGCTCATGTCTGTAATCTCAGCACATTAGGAGGCCAAGGTAGGAGGATCATTTAAGCCCAGGAGGTAGAGACTGCGTTAAGCTGTGATCATGTGCCTGCACTCCAGCCTGGATCACAGAGCAAAGCCCTGCCTCAAAAAATAAAACAAAATAAAATAAAATAAAGCTAAAAAAATAGACACATAATATATACTTAAGGGAAAGGCAGCTTTATAAGAATTACAAAAATGTTAAAACAGTTACCACGGAAAAATATAAGTTATTGTTTAAATATGTTTAGAGTTCTGAAAAAAAAAAATTCTGTGATGGGTCTTAGGAAATCCAATTTAAGTCCTCCATTAATGCACTATGCTTTTGTTATTATGATTTTTTTAGGTCCTGTGAAGTTTCCCTTAGATGCTTAGTTTGCTGGAATACCCTGAGAATGTGGGAAAACTATAAACTTTCTAAAACTTGGTAATTTCAGACCCACAAACATGAGTAGTAATGACCTTCAATAAATCAGCGAAATAGCATAGTAAAGTCAAAGATTAAGTAAACTGAACTAAACTCCTGCCACAGTTAGAGAAGTGAACTTCTTTCAGTTGTGTTTTTCTTCACATGACAATATCATTTACAGTTGCTCTTCCCATAACCATGAAAATGTATCCCAATGATAGGTAAATGAACACAATTAGGGGCAATGCAGCTTGTGCCTCAGTGCAGAGATGCTCACACTCAGTAGTCTCATATGAACAATCATTAAAATCAATTGGCAGAACAAAGAATGAGGAATGGATGTCCCTTCATCAGCAGTTTCGGATGAGAAGCCAATGATAACAGGAATGTGGTTGTCAGAAATGTGATAAGCGCAAACTTATGAAAGATGTTATTTATGAAAGATCAGTCACTATTTTAATTATTCTTTCACAGGATACAAATAAGCAAATTTTACATTAACAAAGAAAGAAATACCAACATTTAAAATGGTAGCCCTTAGCAAGACCTACTGATTCAAATCTCAAGCATCTGTTTTTCAGTAATTATTGTAATTGATGTATTTTACCAATATACTTTGGCCAATTAACATTTAAAATTACTTTTGGGTCAGGAAGCTTTCAAAATCTTGGTCATGATGCAGTGACTAAAGTTTCTGGTGAACTTCTCAATATCAGTAACTATGTTGTATAGCCCCACTTTAGACGATTTGACAACGATGAACAATTCCAGTTTTTTTCCAAGACAACCCTAGTCATACAAAAGGATAAATAAATGGGATTGCAGAATGTCATGGTATGATGATGATAATAACATTAGCAATTATAATAATAACCAATTACAATAACAACTGATATTTACTTATGATCGAAAAGGTCCAGAGTTTATGTGAAATATTGTTTTAACCAGGATAAAATAGGTTTATGTTACATTAGGATCACACACATACATGCGCACATAAGCATATACAAAGAGAAACAAGTTCATTTCTAGCTTACATGAAATCCTCTGTAGGTATCATGAAAGTAGAAAGCAGCTGACCTTCATGGAGCTGTTCAGTGGTCTGAACTGCTGCAGTTTTGTTGTGCTGACAATGGCCACTCATGCCTCTGAAGGCGAAGAAACAGAGAATGGTGCACTAATGCCTACTGTTGTATACTTTTGTCTTGGAGAAGGTACTGTGAACTTCTCTTCTCAGCTCATTGGCTCTGCCATGTATATATGAGGAATGAAGGGAAGCAGGAAATACCTGAGGAGCGACCGTAAGCACTTTGTGTATATTTAATGTTCATAACAGCCCTGCGTAGGAAAGCAAGAAAACTACCCCAACGATTCAAGAAAGCTTATGACTAGAGGCACTCAATTTCAGTTTTGTATCTTCTGTTGATGTCTTCACATTGAAAATGAGATTACTGCCTCATATAAGTAATTAAAGAAGTATTATCAAGCAAGATCACTCATTCGAACTACGTAAATACATAAAACATATTTTTATGCCTAACTCTGAGCCTAGTTAAACAGTTATAATAAAAGAGCATTTAACACATATAGTAAATGACAGTTTTGATTAAATACTATTCAGTAGATGCATATATATAAAAATAGGCATATATATATAATGAAATAAAACAATGTTAGAAATAATTAATAAAAATTACCTACTGAATAGTAGTTTACAAAGTACTTTCAAACCATCTTTTGGTTGATGAAAAGCAGCTGAACACAGTCATTAATAGCACAGACCTTGGAGTCTGAATTGCTTGGGGTGCATCTGGTAAACACTTAATTCTGCATTTCTATTTTGTGTGTAAAACATCAATGATAATACGACCAAGCTCAAAAGGCCATGTGCAAATTAAATGAATGAATACATATAATATTCTTAGAACCATGCCTGGAATATAGCAAACATACAATAAATGCTATTTTTGCAGCTATTATGTAAATTTTCCAGTCGCTTCTAGGGAAGCTTCTAGTTGCTTCTAGTCAATATTGTAAGATTGGCTCTTGTACTCATGAAGACATCCAGGCTTAGAAAGTGGAATTGTGCCCAAACATCACTTATTGCTCTACTTCCATGTCTAGCATTAGAGGCAATAAGTAAAACTCAAGGATTAGCAGTTTTCCAAACATTTCTCTATTCAAGTCCTAAAAATCAGCAAAATTTCCATGCATGTTTTTAGTGTTTAGTCAGTGATCATCTGGGACCTGTGATTGCATATAAAGGCTTGTGATTGAATGAAGACTAGTTTTCCATTTTTCTAATACCTTACAGGAGTTTATTCACGTCATTAAATTTGTAATCTAAGTGCTGACAAGCTCATAATGTATCTCAGCGTAAAAATCCTCATTCACATTCTTCTTACCGTTATATTTATTTTCTGGGTTCAGGCACAGGGGTGGACTGTGAGGAGAGGCAGTGTTATGCTTCAGTAAGAATAGAATATTTTCTTAGTCATACAGATCTGGATGCAAAATATACTTCTGTCATTAACCAGCTGAACAACAATAGAAATGTCTTTTTAAAAGTTAGCCCTCCTCTGTAGAACAAAAATTAAAATAGCTTTCCCATATGTTATTGTAGGAATTAAAAAGTAGTTTAAGTTTCCCTTGGTCAACTTAAAAATGATTCAATGTATGCATCTTGTGTTGGAACACGGATTTAAATGAATTTATGGAATGAATAGGTAAAAGTCAAACTATAATTACCCATTAAGGGAAATAATCTACTACTGTTATTAAAACGATAGAATCTTAGGAGTGTTTTATGACTCTGGCATATCTTGCCCTTTGAATGAATTAATCTAAGGTCAGATAAAGGAAAAATAATATTTGGCTTTCTTTAGTTTTTTAGTTAATGAACACAGAAGGTTCTTAAAACATCAGAGTAAATTTCAGCCAAAAAAGAGCAACTGGCTATTAGCTAATGCAATCTGCCCAATAGCAAACTAAAATGTCTACAGAAAATCAAAAATTATGGAAATGAAAAACGACTGTGAAAACTAAAACTAACAATTTAACCTACATTTTGGAGTCTCCATTCACTAAAAGGTATTTAGCACCAAATTTTAAAAAATGCAGAAGCCTAATTAACATATTATTGTGGGGAGCAAGAAAATATTCTGTACTTCTCCCATTTCTAACCATGCTTTGGAGACAGAGACCTATGTTTTTATTCATTCCACTGACAGATATTCCCCTTTCAGATGTCACCTACCTACTTCTCTTATATATTTCAGATAACAATATGGCAAAAATATAATAGTTGAGGGTACACTGAAAACTAAAAGTTATAAAACATACCACGTAAATATGTACATCTAAGAGGCGGGCATATCATGAGGTCAGGAGATGGAGACCAACCTGGCTAACACGGTGAAAACCCATCCCTACTAAAAAATACAAAAAATTAGCCAGGCGTGGCAGCAGGTGCCTGTAGTCCCAGCTACTTGGGAGGCTGAGGTGGGAGAACGGTGTGAACCCGGGAGGCAGAGCTTGCAGTGAGTGGAGATTGCACCACTGCACTTCAGCCTGGGCAACAGAGCAAGATTCCATCTCAAAAAAAATAAATAAATAAATAAAAATAATAAAAGAACATTATTTAAAAAGACAAAAAGTAAAAATAAAAGTTATGAAGTCACTAACAATATTGTTTCTGAAATGAAATTCTTGGACAAGATGCTATGTTTTATCTATAAAATGTAATACTGTACTTACCTCATAGAATTGAATGATGGATGCATTAATTTTATATTTCCTGAATTCCCAGAAATGTGAGAATGACTTAGTCTTCACAGATCAAAGGTACTTTTGCTGAATATAGAACTCACAGTTGGTAGAGTTTAAGTTCAAAATTTTATGTGTTTTCTTCAATTGTCTTCCTATGTAATGTTGTACAGAAATCTGAGAAAGCCCAATTTTGGAAAACAATAATAATTATTAGTTTTAAATTCCCTGATTTTTGTGAATTCAAAACTGATTACGTAAAGAGATACAAATGACGTGGTACTAAAATTTCACACATTGGGTTTGGACCAAAAAATTGGTACAAGTAGATGAAGGAAACTGTTAGTGAGGCTTCAAATCCTTAAACTTTCCTTGACCTTTGGATCCAAGGATTCCAATATGTGTAATTTATTACTAAATACTCAGGAAAATATAAAAATATATGAAGAAAAATATGTTTTTGATTATGAAAGCCTGGAAATACACTTTTCATTGATAAAGAATACAGCTGTCTAAGAGAATAAAACGCAGCCACTAAAAATAATGACATAGAGAAAGAAATAGGTACATGGAAAACAATTCTTAATATGTTAAAACCACTTTTCTGAAAACAGTATTTGTAACATGATTCCATTTTTTGCATGTCTTATTTTACTTTATTAAAAATTATAATGTGACATGCAAAATGTTTAATGTAATTTTTCTAGGTATTGACCCTTAGTTTATCTATTTTCTTCTATTTTATTTCCTGTTTGATCTTACTATTCTTGAGACTGGACTCAAAATAATTCAAGAAAAATAAAATCAACTTTTAAAATCTAATAGGGTGTTTTTGGATCTTTTGTGTTATTTGTGGTATTGCTAGGCTGATAACGCTCTCTAGGTTTTAAATTTAAAAAAAAAAAACATATTTTTACTTATTTTCTTCTCTTTCTTTGAAACACCCTGTCCCCTAGTCCATAGAATTTTATACAGTTTCAAAGACATACTATTTGCGAACAGTTAAAGTAGTCGGCAAATAATATGTTTTAAATAGACAAAAGCAATTTTTGCAAATGCAATAATGTTATGTCTCATTTAGCATACCAAGTAGAGGACTATTTTTGTGTGTATGTGTGTATGCTGTGTGTGTGTTTGTTTTCCAGTCTGCTTTTAGGAGAACATTGGCCTCTTCTTGTTTACACTAAACATAGACCACTTTTATCATTAAAATGACACATTTTTAAAAATTAAATCACTGTTTTGTTCTTTCCCTAACATTATTCCCTCAACACCACACATAATTTGTATATCAGCTAAAAAATATGAAACTATAAAAAAAAAATCATGATTTTTGGAGTTCTTGCCATTTGAGGAAATACTGTTATCTTTTATAAATAAATGCAAGAGCTGTAATTTTCAGGAAGCATAATCACATGTTTAAGTTAAAGGTATGCCTTTTTACAACTTTTGACCTTTCTAATAGTCAAGGCAAGATATGTAATTGATGCTTATTCTTTAATGACTAAAGGAATGAGTAAAAGTGACCTTTTGATAGCAGCTCTACTTAGTGATTGTGCCAAGCCTGCAATTGGCATAATAGAATTTACAAAATGGGGCCCAGGTATGTGAGTGTGTATAAATGTGTGTGTTCTTTAAATACCCATAATGAAATTGAAATACTAACTCGACATAGGTTTTCTGCCAGCTGGTCCTAGACAAATAACATTCAGCTCTTTTATGATTCACCTTCAGGTGACAGACATTTAGATTGCAAGTTTTCTGTTTTGCTTTGTTTTGTTTTTTAAACTTTTATTCAGCCACTGCATTAAATCTGGCAGTACAATGAGCTAACAATTTAGTAATAAAATCAATTATATTGTGTTTCCCAGGGTTTTTTTTAGCACTTTTGCATTTATAATCTCATTGATTTATTAAATCATAGAAGGTAGATATTAATAAATGTGTAGATATTAATATATGCATAATTTTCTAATGTTAGACAAATGTCAAGCATATCTTCTGTCATAACTACTATTTAGCCTTTACTGGTGGTCTTTTCAGTGCAATAAGGCAATGGAAATAAATAAATAGTATAAAAGGCATTAAGAAAAAAATTATAATTGATTTTATCAGTTGAACACGATTGTTTAAATAAAAATAAAAAGGAATCTACCCCAAGCCTACTAAATCAAATAAGTGAAATCAACAAAGGTACATGAAAAATGTTTAAATGAAAAAGCAAGTGCAATTTTATACATGCACATATATATATACATACATATATATATATAGATATATATATAAAACCTTAGAAATTGAATAAAACTTTCAGTGGCAATAGCGGAAAAATAACATAAAACACGAGAAATAGATTTAATGAAATATATGAAAAACATACTTCCTGATAAACACAAAGCATTAGTGAGAAAAAATTATGATAATTTAAATAAATAGATATATAATGCTTCTAGTTGTTAAATGTAATGTCAGGAAAATGTTGTTTCTGCCAAATGACCTATAGAATCAATGCAATTCTGATTAATATTCCAAATGTATTTTTTGTAGAATTTCATAAAAATGAAGTAAGACTTATCCAGCGATATAAAATCTATGGATTTTTCACGATTATCTTGCCAAAGAAGAATAAATTTGGAAGACTCCATACTGTCATATTTTAAGTTCTACTATACACCTATGATAATTAAAACAGTGTGAAGTTTCTGCAAGATTAGACAAATAGTGAAACAGAGAGCAAAGTTAGATATACATATATACAGTAAATGATTATTTATAAAGGTGACAATAAAAGCAAAGGTAATAGACATTCATATATTTTGCTAGAAAAACTGAATCTATAGGAACAAAAATGAACAATGTTAAGCTATATTTCATGCCACACAAAGTTGACAGGGATGATTGTAAATCTAAATGCTAAAGTGAAAACTGTATAGCTTCAAAAAGGAAACATAGAATACACTAATTACCATGAGTTAAAAAAAAACAAAAAACCTTTTTTTCAGACAGAACTCGCAAACACTGAAAATGAAAGAAAGTAAAATAAATTAATTGATTCCTCTTTTTATCAGAAGAATAGGCCAGCTTCAGATTTAGATTAAATATTAATAATACATATATCTGACAAAAATCTTCACAAACAAAATATATAAAATAACTCTTGGGTGAGTGTGGTGGCTCACACTGTAATCCTAGCACTTTGGAAGGCGAAGATGGGTGTATTGCTTGAGCCCAGGAGTTTGAGGCTAGCCTGGAAAACACATCAAAACCCCATCTCTACAAAAAAATACAAAAATTAGCCTGGCATAGTGGAATGTTCTATCATCCCAGCTACTCAGGAGGTTTAAGTAGAAGGACCACCTGAGCCAGTGGAAGTCAAAGCTACAGTGAGTGGTGATCATGCCACTGCACTTCAGCCTGGGTAACAGAGTGAGAATCTGTCTCAGAAACAAAAACTACAACAACAAAAAACTAGAAATCCAATTTTTTAATAGGCTAAAGTATAAAAATAATGTTGAAGAGACATTCCACAAAATAAGATATATGAATGGTTAACAAGGTTTTGAAAAGGTATCCAATATCACTAGTGATTAGTGAATAGCAACTAAGTCAATGTGAGAAATTACCAGAAACCTACTAGAATGATGAAAGCTAAACCAAATATTGAGGAAGATACACAACAACTAGAACATTGCTAGGACAAAACTCATTGGCAACAGAGTGTAAGTTTATCATAGAGCTATCATATGACCTAGTAATTTAATGTCTTTCTAGATATTTATAGGACTATACACAAAATTGATTTCACTATGGGGAAGATTGTGACTCACTGTAAAGGACTGTGAAAGATAATCTTTGGGTTTTGGTTACACAAGTGTTTTAGTTTGTTTCATGCTGCTAATAGAGACATACCTGCGACTGGAAAGAAAAGGAGGATTAATTGGACTTACAGTTCCACATGACTGGGGAGGCCTCAGAATCATGGGGGCAGTGAAAGGCACTTCTTACATGGTGGTGGCAAGAGAAAAAGAAGAATATGCAAAAGTGGAAATTCCTGATAAACCCATCAGATCTCGTGAGACTTATTCACTATGAAGAGAAAAGTATGGAAGAAACAGCTCCCTTGATTCAAATTATCTCCCAACAAGTCCCTCACACAACTCTGGGGATTATGGGAGTACAATTCAAGATGAGATTTGAATAGGGTCACAGAGCCAAACCATATCATTCTGCCCCTGGCATCATGTCTTCACATTTCAAAATCAATCATGCCTTCCCCACAATCCCACAAAGTCCAAAAGTCCATAGTCCCAAGTCTCATCTGAGAAAAGGCAAGTCCCTTCTGCCTGAGCCTGTAAAAATCAAAAGCAAGCTAGTTATTTCCTAGATACAATGGGGGTACAGGTATTGGGTAAATACAGCCATTACAAATGGGAGAAATTGGCCAAAACAAAGGGGTTACAGGCCCCATGCAAGTCTGAAATCCAGTGGGGCAGTCAAATCTTAAAACTCAAAAATGATCTCCTTTGACTTCAGGTCTCACATCTAGGTCATGCTGATGCAATAAGTGGGTTGCCATGGTCTTAGGCAGCTCTGCCACTTTGACTTTGCAGGGTACAGCCTCCCTCCTGGATGCTTTCCTGGGCTGGTATTGAGTGTCTGTGACTTTTCCAGGGACATGGTACAAGCTGGCAGTGGATCTGCCATTCTGGGATCTGGAGGACAGTGGCCCTCTTCTCATAGCTCCACTACATAGTTTCCCAGTAGGGACTCTGTGTGGGGATTCCAGCCCCATAGTTCCCTTTTTCACTGCCATAGCAGATGTTCTCCATGAGAGCCCTTCCCCTGCAGCAAACTTTAGCCTGGGCATCCAGGCATTTCCATTCATCTTCTGAAATCTAGGTAGAAGTTTCCAAACCTCAATTCTTGACTTCTGTGCACTCACAGGCTCAACACCATGTGGAAGCTGCCAAGTCTTGAGGCTTCCACCCTCTGAAGCCATGGCCTGAGCTCTACATTGGCCCCTTTAAGCCATGGCTGAAGCTGCTGGGATGCAGGACACCAAGTCCCTAGGCTGCACACAGCACAGGGACTCTGGACTCAGCTCACAAAACTTTTTCCTTCTAAACTTTCAGGCCTATGATGGGAGGGGCTGCCATAAAGGTCTCTGATATGCCCTGTAGACATTTTCTCCATTGTCTCAGTGATTAACATTCTGCTCCTTGTTACTTATGCAAATTTCTGCAGCCATGCAGAATTTATGAATTTGAAATTATTTGAAATTATGAATTTCTTCTCAGAAAATGGGATTTTCTTTTCTATCATATTGTCAGGCTGCAAATTTTCCAACATTTTATGGTCTGTTTCTCTTTTAAAACTGAGTACCTTTAACAGCACCCACATAAACTCTTGAATGCTTTGCTGCTTAGAAATTTCGTCCTCCAGATACCCTAAATCATCTCCTTCAAGTTCAAAGCTCCACAATTCTCTGTGGCAGGGGCAAAATGCCACAAGTGTTTTTGGTAAAACATAACAAGAGTCACCTTTGCTCCACTTCCCAACAAGTTCCTTGTCTTCATCTGAAACCAACTTAGCCTGGATTTCATTGTCCATGTTATTATCAGCATTTTGGGCAAAGTCATTCACAAGACTCTAGGAAGTTTGAAACTTTCCCACATTTTCCTGTCTTTTTCTGAGCCCTCCAAACTATTCTATCCTCTGCCTATTACCCAGTTCCAAAGTTGCTTCCACATTTCCAGGTATCTTTTCAGCAGCACTTCACTCCTGGCACCAATTTAGTCTATTTTCATGCTGCTGATAAAGACATACCCAAGACTGGGAAATTACAAAAGAAAAAGAAAGAGGTTCAATGGACCTTACAGTTCCACATGGCTGGGGAGGCCTTGCAATCATGGCAGAAGGTGAAGGCACGTCTCACATGGTGGAAGACAAGAGAATAGAGCTTGTGCAGGAAAACTCATGTATTTAATACTGTCAGATCTTGTGATACTTATTTACCATTGTGAGAATAGCACAGGAGAAATCTGCTTCCATGATTCAGTTACCTCCCACCGGGTTTCTCCCACAACACGTGGGAATTGTGGGAGTTATAATTCAAGATGATATTTGGGTGGGGGCACAGCCAAACCATATCACAACCTGTGAGTACTGTTTCATTAACATAACTGTGACATTTATACCTATTATAAAAATAATTATCTCCATTATGTGTTATAAATTATATCAGTATTTTAATAATTGATAATTTTAACAAAGTAATATTTATATGTTAAAAGCTTCCTATAATTTGTTTCTTCTCCTCCATTACTTCATCTAAAGCAGAAGTTTGTAAACTATAGCTTGTAGGTAAAATCGGCCTCTCCACCTGTTTTTGTAAATTAAGCTCTATTGGAACATGGTTATATTCATTTGTTTATGTATTGTCTAAAGCTACTTTTTTGTTATAACAGAAAACTAATTGCAACACAGCGTATATGCCCAATAAAACTAAACTATTTAATATACAGAAAAAGTTTGCCAACCTCTGATTTAGAGCAATGTTCTGTGTAACTTCCAGAATCTGATGCAAGAGCAGCTTCATCATATTAAAAGATTTTTCACTCTGCTGATTTTCAAATTGATAGTAACAGACTGATTTTAAATGGAAACCAAACAATCTAATGTGTCTATGTGTATAGCATGCTTTCATGAAATCCTGAAAACTGTCAAAGTTGTGCATCTTACTTACAAATTTTAATGTTAATTTCTCTCATTTATTTGTGGAGGAATATGTCAGCGTAGTTCCACTACTCAATTTTACTCATATTTAGAATAAAAGAGGTGATGTTTAAGACTTACTCCATTAGTAAGCTGCAATTCATGAAATCTACATATAATTGACTGAGCCTGGAAATTTTTTTTATAGTTTGTAATAACTCTTCTATAATATAAATTGAAATTAATTTCAAAATGGAGTAAAAAGGAAATTGAAAATATAAAAATAAAAATATCATCTCTAAAACACAACGGGACCGAGGCAGATCTATTAACTGATACTGATAGCTGATATCATGATAAGTATATGCTATATAAACTAAAGCACCACCAACATCAACCTTGCAATTACAGTGATATATTTACAAATATCTAAAAGAAACGTGAATTGAATTTGAAATATGAGATCAAAATCAAGTCTGGATACATGTTTTATTTGGTCCCAAAAAGTACTCACATATTGCTATAATTAGTATGAAAATATCACTAGTAGTCTAAGTGCCATAACTATGTTTTTAAAAAGCCCTGAAGCAAAAAGATGTAATGAGAGAAAAGATGGGAGAATAAAACAGGAGAAAATAATTCCCTATATATTCTCCAACATGAATATATCTTGTTACATATGGTAAGAGTCAAATTAAGGACTGGCCAGCTGGGCAGTTGCCCATGACACTTAAATATAAAATATAGAATTTTCAAAATGAAACAATTTGGAAACATATAAATCGGCCCTGTTTTCACTTAGAGGGTGATATCTTTTTACTTTTCATTTTCCCAGTTCTATCAAGACACAACTGACAAATGAAAATGACATATATTTAAGGCATACAATGTGATCTTTTGATGTATGTATACATTGTGAAATGATTACCATAATCAAGCTAATTAATATATCCATCACCTCACATAGTTACCATTTTGGAGGATGGGAAAACATTTAAAATTGACTCTCAGCAAAGTATACAATACGTTACGATTAAATACTTTTTTTAAAACAAAAATTATTTGATATATATATCCATAGCAAAATGGTTACTGCCATCAGGCAAATAAACGTATGTATCAGCTCACATAGTTAATGCATTTTATTTTTGTGGCAAGAGCATTTAAAATCTACTGTTTTAGCAAAATCTTAAATATGTTCATTTAAAAAACAAAACAAACAAAAAGTATTTAACACAAAATATTGTCCAGTACGTTTCATTAAGCCATGTGTACATTCTGTTGCAAAGAATGGGTAAATTTATCCTGGGCATTCCAACTGGTGGTGATCAGATGTGGAACTGGAATCTGAAATTCTGTTTGTTTGTATACTGTATTCTACATTTGTCCTTCTGTATTTCTGTAGGTGTTACAAGTTTTGTTTTTGTTTTTGTTTTTTAACTTTTATTTTAAGTTCAGGGGTACATATGGAGGTTTGTTACTTAGGTAAACTTGTGTTTACTGATGTGTTGTACTGATTACTGGTGTGTTGTACTGATTATTTTATCACCCAGGTATTAGATCTAGTACCCATAGTTACTTTTGCTGATTCTCTCCCTCCTCCCACCCTCCATCATCCTATAGGCCCCAGGCTGTGTTCTTCTCCTCTATGTGTCCATGTGGTCATCGTTTAGCTATTTAGCTGCCACTTATAAGGGAGAACATGTGTTATTTGACTTTCTGTTCCTGTATTAATTTCCTAAGAATAAAACCCTCCGGCTCTATCCATCTCCCTGTAAAATACACACACACAATCAATCAAATACAAAAATTACAAGTAGCAAACTTAATACAGAGTCAATGTCCCAGACATTGTGATAATGTCCCTTTATAAGACGATGTCTCATAATTATGATAAAATTTCTGACTTCAAAAGCTTATATTTAGTAAAGTTATGATAAACATATGAACATATGTATACACAAACATGCACACACATCCTCTCACACGAAGACATACATATATACTAGAGGGAAGGAGGAAAGAGAGTGGAGGAAAAGAGAAAGCTGACCATGTGGAAATCCAGTAGAAGATTACGAGAAGTGGGTGCAGGAAATATCAATGCCTTGAAGAGTTCCAACTGTGAATTCACTGTTGTACATGACTTCAAGCCTTTTACATATTTTAATTCTACATTTTTCTTGCTAAATCAATTTCTGGGTTCACTTATGCATCTTGATTAGACTTTATTCCTTCAAGACAGAGAACATACCTAAATGACAAAAATTATCTTTTGGTATTTAAAGTAAATGCATGGTTACATTACAGTACTAACTTCCTGTGAAAATTAGCTTTGCATTAGTATATAATGATGTGCTGCCTAAAATACTTGGAAAACGACAAACATAAAATAAAATTAGTAATGTAAGCAGAAGACATACATTTTGAGAAATGCATTATTAGGCAATGCTGTTGTATTTGTTTTCATGCTTCTGATAAAGACATAGACAAAACTGGTCAATTTACAAAACGAAGAGGTTTAATGGACTTACAGTCCCACATCCTGGGGAAGCCTCACAATCATGATGGAAGGTGAAAGGCACCGCTCAACATGGCAGCAAACAGGAGAAGAGAGGGTGTGCAGGGAATCACCCCTTTTTAAAACCATCAGATCTCATGAGACTCATTCACTATCATGATAACAGTAAGACCTGCTCCCATGATTCAGTGACCTCCCACCGGGTCCCTCCCACAACATGTGGGAATTCAGGATGAGATTTGGGTGGGGACTCAGCCAAATCATATCCGTTTTCATTGTGCAAACATCATAGAATGTACTTACACAAACCTAGATGGTATAGGCTACTATACACCCAGGCTGCATGGTATATTCTATTTCTCTTGTTAGCGGTGGAGAATCCAGAGCAGTCGCCAGCAACCTCAATTCTTGCCTCCTCAGAAGAAAGAATTTGACTAAAGTGCATAAGACAGAAGAAGACACCGAGACACATTTTAAAGCAGGAATGAAAGTTTGTTAAAAAGCTTTAGAGCAGGAGTGAAAGGAAGTAAAGTACACTTGGAAGAGGGCCAAGTGGGCAACTTAAGTGATCAAGTGCGTGGTTTGACCTTTTGACTTGGGCTTTTCTACGTTGGCATACTTCTGGGGTCTTGCATTACTTTTTCCCTGATTCTTCTCTATGGGTTGGCTGTCTCCATGATCAGTGGCCTGCTAGCACTTAGGAAGGGGCAGACACAGTGTGTTTACTGGAGTTGTACTCATGCTTTCTTGAGGCATTCTTCTCTTACCAGCATGGCATTTCTAGAGAAATGTCATATACCAGTTAAACTCTGCCATGTTTTCCCTTTAATGTGCATGCTTGAGCTCACTCACCCAACTCCTGAGATCTTATTGGAAAGTTGCTGATCACTAGTCATGTGTTTTCTATCTATTGGAAGATTGTCCTTCCCTGGTGCCGGCTGTGACAAATTAGTATTTTAAAGAAACAGTTAACAACCATCTGACCATCACCTTATAGTTGCCTGATATTCTGGTGTGGGCTGTGGCAACGGGTGGGGAGTCTCTGCTGCTCTGCTCATGCCTGACTAGCTACCTACCATAACATTTCATCTCCGTCCTATGGGTTTCTTGTGCCTGCAGCCTTGGGCTGGCCTATATCCTTGTCTCTGTTACTTTGTAGTGACTCTTACTTAAAGCATTTTAGCAACAAAATGATTTTTTTTCTCACATATTCCGATTTCCCATGTTCTTTAAGTAGATGAGAAGTCTGTTTTTCAGCTAACTGCCACAAGGGACTGGACCTCCTTCCCTACTCCCTTCCAATATGACCTTGAAGGTTTTGATGCATGTTAAGAAGATGTAAGTAATTAGAGAAAGGGAGGCTACAGGAGAAAGTGAGAGGAAGTGAGAGGAATACTCATGAAAAGCCTTCATGCGCTCACAAAAACAGCAGCCCTTGCATTCAAGAAGACAATGTTTATTTACCCTCTTGATGTAACGTAGGAACGTCCAGAGGACTTAGGGCTTGGGCTAAAAACTCACAAGTGACGAAGGAAAAATTTTCCCTCCTCCCAAAGGGGTGCTAACTCAAAGAAAAGGAAGTAGGTGGGACCTTAAAGGGTCAAAGTGAGGCCCTATGCAAGCAGACAAGCTGCTTTAAAGGCCACCAAAAAACTTGGCCTTGGGGCATAACAAGAATAAATACCATATGGTAAGTCATAAGGAGCTGGGAGAACCAATGTTACAATTAGTAACTGGCCTGCCAATTTGCCAGCAGACAGGGAAGGGTTGGAGATCATCTGAGCTGATAGGATAAAAATAAGTATAAATCTTAGGGATATCCTCAAGGGAGCTCATGTCTTTGCTGCTTGCAAGTGCAGTAAAAATGATAGGTGCACAAATAACAAGGAATGTGTATAAGTCATATGTCATGTGAAATGAAAGCAAAGGGGCAATTTGCCCATGAGGCAGCTGGTCCAGGTGGTGCCCAAGGCCATTTCCTCATGTTGGTGCAAAAGTAACTGAGGTTTTTCCTATTACTTTCAATGGCAAAGACTGCAGTTACTTTTGCACCAACCTAATAGAACAGACACAGAGAAGACAGGTAAATAAGCAGCGCAGTTTCTTGGGAAAGTTGATTTTAATTGAAAAAGCAGAGGAAACCCCAGACATAGCACAGTTTTAGGCTTTAGTTCTACTGTTCTAACGAGCCTTCTGCCCATTAGTGCCTCAGTTCTACTGGGAGTAGACCCCAACCTCCTTCCCACCCCTACAAGCCACCCATCAGTGTGAGCTGAGAGATCAGTCAGGGGATGTGGGAGCAAGCCACTTGTGCCCAAGAGAAATTGTTCTAAATGTTGGTTAGTAAGCAGGAGAGTGAAAAGACAGAAGAAAACTGCATACAGAGGTTGAACACCTCCAGCCAAAGAAGCTGAAGTGTAGAAGTATCTTACCACTGGGGAATATACCTGAGCCAGGCGGAAACTAGGTATGTTATTGGTGGCAGGTGCCCAAGTTACTGACAGTGAATCCATGACTCTGCAGCAACCTCAACTCTTGCCTCCTCAGAAGAAAGAATTCGACTGAGGGGCATAAAGCAAAAGAAGACACCAAGGCAAGTTTTAGAGCAGAAATGAAAGCTTATTAAAAAGCTTTAGAGCTAGAGTGAAAGGAAGTAAAGTACACTTGGAAGAGGGCTAAATGGACAACCTAAGAGATCAAATGCATGGTTTGACTTTTTGACCTGGTATTTTATACGTTGACGTCTTTCTTGGATCTTGCATTCTTCCCATGATTCTTCCCTTGGGGTGAGCTATCTGCATGAGTAGTGGCCTGTGAGCACTTGGGAGGGGAGCGTGTGCTGTGTTTACTGGAGTTGTACACATGCTCACTTGGGACGTTTTCCCCTTCTCAGTGTGGCATTTCTAGAGGAAGCTCATATACCAGTTAAACTCTGCCGTTTTGTTTCTAAATGCACATGCTTGAGCCCACTCACCCAGCTCCTGAGATCTTACTGGAATGCTGCTGATCATCAGTTTTAGGTATTTTCTATAATATCTACTGGCAGACTGCCCTTCCCTGTGGCCAGCTGTGACCAATTATTATTTCAGGTAGACAGTTTACCAACCACCTGACCATCACCTGATGGTCACCTGACATTCCTGATGTGTGTGTCTTGGGGGGCCTCTGCTGTCCTGCTTATGCCTGATTAGCTACCTACTGTAATACTCCTAAGCTATAAAACTTTACAGCGTATGACTGTACTGAATGTTATAAGTAGGCACTTATAACACAAAGGTAAGTAGTTGTGTATCTAAACATAGAAAATCTATAGTAAACCTATGGTATTATAATCTTATGGGACCAGTGGTACATACCTGGTTGTTTGTTGGCTGAAATATTTGCAGTGAATGACAATATATACATATAAGTGTATGTTCGTACGCTTCACAACAGCTCCGTAGATAAATGATCAAGCATTAACTAAAATAACAGTTGCTTTCTGGTCACATCTTCTCCTTTGTTACAAGTTGTTTGCTGACATTTATTGGTAAATTTCAAAACGCTCATAATTTTGACTCAGCAATTACACTGCTATGAAATTATATTGAATAGTAGTAGTATTCTATATATATTTAGAGTAAAAAGATATATAAGTAAATAAATATATGGGAGAATGGAGTAAAAATAGCTAGTAACATTAAACTGTGAAAGAAATGGTGTTATTTGAATATTAGTTAGAAAAGAAAGATTGGCAATTATATTTTATTCCTGTTATAAAATCATCTTTAAAATCACGCATAAGAAAACTTCAGGGAATATATATGTTAATACAATAAGTTCTAACCCTAATGCAATAGGAAAATGTGGGGTTGGATCCCCCACCCATTGTCTTTACTGGGACAACACCTAGTGGAGCTATGAGAAGAGGGCCACCGTCCTCATGATCCCAAAATGGTAGAAACACTGCCAGCAGATTATTTTGGAGCTTTCAAATTTGCCTGCCCTGCTGGATATTGGACCTCCACTGGGTCCATAGTCCTTTTGTTTTGGAAACGGCTGTATTTACCCAATACCTATACCCCCATTGTATCTAGGAAGTAACTAACTTGCTTTTGATTTTCCAGGCTCAGAGGTGGAAGAGATTTGCCTTGTCTCAGATGTGACTTTGGACTGTGGACTTTTGAGTTAATGCTGAAATAAGTTAAAACTTTAGAAGACTGTTGGGAAGACATTAATGGTTTTGAAATGTGAGGACATGATATTTGTGAGGGGCCAGAGGTAGAATGAGATGGTTTGGCTGTGCCCCCACCCAAATTTCATCTTGAATTGTACCTTCCATAATTCTCATATGTCATGGGAGGAACCCAGTGGGAGTTAATTGAATCGTGGGGTGGGTCTTTTCTGTTCTGTTTTCATGATAGTGAATTAGTCGCACAAGATCTGATATTTTTAAAAATGAGAGTTTCCCTGCACAAGCTTTCTTCTCTTGTCTGCCACCATGTGAGACGTGCCTTTTACCTTCTGCCATGATTGTGGGGCCTCCCCAGGTATCTACAACTATAAGTCCCTTAAGCCTCCTTCTTTTGTAAATTGCCCAGTTTCGGGTATGTCTTTATCAGCAGTGTGAAAATGGACTAATACAGGCTGTAATCAGAAAAGGTTTTATATTGTACTATAATTATCCTTTTACTTTTGTTTTGTGTGTGATTTTTTTGCTACTGATCGATGAAAATGAGGGTAAGCTCCGTGATATTTGGATCACAGTCAAATAAAATTGCAATCTCAATTAATAAATAATATGTCAAATCTAATATAATTATAAGGCCTTTAGATTTTACTTAAAGTTGTAGTTGCCATCCTTGTTTGCTTGGACTGGAAGCAGGTTGGTCTTTTGTAGAACAAAAGAATGTGTCCATCTCCTACCCAGCTGACTCATGATTTCCAGGCCATCCAGCTATGCTAAATAGAGAGCAAGTGAGAAAGTGGGCAGAAAATTTCTTACTTGACTAATATTCTCATGAGGTAACATTAAGTTCTTTGGGTATGAGAGGTATTTAATCTATTTAATTTTTCTGTAGGAAAGAAATAGAAATCTAACCTGTTAGCTGGAGATCTCAAATGTGAAGTTCCTGTGAAGTGTGGAAAAGAATACTGAGTCCACAGTTTTGTTGATTAGCTCTGTTTTCTAAGCCTTTTGGCATCAGAGGTTGACTTTCATTCTGGTGAGGTATAGCCCCCATTCTAGGTGATGACCATACCCTGAACCCCAGACTATTGTGGCTCATATCTGGTCCATGGGAATCACTCACTTTTTTTCTGAGATACTTTGGGAGATCAGACCAATCCCCACACACCCACCTCTCCCTGGCCCCATAGTTAAGTCAGGCTGACCAACTCTTACTTTCTAGACTCTAGACCATGTGAAACACACAGTCTCTTATTCTCTCTAATCTGAAGAGATCATTTAAAACGTCTCCAAGTTGGAGGAGCTCTCATTACAGCATCACTTTTTGCACTTGGGATAAGGGGGAAACATCAACAACTTTGACAATATTAAAATATTCTCTTTACTTGCCAACAACTTCCAATTCACTATAGTTTTTGACAGTAAAATTTAAGAGCTTTGAAACTAGATCAATTACATCCTTTATACATTTTACATCCTGACTTCTCTATCACCTTGGAGTGTGGCACTTACTGCTTTAGTGACCCAGGCAAAGGGCTGAGCCTTTGAAAGGTAGTGAAATCTGTGCACAGCAAAACTTTAGAGTCTGCGAATGACACTACCTGGGCTGCTGTGGATGGCAAGACTTATATACCAGAAAAGAAATGGGAAAAGTTGCGCTTTTTTTTTTCTTTTTTTTTTGAGACGGAGCATCGTTCTGTTGCCCAGGCTAGAGTGCAGTGGCGTGATCTCAGCTCACTACAAGCTGTGTCTCCCGGGTTCATGCCATTCTCCTGCCTCAGCCTCCCAAATAGTTGGGACTACAGGCGCCTGCCACCAAGCCTGGCTAATTTTTTTTATTTTTAGTAGAGACAGGGTTTCACCATATTAACCAGGATGGTCTCCATCTTCTGACCTGGTGATCTGCCTGCCTCAGCCTCCCAAAGACCTGGGATTACAGGCGTGAGCCACCACGCCCGGCCAAAAAGTTATGCTTTAACATCCAATTGCTCATGTAACATTTAATATTATCAGGAATTTGATGAATAAATTCCAGTGTCTTATTTACATATTTGGTCATCATTGAAATCTAAACATATTTTAATACTTGTCATATTTGATAAGGCAGTCCATCTTTAACAAGGCAAGTCCCCTGGTCCCTCCTTTTTGATGAACTATGATTTCTTTAGCACCACCTGGGTTTGTTCTTCTGATATTACAAGTTTATTGGTTTCTTCTCAGGTTCAGTCGTCAGCTCCTCCTCTTTAATTTATCATTAAATATTAGAGATCATTATAACTCAATCCTGGACACTATTATTTCTTATAGTGTCCATTTTCTCTACAGAATCTCATCCAATTAACTCAGGTAGCATTTATAAGATGATGTGTCCAGTATTATAATTTTAAGTCATGCATTGCTATAATAGGTGTAACTGTCTACCTAATATGTCTTTTTTGAATATCTGAAAGATACCTCACATTGAACATGTCAGTAACTGTATGTATGACTGACATGCACACAGCCCAGTCTTCTCAATTTCTTCTTCATGTTCTTATATTTATGTGTCCTCTTCAAGCCTGTATTCATCGGTTTCTATAAAAGTCCCACAGTACATACATCATGTACAACTGTTATGGGATCCTTGGGTTGCTTTTCTGGCCAAAATCTTTGTGGCTGGTGGCATCTTTGCCTGAGTTCTGCTCAGGCCCACTGGACTCATTTCACCCCCTCAGCCTGGCAGGCTGTGCTCAGCTCATGCTACCAGCCTGGATCCCATGCCTGACAAGGGAGAATCAGGTGTGGAATGGCAAGGGATGTGTGAGCAAACATGTGCACACTGCACACAGTCAGACATGCCACACACTGTGTGTGCACTCGCTTCACTTCACTGTATCCAGCACAGAGGCAATGGCCATTCCAGACAGCCTATGGCTGCCTTTAGAACCCTCATATGATTCCACATCTGTCTAGAACTGCTATCCTCGATCTCCTTTATCTAGTTATAGGATAATTATTAAAACAAAGTCTTAGTTCAAATAGTATATTCTTGGTGAAACAATTCTTAGGCTTCTAAACAAGGTCAGGTCTCATTTTATATGCTCTTCAATCTAACTTCTGATTAAGTTTTCCTTAACACCTGTCAAAATACTTTTGACTGATTTTTTCCTTTTTTTTTTTTTTTTTAAGATGGAATTTCACTCTTGTCACCCAGGCTGGAAAGCAATGGTGCGATCTCAGCTCACTGCAACCTCTGTCTCCTGGGCTCAAGTGATTCTCCTGCCTCAACCTCCTGAGTAGCTGGGATTACAGGCGCCCGCCACCATGCCTGGGTAATTTTTGTATTTTTAGTAGAGATAGCATTTCACCATGTTGGCCAGGCTGGTCTTGAACTCCTGGCCTCAGGTGATCCACCAGCCTTGGCCTCCTAAAGTGCTGAGATAACAGATGTGAGTCACTGCGCCCTGCCTGATGTTTTTCCATAATTTTTGTTACTCCTAAAGGTTCTATGAAAATGGAGACTTACTATTTTATTCACCACGGAAATTTTAATACCTAACCTATTGCTTGGTTAAAAAACAGCAGACTATTTTTGGATGAATAAATAAACATGTTTCTACAGAGTGTAGTGAAATTAATAAAAAATAAAGTGTGATTTTTATACCTTTATTATTAGGGTAAATTATGTAAAAATAACAAACAATGACTTAGAAAACTGAGGACAATTAATCCTTTCTAGCAAGAGTAAAATTATTTCAATATAATTAAGTTACAAAGAAAAGGGAAAATAAAAAATAATAGCATGTTCCTAGTGAATAATTATATAAAATATTAATATATTTTTTAAACTATGAAAAACATAAGTAGCTATTTCTAAACTACTTGAGAAAAATTAAATTTATTTACATCAGGAAGACTAAAATTAACTCTTTCTTGTTTTCAACTTTTTTTCTGTGTATTTAAAAACTATGCAATATAAAAGATTTAAGAAATAATAAGTAAATACTTTGGCGGACTATATATGAATAAATATGTGTATGAATATTTCTTCTTCCACTGCAGTATTTTCTTTTCTTTAATTGTATACTCTGCAAGGATTGCCAGTATAGTATTAAAAGTTATACAGTATTTAAATATCTGTCTATTATACGACATTAAATGTCTGTGTCTATTACACAGATATTTTAATACTAGGTTTTATTACAAAGTATTGTAGGTTTTATTACAAAGATATTATGTCTAATGTATCTATATTAAGCATGATGCTTGTTGTGGGTTTTTGACTGATACATTTTATTAAAACAAGGAAAAACATCTCTGAGCCTATGTTGATAATACACAGCATGAATAGATTTTTTAATTTGATCCAATACTTCTTTCTGCATTGTCTTTGATGATCGATTCGTTTTATCTTAAATATTTTTAATTTTTATTTACATTCAGCAGTGTTCCAATAATAAACCACCCTTGCATTTCTAGAATATAGTCTGTCATGTCATATAATATGCATGTAATGTGCATGTATGTATTCAAACCATTCAAACATATATGCGCATGTGTGTATACATCATATTAATATGTTTCATGATAGATATTACACATTTTCATACACACTATATATACTTATATTTACGTATATATATATGTAAAATCTAATTGTATATACTAATTTTATGTCTTAGCATATTGTATACAGTTTCCTAATACTATATAGTGCTTTAGAGTTTTAAATTGTCCGAAACAAAAAGAATGGTGTATTTTTATTTTCTTAAACTCTCCTTGCCCAGTTGTGATATCTCAATTATACTAGACTTATAAAATGATGTGGGTATGTTTTATTTCCTCTAATATCTGATAAAGTTTATGTAAGATTAGAATGATAATTTCCTTGGGTGTACTGTAGAACTCATCTGTATAAACCAGATAAATGTATTTTCTACGTGGAATTTTTAAAATATAGATTAATTTTCTTCACTGTATAGGAGAAAGATTTTCTAAGTGTGTGTAAGTTAGAATTTCAAAAATTTAATAAAATGGCCAGGCGCAGTGGTTACCAGCACTTTGGGAGGCCAAGGTGGGTGGCCTCTACTAAAAATACAAAAAAAAAAAAAATTAGCCAGACATGGTGGCAGGCGCCTGTAGTCTCAGCTACTCCGGAGGCTGAGATAGGAGAATTGCTTGAAACCAGGAGGCAGAGGTTGCAGTGAGCCAAGTTCACGCCACTGCACTCCTGTCTAGGCAACAGAACGAGACTTTGTCTCAAAACAAAACAAAACAAAATCAATAAAACATATTTTCATATTGAAATTACATGGGAAAATTGATTCTGCTTCAATGAAATGGAAAGTGGTATCCAGTGAAAATTAAGAAGCAATACAAATAAGGAAGCAGATATTCTTATTAAGTATATGCTCTATCTCTGGGTATTTTTATGTTGTGCACATGACATCACTGTTAGCTGAAAAGAGATGTCTGCTGGAGAAGAAAAACCAAACCAAACTAAACTAAGCAAAGCTGGAGAATTATTTAATAAACATATATTTATTAATAATATGGTACCTTATGTCAAAACTATGTTATTTAAATATATCTAAATGATTTTGTAGGGTCAAAAAAAGGTGGTTTTTCATATGTTCTCACTTATATGTAGGAACTAAATGATGAGAACAGATGGACACATAGAGAGAAACAACACACATTGCAGGGTGGGAAGAGGGAGAAGATCAGGAAAAATAACTAATGGATACTAGGCTTAATACTTGGGTGATGAAATAATCTGTACAACAAACACCCAAGACAAAAGTTTACCTAAATAACAAACCTGCACACGTACCCTGAACTTAAAAGTTAAAAAAGGAGATTTTCAATAATAAAATTTGCTTGCAGAAATAATTTTCAAGCCAATTTTGTTTCCATTGGTGAAAGCAGAATTCGTTTTGTTTTGCTTTTTTTTTAAACTACCCAAATATTAATTATGTATCTTTGTTTTAATTCTGTATTCAGTTTTCTTTCCCAAGTTTCAACAGCAGACACTTACAAAAGCACATCAAATGTTTTAATGCAATGATTAATTCAATAACTTTATTCTTGTCCCCAATTGTATCATAACAGTACAGCACTTTAAGATAAACCCGAATTCTTTAGGCTAAATGAGTAATCAGAATACTTTAGTTTTATTTTATTTTTGTCTCTCAAACAAGCTAGACATAATTATTATTATCTTATAAAATTAATGTTTATTTAAATTTACCAACATGTTTCTCAACTTCTTCATTCAGTATATCCCTATTCGTCTTGGGCTTTTCTTCTGGGATAATTTTTTGCTTTCCAGAGTCTGTTTTTTGGAAATTATTTTAGGAGAGACTCATTGATGGGAAATTCTGTTTTTTTTTTTAATTTATCTACAAATGTCTTTATTCAACTGAATTTTTTATTATTTCTAGATATAGATTTTGAGATTGAGTATCATTTATTTTCCTCAATTTGGATGTAGTCTATCTGTTTTGGGTTTCTCTTGTGTCTATTGAGAAATTATCCTTCAAGCTAATTGTCTTCTTTCTCCTGTGGAATTTGTGTGTACGTGTATCTTTCCAGCTGCTTTCAATAATTTTTAGCCATATGTGTGTAATTGTCCACTCTGTGTGTCCATATGTGTGTGTGTATGTGTTCTGTGTTCCGTTACAGTCATACCACCACTAAGAAACCTTCTTTTGATTATCACTAAGAATGTATAAGCATCATTATGTTGAATATTGTCTTTTGCCACTTTATTTTTTTCTCCTTCTGAAACCCCTAGTGAGAAATGAAAAATTTCTCATGTTTTTCCTATATTTCCAAACTTCTCTGAAAAAACTAAACCTGCATCTGGAAAGAGTAATGCCATCCAGAATCAGCAAGGCACATAAAACAAAGAAAAGATAAAAAGCAACTTGAATTTTTTAAAGTTACATTATTGAAGGACATTCCCAGTAACACAACCAGTGTTTTATGGGATCTAACAAACGGAATCTACAAACTATTCGAGGGCAAATCACTGGTGAGACTAGATTTAGTTGCCTAAAAGCTTAAATGCAAAAAATAGCTAAAAGTACAGAACAAAAAATATGAAAGTGTGAGGAAAGATCAGAGATTGGAAGTGACATCCAGGGGACTTAGCACATATATAATAATAAATATGAAGGAAGATAATAGAATAGATGAGATTTTACAAAAGCAAAGAAATGCTCACTGAGCTATAAAAAGCCCTGAAACTGCAGCCTGAATTGCCTCACTACAGCGAGGAAAAATTATGAGAAAAGACGTGTATCTCAGTATAGTCTGTAAAATCCCTTCAGTCTTGTGAAAATTAAGAGTGTTGCATGCCTCTTGAAAGGAAGATTCATAATTTCCATAGGTAAAGCATCTGCTGCTTTAGACTTATCTGCAAAATAAGATATTGAAAAACTATGGAATAGATGCTATAGACACGTGAGAAAAGAGTCTTGTGACCATGGACACAAAGCTAGATATACATAGGTATTTGGAGACATGCAAGAATTTAAAAAATGCTGTCATCCACATAAAATATCTAAAGAAATACTTTAAAAATTAATCTTTTTAAAAAAGAACAAGAATGTGACATTAATACAGAAAAAAACTGAAGAGGAAGTAGTGGAATCAGTAAACCCACCAAAAATAATGCATGAAATAGTGAAAACATCTATTGAATTCCATAAGGAAACACCAACAAAACCATATGTTGTCAGAGGTCAAAAGCAAAACTGAAAGCATTCTAAAGGCCTACCGAGAGGCATAAATAGGAAGATGAGGGAAGGAATAGTAAAAACATTATAAAAGGATCATTGTATTAATCAAATTTTTGTTGCTTATAATAGAATATCTGAAATGGTAATTTCTGTAGAAAATAAATGTATTTTTACAGTTTTGAGGCTCAAAGTCCAAGGTTGAGGGGCTACCCCTGCTGAGAGACTTTTTGCTAGTGGAGACTCAAGGGGTTCCAAGCAGGTGCAGGGCATCACATGGCAAGGGGCTGAGCGTGCTAACATGCTAGCTCAGGGCTCTCTTTCCCATCCTTTCAAGCTATCAGTTCCCCTCTCATGATAACTTTTTAATTTATTAACTCACTAATCCATTAATCCACAAATGGAATAATCCATTCAGAGTTTTCATGATCACCTCTTAAAGATCCCACCTCTCAACACTGCCGCATTGGGAGTTAAGTTTCAATATGAATTTGGGAGGCAACATCCAAACCATAGTAATCATCCTATTGGGGTTTAGTAATTAAAAGAGAAACAGTGGGTCACCGTCAGAAAAAAAAAGTTGGGGTTAACTTCAAAATTGTAGTAGAAAAATAGTTTCTGTTTCTGAGTTTTGAGCGCTAAGAAAAAAATGTAACTTCCATTTTTCTGAAAGGTAATGTGTCAATATGTATCAAATATAAATATACTTGATGCAGCAATTCCATCTTCAGACATTTATTTTTATGATAAAATTCCACAGATAAATGTTTATCAGATGTTCTTCAAAGAAATTTTTAAACCACTATAAATGCTTAGTGATGAGATTGATGAAATAAATTATAGTGCATTGCAAATGTAGTTTCTATAAAGTATGATGCTAAAAATAATTTGTTGACTTTAGAAAGCTTCTCTGATGATAATACAGCTTATGATATAGTACTATGTCCTTCCTACAAAGATCTATGTGTGCATTAAAAAATGACCAGAGAAATAGATGACTAAATAGTTTCAGAGATCTTTTGTTTAATCTATTTCTGGTCAGTTTCCCTTATGCTTCTATATCATATCAGTAGATCATAATGTGCATCCATAGTTTGAAAGTTTAAAACAATTTTAACTTAGAAATCAATAGGAATAATATTATGATATAAAAATGATTATCATATGGTGCATAATTACACAAATGTTATTCGCAAATTGTTATCAATTAGTCAACAGTTAAACAGTATTTCATTAACTCACATTGAAAATTGAGAAAGTATTAATCCAGAAAGAAGCTGAGTATACTCTTTTTTATAACAAACTTTCCAAATTTGTAGCAAATGAGTAGAAAATGTATTCAAATTACAAATGAAAGAGGGGGATTATTACCAACTTAATATTTGCTAAAATGTACCAGTGCAGCCATCTGGGCCTGGGCTTGTACTTGTGGTCATTGTTTTCCATTATACTATTATTTACTAATTCTAAATTTTCTTCAGTAAATTTGTATCACCAATAACATATTTTAAAATTATGTTAATTCATAAACTTAACAACTTTATTAAATTAATATTTAATAAAGATATTAAAGGGACACAAGTAATAAAGCTAAAATTCAATTGACAAATTAGGAAAATCACATGCCTGTAATGTTAACATTTTGGGAGGCCAAGGTGGGACAATTTCTTGAGGCCAGGAGTTTGAGATCGGCCTGGGCAATGCAGCAAAACCTTGTCTCTACAGAAAATTTAAAAAACTAGCCAGGCATGGTGGTACACACCTTTAGCCCCAGCTACCAAGGAAACTGAAGTGGGAGAATCACCTGAGACCAGGAGTTCAAGGCTGCAGTGAGCCATGATCACACCACTGTACTCCAACCTGGGCAACAGAGCAAGATCCCATGTCTAAAAACAGAAAGAAAAAGAAATGTGAGGTATTTTGCAAATAAATTGACACTTTTGGAAGAACATTTTCTTTTTCAGTTTATTTGTATTTTACTCTTTCTTTTTGTTCCAGTTCTTCTGATGTCCTCAAATTGATTCAAATTCAATTAGAGAAATTTTTTTTGAGAGCCTAATATTTGTTAGCCCATCAAATGATGACTAGAATAAAGTGATGAATGAAGGTTGCTGACTTAAACATGATTCAAGTTCATTTAACTATATTTTCATGAGGTAAATTTTCCTCTAATTTTAAATTTAAAAAAATTTTCCTGTCCTATAAATTTTTCAACATTACAACACCGCCACCACCAGAACAACAAAACCTGTCTAGGTACCTTAGGTATTTTAATATTAAATAGCAATTTGCTTTGTACTTAATGGAAGATGAATCTCCAATTCCATAAACATAAAACAGAATAAGATCATAGGAAATGTAGACATCTGCATTTACTTAGAGATGGAATCAAAATTAGGTCCTTCTTAGAGCCTCTAAGGCTGAACTGTACTAAAACAGCTCATGGCAATTTACCATTTTAATATTCATCCTATGATATATAAATACATCACAAGCATGGCAAGAGGAAACTCTAGAATCTATAGCAGTGTATTTTGCTTTTGATGATATGCTTTTGCTGTTCACATTTTCCATTTGAGTCACGTACTTTGGTAAATTTTTAGTTGTCATTTTTTTTTTACTTCAAAATTATCTTTATTGGTGAGTGAGTTTAACTTTTGTGATAAAGCTTCTTGTTAAAATATTTTTAATATGAAATGATCACTTCAGTCATAATTTCATGGCTAGAGCATTCACTGAAGGACATTTAAACTTATTTCCTTTCCCTTCAATCTCACATATTCATAGTTAAAAATTTTAGGTTCTATGTAGTAGGCTCCTGTAGTAACCTTTTGAGAGACTTTTGAAAAAAACAAAGTTCTTGTGGTCTTTAAATTTTACTGAAGAAAACATTTATATTGTAAAGGCATATAAAATATAAGGAATTATTAAATACTTAAAAATGGATAAAACACACATGCACACAGTGTCAGGTTATTCTTACTTTCTAGAATGGCTTCCTCAATGTAAAGTTTTGGTTTTGATTTGAAGCTAAAAAACAGGTTCTAAAATTCTCCAACCCTGTGAAACATTCACCAATTAACACAATGTCAATCTTTTTGAATCATATTAGAGAAAATTAGTAATCTACAAATTTAATCTTTATGGATTTAACGAATATCGAATTGGTTTGCTAGTGCTTTTGAGTCGTAGACTGACTTGTATCATACAAATATTTCACATAAAACAATAAAAACATCAGGATCAGGAATCTACTTTGTTTTAGATGGTTTGAAAGTCATCATCCAAATCATAAAGTTATTTTTAAATTATAGGCTCATATTTACCTACTTCTATAAAGAAGTTTTAAATATAAGTGTACCTTAGATTTAGCTGAATGATTATGCCTTTCAAATCATTCGATTATCATTTAAACTACCTACTTTGGGTAATTATGACCCTTGGGAATTCTACTTTCTGTCAAGATGGAATAACATGGATAGATTTATCCTGAAATGATGGAAAACAGATGAAATTTATAAAACAATGGCTTTTAAGACACTGGAATTTAGGCCACAAAGAGCGCTGATTTCTGAGAGACGGAAAACAAATAAGGTGAGCCAATGATAAATGCAGCTGGTGAACCTTTCTAGGCTGAGGATTGGGGTACCCAGCAGGACACTGGTGGACCCCTGAAATTGAAGAGCTAGATCTGAGAGCCCAAGAAACTTAGGTGGCAAAAATTCATGGGATAGAGGACTGGATAAAATACTGCTGCACAGAGAGAGAATTCCAGAAATCTGCAGAGGTTCCGCTTTGAGTATTTAGCTGACAACTGATCAGTGCAATTATGTGAGAAAATTAGCCAAGGCTGGAGAAAGAGCCTATCTGAAAAGATGAGAGGTAACAGTGCTCCGTACTCACACAGGTCCAAGAATAGTGCCTCTTCCCACCATAAAGTGAGAAACTTCGTGATTCACAGGAAATTGTGTAGAGTGCAGACTGATTGTGCCTTAGTAGTGGGAAATGAGGAGAATAATCAGACTCAAATTGAGTACTTGCTCAGGTCCTGACAAATTTTAAAAGTAAAACCCAGAAGGATGACACTGTGTTCAAGTAACATTACTGCATATCAGAAAAAAATCCCCAAAACAGGAATACAATACCATCTCCAGGAATACAAGTATTTATCAACCACAGAACTGTACTACATGAAATGTTAAAGGAAGTCCTTAAAACAGAAGGAAAATGACACTAGATAAAAATATTGATCTACACAAAGAAATAAAGCGTGCTGGAAGTGGTGGCTACATAAGTAAATATACAAGATTTTTTTTTATGATTTAAATATCTTAAAGTTAAGTGATCCTTTAAACAAAATTAATGACAATGCCGTAGGGAGTTTATACCCATAAAAATAAAATATATGACAACAGTAGCACAAAGGACAGGAGAACAAAATGGGAGTATATTATTGTGAGGTTCTTACACTATATGTGAAGTGATGTAATATCACTTGAAGGTAGACTCTAAAAAGTGACAGGTGTTTAGTATAAACCACAAAACATGCACTAAAATAACAAAAAAAGAGTCACAGCTAACACAGGAAATGAAATGGAATCCCAGAAAGAAATTTATTTAAAAGAAGGCAGATGAAGAGGATAGAGGAACAAAGTAAGATGGGAAAAATGCAGAACAAACAGGAAAATGGGAAGTTTATTAACTTAAACATAAGGATATTGATCATCACATTAAATGTAAGTAATCTGACTACCTTAAATAGAAACAGAATATGAGATTGCATTTGCTAAAAAAAGCAAAATCCCACTTTATGCTGCCTAAAACGAACACACATTAAATATACAGAAACCACGCTAACACAAATTTTTAAAAATCTGTAATGACTACATTAATATCAAAGTAAATTTCATAGCAAAGAATATTACTGAAGACAAAGAACTTTGTTTCATAATACTAAAGAATCAATTCAAGAGGACATACTAATCCTAAATATTTATATACCAAATAAATGAGATTCAAAATACAGAGCTTACGGAACTCAAAGATAAATAGATAAATCCACACTTATAGTTGGAAGTTTGAATACTTTTCTCTTGATAAATGATATAAAAAGTAAATAAAAAAACAGTAAGAATATAAGTGATCTGAACAACACTCAACAAATATGACTTAATTGCCATTTATAGGATGCCACACTCAACAATAAGATAGTATATATTCTTTTGAAGATCACGTGGAACATTTACCCAGAAGACCATATTCTGGACCGTTGAAAATTTCTCAGTAAATTTAGAATGAATCACATTATATGAATAATGTTCCCTGGCAACAATGGAATAAAATTAGAAATGAAAAACAGAAAGATTGAAGGAAAATCTGCAACTATTTGGAACCTAACACACCCATAAATGAAAGATGAAATAAAAGTGGAAATTAGAAATTCTTTTGAACTGAATTAAAAAAAAGTCACAACATACCGAAATTTGTGAATTGCCAACAGAAAGTAGTAATGTGGAATTCATACCACTGAAAACCACTATTAGAAAAGAACAAAGGTTTCAAATCAGCATCTACCTTAAGAAACTTTAAAAAGAACAAATGTAACCAAAGTAAACAGAAAAAGGAAAAAAAAAAAAAGGATCAGAGAGAAAATTAGGGATATATAAAATAAACAACAACAACAACAAAATAGAGACAAACCATTATACCAAAAGTTGCTTTTTTGAAGAGCAACACGCCTGTAGTCCCAGCTACTTGGGAGGCTGAGGCAGGAGAATGGCGTGAACCCGGGAGGGCGGAGCTTGCTGTGAGCCAAGATCGCGCCACTGCACTCCGGCCTGGGTGACAGAGCAGGACTCTGTCTCAAACAAACAAACAAACAAACAAAAACTGTATTTCTACAACTAAAATAAAAATTGACATTAAAAATACTATTTAAAATAGCATTAAAATGTGAAATAGGGATAAATCTGACAAAAGATATGGAAGACCTGTACAGTGGCAACTACAAAACATTGATGGGATTAAATAATATCTAACTAAATACAGAGAGGTATTTTGTTCATGGGTAAGACTCTCCAAAGTTTTCTATAGGTTCAGTGTAATCCAAATCAAAATTTTAGCAGATTTTTTTTTTAACTGATGAATTCTAAAATCCATATAGAAATACAATGGACCTAGAATAACAAAAACAACTTTGAAAACATAGAACACAGTTGGAGAACTCACACTATGTGATGTCAGTAGTTATTATAAAGCTGTAGTAAACCAGACAGTGTGGTAGCATGTCAAGTTCCATAAAATAGATCAATAGAACAGAACGAAGATTCCAGAAACAGACGCACACATATATGGGCAAATGATATTTGGAAAAGGTACTTCTGTTGTTCACTCTTGTTAAATCAAAAGAAGGAAGGAATTTTGGACTCTTATTCTTACCAGATCTGCTAAGACTTTTCAAATTTGTTCCTTCTAACCTCATTTCACTCTATAGTGAGAATGTAACATATGCATTAATACCGTTTTTATTTGTTTTTTAAATAAACTTTTTGTTTTACTGATTATAAAAGTAATACATGTTCTTCATAGAAAATATAAATAATTCAGAAAATTAAGAAGAATATAAGGCTCATCTATAATCCTGCCACACAAAGATAACCACTGTAATTTTTTTTTATTATATTTTAAGTTCTAGGGTACATGTGCACAATGTGCAGATTTGTTACATAGGTATACATGTGGCATGTTGGTTTGCTGCACCCATCAACTCATCATTTACATTACGTAATTCTATTAATGCTATCCCTCCCCCAGCTCCGCCACGCCCCAATAGACCCTGGTGTGTGATGTTCCCCTTGTTCCCCTCTCTGTGTTCATGTATTCTCATTGTTCAACTCCCACTTATGAGTGAAAACATGTGGTGTTTGGTTTTCTGTCCTTGTGGTAGTTTGCTGAGAATGATGGTTTCCAGCTTCATCCATGTCCCTGCAAAGGACATGAACTCATCCTTTTCATGGCTGCATAGTATTCCATGACGTATATATGCCACATTTTCTTTATATAGTCTATCATTGTTGGACATTTGGGTTGGTTCCAAGTTTTGGTACTGTGAATAGTGCTGCAATAAATGTTAAATTGATCATACTTGTGAAAATTGGGGAAAAAAGTTGTACAGATTATAACATAATAACATTCTTGAAACCTAAATCCCCAAAAGAATCTGTTAGAACCAGAGAAACCTTCCTCATGGTCACTTGAAGTGACATTCCTGCCTACCTCTTAAAAGGGTACCATTAGCCTGATCATTATGGTAAAACAAACAAACACAAACCTGTTTGTTTTCTTTTAGAGTTTTACACACAGTTTATCTTCGCTGAATTTTTGAAACATGCAAAAATGAATTAAACAGTATGCATTATTTTTGTTTCTGGTTTCTTTCGCTCAGAATTATGTTTGTGAAGTTCATTCATGTTTTTTAGGCCTCGCTTGTTAATTTGTCAGTATTGGTAAGTTATATTTTTCTAGGATATTGCTATTCCATTTACATTTTCAATTTCATTGGTACAAATATCTTCATAATATGCATTTTTTGTGCTTTAGTATCTGCTGCAACTAGGTGGATATTCTAATTCCTTTCATGAATTATTTGTTTACTTTCTCTTTTTGTGATCATTCTTGTTATTTAATTAATTTTTGGATCTCTTGGAACTAACTCTAGTTTTCTTAATCCTCTATGTTGTACCTTTTTTTTTTTTTTTTCTTTTCCAAGCTTTTGGAGGATTTCCTTAGCTATTCTTTTTTATACCAGCAGGATATGGAATACATACACTGAAATTTGTTTAATTTTGTTTCCAATTTATTTTTAAATTTTAAAAAATGCTTATAAATTAAGCTTTTGAGAATCCTTAATCATCAAACAAATATCAGTGACAGAAGCTTTCTCTTCCTAGGATGACACGGATGCTTTACCAGCCAGGTGCTAGGCAGGGGCTTTAGTGCTGGTCTTTCGGGCTTGCTTCTCCTGGTGTGGAGCAACATCCCTATGGGGGAGTTGGGGTAAGGGAGATGAGTGCCCCAGGATTCTTAGGTAGAAGGGGGGAGCTCACAATATCCTGACTACACTCACTTGGAACATGGAGCTTGAGGGAAAAAGAAATGCCAGTGTCTTGCTCTTTCCAGGGAGATTCCACAGCCCTTGACTGGGAACTGGGGGGTGAAAGGAGCCTAATCTTCTTAGCCATACCCACTCAGAGTGGGGCTTTGGTCACACTGACCTGAGGGTAGGAGGCAAACGTGGGTATGGCTCAAGTGCCACAGACTCTCACTCCTCTTTCTGAGATTTAGTAGCTTTCCTTGAACAAATGTTTCTTCATTTGATATACGCCCTTAGTATTGCAGGACTTTCTCCTTAGTTCAGCTAAAACCGGGTTCTTGTCACATGACTAGGAAAGATTAGACTCACAGACACATAGAAGGGTGAGGAGCATAATTTGTTGGGCAAAAAGAAAAAAATAAAACTCAGAAAAGTGAGATGGTGTCCTCCTAATAGGCCCTCCACCTCACAGATTGAATCGTAGGTCACCATACAGGAATTGAAGAGGCCTGGTCTCTCAAACTCTATCATTAGATCACCTGTCTTTACAACTAGGAATTGAAGAGGCCAGGTCTCCTGTCTCTATCTCCTATCTCCTGTCTAAATTAGGACAAAATTTCCAAAGACTTTTATATGTGTATATTGTACATAGATATAAACCTATGACAAAAGTTATATATGTATACTAATTTTTCCAGTTATGATTGCTTCACTAGGGAGCATATCCACAGAGGCCCTCATGCTGTCATCCTGCAAGTTCTTCCATATTTTTTTCTTTCTGTTCATTTATGCACTTATATTGTTGCCTATCTACTTCCCCTCAAATAAGTATATCCTTTAAAACAGAGGTCATCAAATTACTTCCTTTGTGTGAAATCTGTGCCACTGCCTGATTTTTTTTTTTTTTTTTTTTTTTTTTTTTTTGAGACGGAGTCTCGCTCTGTCTCCCAGGCCGGAGTGCAGCGGAGGGATCTCAGCTCACTGCAAGCTCTGCCTCCGGGGTTTACACCATTCTCCTGCCTCAGCCTCCCGAGTAGCTGGGACTACAGGCACCCGCCACCACGCCTGGCTAGTTTTTTTTTTTTTTTTTGTATTTTTTTAGTAGAGACGGGGTTTCACCGTGTTAGCCAGGATGGTCTCGATCTCCTGACCTTGTGATCCGCCCGTCTCGGCCTCCCAAAATGCTAGGATTACAGGCTTGAGCCACCGTGCCCGACCCCACTGCCTGATTTTGTAAATATTTATTGTAGTACAGTCTTCACTATGTGCTTATATATAGTCTGTGCCTGTCTTTGTCAGCTATGTATCACTACATCAGAGATAAGCAGTTGTGACAAAAGCCACATGGCCACAAAGCCAAAATATTTGCTGTCCTGCCCTTTACAGAAAAACATTTACCAACTCTGCTTTAGAGTATTCGAGTATTCATATTCTCCATCCTTCTCTTGATTTTTTTCATCTCCTGGTTTTAGATGATATATTTTTTAGCTTTTTAGTTCTGTACATATATTTGAAATTTCTTTACAGCATTACATTTTATAATACACATATTTTATAATAATTGTCTACTATTAATTCTCGTTATCCTTATCATATTGTCTGCTTTTTTTAAAAAAAAAAAAAAAAGGGAATTTTTATTTGTTGGTTAGAACATTTTTTTCGAGAACTTTTCTTATATTAATTGTATGGATGCTACCCTCTTTGAATTCTTGCATAACTACAAATTCTTTCCTTTTTCCTGAGAGGTGAAACTATTGTAACTGGAAAGAAGATTTTTGGGTCTCTGTACCCTACTTTGAATAGTTTATTTGTTGCTCTTCACTTTTAGTCTTCTTATAAAGGATACATCTATTGCTAAATTTTCTTTCTCTGTTAAGATATTTATCCTCTACTAATAAGATCATTGTCTTTAGTCTCAGAATTCAAAAATTTCACTATTGAAAATTATTAATATTAATATTGAATTTTAATTTTGTTATTCAATATTGATATTGAATTTGGTTTTCTTTTAGTCTTTCCCAGGCCTTACAGAAGTCCTCCAGTCTGCAGACTCAATTACTTATTTACATAACGAACACTTTTCTCTACTAATTGAGCCAATCTTTCTCTCTAATTTTCTGTTTTATGGAAAGCCTATGTGCTCCGTGTTACATCTCATGTAAATGTACATCAAATTGCTATCTTTTGATCATTTTTTCATATCTTTTTGGTTTTGCTAAGAATATTAAGGTATTTCTTCCACAAGAAATTCCAGAAGATTAAATTGGTTCTTAGTAGTTACCCGCAAACTTTTACTCTGTGTATTAAATTTTAAAATTCAATAGGCTAGGCTTAATGGACCATGTCTTCAATCCCAGCACTTTGGGAGCCCAAGGTGAACAGATCTCTGAAGTCCAAGAATTCAACACTACCCTGGGCAACATGGAAAAACCCCTATCTTTACCAAATAAAAAATAAAAATATATATATTTTTAAATATATATATATATAATCAAAATTCTTGATACAGGTTCTTAAAAATATTTTATCTGTTAATTTAATCTCTTTGAAAATCTGTTTATTATTCTTTGTATTTAAATTTCCCATGTGGATTTCCAAGTTCTACTTCAGTGAGAAATCCTACTCTTTATACTCAGCTTCACCTTTTTCTTGGTGACCTGCGTTCACCTAAGTTTAGCAGTACTCAACATTGGCTGCACATTGGAATCACCTGTGGTGTTTTTGAAATTACACTTTACTGTCTTCCAAAAGGGCTTGTAGAGCATGAAATTGTCCCGGTGAGATGCCCTTCAATGAGCTGCCAAGGTTGAGTTCTACTACTCGACTTGGTTGCTTGATTATGGTTTGGTACACTCTCTAACCTTGTCTCTCTTATCTGTTAACTGAACAACAATTATGACACTGGAAGCTAGGACATAAATATTGGATCAAAAGTTAGAAGACTCATGCTGAGATATTGCATAGCCATAAATTGAAAAGACACTAAGCTCCCCAAATCATAATTACTCTTAGATCATAAACCTGAAAAATTGACTTTTTAGACAATTAAAATATAACTCATACAATGCACAGTAAATTTATTTTCATTTTACAGATGCTTTATCAGTATCTTAAAAAAAATAAATACATATAGGGGCTAAACTCTATCCCAAGCAGCATGGTGGTAGTGGGGGCAAGCAATATAGGGTGGGAAAAATGTCCTCAGATGCCCTCCATATTTTCTTGGGCAAGCGTTAGTTTTCCTCTCCTTATGTATCTTTTTTCTGTGTAAATCACAACTGGGCATGATGCCTACACTACTTCATTCATAAAACTGAATATTTTCAGATTAAGAATCGGGGGTTTAAAATAATTTGTTAGCATCAACTTCTCTCTAAGTATTTGAGTCCATGTTGCCCAAATAACCTCTGCCTCTAATATACTCTACAATTCTAGTTGGCTTATCCAAAGAGAATTTCACTGTTAATATGCATCTTGAGGTAAATCATTTTCCTCTTCCATTCTACTCTGAACTTTGTCTCATTGAACTAAAATAAAACCACTAATTTTAACAATTATTCATATACTTTTTTCTATAATTGTGCAGTTCGTGACCACATGTCTTGATAATGCAAGTTACATGATATTGGGGTCAGCACCTTATTGTTCTTTATAATCCCTTTGAACCCTGGCATTATGTTAGACAAATGACATATATTAATATGACATTTTTATCCTTAAACTAGTTATATGGATATACTGTAAGAAAATGAAAACATTATAGAAGCATAAAACTCAGAAAGTTTACTGTATTCCCATTCTTCAAAGGAATAGTTTATAAACAGTTAAACATACTAATTTACAGTTAGTTTCTGTTGGTATGCTATCTTCTATTGAATATATCATTTACTTTTCAGAAATGAGGTCATTCTATAAGTACTCTTCAGCAGTTTGCTGTCTGTCACCAACAAAAAATCTTAAGCATTTTTGATGCTTGTATACATTTTTGTAATTAATTTATTATAAGAGCTAAATAATTTCATTGCTATTTTTGACTTCATAGAAATATCCTTATACTATGAGGCTTAAGTGAAATTTACAATTCTATATACAAACAGGGTGTTTAACATTATACATTTAATATAAAGATAGACAAATATTGGGGAAAGTGTGGTGTCATATTTTAGGGTTAAAGCTGAGCTATGTATGAAAATTTTTCCTTCTGAACACCTGTTTTCTTCATCCTCCTCCTTAGAATCTTTCTCCTCTCCTCTTTATGGTACCTGAACTGATTAAAAACAAGCTGCATTTGCTTTCTTTGTTGGAATACAGTCCTCACATGACGAGACTAAGTGAAAGAGAACATGGTTTCCCAGGGAAGAAAGCACGGACTATTGCATAGGTCTAGCTTCAGTCCAGGCTTAAGAGTAGAAATCATTTTCTTTTATATTTGTAGCCTGATTAGCTTAGCTCTCTAGAGCATTAAAACACCAATTTCAGGAATAAATAAGGCTGAAAATCAACAGCTCAGGCATGTATGATACTCTGCTATCTCCCTAAAAACTTAATTAGAAATTAAATTAATTATTGGAGGTTGACCTCATGTATTTACATCTTTTCAATTTAATAATAAAATAAAAGAGTTTATATTCCCAAGGACAAAGAGAACTGGAGGAAAGGCCACAGTGGATCTGATATTTCAACCAAATTTGAAGACTAAAAGGGAGGTAGAAGAGCGGTAAACTGATTTAGGAAGCAAAGTTATTATCCGAGTGACTGCAGTGTGGAATGACAATAAGCTAAAAGCCGATTGTGTCACAGAGCCTTCTATAGTCTTATAGGAAGAAATTGAGTACGGCAAAGGCTGGGATTGAAAAGAAAGACTGGCCAAAGACTTGCAGTTAGAATCTCCAGATACTATTTATCATTGGGAGTCATCCAGCAATACCCATTTTCTACATGGTAGAGAACACGGTATAGTCTGTGAGTAATTTGAATGTGAGATACTTCAGATGCAGAATCACAAGCCACTCTGGAAATCTGGAGTAAGTTACCTGTTGAAAACTGAAGGATTGATTAAAAACCTATGCATCTACATATTTACCTCGTCCTGGGTCCAGCTTTTGCAAAGCAAATGGTTAGGTTTATACCCTATAAACAAGAGAGAGGCAAAAGAAATTCCCAGGTACACAAAAAGGCACCAGCTCAAGGCACTGACAAGTTTATTGTGATTCTTGAGGATTTAATTCTGTAAGAAGATCTCCATGTATGAACCGGAGAAGTGTGAAGCACACTAAATAGCTATATATTTGGTGGGTGTACTTTTGGCAACATTTTTGACACATATATGGCCGATCTATTAGAGCATTTGGAATAAAATAAAAGTAGAAACCTTATTTGGAAAAAATAAAAAGAAATAACTGCAAGAAGAAACAAACAATTTAAAGGGGTTAATTTTGAGAATTGAGGTTGAAGTAGATATAGAGGCATTGGCAAGTTGT